>NC_071531.1:47227386-48427386 GCF_026979565.1 Vidua chalybeata | reverse complement strand
CAGCCATTTATTTCCTCAAACAAAGCAACTGATTTAATGATTTACAAAGCTGGCTTCAAATGCTGTTGGCATAAAAATCATGTAGTCCTGTAACTCCTAAAGATTTATTGCAAGTAAACAGAGCCAAACTCTGTCATTCTCAGACTATTAGTTGTCCTGAGGGGAACCATAAAGCTTGCTACCTTTATACCTGGAGCTGAAAAGTGAAATAGAAGCTGAAGTGCAGTTAGAAAATAGAGCCGAAACCACTTAATTCCTCTTTCACACACCTTTCCTCACTTACCCATGGCCAGGTATTTCCCTTATGTCAGTTCTGGTGTTTTATTGAATGCCACATTGAACTGATCCATCTCTTGAAGTCCAAAGATACTCCGTTTACCTAGTCTTTCTTGCCCTTACATTCCCTCAGAAAAAAAAATAAAAAGAAAAAGAAAAATTAAAAATTATTTCTTCTAGACGACCTCAGTGAACACTGGAGCTAGCACAGGTCTCAGGGCAAGATTTCCAACTGCAAGCAAAGGAGGAAAGAAGAGGCAGCTAAGAAACAGGGGCAAGGTTACTTGTTCAGTATATTCAGCCCCACTTTTGACTTGTACTCCAGGATAACAAAAGCCTTTGCTGGCTTTGGCAATATCCTAAGCTAGCAGTGCCACCAGAGAAACTACCCTGTGGAACTACTTTACTGGAGTTTTCAACTATATGGAGTGCTGGTGATGGTTTTCCAAGGCTACTTCATTTATATAACAACTCATTTATATAAGGAAGGTTCCATATCACTTCCTGAGAACTGATACTTAGCATAGAGGTGTGACTTTATATACAAACATTGAAGTACAAAATTTTTCTCACTGTCTTGGTGCTGACTAGAAAAGTGCTTCCTTGGTAATGGATATACACAACTGGCTTGAGCAGTATTTTCCTCACTACTCATCAACTAACAAATAAGTCAGCAGTTTCTTTGGAGTAAGTAATGTGCTGAGCACTTAATCTGGTTTCCCACACGGCTGCACAAAGAGTTGTGAGAGAGAACGAGGTATGGGAAAGAACTAATTCCAAGGGCAACATCCCTCCAAATCTACCTATAGCTCTGCTGCTTGTCCAGGTTGTCTGCATAACACTGGGAAGTCAGTGAAAAACAGAAATCAGTAAAATGAGTAAGGAAGTGGCTCATGCTAGGCCTGAGGGCAGAATCCTCCACCCATTTAGCACTCATAGTTAAAGTCCCTTTTAGACTTGGAGGTTAAAAAACTATTTCAGTCATTTAAAATGAAAAACTGAGAAAGACCACAGAATTCTATGCAATCAGACAATGAGCTGAATGTTGTGAAGCTGGGGTAGAAACCACCAGACTCAATGTGGTTATTATTGGGTCTTTCCTATACCAAGTGTAATCTGCTGGTCAAATTTAGGGAAAGGTGTACGGCCAGGTTCTATAGGCAGGATAGAGAAGACAACTCAGAGAGAGCTCCTAAACCATAGCAAAGTTCCACACAGCTCAGTCATGTCAAGACTTAGGGATGCTTTGCATGGGATGCTGAATATTCCAAGTGCTCACACAGTCAGCAACAAATCTGAGGACCATGTGGCACACAAGTGTCAGCTAGATACCAGATTATAGGCTTCTTTGTAATGGAGATATACCTCGGTATATCTCCAATCAAAGTAGAAGGTTCCTAATATTCCTCATTTCTCTTTGCTGACCATGCAGTCTATGTCAGTTCAGACATTTACACTATGTCAGATGTAGACATATACAGTTAAGGAAAAGGAATTCTCCCTCTAATTTTTTGTGATAATTTTACTATAACACCTCCTTTTAAAAAACATACATCATATTTCTACTTCTTTCCTTGTTACATAAATTCTCTTTTTTCCTGTGAAGTGGTGACTTGGAGGTTCTGGCCTGGAGAGTCAATGGACCAGATCAGAAATATCAGATATTGGCATCATATGAAACAGCGAATTATAGTGATGTTTCTAGATGTGTGCTTGTCTAGATGTGTTTCTTATCTGTGTGCTTATTCATTGGACCCTTGTGTCCCAAAACAGTAATTATTTTCTCAGGGTTCTTGTGATATGTTGATCTCAGCTGGGCCCCAGTCCCTCTTCCCCTTGCAAACAAGGTGAAGAAGTTTGTGAGTCATCACATGACAAAGCACATAGCAATTGTACTGATTTTAGCTGGGGTATAATTAATATTTTCATAGTGGTTGGTACGGGCCTGTGTTCTGGATTTGTGCTGTACATACAGACAAATATTTAGAGCTGTTTTTGTTATTACTGAGCAGGGTTTGCAAAGAGACAAGGTCTTTTCTGCTTTGCCTACTGCTATGCTGACAAGGGAGCTGGGAGCTCATTAGAGGTTGAGAGGAGACACAGCTGGGACAGGTGACCCCAAATGACCAAAGGGATGTTCCAGACCATATGGCATCATGCTCAGTATATAAAGCTGGGAGGAAGAAGGAGTAAGGTGGGATGTTTGGAGTGACGGTGCTTGTCTTCCTAAGTAACTGTTATGTGTGATGGGGCCCTGCTCTCCTGGAGATGGCTGAAAACCTGTCTGCCCATAGGAATTAATGTCTTATTTTGCTCTGCTTGTGTGCACAGCTTTTGCTTTTCCTGTTAAACTGTTTTTGTCTCAGCCCATGGGTTTTCCAGCTTGCACCCTTCCAATTCTTTCCCCAGTCCTGCCTGTGGGAGTGTGAGAGAACATCTGTGTGGGGCTTGGTTGATGGCTAGGGTTAAAGCACACCATCATTAAAAAAGCAGATTCAACTTGGGAAAATGAATTTAATTAAATGCTAACTAAAATAGATTTGGGTAGTGAGAAATTAAAACAAAATTTAGAAAATACCTACCTGACTTCTCAACTCCTCTATCAACTTCTCACCTCTCTCCCTCCTATGCCTGCCCTGCCCCAAGCAGCACAGGAGGATGGTAAATTGGGGCTGTGGTAAGTCCATAACAGTTTCTTTTTACCACTTTTTTTTGCTCACACTTTTCTCTTACTGCAGCCTGTATGCTTTATATAGGCTTCAGTCCTTCCTTCAGGACTTGTTTCCACACGGGCTCCTCCACAGGCTGCAGTATATCTGCTCTGGAGTTGTCCTGTGTAGTCTGCAGAGAGACAGCTTGCTTCACCACTGTCCCCATGGGCTGCATGGGAATGTCTACTCTGGCTCTTGGAATTTGTCTTCCCCTTCCTCCTTCTCCAACCTTGGTGTTTTGATGGTTATTTTTCACATTTTTTTCCCCTTCCCTCCTGTGTCTCCAAATTGCAGTGCACCATTTTGCCCTTTCTTAAATACATTTTCCCAGAGGCACCACTAGTATGGCTGACAGGGTCAGCTGCATCCTGCAGTGGGTCTTTTTTGGAGCCATCTGGAATGGAGGAAACTGTTTCCAGAACCAAATCTTTTCATTCCTTAGATGATATGGAGCTGAAGACATCTAAAACAGAACAGAAAATCAGAATGGAATACAGAGGATCATGTATGAAGTCCTGAGCATTTTATTGTGCTTCCCACAGACATTAATGTTTTCTGTGTGCATTTGTTAGTTAAATTGTATTGGAAGAACTAGGGCATGCTTGACACCTGACTGGTTGACTTAAGTCTCCATCTCTCTTGTTAGTATTGTAAAAAAAGGTAACATGACTGGAACAGATTTACTTACTGAATTTTGGTGTGATTCTATGGGTTAAGAAAAATGTATGACTTTGAGATCTGATACCACAAACTCTTGTGCTTGACTTTATCTGCTTTCAACTCCACTGTCAGACCTAAATTAGCTGTAAGAAGTTCACCCATTAACAGTTTGCCTGGTTTCACAGTAAATGTTGCATAATTATCACTTCTGTTTTTGCTGTACTCCAACTTTAACTTTCAGCTTATGACAAATGTCCTCTTCTGTTGAATGTTTTATCTGCTGGTTTCCATGGAACTTTTTATATGCCAATAGTCTTGTTTTGAGCCTGCTATGACCTTTACATAACCAAAGAGGTAATTTTTTCTATTTTGGAATATCCAGAATTTCAACCATGAATGCCAGTGCCTGATACTCTGTTATTTATATTTTCTTGATGACAGCTTGGGGTGATAATGAGCCTTCCTGTTCTAGCAGCGACAATGTTGTCATCCATCTTCTTTTTTGCGGTCTTTCACACTTTTGAGTCTTCATAGTATGTATTAGAAATAAACAGAATTTTTTTAGTCTGGTCAGTTAATAGGAATGCTCTCATTTTTCCCAAGAGTTGCACTTTGGGTTCATATAAAAAAGACAATAACTTTTTGGAACCAGCTAGTTGCTTTGAAGAAAAACAGTTTGTTGGTTACCTAGTCACCTGACTGCAAAGTATTTCATGTTTTGTGAAAGCTCATGACTTAATATTGCAACTGAATCGAGTTTTGTTATATTAACTACACCTAAAATATTAAGCAATAAGCATTGGGAAAGTAGATTTATGAAAAAAAATATTGTGTCAACAATTCTTTTGGAATTATGCTTTGAAGTACATTAATGAAATGAGCTTGATACTTTCATGTACAGACTTTGAGATTGAATTAATCTCTGTAAAATTTAGCCAACTAGTCATATAAGCTTCAACTGGTATAAAGCAGAAAGACAGGCAGTTCCAGGAGCTAATTAACACAGAGAAAAAGCATTTAGCAGATTACTCACTTTCTGGAGTTATCTATCTTCAAAGACTGTAGAGAAAACTCAAGGCATCTGATGTTTGTATGTTTGAAATCAAGTGAGGTGAATCCCAGCCCTAGTGCCAAGGCTGGACTGGGGTAACTCAGGATTTAGATATTGCAACATGTCCCAGTGAAGCTGCAGCTGGAAGACAGTCATCACAGCTGAGATCACTACTATAGTATCATCACAGAATCAAATGAAACGGAGTGGTCATGGGTTCTCATGGGGTTTTCTTTGTTTGTTTGCTTTCCTATACCTCTTATCTTACGACAGTCTGGCTATAACAGTATATATCCCACAGTTAGCTCATCCATTGGGAGAATATCAAAGATTTGAAAATATATTCCAACACTATTAGATTATTTATCCAAAGCTGAATTTCTGTATTACTGAATTCCAGATTTAAATGTATTGTTTTTTCTTCTCACATGAAAACATTAGGCCTTATTCTCAACAGCTTTGCCAAGGAGAACAATGTTTTATAGTTTCAAAGTGTAGCAATTACAGCAAGGTGCAGTCCTTTGAGATAAGCATTTGTAGCTAGTAGATTACCATGAAAGTAAGGGTATTTCAACGAAGCCCCTTCCCCTCCACACTCCGTCACTTTCCATTACTGACAATCCACTGGCATGGCAGGCATGGACAAAATTCCCTGCACACTGAGAGCTTGGGGATCTCATATCTGTTTGTTAAAGTAACAGTTGCATTTAATCAAAAGAAAAATCCATCCTCCATTAATAAATAATGTATACATCTAACATTATAGTCAAGCAAGAAAATACAAACAGTTCTGGTTTTTGAGTGTGATGTTTGCCTTTTATAAAAGTTATACTGCTGACTTATGAGGACATCACATTCATGATGTTACATTTAGGGCTGTATGGAGTCTTGGGTTTCTATTATGGATTCATATACGATTTGGAGATAAAAAATGTCTCTTGAGCTTTAGGCTGGGATACAGGGCTTCAGCCAGACAGGGTTGTGTTTAATAATTACACAATGTTAAGCACTAAACACATCTTCATAAGAATGAATAGATGGGGGGAAAGTAGGAGAAGGGTTTTCTGTAGGGTCCCTATTTCTTAAGGATTCAGATAATGTAATCATTTGTCTAATGCACTCTAAACATTCTCCCTTATATCCTGTATTAAAAACAAATTAAAAACTACAAGATTTACAAAAATTTAACTCAGATTCCAACCCAAGCTATTGACATTTTAATATATAACATAATCTGTTTACTTCGTGTTTTAACTGAGGAGTTTAATCTACTGATTTTTTTCTACATAAGTACCTTCTTAATAGATCTTATGAATTTTTATATATTCCTAAGGATGCAGATAAGGGCTATTAAAATTTTCAAACTCAGTAGTAACTTCCATTGATATTAGTGAAAGTTGGGTATTCAATTGAAATCTTTTCTACATTTTTCAGCATTTGATACCACTTTTTGAAGATAGGTCTTCTTTTATGAAATTAATTCGTATCTTTAAGCATCTTAAAAATTTATGGAAATGGTGCAGACAGTGTAAGTGTATCCAGGCTTTTATTATAAGTGGAAAAATAAGAGAAATGTCTTTTCTTTGTTTGCTTGCTAAAAGAGAACTATTGTTATATGAGATTCCCTAGACTAACCAAACATTTTCACACATCACAATGGAAACCCATTGACACCTTGGAGTCTAATCATGTTGTTCTACTGCATCACCTTTGGAGGTGCACTAGAACATGGGGCAACCAAATGAACCTCTCAGGATGCAATTGCCTAATCTTAGAACTCCCTTAAATTTAGGTGACTACAACATTGGTACTGATCTATGATAAAAGCTTCCTCTTAGCCAGAGGACATCTATACAGGCTTCAGCTTTATCAACATAGATACAGAGTGTTATTGTATGCAGCTAGACACCAGTTACTTCTCCATACTTTTATTTTGTACAGCTTTTTTAAAATGTCATGAATCTCCTGTAGAGATGTCTTGGATACTACAGACCACTTAATATTGCTATAGATGACTAATCCCACATCTGTTCAGTCTAGGCAAAGGAAGCTTAAGGAGCTATTCATCCTAAACTGAGACACCAAAATCTGGTCATCTGAATACCTAAAGTAGTTTGCATATATGACAGACAGACATGTTAGATAGCTACCTACACTGAAGAAATCAAACAAAAGAGTTAGATAGATCCCTGACTCTGGTGATGTTTTGATAAACATGGATGTGTCATATCAATTTACATGCTTCACCCTGCACTGACAGCTTCTGAAAGTACAAGATTCTGGTGCCTGACAGCACTGTGCGGGCATCTGCGGGAAAGCTCTCCCTATCCTATCCTATCCTATCCTATCCTATCCTATCCTATCCTATCCTATCCTATCCTATCCTATCCTATCCTATCCTATCCTATCCATCATCATCTTATCCATTTAGAAATTAGGCAAGACATAATGGTTTTAGAGATAATGTTTCAACCTCTACTTTCTTCAGGCCCAAGTCTTGCTTTTACTATGCCCTGAGCACAGCCATTTCCTTTGCTCATGCTGATGGCACAATCCAGCCTTGCTGAGACTGAAGTTACAGAATTCATCTTTTTTAGTTTGTCTCTGTCAACAGTCAGAAAGTTGCTTCAATCCACAGTTTGACACAATTAGTGATGATAGCATTAACATTAAAAGACTAGTGAATACCATGTAATTAAAACTATGATCAAATTAAATTATCTGTGACTGAACACATGACTAAACTGCTGCAATATTCCTGAAACATGTTTGCCTTTTTAAATGAAAGCATAGTCCCTGTAGAAATATTGGTACTAACAAGATTTAAATTGGTCAAATTCTAGGTTTAGGTACATTGCTCTTAAGTTTCACATGTGACAGTTGTCACAGACTTTTTGAAATCAATATATACAGGTTCACCTCCCGGATATTCAAATGACTATTGTAATTCATCATAGGAAGACAAAGTTAAGTAGATTTGCTATAAATCTAAAAACTTTGTCTAGACAAACACACGAACAGTATCTTACCAGTTTGCTTACCAATTTGTTTCTGGGTTCTACAATTTGAACATTAAATAGGTATATCAGAAAGAAACTCCTTTTCATTCTCACCACATTCAGCCCAACAAATGACTGATCAAAAGCTTTAAAAAGTGGTCTGATGGGTGAATTTGAATCTTTCCCTACTTACATTTTCCAAGAACACTATGACATTCAAAAACCATTCTTTCTGCATATGTTGTACTTATCTAGACTGAATTCTCACAGAGCTCTTCTTGCCTGTTTGCTGTCTGCGTATTGACTCCTCAGCTTCACTAGTCTGTATGCAAGCATCCTTGGAAATACAAGTAAGCAGTAATGTTACTGATTAGACATTTTAATGTAATGTGCTAAGAGTATCTCATTGCATATATTGAATCAAATTAGTCTTTAGGTATTACTATTATTACTATTTGATTGCTATAGCCATCTATGTATCTTCCAGTACTTTCCAGCAGCAAAACTAAAAAACTTCTGGGGTGGATGTAAAATGTATGGTTATGCACTTAATATTTTCCTTTTGTATCAGTAGGAAATAAGATAACGCTTGGAAATACTTTGCTAAGAATGCAGTGCTAAATGAGGTTTACCTCTGCATATAAATCCCCATCCCTTTTGATACCCAAATATATTTGTAACACTTCTCTCTTTTTATTCTAATTTATAATCGAATTTGTTTAGTGATAGAAGATGTCGCTGTGAAATCAGATCTTTTTGATTTTACTCTTGTTAATTTTAGTTCTTCTATTCAGTATTAAAAAAGCATCAAAATAAATAAAATAATTCCTCTTGTACCTTTCATAATGAAAATATTATATGGAAAGATGTCAATATATATTTATTTTGCATTTTCATTATGAAAACAGAAAAGATCTGCTGCTCTCTTTTTAGCAGAATTATTCATCTTATAGTTTACTAGATCTTCTGTTTCTCTTTTGTGGCTGTGATAATTAAATGAATAGTTTTCTTGGTAAAATAGGCATCCAAAGTACTCTTGTTTCTATAAACAGGAGATCTGTTAATTCTGCCTGATACAAAGAGCATATCCATAATGGATACAGTAACAAAGTATGACATAAAATCTATCTGCATGAAAAATCTAAATTTTAAATATCAAATGCTTAGTCCTTATAGACATCCTAGATAGGAGTTTCTGAAACCTCCAGAGGGAAGAGCTGCCCAGCAAAAAATAGGACCATAAATCAGGCAAATATGAAATAAATGTGTAGGTAAACATGATGCAGAGTGCATCCCATCCAGTATTTGCAATGTTAGAAATGTATGTTCCTGTATTTCACAAAATCACAGAATATTCTGAGTTGGAAGGGACACACAAGGATCATCAGGTCCAAATTTGGGCTTCTTACCAAAATCTCCCCATCACAGAAGTGGCTTAACTTGCTGTCTCCAGAAAGGGGGTTGTTTCTAGGGAGAAAGAACAGTGTGATACACATTCTTTGAACATAACATCTACAGATTCATAATCAAAAGTCTTAGAAATTACTTTGAAAATTGTAATATGAGGATGTAATTTGCCCTATATGGGAAACAGCTATGCATCTATAATGTTCAGTGAAATCTCTGTTTCCCTCGGCCTTTTTGAACATCCCCATGATCATTCATTATGTGCAAAATTATTTCAATACTTTCCCCCATAGTAACAGCAAGTGACAGCACTCTGTGTACTGCAGTGTTGCAGCACTCTTATGCCATTCAGTTCTAAGAAATGTAAGCAGCCTTTATGTACATAAAAAAAAAAAATTCAATTAAGCATTGTGTCCCATTTTTCAGCACAAGTATTACCTTCAAGCAATAAGGAATAAATCGCTTTATATCTAGGAGAATACCCAAGGTAATTCAAGTCATTCATACTGATATGATCCTTGTCCCTATGATACAAAATTTACTCACTCTGCAGTTATTCTGTAATGCTGATAAAAGATAAAGAATTTCCCTTTAAAATATTTCTAATATTTATGAAGACATATCTTGGGTTTATTCAGGACTTTTTTTTCTAATCTAACAAAAATTCCATTGTGAATTTGGATGAGAGACATGTCAATTTAATACATGTGAATTAATGTATGGGTCATCTTGGTGCGAGTCAGAAAAATGTTTTGTTTCCTACATATTTAAGGAGCATAAGCAGGTTGAAAATTATTTTGGTCTAAGTCTATTTTAATAGAGTGTAATTCATACCCAAACCTCTTTTCTGCAAGAGAGTAAAAATTAGTGTGATTGACCCTAATCATTTTTATAAAAAGAGCTCACAAAATCCTGTGGTCACAACAGACATTTTAAGCATTTACATTGTTTTTATTATTTTTTCTTTTTTTAGTATAAAAAACAAATTCTTTATGCTCAATAAATGTTGTTAGATACTTCTAGAAATTTATCTAGACTACTATCAAATTTCTTAGTCACTCCTTGAAGCTAAAAATAATTTTTGTCTTGTCAATCCAAGCTCTCATTATTTCTTTCTGATTTACTTTCACAGGATTCTGAATTCTTTCTTTGATATTTTGAAGTCTGGATTGCATTTGAAAGGTCCCTCTTCTCCTGTGATGCAGAACAACATGCAAGTTATTATCAAAAATATGTCCAACTCTCGCTCATAGTTTCACATTGGAGATAAAATCAAACTGCTCTTCAGGAATGGGACAGTCACTCAGTCTCTATCTGAAGACACATTAGGAGAAGACACCATGATTGTAAGACCTGCTATGAGTCCTAATGATGTGGATGTGAAAAAGAATAAATGAGAAAATGCTGCATACAACACACAAAAACCCATAAAAATCAATATTGAAGCTGGGATAGATGCAAGGAATTTAAGCACGTCAGACAAAGAAAACAAAGAAAAAACCTCCAAGTTAAAAGAAAACAAAATGTAGGGATGAAGAAAGGCCAGATATTCAAAGAGAGATATAGATGGTATTAAAGGTATTGTCTGATGATTCAGCCAAGGATTGAATGCTAATATGCTCCACATATTTCAAATGGAGAGAAATAGTACCATTTGTGTCCACTCAATTTGTAGGATGGCTGCACTGCACACATGTGCTTGTAAAAGTATATATGTACTTAGTTATACTATAGTTGAATATACAGCTGAAGCTGCAATAACCATGAAAAGTTCTTGGGTTTCAGGAACCTTTGACTTGTCAATGCACAGCTTTGCCATACTAAGGAGAAGATAAGGAAGTCAAGAAAATATGAAAATTAAAAAAATACATTTTTCCATGTCATCATTTAATGGAAATGTCTTGACAGGTTTTTGAAGCCTGACTCCTTTATACCTGAAGACGTCAAAGAGCAACAGTGTAAACATGAAGACCAGATGCTGAGTAACTGTATCAGAGATCTAGCATTGCACAGCCTTTCCCAACTTCAAGCTTAGCTAACTGATAACTCTCTCTCATCTGGAAATCCAGTTTCAAAAATACCACTGTGGGTAGAAAAGAAAGAGAATCATGGCATTGGCCTATCAGTTAGGGTCTTTATGCTGCAAGCCCAATATGAATGCTGCTCATTACTGTGTGAAGACTACTTCTGATAGCTACACATCCAGTCCATGAAAGGTAATCCATGAAAGACCATAGCACCTCTCTCTGGTTCAGTTTGAAAGCAGCTCCTGATGAATTCAGTGAAATTTGGCCCATCTACTTAACTCTATTTTATGCAGCTGCATCCGCACATAAAGCATAATATTATTCAAATATCTCATCATGACAAAAAATATTACTGACCTAACTGAAACTGGATTATCCATATCACAGATGGATTACAAATGACATTTGATGGTCCTGATTAGTGCAAAAAGTATTAAGAGTATCCCCTTGATAAAGGAAAAGACTTATGATTGAAATGGGGGGGGGGTTAAGAAGAATTGTTTTACACCCTAAAGAAATTTAAACAATTTTTGTAATAGTTATAGCACTTCAGTGATATTTTCATGATTTAGAAAAATGATTGTGACTCACTGGAAGGGTTTATTATGGAGCTGAATAATTTATACCTCACTGTTATATTTGATGAAAAGCAGAGTCAGAAGACTGTTAACTATCTTGATGTAAGTCAGGCACTGATTTGATCCCAGTGACAGCAGAGCATATTTTGGTGGGTTTTTTTTTTTGTGGATGAGATAGAAGCACTCACTGGAAGAAATCTAATTTTATTTTTAAAAACCTTCAAAAAAGAGAAAATTTTATATAATACTTGCATTAACACCAGATATAGCCATGCTCACCAGAGTTTCCATACTATCCTTGTCAAGTCATCTCTGTCCCAGCATTATGATAATATTAAATAAAAAATACTATGACTTATAGAAACAACCATTTTGTCACCACAAGGATTTTCTAGACTCATTTCACAGAATTTGTAGCAGTTTTGATGGAGCAAAGCCAACTCAAAACTGAAGAGACATACTTTGAAAACGGCCTGAGAAAGTAGCCCCTACCCATTGCAGGGGAGTAGGAATAGGGGATTTCTATCTTTATGCATCATTCCCAATGAATGTGGCCCACTTTGGGCACTTTTCACACTTGGAATCCCAATTCAATGACCAGCAGACAAGATCATATAACACATAAAGATATTTGTTGACAGAATGCAGCAACTGCTTTGTTAGACATTTTCATTTTTTTTTTATTGCCATCTAATAGGTCTTAGAGTATATATTGGCATATTTCATGCCTAAATACTGTAGCAAAAATATATTTGCTGAAATGCCAGTAGTTGCTTTTAAATGGAATAAAAGATATTAAAGATCTCTTGATACATGATAATGATGCTAAATATATCAATAAAAGTAATTTCCAAAGTAGTCCTGAGCTAAAGTGCTTTCTTCTCCTAACCACAAGCAGTTTATAAAATGACATTAAGACAAAACTCACTTATCCACTCCCTGGCTGGAGTCTTTGGATAAAACAGAGACATCCCACCTTAGTGACTCTTATTTATTGAAGTCCCTCTGTTTTACAGTTTACACCAAAGAGAAGCCTGAAAAAATAGGAGTTTTTGAGCATGAAAATTCTCCTGGGACGAATTACATGTCTCCACCTGGAACAAAGGATTGCCTGGAAGGTAAATCTGAAGTAAAATCTGTCTTAACATAGATAGGCATAGAGTGTCTGGTAGCAGACACATGGTTAAGAGCTTCAGTGCTGAATAAAGAAGCTCCCATAAAGCTCCTCAGGCTACAAGGATACTCCCTTTGACACTGACTCTCCACAGGAGGACCTTCAGGGTTGATTATAAGCAACATGGCAGATATTCACAGGAGGAAAATACAAGTATATCCATTGCTTGGGGTGTAGCACAGGGTGCACTTACTTGGACATGATTTGGACCTCTGTCAATCAATCCATTTGCTCTGATAGAGTACAATTTCCATGCAGATATCTGAGGTTGCACATGGCACCTGAGTGCCAGCTAAAGCTGAAGATGGGCTCAGGCCTCCTATACACCATGCCATGTTTTGTGACTCCCTACAGGTATCTTGGATATCTCAGGGTATGAAAATGCACTTGTTTTTTTCCAGAGAAGTCACCACTGAATGAAGTCTGTGTTGGCGATACTCAACAGAGAGGATGACTTCAGGTGCTTATTTTCAGAAATGCAGATATCTTTCCTCTAAGGGACCTGGTGTCACCAGAACCTCTGAGGATTTTTAGGCAGGCTGTTCTTCTGTGGATGTTTGATGTTGCTTCCCAGAATGATGGAATTCAGAGTGCCTTTGGGAGACCTTTTCTGCAGCCAATATTGAACCAGCCTTTACACGTGCACTGGCTTCAGCTGGAACAGAGTTAAATTTCCTCATAGCAGGTGATATGGTGCCATGTTTTGCATGTCTGATCAAAAACTCCAATTTTTAAGTACTGCTGAACAGTGTCTGCAATCGGCAACGTCTTCTGTTTCTCACTCTGCCACCATCCAGTGAATAAACTGAGCTAATATGAGGCTGGGAGGGGACAGAACTGGGTAGCTGACCCAAACTAATCAGAGGTGCTTCATGCCTCACAACATCATGCTCAGCAATAAAAAGGGAGGTGAGGGGGATTTACGTAGGTTAGCCATATTTTGCTTGGGACTTGGCAGGGTGTCAGCCTACTGCTTGGAAGGTGGTGAACAATTGCCTTTGTATCAGTTTTTTTTTGTTTTGTTTTCTGTTCTCCTTTCCTCTTCCACTGTTTCTTTGTCTATGAAGCTATTTTTTCTTGACTCATGAGTTTTACCCTTTCTTTTTTCTTCCCTTGTTCCACTGGTGGTAGAGGGCGGGCAAAAAGCGTGAGCAGCTGTGTGGTGCTTAACTGTCTATCAGGGTTAATCCAAAACAGCATGGCATAAACAAAAATATTATTTTTGTATCAATTTTTTTTTCAGGTTGCCAGTGGTCTCCTGGTTTGCATTCCCTGTGCCTAAGACAAAGATCGGAAAAAACAAACTATATTGATTGGCAACAATTAGCAAACTCACCAGTTTTGTGCTTGAGGCCAGACTGTAGTGTGTGACTACAGAAAGTAGTCACACCATCTATTGTCCAAATTAATCTTTGTTTACTGACTTACCTTTAACTACAGTGCTGTACACATTCTAAATCACAACAGAAAGGCACATGTTAGAGGACAGAATGTGTTGTGGCCAGGTTCTCTTGGGTTGCACCCAATTAAGGCTCCAAGAAAGATACTGGACTCTGTTGAAGGGCATGCTGTCCACAGTTTGGTTTTGTTCCATTCCTGGAAGCCTTTTTCCTCCCCCTCTCTCCCTGCATTTCCCGAATGACTGCCAGTTACATCTGCTTTTCAGCAATTGAAAATTTGGATGGGTAAGCAGCACAGATGTTATTGCAGAAGCTGCAGTGTAAGTCACCAAACCCCTTTGATCTTATGGGGTTATCAATGGTGACATATCTGCAGAGGCTGTTTGACAATTTGGCAAAGGCCAGCAGAAGTTACTGACTCTGTAATCAAAATTTCCTTTTTGGTTTGTTCCATCCCAACAGTCCTGTAGTTAAAAGCTATCCTCTTTTATTGGAAATTATATTTCCCTGTTATTTAATGAAAGGCTTCTAAAATTATAACTCATCTGTAATTAATTAAAAACAGAAGGAATAAACTTCTTCCATGTATATGACCAAGGGCCAGATTCTGCAATGAACTGTATAACCTGTGAAAGTTTATTGAGGACTCTCGAGCTGTTTGGGCTGTAGATTACTGAATCATGTGGCACAGAATCTGTATAAGGGAACAGAGAAGGCGACATAGTTGAGCTTCACACATTTCTATCAAATATCATGGAATCTCAAACTTGTTGGCTACATAAAACTTGACCGTCCTGGACTTTGTGTCTATGAGTCATGTCTAGGTTACTATGGATCCAGGCCTAACACCAGGCAAGGCTTTTGGGTTGTGAATCCTAAGGACAGAATGATTCCCAAATACCTTAGTCCCCAGAGACACCCCTGTTTGCAGCACTTCTTTTAGCTGAGTTGGTGCCACCCCTTCCCAGCACAGGATCTCACACAGCACCAGTTCAGAACAGCTATAATTCTGGATCCTGTCAGAAGAGGGTAAGACCGTATAGTATACCTAATTATCCCTGTGTCCAGCATAAGGCACCTAGTTCCCCACACAGTAATCTGGGCTGCACTTTGAGGCCAGACTAGGAGAAATAATGTGTTGCAACATTTAGCCGTGTGGCATCAAACCCTCAACCAGAAAGTAAAGGTGGTTAATATCAGTTCAAGTACAATCATGAAGCCCATTCAGTTACTGTTGTTTCTTAAAATGTATTTTTTAATGTAATGAAGCTTCTCATTCAGCAGAGCAAGCAGTGACTGATTCAGTGTATAAACTCTTGTGAAACCCAAACTGCTGTTATTGGCAGACATGGAAGGCCAATAGAAAATATCCTTGGGCATGTCTAATAAAGGAAACAATGTTTTTGTTTGTTGAGAGGATTCAGGGTTTATTTATGTGCTGACACCGTGAGTAGAAGAGAGGAGCATACAACAAAAGGGGTTTGACAGGACCAGCTGGCCCACAAAGATATCTGTTCCTTAAACAGACTGCAACTTATTAGCTATTTATTTTACTATTTTTCCTTACAATGCCATTGAAAAGAACCTTCTGTTGTGTATGACCTGGTGACTGACTGCTTGGAGGAAAGAAATGTGTAACTCAGATATAAAAATTATCAACTGAAAAGATTTACACAATTGACTCAACAGAATTATATAAAGCTAAATCCTCAATAAAGTGTTGCTTTTCTTGCTGTTTCCCAATCCTTTCTCTTTCTAAAAACTGGTTTTCCTATTTTTTTTATTCCTTTTTACTGTTGCACCCAGAGGCTGCACCAAGACTGAAGGCTGTTGCACTAAGAAGGGGAAAAACAAATCCTAGAATGTCTAAATCAGATGGGCTACTTTGATAAATAGTTGTATTGAAACTTCAGGCAAATATTTCTCATTCAAGAGAGATGGGAGATTGAGATGGGAGCTGTCTTTGACAAACCTTTCAGATAATGGGCAATGGAGCTGGTGAAGGGTCTAGAGAACAAGAAATATGAGGAGCAGCTGAGGGAGCTGAGGGTGTTTAGACTGGAGAAAAGGAGGCTCAGGAGAGACCTTATCTCTCCCTCCAACTACCTGAAAGGAGGGTGCAGCCAGATGGGGTTCAGCCTTTTCTCCAAGGTAATCAGTGATAGGACAAGAGGACACAGTCATAAACTGCACCAGGAGAGGTTCAGGTTGGACATGAGGAAGAATTTTTCTACTGGAAGGGTGATTAAATACCAAAACTGGCTGCCCGGGGAGGTAATGGAGTCAGCATCCCTGGAGGTGTTATAGAAATGATGGAGGATGACACTTAGAGCCATGATTTAGTTGACAGGGTGATGTTCAATGATCTTGGAGGTCTTTTCCAACATCTATGATCCTATAAATCCAGTTCTAGAAAAGTATTTCAATTTATATTTTACACCCAGAAAATTTCAATGGAAAGGATAAAGGTTTGCAACTTAACTTGTTTAAGACTTGTCCTGTAGTGCTTACAATAATAGCTGTTATCATGAGACATTTATTCTTCCATTCTTTCCTCCTCATAAGTTCTGGAAAGGAATGTAACATTTCAGAACTGACCTTAGATCCACCTTTTTAGACATATTATATATGAGACTATTATTACAACATCTTAGAGTCTCATAACATTTAATAAATTCAAGTTCATAACTTCCCACTGATTTAGAGTGGTAATTATACACAGTGTTACACTGTCTCCTTTATTAAGCCATCCCAAATTCTTTTAAGACCTTCCAATTAAATTTTTTTGAGAGAACTGATAAACAAAAAACTCCCCCTTTCTGAATATTAATGACAAAAATGAATATTGTTTTGAGGAGATGCAAATATAAGTGAAAGCTCCATATACTGAGAGGTAAAATCTCCAGCTGTCACATTGAAATCCATAGTTTTATGTGTGTGGTTACTCCTTTTCATTCACTAGATAGTTTCATTATGATAGGAAAAAACTTCTTACAAATAACAAGTGTGGAAATACCAACTTTCAGGCATATTTTTTAACTGGAAGGGTTAAATGTATTTGAGGGCAAGGAATGAAAAAAAAATTAATGAAACCTGTGAGTTTTCAGAATGAACATCAAGACATGTGGCTAGATAGAGGTGGGACAAAACCACAGTGATATCATAGGAAGAGATGTGTAAACCAGAGAAATTGTGAATAAATATGAAAATGTAACTGAATAAATGGGAATAGCTCAATAGGAACTTCATCTGTTGGTATGAGTGGAGGCTGAAAAAGTTTTTTCTTTAATGCCATAAGAGCAGTGAAAAAGCAAGTGTGATAGGATGAGAGACAGATTAAGGAGAGTTAGAAATCCTAAGGAGTGTGTACTGTTTTTTCTTACTATTCATATGCTATAAAAAGTTTATATATTTTTTTTAAAGGAATATAGTGGAAGAATGTATTTCTGTTTCTATATGTTTTGCTTCCAAACTGGTTTTCTTTAATTGAGCACTACCAGCTCTTAACAAAATAAAAATAACTAAATTTCAGCAATGTTGAGCTATTTGAACCATATCATAGGAAATAAGAATTTCAAAAACATTGATTCAACCCCTGATCTGAGCTTAGTTAAAGGTCTTCTTGATCTTAGTAAATTCATTCTGGTCAACCTGAATAACATCTCAATTAAACACCTGCCTCCCCGGTATTCTTCCTCCTCTCTCATCTCCTCCTGGCCTCTCTTTATATGATGACTCTATTCACACCTTTTAAATGCTGCCATTTCTGACACCTTTTAATAGACTATGCTTTTCACAGCAAACTGGCTGGCAGGTATGGACTCTCCTGTTATTTTGACTCTTGACTCAGAGCACAAAGCACTCAAGAAAAAGATCCTCACAATAGTATAGCTTGAATATATGTGATATTGACCTATTCCATTCCAGCTAGACAAGGTAAAGAATATGCGCGATTCCATTTGTGAGATACAGAGACTTGTGCAGTCCTGGCACAAAGGTGTTTTCTTCAGTATATTTGAGGAAGTCCGAAGCATGGAGATGATTGATTTATTTCTTTTTTTCCTTTTATTTCAGGTGCACTTGAGTAGCATTAAGAACAACTTGAAACAAATGGAAAGCCCATTTTAGTGGGTCAGCTTCATCCTTGAGATGGTAGAATTGTTGGGCTAAGTATAAATGTTGAACATTCAGAGGCTTCCCTTAATAGTTGTGCATGAATAGTGGTGAGGATGAGGAGGAAACCTGCTTTTGTACCACTCCCAGCTTCCCTTTAATTCTCACACAAAGGCATATACTGCTGTGATATGCCCTGCTCTCAACAGGAAATTCTATGAGCCTTACAAATATATCACCCTAGTAATGGACAATCACAGCAGAAACCAAAAGCTTTTTTCGGAAGTTTCCTTTTCAGATTTCTCCAACTGACCACTGGAGAAAGTGGTGGTTTTTTTGACAGAGACTTTTAGAACATTCATGCTTTTTAACAGAACAGTTCCATAAGGGTTCGAGTACAATTTGGCACCTGAGAAATACTTAAAAGACTACTGAAGTAATTTGGATCCCTTCCATTTAATCCAGCAATTTATGGATATATTGTCTTTAAATTTCTCTTTCAGATGTATTGTATCCTTCTCTTTTGAACATGTGACCAGCCTGGAGTCTGCAGTCAGATTAGAAACTTCACCCAGTCTAAGTGCAGTAGCTCCTCTCTTTTCAAAGTTAGTTCCATGCACCCCACCTCTTTATTTGCCTTTCCCTCAAAACTCAATATAAATGTCAGCTTTCAGAAAAGAGACTCTTATCAAGGGAAATATTTTCTGAGACAAGGGAATATCTTCACTTATGTTAAATGGTTTCCAGTTGGCTAATTTTCCTGTTTGGACCAGGGTTTTAAAATATTTTGAATTATACAAAAATTAAACACCCACCACTGCCTTTTTTTGAGTTATGTACCTCTTTAAGGCATTTGAGTCATCTGTGATAGGGAACTGAGCTACTACTGAGTGACACTTAAGAGTTTACCTTAAGTATAAAGGCTTGCTCCCCTCTCTTTCAAATGGGACTTAGTACATGAAGAAACTGGTGGCACATAGGTATCTACGCTTATGAGGATAGGAAGAGAAAAAATAAAGTTCATGATCTGACAGTGCTGGTAACACCTCTTTGCACTAGAATGCATGACTATCACAGAGCAGCTGATCAGAAGTACTAGTTACATTTCCAGAGATGCAAGCAGGACAGAAAGTAGCAATTTAAACCCTTGGAAAGCTTAGGAAATCACTCCATTTATTTTGATCTCATCATTTTTAATAGACAACCTGAGGAGTGTGAGGACAGCTGACAATAAATGTGATTGATTGACTGTGAATCCAAAAATACTGTGCTTCAAGTCAGGAATATGAATACATCAAAAAAAGTTTCTGTTTTTAAAAGGGGGGCAAAAAAGAGGAGAGAGGCGACTGTGCAGCATGAAAAACCTCATCATTTCCTCTGTAGGAGAGTGCTCTGCAGCTAGCTACAAACCTCATATTCACAAGGCAAACAAAGCATCATTTTTTAATGACTCTTCTGAATACATTTTTGCAGCAGCTTGCCTAGACCTGCTTGTCATAATGGTTTCTTCAAACGCTTTTTAAAGCCTGTGATGTTCAAGGCCCTAGCCTTCCCCCTCTCTTGCTTGTTTTTTATGTGTCACAGTTGTCAACTAAAATAGAGCACCTAGCCTTTGTTTCAAGATGGTACCTGATCAATATCATCAATCCGTCTCACTCCCTCTCCCTCTCTCTCTCTCGCACTCTCTCTCTCTACAGCTGTATCCATTTCCTCCTGGCAAAAAGGGACTTTATGAATAAATGATACTGAAATGCTGAGGGTTCAGATACTAAATAATGAATTTCACCACCAAAAACACAACAACTTCTCCAATCATAAAATACCGCTCCTTCCATATTGATTGTGCTTTGGCAACTAGATGCAGTGCTAGGCTTCACTCTGCAAGGTGTTTAAAAAGAAAAACAGGTTTACTCAGGATTTATCATGTATGGAAAAATGTAATATCTAAATAGGCTGTCTGCTAATGTCTGGCATAATGTTTCTTCATAATGGTTAACCCTTTTGCAGGGAGTGGAATAAGAGTGCCTCTCTCTCTAGATGGGAACTTTGCTTCATGGGACATTACAGTAAGTGTGTCATCTATTCTGCGCTGTTCTACGGTTACTAGCTTAAAAATGATAATGCAAAGCTCCTTGTATTTTTTGAATAGCAGCTGTGTACAGGGAACAGAGGATTCGTTAGCAGGACCGGGTCCTAGGTCAGGAAAGCTGCAGCTGCTGTTCATCCTAATGTTGCTGGGTGCTGGGTTTGCGGCTCACTCACTGTTGCATGCAGTGGGTCAAGGTTTCGGAGCATTTGTTGTCTGCTCAAATGTGACTTGCTTTCCTATTTCCCTCATGAATGGTCTCTGCTGGCGCATTTCTGATGTGCAAAGAATGCCAGTATCCGCTATCTGAGAGAAGGCTGGGGTCAGGGGGGGTACATTCATGGCATGTGATTGGCAAAACCTGCCTTCTATCAAATTGTAGGCTAACTTTTTTGACTGAAATGTTCTGTGTCTGCCTATAAATTTGCTTTACTACCTATTAATGTCAGAGAAGTTTCATTTTTAATTAGGTGAAATGAGTAGGCTTTGTTTTATGAGGAATCTTATATGTCCCACCTACAAGCTTCTTTGAGAGAGAGAGGGGGAGAGAGAGATAGATATAGAGATATATATACATAGTTCAGGTTCAAGGCATGATGTCACTCAAGTGAAAAGCCAAAGTAGGTAGGGTGTTTTTTTAAGAGTAAACATTTCAGTGCTTTGATATATTTGGCAAATCTATTAGTAATTTTTGCTATTGGAAAAATATTTTAAATAGATTAGTCAGACTGCGAGTAAATTATATTTTGTTCTGCATTCTAACAAATTTGTATTCAACAATAAAAGCTCTGTGGCTTGTGTTCGTATTTCAGAGGTAATACCCAGTGCTGTGGTGCGTAAATGTTTATTCAAATGATGCATATACATTTTTACATCTTCATTTATTTATTTATTTTAACTTATTTTAGTGGGGGAAAATACAGGCATTAATTTAGAGCTACTGATGCAATGAAATAGAGGAATATATTTGAGCTATTAGCTGCTTCAATCTCCTGCCCACAAATAATTGATGAGTTTCTATTAAAGATTGACAAGCCGGCAGACTGCAAAGCATGTCTAGAAAATGCACCATAGTTAGCAAATATGCATTATACCTTGTATTCTGTTGTTATAAAGTAACAGTTTTGGATTTGAATTTTGTTTCTTACAGACTTGTTGGCTGGTATTAGATTAGGATGGATTTGCATGAAGAAAGAAAAAGAGAGACAGGGAGAGAGAGAGAGAAAGAGAGAGAAAGCAAGCAACACATGCACACACATCAGAATTCTCCTTTGCCATTTTTCATGTGTTGGTACTGACTGTTTCATGTAAATTTTTTTAGAATTCTCTTCAACTCATCTTCTCTCTTTCTGGGTTGGACTATTGGGATGCATCCAAACATATAGAAATGTAAATTCTAGTAATGCTAGCTGAGCCTATGAAAAACAGCAAGTTCCTCAGCAGCATTGTTCATATGTAAGCAGAGTGATAAAATGCCTAAATAATTTTATCCTCATCTCTGCTTTCTATGAGAAATTATGAATTTATAAAATAAAACGAGGAAAAAATAAGTAGAAAATCCTTTATGCATAATTTTAATACATAAAGAAAAAATTAATCAGTGTGAAATTATAAGTACTCTGTTTTTTTCATATTTCCCTGTGATATGTATAATCAGAAAGATTTCTTGCTATTAGAAGCAAATATTTTAGGACTTACAAGCTGTCCGTAAACTCACTTTGTTTTTCTTTCTTATGATGATTTGTTTAATAAATATACTTGCATTTCATTCTGTATAACATCATTCTTATAAAAGACACATGGTCTTTAGTAACATATTAGGAGACAAGCTGAAGCATCTTTTCTCTGAAATCAGACTTGGCAAGAGAGGGGAGACAACAAGGGGAAAAGAAGAACTGGATATTTTAAAAATTGAAATCTTAAAATGTGCATTATCAAATAAAGAGTAATTACATCAGCTTCTTTTTTATTTACAACATCTGTGGTTTTGATTTCACCTTTAAATATTTGATCCTAGGCAACAAGATAAACAATCACAAAAAAGAGAGCTTAGGTGTGACTTGAATTAGCTTTATTTATTGTTGTCACATCATTTTAATTTGTGTCAGTAATATATAATTATTATTCCAGAATTCTTATGCACTAATGAAGAAACAAAACCTATTATTTTTAAGTTCTACAATACCTCTATAGTAAGATGACTCTTCAGGGCAAATATTTTTTTTTTATTTCAGTATTTATTCACCGAGATAACCCCATCTAGCAAGCAGTTAACATGCTGATGTGTACAGGAATATTTTTGATGACACAGATCTTTTAAGGCAGATAGTCTGTCAACATGAAAATAAGCCTATATATGCCACAAATCAAAAGTTTCTTCTTCAGAAAACTCCACTTGCTAGATAAATAGACCTGCATACATTTTTGACTTGTAGTACATGTTCTATAATAGGCTGTGCAATAGGATTTAATTTGACTCTATGGATTCAAATATTTGTTACTGCCCACTTTGGGGAGACAAAAATTAAAACGGTTTGGTGCCTTACAAGATATGTAAGCAATAAAAACAGAAGCTGAAGTATCTTAGAAATGCAGAAGGTACATTATTAAAAAATAATAGAATAAAAATACTAGGGAATATCTTTGTTATCTGTAATGTTACTGGCTACATATCTTAGCTTCATTTTGTATTTATGAATATATTTTCAGTAGAAGGATAAATAGGTGAAAATAGTTCACTACCGTATGATTTGTTTTATCCTTAGGCATTGCCTGGGGTTACTGGTACAGCCCTGGCTCTCAGTACCGAAAAGTGAAATGTGCAACAATGAAAATTTTATTAAAACGTATGTTAACCCATTACAGTATGTTCACTTCCAATTCTTTGTAAGAATGCGTGATGTATCATTTTGTGTGTGTCATTTTTTTAAAAAGATATGAGTCAAGTAGAAGAGCAAATTTAATGGGAGAATTTTATGGGAAACATTATACAAATGGCAGAGTGTGCGATTCCTATTATTAAAATAATTTGTCATTGTATGAAAAAATGGTATAAATTTCAAGAAAGAGTCTTCTTTAGTTATCTGCCCTTTTTTAATGACAGCAGATTTTGTGCAGTAAAGGCAGACACGTTTTCAAGCAAAGCCCATTTCAGACCAGAATTTCTGAGAGCCCTATTAATGTTTCATGCTAATCAAGGAGAGTGGGAAATAGAGCTGACAGGTGCTTTCTACTCTGCTTATTCCTGTCTTCCTGCATTAGACATTACTAGCTAAAAAAGAGCCAATATAGTTCCTTCCCAGTACATGTAGTGGCAAGGGCAGGAATAAAATGCTTCTTTTTATAAGGTTATAGTTGTTTTTCTTATTGCCTTCACTGGTAACATCCACAAATGTATAGATGTAATGATTATTAATAAAAATCTGTTTTACTTCAAACCATGACCTGAATTGGACCTGAAATTCCCCCCCAGTGCACTTTGAAAACTCAAGAGCGCTCGCAGCACATCTGAGATAAACTGAGGTCCACCTGGGATCCTTGGTTTTTTTTTTTTTTTTTTTGTAGTATTTCTATCTGAGCCAGGAAGAAACATGTACCTTTACTCTAGGACAAGTCTTTTTGATTAAGGAATGTCAGGGTGAGGAACAACTCTTCAAGAGGCAGTTTGAAGACAAAGTGTGAAAGTTGCAGTAGGCATTGCTGGGAGATGCCCTTTGCCACCCTCCCCTACCCCAGGTGCCTGACTTGTACCCCAGCATTATCAGGCAGAGCAGCAGCACTCTGTAGGAAGCACTCAAATCCCAGAGACAGCTCCAGGAGAGAGGGCAGGACCGAGCAGTCCCACCTGGCTGAGTTTAGGTGCACAGCTTAGGAAGACTGGAGGCTCTTAAAGGTGCGTGTCTCCCGGTGCCTGTGTGAAAAGTTTCGGTGCTTCCTTTGGGAAGCCTGCCTCAATAGGCTTTTAAATGCAGGTGCAAGTCAGGTGCCCAAGTGAGGAAGACCAGACTGTAGACAGTGACAACAAAATGGCTGAAGTCTGCAAAGTGGGATTTGCTCAACTGTTATTTGTGCTACATGCACACACAAGGAATTTCATACCTACAGCTGCTAGCAGTCCTTACCTTAGCTTTGCTGGAATAATCAGGAAAAGAAGAAACCAAGCCCACTGTTACAGTATATTGCTTTTCTCTATGCAATCATTAAACCATCCCAATTGTGCATGGCACTCTACACAGCTATTTTTTCATGTGAATTATAACATATAATATAAAATAATAATTCAGAAAATATTGATTTACTAAAGTATCTTTATAGACCTTTTGAGCATTGAAAAGAAGCTGCATTTGCTTAATTGAAATTACTTTCTATCATAAAATTTAATTGAGGCACATCCCTAATCAGGAACATTTTACACTGATTTAACTCTTGCTTACTTTGATTTTGGTCACTAATAATTTACTGCTTTAAATGAAGTAATAAATACATTCATACATATTTGAATATGTATGAATCCAACTTAAGTTTATATAAAGAATAAGAATCAGTTTAGCTATATTCATTTAAACCAGGGTAGCCTTTCCCCACGACATTGACATAAATTTATCAAAAACTTGTAATTATAACAGGAGAGCAATTACCACCTTTGTCTGTCAAGACACAAACCAATACTGCCTATTTGCTTATTTTAAGGAGATTACCAGCATGTTTCATTATATTTATTTTGCTTTTAAGAAGCCTGATTTCTACAGTGAATAATGTCCACATACAGACTCATAATCAGTATAAAGAAATACTATTAGAACAATCAAGTTGAATTTCTTTCAGGACTCATTTCACAATGTCATTAGAATTCTCTTGAATAATGATGGTCAAGAATAGGAGCACATAGCTTGTAGTATCAAAAGACTTGGGCCTATATTGTCTTATTTACTGTGTCAAATATTGTGTATTTCCTTTTTTTTTCCTTAAAAATAAAGAAGCCTAAATAAATCTTTTGCTTCAGTCAGAAGCACGTATCTTTTAACATAAATTTTGAGGTAAGTGAACCATTTCTCTCTACATATGTTCTGCCAAGTTGCCACTGTCTACGTGCCTCACGTAGGAATGAGAATGGTCCCTACAGGATAGGAAAAAGCATTATTATTTTGTAAAGAAGTTGTCAAAGGAATAATTCATTCGACATTCAAAGAATGAAATTCTTTAAGACCAAGGACCTCATATTTTTTTAATCTTAAATTTGCACCATAATTTTTTATAAACTTATTTTCATCATGCACCTATCTTTATTTGTTGTTTAAAGGACTGATGCAATGAGACCCAAGAGGGTTTCTTTTCTGACTTTGAGACTTCCCCACTCTGGTGGGGTACCTGAGTAGCTTTAGCCATTTTGTCATTGGAGCTCAAACCTATGGAGAGCACCTCAGAAGTGAGAAGCCTCCTCTTCATCCTTTGGACAATACAACTTCCATTGCTAAAAGCCCTGTAAACACACCCTGCCCTAGAATTCCCTTAGCAGATGTCTAAACCTTGCTTAGATCTGGCCTCTAAGCTTAGGGAAGGGTATGTAAGTAAGATTCATTATGGTGAATTTCCACTTGGGAAATGTTCACCACAAAGCACAAATATTTAGAGTTATATAGTGACTCTACAAGACTGTAATTGCTGTTACCATCACAGATTGGTCCAGTGTTTATGTGACTGCTGAAGGTTGCCTCCACAATCTGTTCTTTTTTCCAAGTCACTTTTCTTTCCCTCAGTGCAAAAGGAACTAGAGAAACAATGTTTTTCTTAGCACCAATCATGGTTTCAAAACTCACAGATGATTCTAAGTAGGGATTTTCTTTTATTCATCCTGCAATCCTGAATAACAGATTGTAGCGTGCTAAAGCACTGA
This sequence comes from Vidua chalybeata, assembly GCF_026979565.1. Taxonomy (NCBI): domain Eukaryota; kingdom Metazoa; phylum Chordata; class Aves; order Passeriformes; family Viduidae; genus Vidua; species Vidua chalybeata. The sequence continues at coordinate 48,401,011 of NC_071531.1, read as the reverse complement.
AACACTCTGCTGTAAGTTATTATGAAGAAAGATCTGCTTAATCCTAAACCATTTAAAATTAAATATTTTCTTTCTGTTCTTCTTTCTGGAACAGTCACTTAAAGACTGAGATTGAATATGTGCATGTATGCATTGGTGTGTTTATTTCTTTGCTATCTTAGTAAAGAAATGAAGATTTCAATGTGTTCTTCTGAAAGCTGTATTGGGAGCCCTCCCAAAACCCAGCAATAAATCCAGAAGATCAGGTTTTTAACACAGACCTTGGGCTGGGCTCAAAAGGTACCTCCTAGCAAGTACTAAATGCTGTTTAATTTCACCTACTTAAAACAGGTATTGCTTTCATCAAAGCAGAAAAATTGGTTGCTTTCATCAGGATTTGAGACCTTGGTGGAGATAAGTGCATGTGCAAATAGTAAGCTGCATACGCACATCCACATTCCAAAGCCCATAAGCCCATTGTCATTAAATCTCAATTTCTTAATTTATTCTACATTTACATTTATGCAACTAAGATTTTGCATTCGTGCAAATAGGCTGTGCCTGGGAGAGTCCCACTGGGACTGTGAAAGGAAACCCATAGAAGGCTTCACACTGATATTTCAAAGGCTTCAGCTTCTGTGCTCTATATCTATGAATACATATCCCTTGCTCAAAAATTGCTTACTCCTTCCCCCTCCTCATCCTGCCTTCTCTGCAACAATTCATAATATGACTGTTTATGTATGAAGACCTTTTGCAAACAATATTATTACTCTTACTCCCTCAAGACATCTTAACTAAGGCCATTTGGCCCATTTTGGTAGATACCTTATTTATACCAAATTCCAAGTAAAAAAATCCCTTCCTGAGGTGATTACAAATTTGAGATAGAAAAACCATATCCAGGATAAGAAAAATGTAGCTAGAGTTTGTGTTTGGTTTTCATTAACTGCCCTTTGATCTCTGAGTCTTACAGTCACCTTTCAAATTAACATCCTTGGAGCCAATATTTTTAGGCTCCTTTTAGGTGTTGGGGAAAGGTGAGCTTATCCCTAGAAGTAATCAGTTGTCTCCTTAAAGAGCATATGGGCAACTCTCTCATCCACACACTGACCTGGAATTCAGAGGTAATGGCAGGGCTAGAAATGACGACCAACTTGCTGCCTCTGAGCTCAGGTTATGGAAGGAAAATGCTTGGCCAAAGGAGCCTAAAAGAAAGGTAGTTTGCACCTCTTGGGTTAAAATGAGCCAGGCACTACAGATTTCCATCTATGGTGATATGCTCTGACAAACACTTTAAGTTTAATTAGTAGGACCAAATTCTGCTTTAATTTATGCAAGTGAAGCTCTATTGGTTTCAACAGAGTTTTAGCTCTTCTGTAATTGAGAGAAGAATTTGGCCCAGCATCTGTAATAAATCATTAATGAGCATGTAGTAAGATAAGTTTTAATGATTAATTAACAATGTATTTTTTGGAGAAAAGTATTCTTAACATGCCCTTAATGTATCAAGTGATAATTACAATATTAAAAGCCTAGTGATTAAAGCAATTAATTATATGCTTAATTTATTTACAAATTAAGCTTTAATATATGTATAGTTAAGTAATTGCTAATGAGGATTTCACATTTGCTAAACAGGTCTGGCAGTAATTACATGGGAAACACCATAAAATGATTCTTGTAGTGATTATATGAAAAAAATACAATATTCTTTGGGGTTTTTTCTTTCTTTTTATTGGGCTTTCCCCCCCCACAAATGAATTTCTTGGCTTGTGTTTTCCTCCTTGGTGAGCGGAATATTTACTAGGATGCAAGTTTCATAGGTCTGAAAGGTCATGTTTCCGCATGCATATGATGAAAAGTGCTTCTGAAGCACAACTCAGTCATGCCTTCATGAAAACAGTGATCTTGCCCCCTTGTGCACACAGAGCTAAAGCCTGTAGTTTTCTTAGCCTCTATTCAGATCTTAGGCAAAATTCTGGCTGAGGTTAATGGGAGTTTGCTGTTAGGACCACGGCCTTTTGTTCTTTGGTTATGCAAGAACTTTTGGCTCCTGAGCTGGACTCTTACATCCTTAATTCTTATATAACGCAAAAAAGAGATATGCATTTTTCAGTCAGATGTGGGCTCATTCATTTAGAGCATATGCAGCATCTGTTGTTGCAGTCCTTTTTTAAAGTCCTATACTTTGCACAGAAAAAACTCCATGTAAAGCGGATAAAAGTTTTGTCTAAGCAAACAACAGGACAGTAGAATCACTTTTAGACTGACTACACACAGTGAACTCCCAAGGTCTTTATTAATTTAAATTCCTATTTCCTCCTAAGTGAAACCCAGAGCCCAAACTTCTGGTCCTTTCCTGACTTGTGTCACAAACTAGAGAAGTACAGATAGTCCCTCTTTTTCCACCTCTTTGCCTTTGTTGGTCCACACATTGCCTTCAGCAAGATACTACCCCAGCGTAAATTCTGAAATGCTTAAAAGTATGAATGGCAGTGGCATACTGCATGTGGCATGATTTGGTGGAAAGACACTGCAAAGCATGGAGAAGCGTTCAAGAAAGGGCTAGCATTACTATGGCTATAATTATTTCTTAATCCACTAGGAAATAAGTGAGCAAGACACCTACCCATTGACTTGTCAGGGTGAAGCCTGGTAATGGGACAATCCCCAGCCTAGTTACCAACCCCTAGCTTTTGCAGCATAGAGGTCTGGAGATATTTAAGTAGTTTTCCTCCCTTTCCTAATCTTATGCTTGCTTCTCTCACTTTATGCTTGTGTGTATTTCTGCAAAATCCCATCTGCTTCCTCTGCTGTATTTTAAGTTTGGAGCCTGGGGACACCATCCCCTCAAGTCTTCTGTCTGGATACATCTTCTCAGTGCTCTAATTTGTATCTAGCAGGTGAAAGTGTGTGTTGACCCAGAGCACATTCCTGGAAGGGCAAAATTAAATAGGTTCAGTAGGTCTGGGATGCACATAAACAGGTCTTAATGTAGTGTGTATTCTCATCACATGCATTAATGAAGTCAGAGATGGACTGAATCTTACCAAAGCGTGAGGTCTTTGTGAATTCCTTATGCTGTCACCAGGTCAGAAATGGACAGGAGTGACATATGGACTCAAGGGACTACACTCCAAACACAGGGCTTAGCCTTGGCTTGCATAGAGCCTTCATTTTCACCAAGACTCCACACATCTATCTGACTGGTAGCATGCAACAAACCCAGCACAATCTGTGATAAAAAACCCACAATCATTCCCAAAGACAGATAAGATTACATATATATGGCATACACCCTTACTCAGTTATATAAGAATGCATTCTTCTGGTAAAACTGGTGTTTGTATTTATTTTTTTTGCATTTATTTAAGAGATAGCAAACAAGGGATAAGGGCATAAACTGAAGATAGGGAGTTACTGAACGAAGATTTAAGAGTTGCAAAAGCGCATATCTATTTTTATAAGAACATTAGAAAGGAATTTCAGCCAAATGTCCTCCCAAAGGAATCAAGCCAGTAGCTGAGTGACTTCAGTACCCACGGACACCAGGGAAAGTTTCGAGCACCAAGTATCTCCTAAGGCTGACAGACATTATCTTGAATTATCTATGTAGGCATGTTCTAGAGAATCAAATAGAGATGTTGCCTTCCACATGGGAACAATTGCTGTGACTTGACATGATCTGACAAACAAAATTCTTCCATAGAACTTAATGGATTCCATTATAAGTTTGGGGTAATTTGGGGGTTCACAGAAGGAAGATTATCAACATTAGTGCTCTATTCAGATTGCAATAGTGACAGTGCTGAGACTGATTATCAGTGGTCAGGAAAGATTAATTTTTTCTTTGTTCCATACTTTATCTTAGGGGTGGCCAGGGGGTTCACCTTGTTCTGAAGAACTCAAGATCAGCTATAAGAGCTATGGATATTTTTATGTAGGTCTTAATGAAGTTAAAAAGACCTGGTAGGATTGAACCTTATCTAAAATATCAGAAAACCTTTTTTCTGACTGTTCATGTGGTAGAATCCTAATGAACAAAACAGAGAGAGAGAGAATTCCACAAGTGCTCTGCTCTGCTCTGCTGGCACCACAGTATCGCTTCTCTGCCCGCATGGTGCATTGAGCTTCCACCCAGAAAAACCCATATTCTGTGGAAGATGAGTATAAAGGGTTAGAGTCCTCACTTCATTTTCAGACCACTAGAAGAAGCTGGATTGGTGCTGACATGTTTAACGCAGTAGAAACATAGCACTTGGTCATCTCCTGTGGTCTGTGAATCTTTGTAGGTGAGGGGGTTACGGATGGACTGCAGAATGTTTTGTCCCTAGCTGACTTTTGAAATAAAGACATGTATGAATGGCAGGCTGACAAAATTGTGATCCATGGTTCAAATTGCTCCAAAGAGGAGTTTAATTTTGGTTAGCGTATGGTGCTAGTCACACCAAGGTTGTGGGTTTGGTCCCCTTATGGGCCATTCTCATGGAAGTCTCTTTCAAGGTTTAATTTTTTTACTGTAGTTCTTCTCTTATCAAGGTGCACATAAAAAAGAAATTGCTGACAGTAGGATACAAAATCATGATGCCCAGAAAGCTTGATATTTTCCTTAGAAAATCCTTGCTTTTACCTCACCACGACTTTTTTTCTCAGTAAGGTCTTTGAAATAGCCACTAGGAACTGGATAGCTTGGAGCACAAAAAATGGAAAATTAAACCGTCTTCATCAACCTAAAGAGTTCTGTGAATTTTAGAACACCTTCATAGGCTTGGTTGGTACTAGAAAATTAAATGGAGGTCTCTTTTGGACGATATTTTCCTCTTTGTCCCATGAAGTGTATTGGGCATCTGTAAGTTTTATGGAAACTTTAAAGAGGGAAATTTCAGGAACAGCGAAAAACATTGGGCAAAATTTTGAGACAGCTTTAGATTCCTCCTAAAGGGCTGCAAGGAAGCTAGGTTTCCACCACTCTACATTTTTATTCTTTTGTTCCATCTCAAGTTCATACTGAGCACACGTTTGTGTTTGTAACCCCCACAGCTATGTGCAGTGTAATGATCATTAGCAGAATGTATCAGAAATGGCTACAGAGGCTAAATAAATTTAGCACCTATGCTGTTAAATAACACAGGTCAGGCATTGTTCCTTCTCTTTGAGGCCAAGTGTCATGGCAAGACTTGCATCTACCTATTTAAACTTTCCAACGAAACAGGGAGGCCATCTTCACACCTCCTTTAGGGAAAGATCTGTCGTGCATTCTGTCTCTTGAGCAATATCCAGGCATTATTCAGCACAGCTCTAATCAACACAGAGCAAAGCTATGCCAGGCGGTTAATGGTTAAACTGACACTCAAAAGACAGGTCAATTCTTGAAGCTGTGCCTCATTGCTCTTATATTTCCCATTATTGGTGTATGAACAACTATGTTATGATGGAAGATATTCTGGAAGAAGCATCTAAGAAAATCTGCAGTGAGAACTGTACATTCATTGCACGTAATTACTCACAATGATTCAGAAATGAGCTCCCTAGGCAAAATGTATTTTACTTCACTTGGTATTTTTATGGTAGTTATGTCAAGGACTCCTTTATGAAAATCCCACTGATTTAAACAATGGACACTCCCTACAGATGTCAGTCTCATCTGAGGAATTCATAAGCTCTTTCCAGAGACCTGCCTGAAAAATTACCTCAGAACACAACACCTTTAGTAAAGGGGCGATGATGGTAGTGTTTATCCACAGAGGAGAAATCGGAAAAATAGGGCAGAACAGTGAGAATTGTCTGGCTTACGACCCAAAACTTCCACCTGCTCAAAAATCAAATCAAAATAACCTTTGGCTTGCACATCAATGACATGCACATTTGGCATTGGGTCCTGAATTAGCCTTGCAACTTTTGGGATTAAACCTAGAATAACTTTTGATTAAACTGGCTTAGCAAATGGATTGATTTGCCTTCATTTAAGTAGCTGGACACAAGGCACAAAATATGTCCATCCCAGTTCCTGATTTAGTGTTACACACAGCTCCCTAAGACACTTTCCCAAATGAGTGTAGTGTGGATAACAGCCTAGAGCTTCAACACTCCTAGAGCAGCTTTGATGTGTGGCTTTATTGGAACAGATCTCTTTGAATGGAATATTGGTTGGGATTTTATTGTAGCTCTTTCTGTGTCCTCCATAAGGCACTTTGGAAGCATTGGTAACTCATTAAGATATCTATTAATTTCTTGAAAATACCTTTTGTTTAGTCTGTCTTCTCTTTTGATCATGCAGCATTACACATGTGGAATATGAGCCAGAAATCTTAGAAATAAAAAGCTATCCTTGAGATGTTAGTTCCACTTTTTTTTTCTCTGAGTTATGTATTTTTGTTCTCTCCACTAGTTTTAACAACTGCTCAGTAATTCAGAAGGGAAGACTTTGATATTTACATTTTCAGTGATTTAATAATTTTCTTTTTTACTATCTAATGGATTAATTTAAAGGCTTTATGCTGACTCCCAACTGATTTTTTTATAATTAATTTTAGTTTGATTTAAATGTATTAGCTAAACAGCCTCCGCTTTATTTCCTGTAAGAGAAGGAAACATTCAAAGTTACCAAATATTTTACTTCCAGTGACTGGTTTACCACTTATTGCTGGCTTCAGAATGGGTCAATGCCAGCACGGTTTTTCCCAAAGGCAAGATAGTAGTTCTCTCATTGAGTAGAGCCAGCTTTTTTCCTCTCTCTCTCTTTTTCACTGCCAATTCCACTACTGATCTTGTGCAATAAAATGTGCTTGTCAACGAAAATGTCAACTAAGTTTAAAAAGAATAGTCTGAGTAAAACTAAAAAGTAAATTATTTAAGTAGAGTTGTAGTTGAAACTTGAAAGAATTTTGTTTGGTGGTTTTCTTTACATCATTCTGCCAATGGAGTAGGAACTCTGAATTCCTAACTAGTGAAGCCCTGTCATAAATGGGTCTGACAGTTCACATTGAAAATTCTGTTTTCTTCTTTCCCAGGAAAGCAAGTCAAAGTTAAACCAACAAACTATTGTTGGCAAGTGTCTTACCTTTGTTCTGTGCTTCCTTATAAATTAACCACTTCTGTTTTCTAGGTTGCCAGTAAATGGAATTCCTAGAATTTAGGGTCTTATATTAGCTATATTATTTTAAGATGCTGCTGCATCCTTTTAGACAGTGACTGGATTTAGAACATGTGAGAATCTCTATCACAGCTTGCTCACAAATGGTAATGAATAAAAAAGAAATGGACTGTAAATTTTGGTTAGTACATTATGAAAGCAGTTAGAAATTGGATCACCAGCTCCTGACGTTTGTAACAGTAAAAAATCAGTGAAATTAAGAGATTTCTGTGAACACATCAACACTGTGTCTTGTCTATCAGTATGATGACATACTGAGTTTTGTACTTTTTTTGCAGATTTCACTGTATAATTTTGCAAATTTCACTGTAATGGCCAAGGCTGGACATTTGTACATTAGAGTTGGAATGTATCTAAATGTAAAAAAGATCTGAATTTACTGTAGAATTGCTCTTAGTAGCATTGTATGCTTGGAACTCTCTATACTCTCTATAACCATACTTTTATATATATATATATATATATATACACATAACCTCTATTCTCTACTAATTGAGTTATCAGTACATTCTACAGTATATACATGGCCAGTTCATTAAGGTTAATTTGTTCAAAAATATTAGAAGCATTAATTTCTGGCTTATAGCTAATGTCTGCTCCCAGCCAGTGTCTTGTTTCATCATTAGTGTCAGCTAAATTATAACTCACACCCAACTGTTTTTACACTATCTAATAGAATCAATTGATGCAATGGTTGACAAGATGCTGTTTTGCATTTTGTCATCTCACTAATGCACATGGCTTAAAGGCATTGGCATCCATAATGTGGGGCAGTTTTGTAGGAGGCACAGAATAGGCTGAAGCTGCAAGGGCCATTTTCATAAAATATTAATGAAATTGAAAAATACACTGGGGTTGAAGGCTTGTCTGCTAAATGTAAGGTAAAATCTATTCTGTTCTGCTTTCTGATGACTGTAATTAGCAGCCCTAATTAAAAATTCAAACCTTGTGTATATTTGAAAGCATGAATCTTAGCTCTCATAGTGTTTATTTCCTTTACAAAGTATTTTATTTTACAACACTAATTGAACAGGATCCTTCCTAGCCTGACAGCCGCAGCTGGCTGGAGCCAGTTTATGTATCCAGTCTCTCTAGACTACTTCCTTTTGTAAGCAATAAAACATCTTTAAAAAACATGTATATGCTCTCTATGAGCCATTAACTCTGTGTCACCCAGTGTGGAACTGGCCATCCGCACACATGCATTGTTGTTTCCTTCACTTAAAAGTGACCTCTTTGAAAAGGCAGCTTTTTTCTGATCTTCAATATTTAATGTGGATTTACTTACATTAAATGACCACCTTTCTTAAGGGGACTTGGCCCAATTCTGACATTATTTATGAACAGCATATGCTGTGCAAAACAACGGAAGGAATCACCATTAGTTCCAGTAGAAAAATCTACTTTTTATCATCACTTTGTGTAGTTATTTGAAATTCATGGTCAAGATGCTAGGGCCCCACTAGGGAATATATGACTGCAAACCAAGTCCAAATTGATTGTATGCATGTTACACTCTGAAATCCAATGTACGGTGAAGAAGAAGGTGTGAATGGGTTAAATTTTCACTGGTTTATTTCCTCTTTTCACTGCTTTCCACAGTAATGGCTCTGAACTGTACTATTTCCTATCTTCCTTTCCATACTCTGTAAAGAAGACAACACCAGAATTTTAATGTCTCATATACTGTCCATAATCATAAGGAATATTTTTCCTCAGAACCTTTTATTTTTGAATGGATGGACTTTTTAACTCCTTGTGTCAGACCAACAAAGGCATAGGAGGAGGAAACAAAGTGAATTTACAGAAAAGGGCAGTGGAAGACATTCAGTGGTGTTAACTGGGTTCTTCACTGATTTATGCGAGAAAATGAAATTTGATGATCCACCCTCTCTGTGACAAAGGGTCTGATCTTGCAATTCCTGCTCAGCCAAAAATTCCTTCAATGGGAGTTTAGCCTGAGTAAGGAATGCTGGATCAAGTTCAAAGGTCAGCAGGAAAATAAAAATAGTCAGGAAAAACTCAAAATAACTCAGTTCTGAAGAACTGGGAACTACGTGCCAATAGTTAAGGTTGTAAAGCTACAAATGTAATTGTGTGATACTTAGCACTAATTTGTAGTGAAGAAATGAGAATTTAACCTGAAGTATACATCTGTTTCTAAGTGTTAGAAAATAATATAGACACTGTTAGCACAGTCAGTGTTTAAATTTCTGAAGACTGTTTCTACTCTGCATTGTAATACAGCTGAAAATTTCTAAACAGTTTTCACAAAATGCTTTGAAATTTTTTAATTAAAATCTGTTTCTAAATGTTACATTTGGATAGTTTATGTTTATCTTTCATGTTCATGCTCGCACAATCTGTAGCCAATGAGCATGCAATCAATGTGTTTTAAACATCTCATTCCCACAGAGCAATCTCCACGAATGTTTCAGCTCAGGAAAAGCAACACATGTCCATGAAATTTCATTTTGCTGAGAAACATTCAGACAAGTTCTGTTAGGTTATTCTAAAAACCATTGTGAGATACAGGAAGGGGCTAGAAGGATGACATAAGCCATGTTTATTACTGTATGTTCCTCCCTGCGGTAGGATGTCTTCCTCTTTCAAGCATTCATAGTTTTGAGCTGCGAGGCACATCCATTATTGGTCCTGGGATGTCATCCAGGCATTTGAGTAAATGATTCAGACATATCACCTCTTTAGCAGAATGACAATAGGATGTGCAGTTTCTTCCTCCTTCCATGGTCTATTTTCCACAAGCGAGGCCGGAGAGAAGATGCAACCTGCTTTAACTATCTGACAGAGCATGGTCTGAGACATGCCACAGGTAGGTCTGGAGGCATCCAGACACCTCTTCAGCACACTTGTCCTTAGCAGTCCTGTTTACTGCTTCCTCTCCTGTCTTTCATTTACCTGTCTTGAATTGAAAAACACGTGCAGGAACTAATGAAACAAACCACACTATGAGTTTTCATTGAAGTTTCACAGGGAGGTTCCCTCCATCCTTTCTAAGATTCTTAGTGAAAAACCCATATTCATATTTGGGTATTTGGGCAAGAATCCCCTTGCCTCTGAAAAGCCAAACCTGGATCCAGAGATCAGCCCCTCACCTCCTGGAGCCAAATCTGAAGTTTCTAGATCATCTTTCATCTAATAATGGGCATCTAGTTCAAAGTAGTCAGCAAGTTTCCCTTTGTAGTCAAAGGGGAGTGTCCTAGGGAGCCCACCTTTACTGGGCACACAGCATGGCTGAGCTGAACAATCCTTCCAAGGGAGTATTTGCTCTTTCTACCAACATAAACCACAACTTCTAGATGATCACAGGTAGGTGTGATGTGTCAGCCCTAATGCCATTTGTCTGGATGATAGCCACAGCTTTCTCCTCTCATGACAGCTGAAAATACTCCACTAATCCTTTAGATGCCCCTCCACTTGTAGAGGGCCTGTTCCTATAAACATCTCCATGACTTCTCATCTTGCAGGATCTGAAAATCACCAAAAAAATGAACAGTCCAAGATGAAGAACAGACCAGCAAGTAGATAAACTGGGTAAATGGTGAGGTTTATATTAGTTTATTTAAATTTGAAAATTATAAATTGTTAACAGGAGTTGAGCACAGAATTATCTTGAGTTTTTTGAAGCCATTTCAAACAGGAGAATATCTATAATTTGTGTGTGGTATTTGGACTACAGTGCAGAAAAAAATTAAATATATAAGCACCCAAGAAAAATGTGTTTGTTAGTTTAAAGAAAGAACAAAGCTGTATAAGTTAAAGGATGTGGCAGTGTTATGGGTTAGGTGATATGTTTATTATTTGTTAGTAAATTGGATTGAGAAACCATTGTCTGGCTTTGACATACCACTCTTAATAGTTAGAGTAAAAAGATTATAGTCCAAGTCACACAGAGTGTGATATCTGTGGTCTTTAGATGATTATTTACTGATTTTTGAAGAGGTGGCTTGCGGTGGCTGTCTCTGCAGAATTCAGCTCCAACATTTCTATATAAAATTTTCTTGAAAATGTTATTTTGAACTTCATTATTAAATTTTAGTTTAAGGTATATATTATAGTGTTTTTTGAGGAACTATTAGTGGACTAAAAAATTCCCAAACTACTCTTTTTCCTACAGAGATTCTTTTGAATTACATTAATAGTACAGCTGTTTATGTTAAAAACTGTAGTCAATACAGAATATATTTCTCAGTTAAAGTAAAAATAAGGGACATACCAAAAAGCATTGGTGCAGGACACCCAAGGATAAACTGGTTAAATGTTGTAGTTGAAACTGATGGTATTTTCAACACAAATACCACACTTGGTCTTATGACTCAGTATTGCTCACCCATGCTATTGGCAGTAGAGTGGCCTAATACTTCCTTTGGTGGAACTCACATAAGTTTAGTTTAAAAGAGTAAGGTTTATTTGTTTTTGTTGTTGTTGTTTTTTTTTTTGTTTTTTTTGTGTGGGTTTTTTGGGTTTCTTTTTGTTTTTTGTTTTTTGTTTTTTTTTTTGTGGTTGTTTGTGGTTTTTTTGGTTTTTTTTTTTTTTTTTTTTGGGTTGTTTTTGGGTTTTTTTTGCCATAAGGGAAAACTAGAGCAGAAGACAGTAAAACTTAGTAGATTTTAAATTGTGGTTCAGGGATTAAAGCAATTACTTTTAAAGAGTCATAAACTGACATGTTGCTGAATTTATCTCTTTCCTCCCTCAAGCTGTCATACCCCAGGCAATTGCCTTCACATCACGTATATCACTACTTCTCATCTCTCCAACCAATGAGAGCATCTCCCAGGCAGGGACACACTCAAAATGAGCAAAGACTTTCAGGGCATTTCCAGTCCATCCTCCTTTTTCTGTTTTTCTCTTAACAGGATTGTGGCTTATAATGCTGTTTCACAACCAGCAGGTACACATTACCCTCATTAACATGTTTTGCACTCACTCACATAGAGAAATAGCTCTAAGGATGAGGAAAAGGGAGGAGAATTTGACCTGTTGGCCTAAGCAACTTAGCAAGGTCGTCGATTCAGTGCTGACATCTGCCTCCAATCCACAGATGGTGCTGCTCTAAGGATTTTTCGGTACCTATTAAAGCAGGGGGAGGAGAGAAGCAAGCTCTCATTACCCACTGGTGAAAAGGGAAATAGTCATATATACTCTTGTTATAATTCATACTCATGTCAGAGAGGTGAATAGATCATTTTCTCCTATACAAACCATAGATTTGGAACTGTTCGGTCAGGCAGAATGGTTTTATTGCTCTGTTCTGAGTCACACACACACACTCTGTTATCTTATTTTCTGTACAGACAGGTCTACTCACATATGCTCATACAGAAACAGACAGAGAGCATTATAGAAACTAGAGTAATTCTGTGACATAACAAAAGTCCCTGGGAAAGTTTTGTTGTCTAGTCTAGTGATGTGATCATACAGTGTGCTGTCTATAGCACTGGCTTACAAAGCAATCTATGAGGGAATGGGAGGGGCCTATGGGAAAGGTTTTCATATTTCAGGTGGAGAGGAAGCATTTATCAGGTGGATTTTATTTTTAAGATAACAATGCCTGCTTTGGACTTTGTTAGATAGCTGAAGGAACTTTTCAGAAGTGGTTCTGGTCAGCCTAGTGTGATGATAACTCACTGCTCCATGCGTATACAAGTACAGTGCTTACACTAGAAGAAATAAGCAGCTGAAAACTTACCACATAGGTGAGGAAAGCATAATCTCTACCTTTAATGTTTTGTAATGAGCTATTCTTGATGTATCTTTTCCATATCTAACATGTTTTCTGATTGTAAGTTATGTTTTCAGACTCTTAACATTTACAGTTTCAGGGCATAATCAAACAGATATCTTATTTAAACTATTAAAAATAATCTCTCCTCTCCTCTCCTCTCCTCTCCTCTCCTCTCCTCTCCTCTCCTCTCCTCTCCTCTCCTCTCCTCTCCTCTCCTCTCCTCTCCTCTCCTCTCCTCTCCTCTCCTCTCCTCTCCTCTCCTCTCCTCTCCTCTCCTCTCCTCTCCTCTCCTCTCCTCTCCTCTCCTCTCCTCTCCTCTCCTCTCCTCTCCTCTCCTCTCCTCTCCTCTCCTCTCCTCTCCTCTCCTCTCCTCTCCTCTCCTCTCCTCTCCATTCAAAACACCCATACCTCTTCAAAATCACAATTTCTTACAGGAGTATTTGTATCATAGACATGAGAGGTGTGAGATCCTCAGAGATCTGTTTATGAGTGTGAGGATCAAATAAAAGATCCTTTTCATGCTTTTGAAAAAACATCAAAATTATGTCTCTTACATTCACTCAGCTCATGAACAAAAAATGAAGCAAATTAAGAGCAACAGAAGTAAAAATTACCAGCCCACACTGCTTTGAAGTGCATATAGCATGGGTAAGAATTTTAAAAGAAGCCTAATGCAAGGCTAGAGAGGCTCTGGGTGGTATATTAGCCTTTTCACATTCACTCTGTATAGCATGTATTTCTACAGATCTCTGCTTCCCTCCCTCCAGGGTTTACTCTTTTTCCCACTACCCTTTTCTTTCTCTTCTTCACCTCCTTCTGCCATTTATGGATTTTGATTGACGAGAGTTAAATAGCATGCAGCCAGCCTCTAAAGCAATAGCTGGGGCTGGCAGTCCTTCCACTTAGACATATAGGGATATCTTCAAATACTCCATTCTGTGATAAATCAGCATCCCAGCTGCCTGATGTATGAGTGATTGGATAATGCCATGTGTCTGTTTTGACCCAAAGCCACTTCTGCTAAGGCTATATCTTTCCTTTTGCTGCCCCTAGTTTCCTATTTATTTTCAAGTTGTCTCTCTGTCATTTACATAGGTGCAGGTCAGTTGGGGTGGCCCTTCCTCCTCCTGGCATGTTGGCCCTGGCTCCTGTGGGCAGAGGCAGCTGTGGCACAGAGCAGCTGTCCACATCTGGGACTGCAGCCTTCCAAGTGATCAGCACAGCCCTTATGCCCTGCTGTAGGTTATGAATAACCCTTGCTGAAGTCCACGGAGCTTCATCTGCATCCCATGAGCAGGAAACAGGGCCAAACCGCTCTGAAACGACCAGAGGCAGACCTGTAAATTTCCTGACACTGCAGGCAGATAGGCAGAGCAGGGATGAATGCCATTGTGCATGTGCACCCGGGCTGGTACGAACGGAGCACTGCTCTACTCTTCCAAGGTCATAACCAACAGTGCACTGTTGGTTTTAATAAAAAAAAAAAAAAAAAAAAAAAAAAAAAAAAAAAAGGAAAAAGCCCCAGTAGCCAAACAACAACCCCCCTCAAATTAGAAATTCCTCTTTTGTTTTTGAAAAGGACAGTGTTTTACAGAAGATTTGGACTCATCATCAGATTTGGACTCATTTCTGAGATTTATGACTGGGCTTTGGGGGTAGCACAAACTGTGTTGTTGAAACTTAGAAGAAAAGCAAGAATCATAATTGTGCTAACCCTTTTTTTAACTAATGAAACCCATTGATTTAATATATTTTAGACTGGTTTTTGCATCTCTCATAAAACAAATAGATGTCTATGAAGTAATAAAATGCAAAGTACTATCTAGTTCCTTCAAATCCACTCACATCTTGGTGAGAATTTGGGAAATGGCATAAGTGTACAGGAGGTTTTCTCCCAGATGTTTAAATGGTGTCTTTGATTTTCCAGAGAAACACATACACCTTTCATAGTACATAGGCATGTCAGTGTATTTGCAACTTAAAAAAATTTTTGTAAGTTAAAACTTTGCTTACAGGTATTTTTAAAAAAACATCTGTCTTGAAAAAGTGCTAAATAAGATCAGTTTAGTAGATAGCCAGGGCAGGAATTCTTTGATAAAAACTCACATAATAAATATTTTTGGTTAAATAATTGAAGCATTCTGCTATGGATTTTTAAAAAACTCCTGAGTCCACTGAGTTGTCTGAAAGTCTGAAAGTCTGAAATACTGAAAGTCCACTGCAACTTCAGGAAAGAAACCGCTGGTGAATAGACACTCACTGTTAGGATAGTCCAGCTCCACATCCATGGAAAATCTCTTCCACACATTAGGGAGGCTGTGCCTGTATCTTTGATATTTTTACAGAAAAATTCACTTTGCAGAAGTGGTCCAACTCAAGGTGTCTAGGAGTGCAGTAAGAAAATCCCATCGTACTTGCAGCCAGGGTATCCCAGCCAAGCTTAGCTGTAACCTTCAGACTGGTGAGAATGCTTCCCTACATGTCTTGACTGCATTCAAGGGCACTCTGTAAATTACTGTCCATCTTTTTCAAAAGATTAAAGGCATGTATATTTTTGTCTTAGTTTTATAAAGAGCAGGGAAACATGTGGCTCCTGACTCACCATATGTATGTAACACATCCATCAAAAGCAGCATCTGGGTTTAAATGATCAGGAAGAAAACCAAATGTGTTGTCAGAGCCTAGAGGTCCTTGCAAGAGCTTATGGAAATCAATTGAATGTTATTGAATACCCATTCCAAATAATATATTTATTTTGCAACTCTCAATTTTAAAACCAAAAGCCATCTGGAGGGCCAGATTCACTGGTCTGCCTTGGCTGCACTGCACTGTTTGGGTGATGTAAAACATCTGTAAACTTGAATTGACTGGGCTTGTTGGGGTTGGCTCCCTGTCAGGTTTACAGCTGCTTCACACTGCCAGAGCAGTGCAGAAAGTCTAGGCAGACAGGTCTATCTCTTCTTGCTGCTGTGAGGCACAGGGCAGCTGAGAATCAGAGCCACTGGCAGGGAGGAAACATTATTTCTAGTGGGAAAGAATAATTATATAAGGATGGTGCAAGGAAAAAATTATCATTTTGTGTGCAATTTTAGGAAGGGAAAGCAAGTCAGTAAAATTTCTCTGGAGAATTTTTCCAGTTTTAAATAAAATCACACACAGTTTCTGGTACACTGGTACATTCTCTGCTGTTACATAGATAGTTAAAAGGAAATGGATGAATCACTTTGGGAATTAGCACCAGAATCTGTCAATGGCATTATGTTTTGACTCTTGACTGCATCCAAGAGCAGTTCCTAAGGAATTTTAATATCTTTGTTGCTCTCAGGAATGTCTTGTTAGTAGGTCCCTATGTTTTATGAATGGAGACACACAGACCAAATGTCTGCTGACAGGCAAGGACAGAAGGTGAATGTGGGGAAAAGTCATGTGCCATTTCATGGCAAAGGACAAACATGTTAGTACATGCATTAAAAATGAAGTAGCAGTGCACTATGTCAGTATATATATTTTAGTTTTAGTGTGAGTACATGTTTCAAACTGCGTCATTCTCCTCTTGGCTTTCTTTCCACATCCAGTAGCTGCTGTTCCATAAATAGCTCCCAACCTTACCAAAATTTACTTGCAGTCTTCTCGCTGCAGGCATTAGGTCACTCATTGTTAATGAGTGTATTAGATAATAGATGTTAACTCCAGCACACTGCAGTGTTTCAGCAGAGTGCATTCCCCAGCAATGAACACAAAGTGTCACTGTGACCACACACTAATAATTCCAAGAAATATAGAAACTTTTGCCTAATTTAAAATTTATTTACTTGTCATATGTGTGCTCATTTGGAACTTCTAGCATTAATTACCTTTGCTCCAAGTTGGGCCAGTCTGGAATTCTAATTATCTTAATTTTTACAATTCATGTCTCTGAGGTCTTAGTGTATTTTGGAACTGAAGTCTAGGCTGTACATAATCAAGGCAGAAAAGAGACAGGTGGCAATATTGTACATTTCAATTGCCTTGTCTGATGTGCCCCTTTTGTAAAATAATGAACATTGAGAAACAAATTGGTCTGTCAGAGTCAATAACAACCCAATGCCCTGAGCTGCTGGTCACTAATGCTTCCTGTACTTAATCAATGTGCTGCAGGAGATGTTCTGTTCAAAACAGTTAAAGATCAGCAGCAGCAGCAGCAGATTTGGCAGCAGGACTGGGAGAGAGAGTAAAAACATCCACAGGGTTGGAGTTTCCTTGTGCTAGGGAAGAGACAAGCCAAATATAAACAAAGTGCTTAAAGGAAAACCTGCAAAGAACTGAAGACCCTCACCCTCCTATTGGTAGAGGAGGAAGAGGAGGTCAGTTCTTTTCTCCAAAATGACTAAACAGAAGATTTCTACAAGAAAGCATAGCAGGAAAAGACCACACTATACATGTTCACAATTAAACCTTTTAAACAATCAACATGAGAAGTAAGAAATTGAGAAGAATCTTTTTTTTTCCTTCAGTCATGATCAGAAAGCCTGAGTTACCAGTGCAATTGGTGCTGGTAGTAATGTTCAAGACAACAAATCGTCATTTGAAGCAAATAGTCAGGAAAGCAAAACAAATAGGGAAAATCTTTCAATGACATAGCTTTTAAATCATGTCCATAAGTAGCTTCTGAAACAATTAAGTATGTAAACAGAAAACAACTTCTGTGCAGGAAAAGTATAAAAGGTGATTTATGCCTAACACACTAGATCAACAATTTTTTCAATGGGTCTTATGGCATAAATCTGGACAGAAGAAGGATACTTATGACTGTGCACTCAGGAAAAAAACAGAAGATAGCAAGAATAGATAAAAACCCCTTTTCTTACTGAAAACTAAAGCTCAAAAGCAGCAACATACACCTGTGAGCTATTTTCCAGTAATAGTCTTGATGGTCGGAGCAGACCATTAAGGAAATTCTTTTCTGCTCTGCACCTTGCCTGGACAGCACGTTGTGGGCTTCTATATCTCTTGGAAAAGAGCAATAAATAAGTCTAAATCTATTTATTCCAAGGAGTTTGAAAGTATATATATGCAAGCTACACTTTGCCTTGTTTGACAGTGGGAAATGCAAAGCTACCATAGGTCTGAGATGGACCAGTCCTTGTCTTGAAAACCTGACAAAAATGGGAAATAAAGAGTTGCAACAAGGGAAGCTTGACAGGAATTAGCATTCACAGAGAATCTCATAACGATTTGCAAGATGGGACTTTGATAACTTTATCAGTCTGAAGTCCATTGTTTCTTGTCTAAGCTAGACACTTATGCACTCAAAATTGACTGAAATAAGTAAAGATTTTCAAAAATTTGTACATCTGGTAATTTGTACAGATTTTGTAGGATGAAATGTACTTATCTTTCACCACTGAGAGCCTAATGCCATCTTTTCTGAATACTCAGGAAGTTCCTCTCTGACTTTTTCTAGTTTTACTTTAAACTGGAGTTTTTTCCTTCATTCATATCAGACAGATTTTATGGATAAGGATGACATTTTATGAAAATTTGCAGGAATAGTCTGGTGTTTCCCAAAGAAAAGAATAAAGATAATGAGAATTGGGTAAATTATTCTTCATATGGTGATAATTTTTAAAACTTGTAAATAATTCCTGTGAATAGGGTTTTTTTCATTGGAGCAGGTTTGGAAGGGTAGATGAGAGAGGGTCACAGAGTTTGACAGATATTTTGTTTTCAGAATAACATATTTGCCCTGTTTAAAAAAAAAAAAGGAATAAGATCAGATTTTAAATTTACTCACTCAAGACAGGTTTGTCTTCCAACAAATTTAAAGCACAGGAGTATATAAGCTCTTGTGAAAGATCTACAGATTTAGGTCTAGATGTATTTCTATCCCTTTATAAAAACCTGAGAAAAAAAGTTTATTTTTAGTAGCCATTCCTTAAGTATGATCATTGTTAGTTGATTTGATGAATAAAGAAGAAATTATCCAAACTAACCCAGTAAATTGGAAAATACTAAGGCCAAACTCCTCCTCACCCTGGAGAATCACAGTTATTCACAATTATTATGCAAACTTACGTACCTCTGAACAAACATTTAAATCCAATTCTTTCATCAGTGGTGGAATAGCAGCAGCTACAACTGACACAAGAGCAGAAAGAACTGTTGCAGATTCCCAGGACAGAGAATGAAATTAAGGAAACAGTATTTGTGTTGAAAGCGGGAAAGCCTATGCCCCCGGTGGATTTGCTGTAGAATTTTTAAATACATTTGAAAGTGAAATCATATCAGGCTTACAGGACTATGTCACCAAGCTTTGGAGAGGATCGCTCCCAGACTCCCATAGGGAAGTAACCGCCTTTCTGCTTCTCAAACCGGATTATGATCCTCTGAAGGGGATATCCTTTCTGTAATTAAGGTTGTAACCACAGTCCCATTTTATAGCTGTTTTTGATATTGAATATGAAACTTCTATATGACTACTCAATAAAGTCCAACAAAGTAACCAGAGAATCTGCTCCAATCTTACAGAAATATTCATTAGTATCTCTTATTTCTAGCCATGATCACAAAAACACACAGATGTACAATTTTTTGTCCACAAATGGTTAACACAAATTTCTCTTAAACTATTTAAAAGCACTATTTTTGAGTAACAACTATATTTAATTGCCAGATACCATCCCACAAAAAGAAGGAGCAAGGACATTTTGGCTGAGTTCCAATAGCTTTAAACTTTAACAAATATCCTCCAACTGGAAAAGAAGAACAACAAAGCAAAGCAGAAACATTATGCATTAACATTACATTTAGGCAGGCAAAATATTCCCCCACTAAAGTGAGCGGTGATGATAGAAAGATGGAATTTATACTCTACATTAATTCAGGTGAAACAAACAATGAGCAGAACTCTTACACTATCCAGTAATTCTTACTAGCAATTTCAAAAATTAAGCAGAACAATATGCTGCCTTACCTATCCTCAAAACATTTATGGTAGTTTTTTTTTTCTTTTTACAAAAACACAAGATTTAGAAGTTTATTTCCAAGAATTATGGACTGCACCTCAGATTGGCTAGCCTCATTTACAGACACATTTCTATATAAGTCAAAGGTTCTACCTCTTATTTTTGGTGGCTGTAAGAAAATAGTACAGGACTTCACATCTTTATGTCATTGATAAGAATTTTCTGGTGCCATAGAAACACATGTGTGAACAGGAAAGATTTTTGGGAATTTACCAAAGCTTAACCTGCCAGCACGTGCATAATGTCCTGAAGCATTTTAAAGCAGGCCAGAGAGTATCTCCTATTTGTCCACTTATTAACAGCCCTCTTCTCCCTGAGGCCCTTGGAGGCAACCTCTATTAATTGTGGAATGATTTTGACATGATGACTCTCAAGGATATTTGTAATGAAAGAATATTTAGGCCCTTTGAGAGATTAGTGAAATATAAGCCATACACCAAAACAACACGTTTATAGATATTTACAAATAAGACATTATCTGTGGGAGATAAATTGAGGAATTTTTGTACCCCTGAGTTCAATCCCTTCAAATGCTAGCTTTTAATTATGGATAAAGATCATGAAAAGAATCTGCACTTGATATCCTTTTAGGATGAATAAATTCAGGGGAGATAAAAGCTAAGATCAAGTGCAAAAGCAATCTGGATCAAGAATTCTCTGATGAAGAATGGATTGAGATATGTAATCAAACAAAAACAATCTCCATTAGTGTAAGATACCAAATGTTTATATTTAATGTTATTCATAGAATATGTATGACTACAGAAAGTATGTGCTAAGTAAATAGTGACAGTGATGATATATATATATGAAATGTAATTTTGAAAAGCAGTCTCAGCACGTGTGATAGGACTCAAAGCATTCAGCAACTCTGACACAAGGTTGCAGAATTTTTTTCATCTGGAAAAAAATAACTAGTGAAGAAGCCAGAATCTCTAAAATATGTTGATAAAATATGGAATGTTAGAATAATTAGACTGGAATTAAAAGAGAGAAGACGATCTATAAACTATATTACCACCCATGCTTATAATTAAAAAAAGAAAGCTATCTGTTTAATAAAATAAACTCACACGTGTTTTAAGTTAGCTTTGCTGTGGAAATACTTTCACCAGCCAGCTAAAGCCCTATAGCTTTTCTATATACTAAACTCAATTTTCTGTATTTCCACCTAAAAAAAAAGGTCCTCGTTGTTCCAGACATGCAGAAATAATACAAGACGTGAGGGATGTGGTTTAATTTGTCTGCGACTTTATTAACTGAACTCACCTGGGAATCATTCAGCAATAACATACTCGGTGCAGGTCATCATTTCTTCTTCACTTGTTTCTACACATTTGGGGAGAGCTGTCACTCATAACAGGGACCCCACTGCCCTCCCCTGCAAGGAAGGTAAAGAACTGCAAAGAGGGTGCTGCCTATTTGCTGCAAGAGCCTCTCTTCTTCAGCCTCTTGAGCAAGAAGCTGCTCTTTGATTTGCTCGTAACCCTGTTTTATCAAGGAAGGAGATGCCCTGGGGAACAAACAGAGGCACTGGTCACCTGCCACCAGGAAACACCAGCAATTATCTGGGCTTCCCTGTCCAGGTACTCCCGGCTAATTCTCATGACAAAGTCTCATTCACACGACAGCCAGAAATACAAGTGAGGAGGTGGAGCCCTCCCCCCTGGATGGTTTGTGTATCCATCCCAATGATTGTTGTTTCTTTGTAGGAGCTCATAAGAGGTGATGCCATCCCTGAATACACACATCAAGCCTCTTCATAATTCATGGACCTTTGAGGTCTTGCTCACCTGTTCAGATCTTTTGGTCTGATAGAACACATCACCCACCACTCACAAAAACATTCTCATTCAAAGCACTACCTTTCAACTTCTTTCTCTCTTTCCCAGTTCCTTTTTATACAAAGTGCACCGGAAATACCTTCTGGCATACAAAACTCCTTTCAGGGCAATCCTATTGAACTGATCAAAGGATTAGTCAACATTCAAGACCCACCTCCCATCAGTTAATTTGTCTTTTATAATAAATAAGTTCTGGCAAGGAATAAGGAGTTTGCTGTATCACCAACTGTCTTAGTCAATGTCTGAAATCTGGCCAGTTTATAAAGAATGAGCAGAGATACCTGCTCTGTCTTTAAACTGAACGTGTTATTTAAAGGATGGAGTGAATGACTATTTCTTTCACGGACAGATCTCCCTACTGGCAGGTATGTTGCACATGTTGGGTTGTATATGTTCTCAAATCTACCTTTCCTGGAAAAATAAATAGGCTAAAGTACCTCACAGAAAGATTGGCATCCACAGAAGAGTTAGTCCCAGATCACATTTACTCAATATCTCATGGGGAGAGGATTAACAGCACCTCTTTGAACACGAGGTTATGGGTAGCATGGACTATTTATGGAAAAGTTTTGGCCTCTGCTGCATGCCTACATGTGCCTCAGTTTACCAGTGGCTGCCTGAGACTTTAACCACAGCTGTTCTGGCACTCCCCTTTTTTCAGTTTTGGTGCTCAGCATTGAGAGCTTAGCTGGACCATTTTTATTTTCCCAGGGCTCAGTTCATGTCTTTAACCACAGATGTATATTACCATCTGAGATGTTGAGATTTTCTGTGACATTCTGCTTCTCCAGAAAGGCAAAGGACTTCTTGTGCCACATCCACGAACTCTAAGAGGATTCACACAACACTATGGGGTAACACTACTACGTAACTCTACAGGCAGCTGTCAGCAAATCCCTAAATTACAACAGTTGCATTATGTTACTTGCATTGTCTTAGTTGCTTTCTCTGCTGCAGGAATCTTTATCATTGCTTTGTAGAACCATAGCTTGGTTTGTCCAAGAGTAGATATCTAATTATTGTGGTCTCAGCAATTTTCTTTGCAGTTATCCAATAACATTGCTTGCAAAAAACAACTTTTGCTCAACCCCCAGCCCAGAAAAAGACAAATATTCACCTATGGGGATGTGCATCTTGCCACATGAGCATTCCATGTAAGGAAAGGTCTCTCAGTGGTCTCTTTTTCTCTCTCTCTTTCTCCCCCACAATGGGATCCTAGATATTGAAACTGTAACATTTTTCTACCTAAGCTGACTTTTGCTCCTTTTCTCTTTCCATTACCTTCACAGTTGCCACGGGGCTACTGTTCAAAAGCTGTGTGCAGTTCCAGAGTGAACATTATAAGGGCTGGAACATTTCTGTCTTTTCCAACCCACACAGGGAAAGGGAACAAAGAGTCCCATTATATTGTGAATTTAGCTTCCTTTTGTCTGTGCATGTGGAAAGTTTTTTCTTGATCTGCTCAAGACCTGCTGCCTTTTCTCCACCCAACTTCCTGAACAGATACCTTCTGACCCTGAGCCAGAAGAAAAACAAACAAAAAAAAAAAAGTGCAGCTGAAGTGTCAGCCATTCTTCTTCTGTTCCTACTTGCCTACCCTCTAAGGAAAGTTTCAATTTAATTTTTCTTTTAGCCCT
Source organism: Vidua chalybeata (assembly GCF_026979565.1). NCBI lineage: Eukaryota > Metazoa > Chordata > Aves > Passeriformes > Viduidae > Vidua > Vidua chalybeata. The sequence continues at coordinate 48,377,645 of NC_071531.1, read as the reverse complement.
ACTGCCACTGTGCAACAGCCACCAATTCCCTCACTGCAAACCCACAGAGGGCTTCAGCCAGGTCCATAATTTATCTTCTAGGGGACCCTAAAGCCTGATGTAAAAAGCATTTGCATCTGGATCCAGTTAGTAAGTTTCTCTATTGCCTCCTTGTAAGCAGTTGCTGTATTTACTTTCTCCCAGGTGCACTGAACAAACCATTTGTTTACTATCTTCTCCTCTTCCCTTCACCCATTCTTCAGCAAGATGTCAGCTCACGCACTATATCCCTTTCCTCTCATTTTTTCAGATAAATCCTCTTCCTCCACTACACTTCTGCTCCCACTGAAGCTAACTGGAGATTAGCCATTTGTCCAAGCCAACAGGGAATGTGAAAACTAAGAGCAAAGCCTAGTGAAGCTTGGAGAGAACAACCATGTTGTGCCTAATTGCATTCAGGATTTTTCAAGCATTTGCCTTCCTAACTCACACTGCAAGAGCAAATTCATTGGAGACATGCTCTGCTGGCTGATGCACCAGTTACAGCTTACACACAGGTTTCCATCTAGGGCTGTCTTCTGACCTGGACATTTGTGACAGAGAGAGCACACATGCACGCTGGCTTAACAGCAGCCCACTTGCAAAGCTCACAGAAATGGGAAACCTTCTATTGCTGCCTGCGCAGTTTGGATGAAGTCCCAGAGCAGACGTTTACAACTGACATAGCATTGCTCACAATTTACTCTGCTCCTTGGTCGGACTCCGAGATCTCTTTTTCCCTGAAAGATTGTAGGGGAACATGGTTTTCTTCCTCCTCTGAGATCTTTAAGTCTGTTTAACTAAGAGATTGGCTAGAAATCTCCCAGCACAAAAATATGACTAAAATGCTGTACTTGTCTAACGAGGATACCAGAGAGTTCTGAAGAAATGCTAGGGGTTTGCCAATATCTATTTATGTTGAAGGCGCCCAAGGCATCCATAATGCACAATAAATAAGAGCAGTCATTCCAAAACACTATAATAAAATGTTCACAACTTAAAAGTAAATACTAGTCAAAATTATTTGCTGCATTATTACTCTCACACAAAGCTATTTGTAATTGGTGCCATAATCAAAATTCTTTATTAAATATATAATACTTTTTTATAGGATGGCCCTCCAAATAGAAAAGGTTTGTGTTGATCTACTTGAATTGTTTTGCTGTGAAATAAAAATGTTAAGAACTCATTTCCAAAGAATGAGAAATGGCAGGCAGCTACCCCTCTTTTTCTTTTTTTTTTTTAATAATGCTTAATTCCTGTTACATGAATTAAATAGATAAGGCTGCAAGCAGCTGCTCCCCACCAAAACACTTCACAGTTACATGATAAAATGTAGGTGATAACATTTCAGTGCTGTAAAACAAGGTTGTAGAAATGTGGGCATGTACTGACAAATTTGCCTTTAAATCTTCTTTGCTAATATTTATAGGCATGAAATCTTAAAGCACCTTTAATGTTCCTATAATCCTGCCCATTTGACAGCTTTTACATAATTTTATAGGGAAAGGTGACCTGATCATCCCAGGCTGTTGACAGTGCAGCTGAAATGGCCCTCCAATAAATGAAGCAGGATTATCCAGACACTATGGCAAACAACAGCTCGTAATATGCATCAAGAAATTTCCATAGCACATTGGATCTTTGTCTTCAATGACACATGGATCATGACGGGATTTCAAGAACACATTTCCCCAGACACTTGATAAGTTTTAATGTAGAAGTATAGCATAAAAGGGTCCCTTCAGATAGGTTCTGTTTTCCATATTAGAAATAAATTACTTTCAATCTGGAAAACTAGAGGTTTTTTAAGCTGAATTATCATATTAACTTATACTGCTCAGTGTAGCTGTGTTCCCTGACACTTTGAATACATTTATGAGTTTATTCAGTTAAAATTATAAAACATTACAAAATTTTTTTTTTTGCTGTGGTAAAAGTCACTATTGACAATAAAGAAATCTTGATGAAGGCTGTGATAAAACTATGCAGAAGTTTTTCTGGATCTCTCATGCTGCTCTATAAAATACCTTACACAAAATGCTAGCTATATGCCTCCTAGGTTTACGTGATAATGTCAAGAAAAGGTTTTGATGTCTGCTGCCAATTCATATCAAAGGTACCATGTGTTATAAATTTAGTTTATATTGAGGTAATTAACAGTGACATGGCCAGATTGTATTAATACCTCTGCTCCTATTGCTTAGCCTAGGTACTTTACAATTTGAATGCCACAAAATATCAATACTGATGCTTTATGGCATCATGCCAGAGCAGCCTGAGGACAGGCAAAGTAGAATTGGTTGACAGTTTTTGTTCGAGCATAGAGTTTGTTTGGTCTCATAAGACATTTATGAGGTCAATTGGATGTCATTTAGAATATCAGGAGAGAAACATTTAAACTACACACCATGTCCCACTAGGAGGACAAAACTCTGTGAGCAAATACTAAAAAGGCATTGCGAGCACTGCAGAGATAGGAAAGAAAAAAAGACTGAGCTAAGGGTGAAAAAAAGGGATCTTCCCCAGAGTAATAAGTGTCCCTTTGACAATCCCCTGAAAGAAATTAGGCAAAAAGAAAAACAAAACTGCACGCAAACACAAAAAAGCTTTGAAAACAGCAAACATTAATTTTTCCTTAAAATAAAGTTTGTATTGATGATACAGATGCTTACTCAAGACTTAGCAGGGGACTAAGACTCTGAAACACCTAGGGAAAAGCTCTCAGTATGTGTTTTCCAGAATTTTCCTTGGTATAAGAATAACAATGAAACTGATAAAATTGAAAAAATAAAACAACACCCAGTTACTAGACTGGAATTTTCTGTCATTAATCTGATATATGTCCTCCCAGAAAAATATTGTATTGTTCTTTGTCTCCATTTTTTCTTCTGTTAAAAATTAAGGTGAGTGGTATTTAAGTACATTGTGAGTATTTTGACAATTCCATGTTCATAAGAGACAAATGTAATAGCATAAAAAATGATTAGCATTCACTGTTATAAAAGGACAACAGTCAAATTCTATTGCTGAATTTTAAAGATCATTTAGTTCCAAGGCTTCTGCCATGGGCAGGGACATCTGCTCAAGGTCCCATCCATCCTGACTTGAACATGTTCAGTAATGGGGCATCCACAACTTGGCAACCTGTTCCAGTGCCTCACTATGCTTATGAACGCTATCCAAGATTTGTGGGTTTTTTATTTTATTTTTTAATTAAATATGTTTTAGAGCTGACTGCCTCCCTTAGGTTGAGCTCTTAAAATTAGCACCAACACATATGAACAGAAAAAAGAAATCACTACTTACAAATTGCATGTCTTCATGTAAGAGTTAGGAGATTTTCAGCTGTCCCCCTGAAAAAAAGGGCAATGCATTGTGACTGATGAACTAGTGGCCACCTTACTTAGCTACTTTCTCTGTTGTCATGTCTACTGGTGAATCCCAGACAACACTTATTTATATTTCTTAAAATGTCATTCTGTGGCTTTCTGTAGTATTTTATGCAGTACATAAAATGTCCTAAACAGGTTCCAGCAGAGAACCTGCAAGTTTACTACGCATGGATGAAATTCACCCCATCAGTCAAGGGTTAAAGATAGGTACTTCCAGGCTGTGACTTTCCCCAGCCACCTAAGGTGGATGTTCAGGAAGTGACAAGTATTGGCTGCAAGTGACCCCATAAACAGTGCACCCCCCGACTGTGGAGAGGACTTCAGTAATTCTGGTTACAGAATTGCAGTGGTAATGCTTGCTGTGGTAATTTTCTGGGATATAGAAAAATACAGAGATTTGAGTTCAGGTGTTTAACTTCACTGTCCTAACCTGCTGTACATTTAGACTCTGTCTATTGCCCAGTGATCTCTACCAAAAGAGATGACCCACTGAATTAAAATATTTCTATGGGATGTAGATTCATATTTTTGCTCTTCCTTATTTGAATAACAGACTTGAACACAGGTCTTCAACTACTGCAAAAAAAAAAAAAAAAAAAACCAAAAAAAAACCAAAAAACCAAACCAAAACAAAACAAAAAAAAACTAAAAAAAAAAAAAAAAAACACAACCAAAAAAAACCATCAGGTTCCCTACTTCCCCAAAAATCCCCCACAAAACATTACACAAAACCGGTTTCAGAAAAAAAGAATTGTCCTGACAATGAAAAGGGAAAAATTTTACATTTTAAAAAAATCATACAATTAAAACTGATTTCCCTTACAGTTCTGTATAACACTCTGCAGCAATATATAAAGTATTTCAGTGTTCAGATGCCAGGGGAATATATCTTCTTAGCTGACCTAGCTGCTGGCAATTCTGGTACTAATTAAATAAGCTACACTGATTTAGCAGCACGAAGGTAATCCTACAAGATATGGTAAAACCTTTATACCAATGACTTTGCTGACAGAATGGAGGTCTCAAAATCACTGTGAAAACTGACTTTTCATAATCAATAATAATTTTATGACTTTTCTTCTTGTTCATTCATGTTTCGTATTTAGAAAAAATAATTATGCTTTATAATAGATTCAGAAGATATAAGACTTTTTTATAGACTGGTAATCTGTTCTTTATTTATCTGTGGGTGTGCATAGTGTTAAAATTGCACAGAGAGGTCCCAAAATATACTGAAAATAATTATTGTAATTGTCTTCAGCTGAGATATTCACGTTGCTAACATATTTGGTTATGGTTTGGGGGAAACCATATGCATGATAATTTCCATGAACTCCACCAAAAAATGAAGACTTTGCAGACGTAATTCTTATCCATATTCATATGTCACATACTCATATATTGCCTTTAATGTTCTCAGAACCTAAAGCAGCATTCATATTATTGTAATGACAAACTAAGATGTATTTCAGGATATTTGGAATCATTTACCCTTCCTAAAAATTCTTTGTTGCTCTCTTATGTGTTCATTATTGTTACATAATTTAGCAAAGCAGTACAGAAAAGAGAGACTACAATCTATTAGATAAGAAAATAGACAAGGGTGGGGGTGGTATTTGTTTTTCTTTTCATAATGGGTATAATGATGAAAATATTCAAGCAAGCGGATGGGTCAGCAGTCTTAGCTTTTGCATGGAGAATAAGGAGTGAAGCCAGTTAGGGAAATCATTGCCATTATATTTTAGGTACTCTTATTCCATAGCAGAGAAAGTACTTTGGATATTGTTTCAGAAGATCTAGAACTTTGACAAGACAAATCCAGAATGCTTCAAATATTGAAATGGTTAAGGGGAAAGACTCTATCATCACCAGAACATGGGGACTCAGAGTTCAGAGCACAGGACTATCTTCCTGATCTCTGTTGCACAGTGCCAGAAGAATGTGCCCTTTGACTGTATTTATCTGCCCTAAACTATGTATCTTTACATGTAGGACCACCTGTGTAATATCACTACTCCAGGCTTCTTCTACAATCCACAAAAGGAAACAAACACTTCTGGAGGATACTTCATGATATCCATTTTTGATGCTTATGTTATGAAAAGATGAATTCCTCTCTGAACATGACACATGAGCTGTCACTATGCTGAGGCACAGGCTGCTCCTCTGACGAGTGTGCACAGTGAGGGGAACAAGAGAGCTCTGGTCCCTGACTATCCCTAGCACGGCAAGATGCTACTGCAATGGAAACATTACAGTCCTGAAAGTGCTAAGATCAGATTCCAGTGCCTTGGTAGGTTTTGTAGAAGCAAGTCCTCTGAGAGACTGGGAGATGATAATTTTGATTGTGTTAATATAGGCCCTTAATTCTTTGAAGCGAAGAACTTTTGGTAGGGCTAAATGGAATTTACCAAGACTCCCTGATTAACATTCCTAATCTTGAAAATACTGATATCACATATTTATTAAACAGCCCTTTCATCACTTAGTGATGATAGTGTGAAACAAAAAGTCTGGAGAAGACGTCACAGTGCAAAAATAATTATAATTAGGAACTTTGGGGTAGTAAATAAATCATCTTCTATGTTAATTTCTTGTTTTCTCTTTCATTTTGTGTGTTTTCACACACTGGTTACAGGATTCATTTGCATTCCAAGTGTTCTTATTAAAGCAGCACCATTTATTCTACAATATATACAAGATTTACTATTTTTAAAATTCTATTTCAAGGCATGAGCTTGGCATACAAAGTCAAATCCCAGGAGTGAGTTCCTTCTTTTTCCTTTAAAAAATAATTGTAAAATAATTTTTCATCTAAACAGTTTTAGGTTACACAGTGGGAAAAACAGAAGATGATACTTTTATCCACTTGTTCCTGTTTTCTTCCCCATTCTGTAACACAGCATCTGCAAAAATGAAAATGAAAAAAGAAAAAATATGAAAGTTTCTCTTTTTTCCCCCCTGTTTTAAGCATTTAAAGTACATAAAAATATATCAATGAACATAAGAAAATTCAGTATCCAACATAATAATTTCACTTTCTAAACCCTGTGCATATATGCAATACAGCACTGACCTGACACATTGTAGGGTCCCAGTTGAACTGTGATAGTCTATTTGGTGAAAGTCTACACGCTGAAAAGAAATTTTAACCATTAATTTTCAGAAAGTTTGCTCTTTTTAACAGTAAGGTACATAACAACACAAATATACTTCGTACCAAAGAGGAACTTCATTTTAAAAAGCACATTCACATTTACTTGTTAGAACATGTCTCCATTGCAAGTTAAGCTCTATCTGAAGTTAAAAGCCTATGCTTTTCAAGGATTGAAATGAATGTTAACTTTTACTTACAGTCTGGAGTAATTTTACTACAAACAGATTACATGAATTTCCTTGGAATGTAGCAATTTAATCAGGCATATAACCTCCCACACAATCAGGAAAGAAGGAACACGTGAGCAGAAGTTGTCACTATTTGTCCTACGAACCGCAAGAGAAAATCCCAGAGTGCCCATACAGATTCAGCTGTCCCTGATAGCTGCTACCACTATTCCACCTTTAGGGACAGATAACTCCACGTGCGAGAGCTAACTTCATTAGCAGCTGCAGAACAGTAACACATTTGTGTCCATTGGGCTTCCATTACCACCGTATTCAAGCACTTCATGAACAAGAAGAAACACATTTTCCAAAAAACTGCAAAACGGAGACGTATTCTCTTCTTTAAAAAAAAAAATAGCCAACTTCAGTTCACAGAAATTAAGCACCTGCATTTCTGAGGTAGTAGCTATTTTCCATTCACATCAACTTCACCCTGGATTTTTCCTCCTTTACAGTTCTTCAGGTTAGATCCTATCAAATGAGTTATCCCTGATTGCTGTGAAGGTCTGTAGCAAAGTTTGAATGATAAGCCAGATTTACACAGGTCTAGCTGAATGATTTCATAGAAGAGCATTTGTCACTATGCAGAGAATGAAAAAAAGTTTGGTGTTATTTGCAGGAAGAACCATATGTGCTACCATGAAACACCACATATAATGGCATGTGTGGGAGTGAAAAATTATATTTTTATATTGGCATTTATTCTTTAAATTTGTATTGGGCAGATTGCTAAAAAAAAAAACTTACTGACACCATATTTTGGGTCACTTGGGGAGGAAAAGGATGGAACTGAACTCTGCTTTCAGCAAGTGCCTAAATCTCTATTCAATTACAGAAACTATGAATGAGGGCCAGAGTTCAACTATGCGACTATTTTTTTTATCAATGGAAATCTACCAACATTTGTATGATAGTTTTCATATTTCAAAGGTTTTGACAGTGAAAAAGGTGAAACCTTCTGTTTTAATTCATACTCAGCTGATAATCTGCATTTAATTTTATTACACTTAAACTAAACTTTAAAAATTATCCTTCAAAGCATATGCCTGGATGAAAATTAAATGCAAATAACAGTCTATGTTGCTTTATGGTGTGAACAGTTTTCCTGGGGTTTTAGTAAAATTTTTATTGAAGCAAGTATCCCAAGCCACAGAGGAATCTAAGTACTTTTAACAAAGCTCAGTGTCAAATGCAATTAACAGATAGGAAGTGAAAGTTCTTTTCACTGTGAACTTATGAACAATCATAAGATCTTATCCTGTACTTCATTTGATCCTAAGTACTGAAAAGACTGACCACTCATTTTTCCCCCTTAGTTTTTTCTTAATGCCTAAATAACACAGGCAAGGACTCAATTTAGAATCCTGATCTATAAGTTTGTAAAATTGCCTCTTCCAGTTTCTTCTTCTGAAAAATTAGCAATGTGGCCAACAGCAATGTGCTGCTGAGCAGTTGGAAGTGTTGCTAAATCAAATCAAAGAATATTGCTAATTTTAAAATGTGTCATAGACTTGCTGTAAAATAGTTGGAACAGTACCCACTTCAGAGAGCAGAAAATGTAGGAAACTGTTTTAACAAATCCCTTTGGAAATGTGGTACCAGGCTGAATGGCAGCGGAAACAGCAGTGGAAAACTCCTTGTACCAAATACTGTGTTCAAAATGCTGGATTCTTATTCCTCTTACATCCCTTTTCTCACACTGTGAAGTTATGTTCCTGAGGGATATCATAGCCCATTCTTTCAGGGGTTACTTAAAATTAAGTGAGCAGTTTAAAGTTACAATTGAGCCCTCCTTTACAATCAGTAGAAATGGAAAACACCAACTCATCTCCCTACCTTCAATACCCATCCTGGGATAGGTTGAATTGTACTCTGGTTATGCCTGTCCCTCTGCTGATTAGAAAGTAAGCCTTGGAGAGCACTTGAAGTGAGAGCCATGACTTTTACTTAGCTAATTTTCAGTAAATTAAATCCCACTCTTGCATTAATTATGCTCCTAGCTGCAGGGAAAATGGAAAGGAAAGGGAAAAGGTAGTTCTAATATAAACAGCATCAAGTCTACATCCTATAAAGTTAATAACCATACACAGCAAGGGCAGGAAAAGTTTTTGGAGTGCTGCAGCTGAATATGTTAACTCTCTATTTAGTCCTAGAAGTTTTAGTCTTAACTTGCTAAAAGGGGGTAAGGCTGATTATAATGGCCATGAAGCTGAGACGCATGGGAGCATTTTCTTTTCAAGGAGTACATAATTTTTTTCTTTTACCACAATCCAATTCACTTCAATTACATGAAAACATCTGAGGCTACCTGTTTTTAACTAGCTTCAAAATTAAGATGAAAGTCAATGGGGCCATCACTCTCAAAAAAATCCACAAAAGAGAAAGCTTAAGAATTTTAGTGCCAATCTTAAGGAGATATATTTGTTTCTTTCTTTTTCCTTCTAGCGTATACATTTTCCTATAGATTAAAATAATATTTTTTCCTACAAACTGAATTATATCCTCCAGTTCCTTTAGATCCTTTCATAAAGCCCACAGGTCAACTGTGCAGCTGAACATGAATTTGCTTTCTGATGTTCTCCTCACCTTTGCTGGAACCTAGCCTTTTTTGCCTACTGTATCTGCCTGACTCAAACTGTAGTTTTTTCCAGAGCAGCGAGCAGAGCAGAGTCTGTGATGCCCTTTGCAAAGCACGTGTGGATTATGCCAACTACACAATTCTGTATCCTGGACTCAAGAATATGTTGTTGAGTTCATGGTTTTTTAATGAAGCATGAAACATTAGTTTTAAGAAATTGCTTTCAGGAAAATAAGATTAAATTGCCCTTGAATTTGTTTGGTACCAGGATTAAAGTCTCCAGAAAAAAATATTACATGCATTTGTCTGTAAGAAGTAGAAGTGGTTGTGGTTATGAGCAAAACACAGGACCCAAATATTTTCTTGCCCTCTTTCCAGCCCCCTGGGATTTTGGCAGTATGAGACTTCAAAGGGATAAGTGGCTTATATAATCAAAGATAAGAATACAAAAGGAAGGACTGTGAAATACCCAATCATCTCCTTAAGAATGCATCACGATCAAGTGAAATCAAGGAACAAAATTAATAGGAATAAATATGGTCAGTTTGAAATCTTAGATAAATAATAATAATGCAGTTAAGAGAGAGAATTAGACATAATTGCTGTATTAGTGCATTGCTAATGAAGCTGGAATGAAACCAGGTGGAAGAGATATATTTGTTGCCCATTGGCTCCTGCAGACTGGAGATAGTAATATGGAAAAACACTGAAGACAGAGGGAAATTTAATGGAAGTAGTCTGATGTGCCAAATCAGCAGCAATATGATCTTTTTCATATAAGAAAGTGTAGGTAATATGACATTACCCTAACATTAGTGAAAGTATTATAGTAGTCATCCTATAAGAGACCACTTTTCCATATTTAAGTGACAATAGTTTTGGGTTTTTTTTTTTTTTGTGTGTGTGTGTGTGTGTGTGTTGTTTGGTTGTTTTGGTTTGCTTGTTTGTTTTAATTAAGAATGTTTTCCTGGATAAGGAGCATGAACAAGAATAATAGCAATCAATACTCTGGTAATGGCAGAGTTATGCTTTTCTTCTGTAACATATTAAGAAAAATCCTTCCGTTCATTATCTATAAATTGATGATTCATCATCTATAAACCTTTATTTACAGCTATGAAAAGGACTAAGGAATTTGACCAAACATACAGTGGGTAGGGTATTTTCTTGTTTGTTATCAAACTAGCTTTTTACCCCCTCTCCCTCTTTGTTTCCTTGTCCTCTTCTTTCTAAAAAAATCTTTTTCCCATTGCTGCTGAGCATGTGGTTACAGGGGTAAAAAATCCTATTCCCTAAATGATTTTCATTTAGTGCACCAGGAGCCTTAAGCCACTTTGTGTGCAGATTTCCAGTTTCAATTAGAATGGGTTTGCAGACATCAGATGATGTGAAAAATTATCTCATTTGAATCACATGAAACCAAACCACTATGACACTGCTGATGAGGAAAACAGTGGTCTTATCTTTCCTGTGGTGTGCCATCTCTATTAGACTTTGTAAACTGCGGCAGTTTGAAATCTTTAACCAGCCATTACTAATAAGCATATGTTAATTGTAGCAGAGATCATAAGCAGGTCAATTAGGAGGCAAAGACTGGAACAGAATGAAACATTCAGCTGGAGGGAGAATTCAGGGCAGGTGTCGGCCAGCATGCGCTGCCCTGGCAGGAGCTCTAAGCATCTTGGGTAGAGCTCATTTAACGTTTTGATTTGCTGAATTTGCATTTCAGATTTCCATTCCTAATAGACAATATAGTCAGTCTTTGTTAATGAGGACTCTGATTACATGTGCCATTAAAATTGGGAATTAGCAGGCCAGCCTTGTTTTGGAGATTAAATCCAAAGTAAATTGGATTAAAGACAATCCTGCTGAAATCCCTTTCTTTTTTGTTTTCTCAAGCCAAAGGTGAGGAAGACTCCATTTATTTTGTACATATGGCTCTTACTTTGATTAGCAGGTCTTGTGGTTTGTTTATGCTTTTTGAACATAGCATCTATTAGCCGTCCCAATACTAAAAGCAAGTGTGAAATTACGATGTTTACTTACATGATCCCGACTAAGTGCCTATCTTCATTGCTGTGTGCCGACGAATGGAATGGCAGGAGAGAATTAAGAGCATTATGAAACATTATTTCTTATTATAGAGTGAATGTCTCTAAATTTTCACCCTCCAAGGATATATCCTGTTACTTACCACTGACTTTGACTCTTTGTGCATGAATTTATCCTCTCTTCGTTTACACCAGTTTGACTCCATTGACTTCGGATGTTATTCCACTCTTAAAATGACTAGCTTAATATGTTATATAATTCCATAGGTAGATTGATATTTTTTCAGGAAATTCAAAATCAGAAAAGCAAGGTGAATTTCTTTCTATTTGATCTCAGGTATTAGCAGAGAGCAAGACAAGTTTTGTCATTGACTAGTATTGATATTAGGTACAATACCTTTTAAGTAGATGCAGACATACCCAGTTTTAGCTCATCTTTCATTAATATTATCCTGTGGCTCATTCATTTAAGTGAAATATAGTTCATGTTCCTTCAAAATTCCATTTTTTTTTCCTTGTATAAGCTAGTCATACTCCATTTTTCATTAATAACTTTGCAGAGCAAAGTTTTACTTGAAACTGAACACTGACAATAGGTTTGCCCTGAAATTGCAGGAAAATCAGTTCTGCAATTAGAGGACAGCTTATTCCTTGTCATTTCATTTAACACCAGACAAGAAGAAGTAGCTCTTCACGTATATGTCATCAAAGGTAGAAAGCAGAAAAATCTACCACCACAGTAAGTCTACAGATTCAGCAATGTTCTTGCTCTTTCAGGAAACTAAGGAATGTCAGCCCAATGTTTTTGGGGTTTCATACTTGTTGAATACATAAGTCTCTTAAATAACTGTATTACTTCATTTGGACAAGCTCCTAATCAGTTAGTCAGCTGTTGCCCTGGTAACTCAACAAGTCTTTGGACATGGATTCATTAAGTATAAAAGTTATATTAATCCACGCGAAATCTTTGAGCATCCTCATTACCTTTCTGATGCTTCCTAGTAATCAGACTATAAGACAAGCATGTGAAAACAAAATATGAAGAACTAGCTTATTCTTATTCTTTTTTAAAATTTACTTTTGGATTCACAGAAGACCGGGGCATGTGAGTTATTCAAACAAAACAGATTTGCTGAAGTCTGAGTATAGAAGGCATTTCCAGGCTGTGGTATGTGAACTGTCCAGCATACATCTTTTTGTAGCCTAAGATCCAGAGCAGAATTAAATATTGAAGTTTAAATATCTTTTGTCTTTTCTATCTGTGAGTAGTTTAGATCAGAAAATATTATTTATTATCTTATTTATAAGATGTGGTGAATCACAATGATATGCAAATAATCACCTTCTATATATGTCAGACACTCTGAAAATCCTCATTCAACGTTTACTACACCTTTTACAGCAAATAAATATTCTTCTTACAACCCTGTCTGATTTTTGAGTATTATGGGTTTTGTAGAAATACCTTATTTCTCCATGACTTCTCTCTATCTGAAGGACAGAAGGGGAAAGTGGAACTGCACAAAAAAATTTGTCCAAGGAGATACCAGCGATAACAGTGACCCTCTGCTTGACATGCTCTGCACTGACATCATGGTGTTACTACCCCTGCATTGCCAGTGTCAGCCTCCCACTGTGTGTTTCAAATACTAAAGCCTATTCTTTCAGTGCTACCATGAAAATAGATTTAGCCATTAAACTGATGTCAGGTAAAAAATTGGACAAATTAATATAGTTTGTCTTTGGTTTTACATATCATATGCACAAATATGTGGTTGAATATGACTCTGTGTGCACATTTTCATTTGTAGAGACAAAACATGCAATGGAAGAGCAGAGATTTTTAAAGAAAGGTTTAAAAAATTAGCCTTAGACACCTGTAATAGTCATAACATTTTGCTTGGTATTTAGAAGATATGACTTCTTCAAATTAAACATGCTGACATTGTGGCAAAACAAGCCTATAAAATAATCCTTGAAAAGAAGTGACTGTACAGGAAAACCCCCTGGAAAACAAAGGAGTTGTGACAGGACAGAAGGAGCCTCACATATGGTAGAAAGCCAGGACTGCAGCAAAAACTACTGAAGGGCTAAGTGCATATTAATTATTATCACACAGCACCTTTAAAAAGGCTTGTGTAATTAACCTCAAACTCTTCCTCACCTGATTTTTGTCCCCTAGGCAGAGGTTTTCTCAGGAAGTTCAGCAAATAGTAGATGATTCAACAAAACAACATTTTCACAGTGGAAGCGCCTTTGAACCTTAACTGTAAAAGACCTAATCTTGTAACATTGTTATTTTTTATGATCCCATATTGTCCAATGTTTGTAAGGGCCTTTTTAGATCAACATAGGGATACACAGGTTCTATCCCAAATAATTTGCAAGTTAAGGTAGCACTGCTGCTGAAAGTATGACTCTCATAATTCTGCCAAAAAAAGCACCAGCATGATTATCCTTATAGCTTCTTATAGATATGTAATCACTTGCTAGCATTTGTAGAGGATACAACTTTTAACAGAGATCTCAATATTTAATTACAGGCAGAGTATAAACATAAGGGGTTTTGCTACTGAAGTTACTGAGGCATTCTATCCTATTTCCAGAGCTTTTTCTAGATGTACATGGGTGTGACAAGAATGCAAGAGTGATATGACTTGGCGGTCGGCTCCAGGGTCTAGAAGCAAAGAGTAAAAAGATGTAAGTACAAGCAAGCTAAGGGAGACTAGACAAATGAACAAGGGAGACTAGGATAAAATGGCAAGAAGTTTGATATGAAGGATATCCCTAAATGGCTGATACTGGTGTGTGCAGGGACCTTACCTTTGGGACCTTACTGCCTGCACTGGTTTTGGCTGGGAAAGAGCTAATCCTGCTATTCGATGTGAAGGCAAGGGAGCGGGGAAAGAATCTGGGAAAGGTTGTTAGACCTCACAGTTCCCCTGGGTTCTATATTGACACCAGAGACATCCAGGGGTGACTGTGAACCAGTTCCTTTTTAAAAGTCGGAAATGTCAATACTATTAAGACAATGCCCCACAGTGATTTGGTTCCTGCTTGAAGAATGAGAGAGCTGCACTCAGAATTTCCTCCTCTCGGGGCATTGCATTGACCCATGAAATCTGATTAGGAGGACTTACCTCCAGGTGGCCTTGATGGTAGAAACTGAATGTAGTTTCTGGTAATACTCAAGACCCTTGAAAGTCAAAAAAATGGGAACATATGTCTGTCTGCCTATCTCATAGTACTAAACTAAGGAGTGCTCAACTAAGGATCTTAGAATTCACATTTAGAAGAATAAAGCATTTCTTTTCTGGATAGTCTGTTTTGCTATGTATGTTGCTGTACAATTTAAAGAAGACATACAATTATTTTTAATGTGTTTAATAATTGCAGTTTATTTCACCAAGTGCAAGTTTCGTTATGGTTACCAAGCTCTTCCTGAGCAAAGACACAAAAGGAATTTGATATTCTGAAATGAGTAGGACTGGTTCAGTCCTGACACAGGCGGTTGAGTACACCACTGGTATTAGTGGTACTGCTCACACCCTCTCAGGGTTGAAGACAGGCCAACAAAAGCATGAATATTACTGGGTAATATATCATTTTTTTCAGAGTACCGGAGGGTGTAGATAATTTGGAAAGAAGAGGAACAAAAGAATTAAAAAGGAGGTTATCAGTACAGAAAATTGAACCTCAGTCAGATTCAATCAACCAAGCAATAGGTTTCCTCACCTCTTTTGATATAGATTGGCTACCCCAATTGCATGGGCCTCTTGAGGTTTCACCATTTAAATTAGTAACTTAGTCTAGCAGGTAATGTACACACAATGACTAAGGTTTTCAGAAGGGGAATTTGGTTTCGCAGTCCCATCACTCCGGACAAACTCTGTCTGATTTCCCAGCTTGCTCCTTGACATTGTTAGCCCCATGACGGTGCCATTTTGCTGAAAGTTGGGTCAACGGGTTTGACAGGTTCTTCTCTTCTCTGGTGGTAGAATGGCAAAGTTGTGTATGGTTCTGGGAGACAGGAGCATTAGGAGATATTTGTTGATAAGTGGATAATTGTTTGTATACCCTTTCACACAGGGAAAACATATGTTTCTGATCTCAGGGTATTGTATTTGTACAGTGTCCCAACATCTATGTTTTCCCCAGACCAATCTGTCAAAATATAACTACCACTGTAAAGACACTTAATTAGGTGTTCTTAAGGGTTTTTGTAAGCTAAGTCAAGTTTCCTTAAATTGCAATACTAGACTAACATATTTGTTGCTTTATGCATATATATTTATATACTTGACAGCTTTGCCCTATATCCTTATTTAGCAAGACGCATCATAGTTCATCTTTTGTGCTGGTAGTTAAGTTATTATTCTTTTCCATAACATTGGATTTTTTCCCTTTCACCACCATAAATTACACATATCTCCATCCATGGTAGGTATTCATACAGAACAAATTATTTATCCAAATACACATCACACATATGACTATATATATGCATTGACATTCATACACCTCAAAGAAAAATCTCGGTATTTATGTTTACACTCAGAATATTGAAATATACATTTTAATGTCTCAATATTCCCTTTTATCATAGTGTTACTCTCCTCAGCAATAAAATAAAAGATTTCACAGCAAAAACCGGCAGGCAGGGACAAACGAGCAGCAGCACCAAAGGACTTTCTAGAGCCACCTCCTGTTACAATGAACCATTCATGGAATCAGAGGCTGACTGCTAGTGACACTTACCTTAGGTCTTCATTGTTATCCACTCCACTTGGTACAGGAGAGCACAGAAGTTCCAGGCTGAAGCTCAGGAGACACGTAACAGCTGAAGTTCTGGGTCAGGACACAACTCTTCCTAGAGTCAGCAGATTTGTATGTTATCTCTCCTGATGACTCAGATTGCTAGCTCTTTTCCAACGTTAATTCACAGTTGATACTGATGATTCCTTGTTTGAGACCTGCTGGATGAAAAAAGAAAATATGGAAAAGCTTGAAAAAGAGCAGCATAATTAGGACTGTGTGTTTTGAACCTCACTTTCTGTTAAGTTTCTCATGGAAAGTGCATATACATTTCTGCACTAGGCACACAATACACCACGCTGTATTCAAAGCTGTTCCCAGGTTTTCTGTCTAAGTGTTTGCATCAAAGAACATTGAGTTGGCACTGGAATCAAAGGGATGATTTTTGTTTTTTTATGTGAAAATAAAAGAAGTGCTTTAACTGAGGGGAAAAGTTGCAGAATATGTGTGCATATGTGTGTGTGTTTGTATATGTGTGTGCATGTGTGTGTGTAGGGGGTAGCAGAGGGTATGACATAGCATATGAAGTCAATAGTGTAGTTGTTATTATTTATACATGAGTAAAGATTACAAATGCAGGCAATAGCTCAGATCTCTCACCCCCTGGATCTGTGAAACCTGTCACTCAGTCTCCTGCGGTGTGTCTTCCTGTCTCGGAGCCATTGGACCACCTGCTGCCATGACTCTCATCTATTGCATCGCCCGAAGGCCTCGATGATAACAGCATTGATTCCAATGTACATCTAATTACTTCTCATAATCTATTCATTTCACAATAGTGTAGTGAAACATCTGTCACATCATAAACTCTTTAGTATCCTTATCAAACCACCAAAACATGCTCTGCTGCCAATTGGCAGCTAGCTTGCTTTCTCTTCTTATTAATATGATGCAAACATATCTATGTTTTTTTGGTTGTTTTAGATGAATTTCCCTGATGACCACTGAAAATGAATTGGGCAAACTGCAATTGTAACAACTACTCACAACTTTGTGAGGTACCATTATTGTTGTCATACAAATATCAGCAAAAATGGCTCTGTTTCATCCAGAGATAAAGGCTCTAAATAGGGTCTTTAACATTTATAGCACGGTAATAGATGGCTCCCTTCCTTGGCACAGTGTGACTGATTCATTTACTAAAATAAGCATCTCAGGGATTATTACATTTGAGCAGTATACTGTATGGAAAGGCCTTTTACCTTTATAATTTTTACTTCGCCTGTGGGTAAATAATGCCCACTCTTCCTCTTTCTTCATGTAAGAAATCAAGAGCAAGGAGACTCATTAACACATATTTTTATTATCAAACTATAGAGAACCTATCTGTCCCAATAGGAGCATGAATATACAGTTGCATCTAATAAAGAGGGCCGATTAGTCCACTGGAAGGAACCTCTGATATTCAGACAATATCACAGCAAATAAACTCTGAATAGTGAGGTGTTGGTTTACCATTACACACTGAATTACGATGAACAACAAATCCCAGCTGAAAGGAGTGATGTATTAGCTGCTTATTCTCTCTCATTGTCAATGTTAGCGCAAACTGGTATATGTTCTTGTTGTTTTAAATTTTTGATGGAAATTAAATTAGTTTTTAATTGATAGCCGTAGAAAGGGGAGACTTTTGTGCATCTGCAGAAGGGATACAGCACAAGAAGCTATTCTGGAACTTCTTCACATGTTTCAGACCAGTTTTTCAAGGAGCTACTTTTCCATGGCCTCTCAGTAGCTGGTGAGGAAGCTAATTCAGATTCTCCTACAAGGCTATAGTATGCTGCCAGTCATTGTAGTTACTTTTATTATCTGAACATCTGGCAGTAAAGAACTGGACTGCCATTGCCAATTCAGGCAATATTTTGTTGGTTCCTGACCTTGCTGGGATTCACAAGGGTGACCTAATAGTAAAGGAGTCTATATCTCATTAGTAACCCCCAGGACAGCCAGTTCTCTTTTATCCATTTGTCAATATATAATGCAATCGCATATATAATGCAGCCTGAATATTTATCTGCCTCTATTTTCATCACTTGTGCATTTTCTCGTTGAAATAGATATAACTTGTACACACTTCTTTAAAGTCCATGTTTTTACATCCAAAGCCACTACTCTGGCACAATAGGAAGCATACGAGATTTTAGTGCTCTTGACATAGCTTGCAATAGGAAAATGTCCAATCCATAAATCACTTAAAAGTGAATGTTTGACCTATTCAGTCCTTGATGCTGCCTTATAGGAGGATTTTTGCATTAGAAATCATTTGTCTTCATTAAAGGTAAAGAAAGAAGCATTTAAAGAAAAAGCTTTCAGAAAAGCTCAGCACTCATAGAACAGGTCAATGCCAGATTGAGACTGATCTCCTGATACTCCATTCCAAGCACCAAAATTATTTTTATCATGGCTATTGAAGAATTCAATTTACACCTTTTTCTACCATGTTCACATGGAGCTACAGCCCAGAGTTTGTAGTGAAATGGAGTAGCTTTACCTGGCCAGAGGAGAGGGTGGTGTATTTACTCAGCAGTGTAGAGTACAGCCACTGAGACTAATGCCATCCTCGGATTAGGTAGCCCCATGTGTCTCCTACATGGGTGACATTTGCTGTTCATGCTTCTCCTGTTGTGGTTTCACCATGGGCCAAAATTCCATGTGCACTGAGCAGAGAACATGAGCCTGGTAAAAGAATGTTGCCACTTTCTCAGTTATGCTTCATTGCATTTATATGCCAGGTGGGCAATAAGATAATAGAAGTCAATCTGAAAAGAAAACAAAGATACATAATATTTTCCCATAAACTTAGAATAATCATGAACCCTTGGCAAGGCAATACTTGTTAGACCAAGAGAATAAAAAATTAAGAATAAGATTGAACTATAGTTTTGAGATTCAAGAGAATAATTTGCCAAAGGTAGAGTCAATTTACTTTTAATTTTTGAGATTTTCTTCATAAGTTCTATAGCTAAGGCTGTAAAAATTCTTTTTCTTTTGAAACATAAACTGAATTCTCATGCTACCACATGAACATAGGACATTAAGATTTTTTTAAGAATTTCAAGAAAATAGCAGTCAAATCACTCATAAAATACACAATGTCAGATTTATTGCAAATATTTTTCCCACTATACCATCTAAATTAGTGATTGCAGTTACCAGTCAAAGACTAGTGCTGAAGTAGACTGGAAATTTGAAGTGGGAAGTTTGCAAGTAAGTTATTTCTCAACAAAAAATTTTATAAATTAAGTGTACAGGGAACTAAGCTTAGCATCTATGAGACTAGGGAAAGAATTGACAGTCAGTGCTACACTTGAGAACAGTCCCAAAACAAAGCAGTCAAAAGATACTTTGGGTTGATACCTGTATTGAAAGGGGAATTTGGGGGAAAACAAAACAAAATAAAGCAAAGCAAAACAAAACAAAACATAACAACCCCCCAGCCCCATAACATGACACAAGGAATATTTAATTTCCCAGTTTTGGAGGGGAAAAAACACTTCAAAAATTAATCTAGATTAAACTTCAAAATTTCGTTCAGCATAAACAAACAGAGGTCTTCTAAGATATACAATGGTATTGGAAAGGATATAAATATTTGCTTGTCTTTTCTAAATCAAAGGCCAGTTTTTAAGAAAAATGAAAAATTTCTAACCAAAAAGATCAAATATTTGTTTTCAAAGTATCAAAATAGTATTTTTAAACATAATCAAAAAAATCCTTATTTCTCTTCTGAAACCATAAACTTGACCTAGATTTTTTAATACTTCAAGTTCTTCCCAAAGGGAATTTTTCAACAAATTTACTGTCCACCAAAAGTAAGTAGATAAATAAATGAATAGAAATGGTTCAGTGTTATTTCAACATAAAATTTTGAATTAGGGAGACTTAGAGATCACATAACATGAAAGTAAGTTGTCAAATATGTCTTACAGCAGAGTAGCAGTGTGTTAACCTTGGAAAAGGTTCAAATTCCCACCCAGCTGCTTAGTCACTACTTCTCCCAAACAAGGTGCAGGAGGAAACAGGATGAAAGAGTTTGTGGGTTGAGATAAATACAGACAGAACAGTTACCAATTACAATCATAGGCAAAACACATCTGATTTTGGGAAAATTAACTTCTAGACATTTAAAATAGATCTGGGTAGTGAGGAACAAAGCCATAAAATTATACAGCACCTCTCTTCCACTCCCTTTTTTCTCACGCTCAGTTTCAGTGCCTTGTTCCCAGCTCCTGTACCCCCTCCCTGATGGGGAGTGAGGGTTGAAATCAATCCATAACAATTCCTCTCTTCTGCTCCTTCCTCCATATGCTTTTCCCCTGCTCCAGCATGAGTCCTCTCTGTGGGCCTCATTTCTTCAAGGTCTGCTCCAGCATGGGCTCCATAGGGGCTGCATTCCTTCAGGATAAACCTGGTTCACTACATGAGTTGTTCCAGTTCCTTGAAGGAATATTCACCTGCTCCAGCAAAGGGTTCTCCACTGCCCTGGGAGGGTAGTAGCTGTGTTGTCTCTTACACAAGCTTCAGGGAAATATTTGCTGTGACACCTGGAGACCTCATTCCCCTCCTACTCCTCTGACAAAAAAACCTCAAGTGTTTGCACTGCTGTTTCTCACTTATTTCTCTCTTTCTCTGCCCATGTGGCATTATTTTCCCTTTTTAAAAATACATTTTTTCCTGAGGTGCCCCCACTGTGACTGAGGTGTGCAGCTGTGTCCTGTAGTGGGTTGCCCTTGCCACCTACACCCAATATAAATCCGATGCTGCTTCTGAGTGCCAAATACTTTGTATTTTAGTTTTTTTCTTTTAGCTGGAGCTCCAGTTTTTACATGGCCACAGGCTTAATACAATAAGGACACACACTACAACTAAAAACCCTAAAATTTCCTAAAGGTTGTGTTCTTTCTATAATCAATGGACAGAAAAATGGATCACTTCTATATTTATTTCAATTTACTTAGAGACTAAGTGAATACAGACATTATATACTGATATAAAGCAGAAGAGCTCTGTTGAAGCCACCTGAGCTATGCTAATCTACCACAGCCAAGGAGTTCAGGTACTCAGTGAACAAAAAATGCACAGGTCTTCTTGTGCAACCTCATGGGTATGACACTATGGCACCATCAACATTGCAGTTCATATATGTACTGCTCTGGCAACTACAGGGGCAGGAGGAAAGGAAGCAGTCAGGCAGCTAAAACAAGCATTTAATGTCTTTCTGTTGTTTTGGATGTAACTACTCAGAACCAGCTCTAGAAAACTGGTGTTGCTCATGCTCCTATGTCTCATTCTTCAGAGACTGCCACTTACAGCTCAGCATCTTCATAATGAGTGCAATTTGCATACCTCAGATGTAGAATTAATTTCTGAACCATTGCATTGCAATAGTGGGACCAGTGTATAAAATACTTTTTTGCTACTACTAAGATGAGAGTGTGCAAGTTTTTTATGTATTAGTTGAGTTGCACTTAAACACAGTTGCACAGTTCCATAGGGACCCCATTGGGTCCCTGTCACAAAGTTAAATTGGGATACTGATGGTATTCATAGTATGAGGACCACTGTCATCTAGAGAAAGACCAGGAGAAAACAGAAGGTGCTAATTTGGACTAGTCAAAAGACTACCTTTCTAGAGCTATCTTTATTTATAGAGTTTATCTTCAAAGACAGATGTTTAAAAAACTAAAAAATGCATGAGGTCTCTTTCTCTGTGTGAGGCAACCTGAGACTTGTGCTTAGATTGTGTGTAACCTGGAAAAACTTGCAGTGAACTTCTAAAAATTATAACTAACAATGCCATCAGGCAGGCTAATTAATTACTGTTGTATATTCCTGCTTTGCAAAAAGTACAATCAAACTTTATGATAAGTCCAGATAACTTTGAGTGACCAGCTGGGTTGACTAAGGTACAGAAAAAATCCATGAATAGTGACAAACATTCCCAGAGATCAAATCAATTTATATCAAACCACCCTGTAAAGTGGAATGTGGATTTTCCACCTTGGCCTCTTTTCTAACAACTACACTGGATGCCTAAGGCCACTTAGATCAAACTTATCAGTAAGGCTCATAAACTTACATGGGAAGAATCTGTCCACATGTGGATTTGAAGAAGTCTGCTATGGTTCCTCAAATCCTTTTCTGTTGTTTTTTTTGTTTTGGTTTGGTTTTAGTTTTGTGGGGGTTTTTTTGTTTTGTTTTGTTTTGGTTTGTTTTTGGTTTTGTTTTTTTTTGTTTTGTTTTGTTTTGGATTTTTTTGTTTGTTTGTTTGGGTTTTTTGTGTTTGTTTCCTTTTATTTGTTATGTTTTGGACTCAGTTCTCCTTTTAGTTGAAGTGGTTGTTAGCCTGAATCACACAAACTAAAATGCAGTAACTCAGGACTAGAGTTGGTTTGGGTTGATACCTCTATTGAAAGGGGAATGGTGTACATTTCCCTGGTGTTTAGGGCAATAGAGTAAAAATGTGAAGACCTTCACACTCACAGAAACATTGATATTGCTAAAGTTTTTTATCCAGTTGAATGCAAGTAGGGAAGAATCTGTCATCTACTGGCATGGCATCAAAAATATTGTCCCTACAGTTTATTTTAAAATGTTTAAAAAAGATTTTTTCAAAACTTGTGGTTTCCTCATCTTCTGACACCGTACAAAGGGTAACAATGTGTAAAATAGTCCCACTTCACTGATCATGTATATAGTCTTATGTCCTCTCCTAGAAAAGTTTTTACAGTCCCACCTAAAATAGCAGATGGTATGTTAATGTTGCCCTTAGGTATTTAGCTTCAGGTGTGTTTGACTGATATAGTCATAATTACTTGCTCTGAAGCATCTCCTGGAAGAACCTGCTTTATTTCTATTACCCAAGCAGGAAACCTAGGCTGCAATCTTAGAACACTGAACAAGATCTGATGTGATGTTCTTAAGTCCTTCTTTTCTTAATACTTCATAGATTCAATTTGTCTGGCAAAAGAAGCCTGTCTGTACTTTTTGCAAATCTTTAGGTCTTTTCCAGCCCATATAAATCTGCAGAGATAACAGTCCTACATAAACCTACCATGTTCCAGCCAGCACTTAACCTCATTGGGTATTAGAATTGTTAATGGATTGTTAATAAAGTGCACATGTTGCGAAGTATAGAAACAGCCTTAACATGAATAGGGACTTACTTAACTGCAGTTGAAGACTACAATGTGAAAGCCCAAGCATTTTTAATCTATACACACAAGCAAATCATCTCCAAAATTCAGCTAAGTCTCCATCATCCCTTGATACTCCTCCTGAATATTCACTGCTGCTCTCTCACAAGGGCCGATGCTCATCTCCTACATGGAGTACACATGAACAGGTTTTGCAAGTGTGTTTGAATTCACATTGTCTGTGTTCAGGCTTATACTCCAGGCTCAAACCATTGGAACCAGCAGTCACATTGTAACTTTAGCATATTTTTGTGATCAAGCTAATAGCACCGGTCCTTTAGAAAATGGTAGGAGTGTTGCCTTATTAGGAACTAAAATTTGAAGAAAATCTAGGACAAAACCACTTTCATTCATCTCTTCAGTTTTTATTTGCTTAGTTTCAATGGCAGCTGATATACTAAAATTAGATAGATTAACATTTTTTAAGGAAACACATTCAACACTTTACTTAGCCTTATGCTGAAGTTTCATTTCACTTGATATTTTGGAGAAAACACTGCAGTCAGATTTTCCCTGGAAATACCTTATTTCACATGATTTCCAGTGCAGGTGTTAAACTGTAGTGGCAATGAAAAGAGAAACAAAACTTTCATAGGACAAAGTCACATAACCCGATACCTGTAAACATCTCAGATATTTCTGATAACATTCTTTAATGGCTTCTTTCTTTGCTCTACTTTGATAAATGACACATCTCCTTGATGGTTCTTCATTTTTCTGCTGTGTGGGACTCTAGGGTAAGCAGTGCTGTGAAGAAAGTGTGGGTTCAGGTACAGTCCTCTCTGTTGCAGCTCAGTGCAGAAAAGATCACAGAACCACGAAACTACAGAATCACTGAGGTCAGAAGGAATCTTTGGAGACCAGCTAGTCCAACTTACCCCTGCTCAAGGAGGACAAGAGTAGGTTGCCCAGGAACATATTTTTGGTTTTGATATTTTGAAAACTAATGCCTCCACAACCTCAGTAGGCAATCTGATATTGTCCCTCAAGGTTAAATGGAAATTCCTGTGTTTCATTTTGAGGCCATTGTCTCTTGTTAGTAGGCATCACTGAAAAGAGTCTGGCTCCATCTTCCTCTCACCATCTTTCCTGCAAGCAGATTTTGCTGGTTCATGGTCAACTTTGTGTCCACCGGAACACGAGTCTTTGCAGTCTTTCTCTGCAAAACTGCTGCCCAGCTGGCTGGTCCCCAGACTATATTGTTGCATGGTCTTGCTACTCTTCCCAAAAACAACCAGTGTCTATTACCTGCTAATTCTCTGCTTGCTGAGATGCACTTTTTCAACTGCCCCCTGAACTTTCAGACTTGTCTGTATTCATGGTTAACAAACTATGATGACTGGCAGGGTGTCCACAAGGAGATATTTCTGCAGTACATTAATTTAGGTTGCAAAAGTTTCAGTTTTTTATGTGTACCCACAACACTGAGTGTCACTTCATCCAAAGTTCTTGTATTAGCACATTCTTTAGAAACTATGACATCTTTGCACAGATTTTTAGACTGAAATGGTATGACCTGCTGCTTTAGAAGGTGCTTTAGAGATCTGAGTTAAACAGGAAAATATCCCGTTTGAGAGCATTTTTCTCCTTTTCTGCAACAGGCTGACTTCACTATGCAATGCAAACAAGACTTGCAAAGGGTTAAGCAAGTAGACAGCTGAACAAATCTATTAGAGTTGGGTTTTTCAGTTGTCTCAGAAAGGTAACAAAGATATAAATTCAACATATGTGCATGTATGCATGCTTTTGTCACAGCATTCATGCTTTGATAAGCATGTTTGTATTAATTCAAGATTATGCATGCTTCACAGTGTTGGAAACACGTACAGCACTTTGCAGGTTCCTCTCCCACACGCTCCCTTCCCTCTTTGTAATACACACACTTTGTAATACCACAGAGGCGAATTACTGGCTTGGTGCTAGCAATTCCTTTCAGAGAATTGCACTGTCTCATGTGCCACAGTGGAAAATACACCAAGATAATTCCCTCATCACTGCCTACACACCCACCCGCTCCCTGTAGTCTGAGATAGACTGTCTAGTCACATATTCTAATGCTGCTTTTGGTAAAATGTTTGATTATTTTCTTGCATTCTCTCAGAGAAAAACTTTTCTGGAGCCTATATTTAGTCTATTTTTTTTTCCACATGCACATCACCTGTGAGGGGTTCTTGGTATATTGTAATTGTTGATATCATAAGAAATTCCAGAAGCAATGGTGGATTTGTGTGTGAGAGATTTTATAGGAGTCTTTTTTTCAGAAGTTCCTTGCTACTTTCTACTTAGCTCAGCATTATAATGATTTAAGAGAAATATACTTATGTATAGGGTGTGTTCTGTGGGATGGGAACTAAGAAAAAAAATTAATCAACAAATGAAAATCTTTTGTTCTTAATGACAGAATATAATGGAAACCTAATCTTCTACTGCATATTATAATCAGGCAAATTAGTTACACATATAATAAGGTTTTGCTGTATAAATTATAAATGAAATAAACAATTCTGTCACCATGGTGGGCAATGAATACACCACATGTTATATGTAAATATATTAGTCATTTGCCTTTTGTTTATGTGTCACAGGAATCCATTTCCTTCATTGTGTAGTTCTCATTCCCTACGGGTTCTTACTAAAGTCATCTCAACCCTTCCTGTACATGCTTTTTAAAGCAGAATTCTTTCCTTTTTTTTTCATTTTTCAGCCAAGTTTTAATAATGGCTGCTTTTGTGCCAGTTTCATTTAGTGCTTCAAACTGTAATTTTATCTGAGAGGAAGAAATAATAAGAAAAGCAGAAAGGGTCTACATGATATATCAGCACAATGCCAAAAATATAATGAAACTATTTTTTATTTTATTTTTTTCCTCAGAAATAAAAATTAAAATATATCCCATAAAAAAAAAATTAAAATATATCCCATAAAGCAACTACGCATATTTTTCCCCTTACCAGACCTCTCATTCTTTAATGATATAATCTGTTTTTAAGGAATGCATTGTTCAGTCTTTTTTTCAAGGGGTGACATTTTTATTCTCCAGGCATTATACTATATGCAAGAATAATGTAAATTTGGGCATTTTCACTGGGCACTGCACACCAGCCTGAGAGCCCTTTGAAACCAACACAAGACACAGGTACTCTCAGTGACCAATGGCTTTAACATACACATTCCAATCAATAATACAGGGTTTTATATTCAATCACATTCAGTTCACACTCATCGAGGATTATCTTTTGTGCTCCCATAGGCTTTTCCTGTCGTCCAGAGGGAGACAGAGTTGAATTTAATATACCTCATTATATTTGGGATGGCTGTGGACCCTAATGGAAGAGGCAACACTTAGCACATAAGCAGACTAAACTTTCATGATCAAGACCAGCTAAAAAGGGGATTTGTCACTGCTATCTTTGTTTCTCACACAGTGTCAGACAACACTTTCTGCAGGGTGAATGATTGTACTTTGACAATGTTTGCAAAGCCAATTATATCTTTATTTTGAGAGCTGTTCCAAAGGCTATTAGAAGATGTTTTTTTCAACTTTTATTTTTATAAGGAGCAGAGGCAAGTAAGGATGCTTCTTTTTGCAGTTTACTTGCAGCTATATCTCTGGGGAAGGTATTTTTCTTTTTCTTTTTTTTTCTTCTTTTTTTTTTTTTTTTTTTTTTTAAACTGGAGCAGACAGTGGTTAGCAATGGAATACAAAAAAGCAATTCTACTGCCTCATAAGCCACAAAGTGGACTATGGAATTAACGTATGTTATCTCTAATTTATTTATCAGCTCTGTCTCTATAGTACAAGTACTCTCGAAAGCACTTACGTATTTGAAGTCTCATAGAGACATACCAGATAATGGGAAATGGTTTGCTGTGAGAAGTGATCTACTTGAGTGCATAGAAGAAGCTTCTTTCTATCAAATATTTCACTGGTAATGTTTTACTGTTTCTCCTAGATGGCATGCCATAGAGTGTAATAAATTTCACTTTGTTTATATTCTGTGTCTGTATTTGCACTTGGGTGATTATATTTGAAATCATGAAAGATCCTCATTTTTAAAAAAAAACAACTTTAGCATAAGCTTCTCATTAATCCTGTCCTGTTTGGCTGTTATTAATAGGCCACTGTACAATGTATTCTGCTGCAAAACTCCACCAGGCATGACTAATTCAGATAATTAATTTGCTAGAACATTAACACCATCAAATGAGCCTGCTAAACCGGTAAATTTAAAGTAAATTAAACTTAATTTGCAGGTTATTGCAATTAAGTCTGCCTTGTCTTTCTGAGGGATTTCAACATCCTCAGTATTTAAGAGGCAATCATAATGCATGCAAGTGGGCGGGCTTTTCCTCTAATTAACACGAGTCTAATCTGCTTTTCAATTAGGGTGGATGTTTATAATGTGCTGGTGACAGTGTTGCAATTCAGTACAGCATAACAGGAGTGCATGGCATAATTATAGCTGAAAAGAAAAGCTCATGCAGGGCCTGTTTAGGGGTTAATGAGACATTGGCAGCTTCCAGCTGAGGAGATTGAGCCAGTTTAGTGCAGCTTCAAGAGGAAACCACCCATAGGGGTTTCCTTTGAAGTGTCAAAAGGTCCCCTTGTTCTGGGTGGCTTATGTTTCATTTGTCTGAGTGGCATATCAAAAATTGATGAGCTGCCAGCAGCAGCCCTCATGACATTAATTCACCAATTGTGTTTCTAATAGTTTCATCCTTAAATACATTTGGATGATGATAATAGTACGAAAAACCAAGGTTCTGAAAACAATGAGAAGGTCTATGCAGTTCCAAGAAGTGTATACAGGCTACACAAATGCATTAACTGCAAATGTCAATGATGCAGATGACCTACACTGCTAGTTACGAGCAGGAGGAAGACAAAGAGATATTGTACATCTGTCCTCTGAACAGCATCAGAGCTGCGACGGGGATGTGACATTTATTGTTTGTTAGGTTCTTGAAAAGCATAAAATGGGTCACATTCATCTGCGAAGTAACTTCACTGGCTTCAGATCAGCTTTATCAATGATGCATTTGGTCTTTTACAGTAATAGGAAAGGAAAGAAAGTAAAAAAGGAGAGCTATAAGGAGTACCAGGCATCTCTAATGCAGATACTGTGTCATCAGTCCACTTAGGCTATGAAGGTCTCAGTCTGAGCATTGTGGTCCCATACTGAGGTACAGGAGGTTCTCAAAACTTTTGCACAAAAATGAATGATCAGGGACAGAGTGTACTGCTTGTCAAAAGCAGTGATAGACATGATATCAAGGAATGTTAATTACATGGACAAGTAAAAGCTGTTAATATACAGAAGTTGGACTCAATGATCCTGATGTATCCCTTCCAACTCAGCATATTCTGAGTCTATTATTCCATTATTTCAATACATTTGAAATCCTGAAACAAAGAGAAAGGGCTACCAGTGTAAGTCTGGCTACATTAGTCAAAGAATTCATTATTTACAAGGTTTTATTCTACAGAGCTACAATCACAGCATGCAAGAATTCCATGCTAGAGGAGGGTGCTTTAGTTTTTGCATGAGAGGCAATTTTCAATATATGGTGTGAGCCAAGCACCATGCTACTTTTCTTTTAAAACCTGTGAGCTGTATTATATAGAACTTTACTTTTTTCATGTGATGAACAGGAAAAAAACCCACCCTGGACTTACCACTTTTAAAAATATTGCTTGAACTGTTTGTAACTTTATGAAAGTTTTATTTAGAGAATGATGCTCACAAGGAAGATTCAGTCCATCTCAACAGGAAATCTCCTGTTGATGCATCCAGCCTAAATTCAGGCAGTATGAGAGAGCCAAGTGGAAGTACAGTTGCCCTGTACTCCCACATACCTACTGTAGATGTCATTCAACCTACCAAAAAAAAAAACCAACCCAAACCATTACCTGGAAATGCTCTTCCTCTGCCTTGTCTATAAAAGAACTTTAGGCTGATCTAACTTAGGTGCTTACATTTAGTCAGGCAGAATAAAGGTCATCTGTATGGGGAGGGGACACATACACCATTCTGTAGAAAAGCTGGGTGATCTCTTTTTGGGATGTCTTCTGCTTGTGAAAGACCAAGACCCTTTACTATTTCCTTATGAGAAATGGATGCAAAAGTGCGGAAGTGAGAGTGTATGGAAGGTATTTGGCTGCTGCAGGGAGGAAGGGCTCTTCCTTTCTATAACCTGAGATAAAACAAATGGCTGAACAAGCTGAGGAGTGCACAAACAGTGCCTCCAGTGAGAGAAGATTGTATGTTAATTTGGTACTGTACACAGTACTATAAACACATACAATACAGGTCAGTAAGATTAAATTTCTGTTGAGATTTCTTGTTTTGCTTCCCTGCCTGGACTTTTGACTGTGACTTGTGGTGTCATCAGTAAATGGGGTTTACTGAGATAAAAATACTGCTGCTCGTGGCAGAAGTGGCTGCTAAATAAATGACTGAAACATTCTCATCTGAGAAGCACTTTACCAACTCAGCACATGAAACTCAAGAGCACCTGAGAGATTTTGGTGCTCAAGCTCTGTGACTGATGGACCAAAGGGGAAAGCAGGAAGAAGTCCCTCTGCCAGGGGGGCAAACTGTCTTCTTTCTGAGAGTTTTTCTGTCAGTCTTTCCTGACCACCAAATTCAAGATAACACAGGAGCAGTTGAACCTGCTGTCATTCACCAGCACAGAAAGGAGTGCAAGTCCATCAAGGAGCACTGAAGAAATCCAATACAAACAAAATTAAAAATATATAGATTCAAATGGCTTATGATGGAAATGTTTCTGTCTTATTCTGAAGGAGAACAGCTAAAAAAATAAGGACAATATGATGCAGACATGATTGGCAGCAAAAAACATTGTGTGGTATTCAGTTTAAATTTTACAGTACCAGCTGTAATAACAGAAAGATTATTTGCCAAGTTGCTCTGTTACATAAAGAAATATATCTTGTTACACCTGCATTCAGGAGAAAGGTTTATCTTTATTCATTTTTGTCCACATATCAATAGATTTGCAACCGTTTGTAAACAAAGATCATGATAAATATGAGAGTAAAACCAAAAAGAAGGTTTTAAAACCAAAAAGAAGCACACAAGCTAAAGCAGTTGTTGAAGACAGAGGGATAATCCCATTGAGATCAACTAATAAAGACCATATAAAAAGTGTATGACCTCTTGTTCTTCCCTTATCAGAGATATCAAAAACTGGAAGACCCAATTCTGTGGAATATAAGGCCTAAAATGCCTATGGTCTGCAGATCACTCAGCCCCAAAGGGACTACTCTTAGGAACACCACAATATCTGCCACTTCTGCTGAGGTCAGTACACCTGGAAACACAAAATCCCTTCAGAATCTTAAAGGCCAAGTGACTCACTTCACTGGGTGCAATTTTGACGTTGCTGGGATAGTGACAGTGGAGATTAATGCAATAGCTGCCAGTTAACTGACACCGGTGACATTTTTATCTTTTTTTAACAGACAACCTATAGCATTTAAGAGGCTATTAGGTGACCCAAGTTCTAAATAGTGTACGGGGTATAACATAGCAAGTTCGTAGAAAAAAAGATGCATTAGGAAGATTAAAGTAGGCATTCCTCTCCCAGATGTCTACCTGCCTCTCCCCTGGGATTGCAGCAACACAGTCATGCCAGGTCTAGTGTTGATTTTCAGTCTGTTCTCTGTGGGAGCCTTCCAGCATTCCTGTTTTATAATTGAGGCAAAGGAGCAAAAACTCTGAGAAGATTCTTTTTTACACAGATGGGTAGTATTAGTTGAAAACATGATAGAGTATTATTTTTTAGTTGCCGGAGTTTCTAAGGAAATTTGGCTCTTGGAAAAGATCAGTGTGCAAGAACTAACATTTTTAAATTATGGCTGAGGAAGAGAGAATACATTATCTTGTTATACTTGATGTGAATATCAGTGCATAAATTAACCAACACACTTCACACTAGCTTGTTTCAAAACACTTGCTTTTGGGGTATGGAGAAGCTTTGATCAACTTTGACATGAACAAACATTTACTATGAAGCAATATATAAAAATCAAATATTATTATTTTTTAAGTGTAATGGATGTGCTTGAAAGTAGCAGCATCCATGAAACTTCAGTGTTGATATGTCAGCTGGGCAAAATCTTGAACCTTCAGAGATTATACCCTTGCACATGAAATCCTTTTCCTGATCTCTTGTGGAAAAATATGATTGAAGCAAGATTATCTGGAGTTAAAGGTGTTTGTTAGAAGCCTAAATTGTCTCTAAAGGAGAGTTTGTAGGTAAGTATGCTCTCCTCTGATTTCCTCAGTTGATTTAGTCTGAATGAGGAAGGGAGTGACCAGGATAAAACTAGCCAGGAAGACAAATTAAGCTGACAAACTGGTCCGTAGTCAGAAGATGGGGACAAGTGCCATGGCCACTCACGTGGGTTTTTTTTGTGAGGGTTGAATCCAAAGGCTCAGTGGACACCTTTATAGCAGATGATTTATAAATATTTTAATAAATTCACTAAAAGGGAAAAGGAATTTATTAGAACAGCTGTTTTTGCATGGTACCATGGTGTGCACAAAGTGTGACAAAGATCTGATTAAATGCTGGGGCATATTGCTGTGAAATCAGGGAGTGTTCTGGTAAAAAAAATGGACATAATAGAATATTGGCTGTAACTGTGCAGAAAAATAAATGATTATGTCTTTGAAAATGCCAGATAAACCTTCGCAGAGCTTTGTGGTTATGTGTTGATTAGAGGAAACAGGTCTGCAAGGCAGATCCATGGTTGCTACTTTTTTTCCCCTATAATTTGTTTTTTAGGTGCTATAGAAATAGCACCTAAAAAACAAGTTATAGGGGGCAAAAAGTGTAATATTGCAGGATTTAATGGGTGGCTGTCTTCACAAATGTGGCGAAAGAAGCTCCACTAAGATTATTGTGTAAGTAAGTTGTTTTTCAAATCTAAAAATCTTTGCTTTTGCAGAGTGAGTTTACATAAACCTTGAGGACTAAAGATATACATATATATACATAGATGATTAAGTTTGTTTTCTTAACAGAGTAAAATGGAGGGTAACTATGAATATCTTGGTATCTTATGTGCCAGGAGGGGAAACCATTAGGAAGAAGGGTAAAAGCACATTTCACTCCAGTAAAATCCAGTATCTGGGCCAGAGTACTTTGAAAATGCTTTTACTGGAAACATCATCTAGAGATTGTGTGGATGGTGTTTATTACATTTTTTAAAATACACAGCTCCATGACTACTGAGAGGCAAACTGCTGAGGCTAACAGCTACAAATGCAATTTATGAAACACATGGCATTGTAATTTGACCAAGAGTTCAATCCAGAATCAAAATTTGAAGATCACAGTTACTGTAAAAATTAAAGAGCAACCCCATACAGCAAATAGAGATGTATTTATCCAATAAGTTAAGGAAATATAGAGAAACCAAAATGCATCAGTGGCTTCTTGCTCAGAGGGAATCGTTAAAGATCACTTAACATTGTTAAGGGAGAAATGTGCTGTTTTCACAGCAAGAGTTATTACTGGTTTTTACTCTGAAAATAGTTGTGGATTACTTATGTTTGTGTTTTCCTGTAACGAGTGTCCAGCCACTAGGTCATGGTACTCTTCCCAAGGAGGTGCTGGTTTTTATCCTGCATCTGAAACAACAACAATAGCATCCCCCTCCCCAACCCTGCAAATATCACTCTGATTTTATAGAGACCTGAATAATTAATTACTATATTAATTTAAGATTACTAAATTCCCCATTTGTGTTTGCTGTTGATTATTTGGTTTATTATAGAGATATTTTGATGAAGCTGTATTAGTTAGAAGTTTATGACATAAAAATAATGTATTCTATCATATCAAGTGTATGAAATACATGCAGTTACTAGTTCATGATCCAAGCATTTAAAAGATATCAGCTCAGCCTAGAATTCAGACATCTTTTTTTGTACTTTACTTCTTTATAAAGTATACTTTCAGAGATTCACCTAAATTTCATGGGTTTTCTCAAAACCACAGGTGAAAAAGTTCTAAAAAGTAGTGTAAATATCAAAAGCATACCTACTGAAAACTGTTTACTAGTCACAGAAAAGGAAATGTCAAAACTGAAGAACAGGAGACCCATCTAGATCTTGGTCCATTTTTTAGATCCAAAAAACCCACACACATATGAAAATTCTTAGAATTACCTAATTAGGCTAAAAATAATGTATAGTTTTGAGGTTATGTGACTGAGGATTATGTACCACTATCTATATGTAACATGGCATTCTAAAAACCACCATAGTATCCTTAAGTTGCTCTTTATGCTAACAATCCAGTACCAAACAGGTAATAGATTTCAACGCAAGACTTAGGCCCTCTGAACCATCACTGCGATTTCAAGTTTCCAAGTCTTCTAAAGAACAAGATTTTCATCATAAAGCTCTGTGAAGATCTGCTGGTGTGTCCAACCCTCTTTCTCTCACCATTTCTCACAGTAGTGTCAGTCAAAACCCTTGTGCTGGTTCCCCATTTTATGCCTGGCAGAACCCACAGACCGAGCAGTTTTCTCTCTGTGTTTTTTAAGATGCCCTATCTAGAAAGTATTAAAAGATTGTGCTTGCTAGGTCATATTTTACAGGACATATAAGTGGAAATGCAAGAAGCAAAACACTATATATTGACTAACCCAGTTATTACAGTTGTTAGAATATGAAATAGATGTAAGGCTGCCTTGAAAGTTAGACTTCTCTATGCTTAGCATATTTGTTTCTGTCTCCGTCGGCAAACTCAGATGTGACTGTTTTATTGTGGCAAAAATATATAAGCTCAATCATCTCCAGTGGTTTAGGAATCAATATATGGATTCATTAAATGTGAAGGAGGGGTAACAAACGACAACATGAACCAGGCAGGTAAAAGAGTTCCTGATTGTCTCAGCTGTTATCAAAGAAATGACTAGTAAAAAATGATGAAGACATCTACCCTGAAGATCCAAATCAGCTCAGAGCATTTTTTAGAACAAGTTATTCCTCACATAGTTCACATAATTTGAAAGATATTAATCGTGCAACTTCTGCAACTGACTAAACTTCAGTTGATAGTACTGATAGTACTAAGAACTATCAATGAAACCTTCTCCTGAGGTTATATAGCATTTTTATGTCATAATAATTTCAGAAATAATCTCCTGTTCTCACAGAAAGACTAGGTGGTAGGTGGTATGTACCAGACTGGTTTATTTTACCCTGATTTTATAGACACAATACAAACCACTATAAATGTGAAAGCTTGATACAATCATTATATTATTTGATGATTCTCACTGAACTTTTTCACCATTATTGTTATCTGTATTCCAGTCCTGCTTAGAGTTCACAGTCAGAATAAAACCCACTTGTGCCAGTTAGCCTACAAGATTGTAATGTGCAAAGCCTTTTTCTGCCCCATCCACAGCATTTGAAGGGTGCTACTCTACTTCAGTTTGAGCCCAGTTAAAATAATGTCAGTAATTTCAATTAATGTCAAATTTCCTCCCAATATCAAGAGTGTATAAAGAATCTAAACCTAGATACAAACATAGACAGATACAAAATATTTCAGTGCAAAACTGTGATTGCAATTCCCTTCCCTCCTTCATAAACACTACTTAGACAGGAAGTACTCTATATGCACTGAGCTCCGTAGGTGCTCAATTTCTTATGTTATGACCTATCTCGACTAGAAATGTCTAGAAAAGGGACATTACCCCTGGGAAAGTTGTGACAAATCCAGGAGGAGTGTTTCCTCCTTCTGTTGGAGAGTGGTATCATGATTTTAAAGAAACGCTCAAAATCTTCCCTCTTTGTGGTTGCTATTTTTTATCCTGCCTGGATAAAAGTCAGAGAAAAGGAGATGGAGAGTGAAGAGCAGCAAGAACTGTAATCTCCACCACAGCACATCTTCACCTGGCATGGGTCAACTTCTGATTTCCACATGTGTGTGGAAGCCTTAAGTTCCCAATGGTTGTAATGTACAAAGACAGGCTGGTTGTCAGCTCATTCTCATTTATTCTGAATACTCTCTTTTGGTTTTGTTACCCCCAAAGAACTAATTTTGTCAGTGTAGGAGGAAGACTGTAGATGAACTAAGGCATATTCTTAAATTGTAATTACTTTTTCTCAAAGTACATAAACCAGGAAAAAAAAAACATGACAACAGAACATATGTTAGATACAAAAGAACCACCATCACTTTTCATATAAATGAAACTATCTCAGAATTACAAGTCTTTAATACAAAGTTATCAGTATATCAGGGGAATGTCCGGATAATCTGACTAACTGGGTGTTCAACTTCTTACACGCCTTTCATAACAAACACTTTTTTTTACCTGTTTTTAGGGTTTTTTTATATTTATCAAGAGATTTTTTTTTCAAGAAAATGGATAAAATATTATTCTTCAGGAAAGAGAGACTTTGGAAGTAAGGAGCAATTACAGGGTAAGTTTTTCTGTAAAAATCACATTCATGGAGCTTTTTCTTGCAGAAAACTGATAGAGACCAATAATGTTAAATAAGAATGTGCACAGATTCAAACCCTTCAGATTAATCTGTTTGTAGGCTGGAGAGGGGAATTTTCTAGTGCTCCCATTGGTGTTCTGTACAAAACAATTTACTTAAAAAGGAATTGATATATTCTGGAAAACTGAAATTAGTTGAAAGCACTTTGTCTGGGTGTCATGTAGCTTTTGCTTTTTCTTCTATCATTTTTATCATTAGGGACATGACAATATTGCTGTTGCATGAGAATGTACTTGCTTCTTAAGAATTTATCTGTCTTTCACCATAAATTAATTCATGGCATCACAATAATTCCCACAGCAACCAGCTGTGATGTAATAAGTAGAAGATTTGAGTTTTAGAGGAAAGTAAGACTGAGCATGGCATATATGAGTGCATAAATTTCTGAAAAAAATGTTTCTGTTTACATATACGGAAGGTGGTGTAAAGTAAGAGTCACTTGGGTTAACAACACAGGTTCAGTGTCCTGTGTTATTTTTTATTCCAGAATTTTTGCATTTCTGATTTGCACAATGATGCACAAAATTTGTTGAGGGAATGAGTCACATTAAATACTGAAGCAAATTTCGTTACTACCATTTGATAATGTTGGCTATGTAAGGTATAAGATGAACTATTTGTAAAAAATAAAACAACCTTGTGCAAGTCATCGACTGATCTGTCAAAACAGTGGGTTTAGAAATATATGATAATATATCATATATTCTGCAGCCTCATTAACCTTAATTTCTGTGTTTTGAATAGAAAATACCCACAGATTTTGTGTAGATTTATGGAAAATTAAAGAGGCCGTTTACTGAAATCTGAAATGAAGCACTAAAATTAAAACCATGACCATTCTTTACTCCCTGTAATTGACAGGCTCCTAAAGTGGTGATGAGGCAAGCTGCAGGTATCATTCCTTTGCTATAGACCACAAATTAACTCTAGGGTGACTATATGCCTTTGACACCTCACATGTCAGCAGAATGAATTTGTGTCTGAGGGTCTTTGCATAAGGATGCTCATAGGCTGCATGAGCTTAGAACAAAATTCAACCAAATCAGTAAGTTTTCACTTTGGTCCTACAGTCTGTGAATTATTTCATGCTTTCTTTGAGCTAGTTCTTATCCTGATCTTTTATAACATATGTGCCTGTCCAGACACAGACTCAAGGACCTTTAAGGTGAATTCCAAGGCCTTCTTTAGTTGCAGTGAGAACTGCAATATACATATATGAATATAGATAAACTACATAGGTACGGAAAAGTATATAAATAAAAGAAAAATCCCTGTACCCTTCTTTTGCTAACCTAATATGAAGTATGTGCACAGGCTATAATATCTAAAAATATCTATAGGACATTTTAATGGTTATTGGCTTAGGAACTAATTCGTTCTGTTGCTACTAATTGCCTCTTTGAAATTATATATGAATGTATCCCAGACCAGGTTTTAAAGGAAAAACCAATCCTGCAAAATAGTCTACTTATGCAGCCACCTTATATACTAATCACAATATTATAGCTTTTAAGTTCAAATGTATTTTCTCCATATAAGGACTTTTTAATGACATAAAAGTCAATTATCTTTCCCCATCCTCAAAAGCCTAGAGGGAGGTAGACAAAAAATAATAGGTTTCTTTTGCATGATCAGCTGTCACTTTTCTTTCACATTTTTCACATTTGTCGCCATTGCTTGACTTACTCAGTTTTTACATTTAAAGGAAAAGAGTGAAATATTCAGATAAATGTGTAGATTCAAAGGAAATTATAACCTGGATAGGAAGAGGTATCTAGTCCAGTCTCTTACTCAAAGCAGAACTATTGATCGGGTATTCTGGCTGTAGTGATCTATTAGATCAATATAGAATATTTAGGAGTTTGTTTTTGTTTTGAACACCAAAATGGGACATTAGCCTATGAAAATCTTCCAAGACTGATGAGACCAATGGGCTATGACTCCATTCAAACTCTTATGGATTTAAGGATTTATTCAAATCACACTTTTCCCTAAATATATTTTAAAGATCATCTTCCTGTGTAGGTTTTCCTTCTTTTGATTTCATCAGGCAAAATAAAAAAAAAAAAAATTTGTGAACTTAGCACTGTACAATTAAAACCATTGAGGTCTCCTATTTCAAGTGCAGAAACCCCAACCTGTTCAGCCATACTGCAAGCAAACATTGGAAAGCTATTGATTAAAATAAGAGAAAAAACAGGATAAAAAAATAATTTAAAAAAACATTTCAGTAAGAGTGGAATCAGAATAAACTTTTTTATTCTAAGTCCATTTTCAAAAACAGAAGGTATCTATAGAACTCTCTAATCTTATCAATCAAGCTACTTTAATAATATAAGCCTTCATCAGCAGAGAAGAGGATGCTAGTTCTGCTATTCAATTTTGAGCTGGCAGTTACGGTAATTTCGGTTGCTTCTGACAAGAAGGATAAATGGAGAAAGAAGATCAGATGAACTGCATCAGGAAGCAGCGCTTTCAGTTTGTATTTTAGGGTTGCAAGACAGCTGGATAATTACAGACATACAGGGCAGGAGGCTGGCCATAGCAACTCTTGTTCCAGACTATCACTCCTTTCTTGGCTGGCATGTCAACTGAACTTCTTTTTCCATCATGCTGTCCACTTTTGACCCTGGATATCCCCCACACTGACATGTTCAGCCCCATTGTTAAAAACCATCCTTAGGCTACATTGGCAGAACTTTTCATATGCACTAATCCTTTTGAAAATTCTCATTTCTAATAAATATTCATTACTATAGATGGGGACTAGTCAAATTTTACCCTCAAAATTTCAAGTTCCTTTTACTTCAAATGTTCCTGAAATTAAGGCTCTTGCTTTTCTCTCTTCACCTTCTCTTTACTACTCTCCTGAAGCCATGAACCCAACAGCATGTTCCTGACATTCTCTGCCCTTCTACTTCCTCAATGCTATAATCCCTTCATTGTGAGACTGTATCTTTCCCAAATCCCTCAAAAGCTTTTTGCACCTGCTTCCAAGACAACACCAGTGTGTCCCCACCTGTGGCTCACTGGGTCCTGTGACTACCGTAACTTCTGGCTCTCTTGTCTTGCTTTGCTTGTAGACTTGCGAGCATGTCTGCACTGCTGAATAACAGCAGGCTAGACATTGATCTTTGGATTACTTTGGGACATAGTGGTTTCAGATTTGTTGTGGTCTTGACCCTTAGGACTAAGAGACAGGGCATAAACTGAAGTAGGCAGTAGTTCTGATCTTGAGCTTGCCTACATGTCTTCCCTCTTGTCTTTAACAGCACAAATGCAACCCCTCTATCCCAATGTCTACATCCAAAATCCAGCCACAGCATCACACAGGTTCTGAGCACACTCCCAGACAGGGAGGTGTGTTGGAGACCACAGTGGCTCCCTCCTGTAGAAACAGCAGCGTGGAGGAACAGGAGGAAGGGGAGAAGAGTGAATGCCTCGGTATTACCCAGACAAATGAACACCAGCTGGAAGCTGGAGAGCACTCATGGCTTGGTGGTTTTGGATCCACACACCAGCCTGAACTGGGGATATATATCTCAATCTGCATACCCATAAATGCATGCACACACCTGGGGGGGTGTGTGTGGACGGGTGCCTACATATACGTATACAAACACATACACATAACAGCTTCCCTTGGTTGGCCACAAGCATCCAGACAGATAAATATGAAAATGACAACAGACTACATGCAAGTTCTCTCATCTGAAAGCTACTAAGTTTTCACAAAGTATGAATTTGCAAGGGATATTTATGCTATATGTATGACCTAGATGTATTCAAGTCCCCCAGACAGATTACTCTTTGTGCATTCTAATTGGTTTAGGTCTTTAAAAAAAACATTGACCTGTTCTAAACTTGTTTCTTTATCTAACTTAACATAATTGCAACACTCTAGTAGATTCTTGATCAACACAAAATTCCTAGAAAGTAATTTTTCATTATGTCCTTTCTCATTCTTTTATTCTTTCCTCCTTTTTTTTTTCTTTTTTTGCTAGAGGTTGGATAAGTAAAATAAAAATAATAAAAATATATAAACATAGCCTTTGAAAATTTGGGATAAACTGAGGAAAATAAAGACAAGAATCAGGCAGAGTGAAAATTAAATTCCTGCAATGGAGAAAACTCTGAGAATAAGAGAAATCTTATATTTAATTAAGAAACTGACAAATGTTTTTTTCACTGGAACCTTACAACCAAAACACATTTCAACTGGGACCAGAAAATTGCTACATCCGTACATAAAAGAAGCAGCACAATTTAAAATTGAAACTCAGTAAATTACAAATTCCAAATGTCTTACATAACTCTATTATGAAGAAGTCTTCGTTTCTACTAAAAACCCTTGAGTAGTAATATCTGTTAGCTCTTCTTGCTCTTAGCAAATTTTCTTTTAATGCTTTAAATAAATATTACATAAATTACAGAAGCATTTTTCTGCTTTCGATAATCAGAATTTGAAATTAACACTGGCTGTAAAAAGTGATTTTATACATGAATGTTTACAGGGTAAAATGTGTGGATTCAGAAGGCTGCAGAATTTTCATCATTCATCTGATAGCTGGGGGCTTAATTCCACAAAGAATTAAAACCTGTGCCCAGCCTAATGCTCATGGCCAGTCCCACAGCCCCCAGCTGGAATGGCCACATGTTTAAACCCATGAATTTGTGGGGAACTAGAGCCCAGGAGGCATGTCAAACATGAGCCCCATTCTTTGATGGGATAAACCAGGCAGCAAAAGACTTCCAAGTGTTTTCATGAATCTCTACAGCATGTGTCTATATTTAGAGCAATAAACATTAAAATCCAAGCTAAAAAAAAAAAAAGGATGGGGAATCTGTAGCAGGTATTTATATTAGCCAGAACTCATCTACTGCAACACAATGCACAGATTTTTTTCTAGGCCAAATAAATATGTCCTCAGGCAAATAATCTGTCCACTTAATAATTCAGTTACTGTACATATGGAGTCCCATTTTCTTTGACGAGATGGAACAGGTTCCTGTTAAAATGAATACTCTTTTCTATCTCTTCAAATTAGCAGACTGATTCTGCAGTCTCTATCCTGGAAACATTTCCACTGGCAAAACTAGGAATTGGGACTAAGAAGCACCAACCATACACTTTCCAAGATTTTAATGGGAATGGGAAGGCTAGAGGTGTTTGGAGGCAAGTCTCTATCAAATCAACAACAGATCATTCAAAGAAGGAGTTAAGGTCAAATTTGCAGTCCAAAAATTCTAGATGACAACTGGCCTTCCAGATTCCTTACTTTTTACCATTTTCCCTATCTTCAGAGTCTGTCTTCTGGCTACTGCTATGCTATTTAGAATGGAAAATCACATTTCCTATCATGTGTGACCCAAATCAGGAACCAGATAACAATCCAGTAAACATGCCCAGAGTATGAACACAGGAGACATAAAAAATCATATAATCACAGAACAGCCTACTTCCTGGGGAACTTCCAAAGATAATCTGGTCCAAATTTCCATGGGAAAAGGAGACTAGCAGTCTGTGCTATTCCATCTTGAAAGCTTGCAGTGATGTGA
Source organism: Vidua chalybeata (assembly GCF_026979565.1). Taxonomy (NCBI): domain Eukaryota; kingdom Metazoa; phylum Chordata; class Aves; order Passeriformes; family Viduidae; genus Vidua; species Vidua chalybeata. The sequence continues at coordinate 48,336,092 of NC_071531.1, read as the reverse complement.
CTCTACCACATCCCTGGAAATGTTATTCTAGCACCTGACTGGTCTTACTTTAAACATTTCTTTCTTATGTCAAGATAAAATTTTTACCAGTGCAATTTCTACCCATTGCCCCTTGTCCGCTCCATGTGGCTCCTTGTGAAGAAAGAGATGCTATTCTCTTTGCAACTATCCTGTAAGTACTGTTACACTGTAATTAAGTTCCCTCAGAAACTCCCCTTTTCCACACAGGAAAGACCAATGCTTTTCTCTCTCTCTCTCTCTCTCTTATTTTTTCTGATAACTGACATATTATCATGCTAGGAAGCTTATTCAGAGATTGGTAGTTCCCAGAGCTGCCACAAAGGATTTGAAATCACAGCTATTCTTTCTCTGATTATGTCCTTTATCCCTCCTTTCGGTTATTCTGGAAATACATTTGTTTTGTAATTTACTAGCTGAATCAGGGTATCAAATGTCAGTTCTATGACATTTCCAGACTTTAAGGAAAGATATCTGGAAAAGAAGGAGGAAACATTGACCCACCTAACCAGAGGGACTGGAGGTTTGTGCAGTCCTGATGCTGCAGCCTGAAGAGGGCAGGTTTTAGAGACATACTCTGTGCACTGCTAGCCTGACAGGAGTGGTTTACTGGGTGTTAGGAGCTATTGAATGGTAACCCAGTCAAAGTGACCAATATCTGCAAGTCAGGATTTCATTTTCTGAGTAACTGCCACAGTAACAATGTCGTCATGGGGAGGGCACAGATGTTACCTCTCCCTGTCATTTTCACTGAGGTTTCAATTAAACTGTTCTTGAACTGTGCTTGGAGAGGAATTAAGTGTGATCAGTATGTATTCTGAGTCATCAGAGACTACCTGAAAGGTTCACATCCCAAGGAAGTGGCAGGACTCCTGCTCAGCAAAGGAGGAAAAGGGATGAGGACACACTTGAACCAAAGTGATGGTATCTCTGGAAATAAGTAGGTGAAAATAAAATTCATACATAAATTGGATTCCTGTGATGTATCTATTGTGACTGCACCTTGGCATGAGAGAAATTAATGCAGGTGATTTAAACATTTCACATTTTTCTGAGTCATCAGAATTATGGAAACATTCATGACTTAAATATTAATCATAAACCTAAGGGTCAAATCTTTGATCATAATTCCATAGACATGTTAGAGTTTTTTAGAAGTGTTTGCCCTCACACAATGTACTGTGGATCTGCTGTAGGTCTATAAAAGGCATTGCTGTATGGGAAAACTTCCTAATTTTATACCTGAGAAGTGTGGGATTGGTCACAGGGTGAGTTCAGAATATCCCAAATCTCCTTGTACAACCTGTCTCTGTCTTTTCTGTTCTTGTTGTGCAATCCTTTCTTGTCCCCACTGCAGTGTTCTGTGAGCTTCTACTAGAGTGTTCCCTCATTCAAGGCTAGGACAATCCTGCATTTCCTGCCCTTTTGTATGTGTATATTTAATTAAAATTCACCAAATATTCAGTAGCTCTTAAAAATATTCTTTATTATTTCTGCTGGGCTGAGAATGTGATTGAACATTGGGGTACACTATAAACATGTTGTGAAAAGGGTTTGAGACCCCTTTAGAGGGCACTTTGCTTTTTATTCTGCCTGCAAGGTGCACCTATACATCTTTGGTTAGAAGTGTTAAAAAGAAAAAGCAGATGAAAGCAACAGACTTTTTTGTCAAGCTGTGACAGAAATCAAATGCAAATAGATCTCAGTTCAAGACTGTTTGTTAAGTGTCACGTCAGTGAGTATTAAATGCAGCACATGTCGTTTTACAATAAGCATACTGTATATGAATTTTATTGATTTTTTTTCAAAGAGGATACATTGAATAATGTACTCTCCCTTACCAGCGCCAGCTTACAAGTGTGTCTTCATACTTGCGTATGCACATTCATTAGGCTCCTAAATGCTGCTGCCTTACTTAGCACATCTTGTGTTGTGGAGGCTGGGATTCAAGCTTGTAGAAAGACCTACACAAATGATTCTCTCCCTCTGAGAAAAGTGGGACAGAGTAATTTAGACTTCCCAGCATGAAGCTGTCAATGAGCAGCTTCTCAAAATGATTCACAATTAGTGCACCAGGCCTACACTAGGAACAGATTCTCAGATGATTTCCTTTCCACAGAGGAGTGAGTCTGGGGCTTCATTTTGCTATTAGGAATCTTACAGATGTATAAAGAAGATCATCAGAGCTGGTTAACTCTGCTGCACTTATGTCGAAGTCTTTGTACTATACTATATGATAAATCTGATTTATTTATATTCTTTTAGGCTACATATTTTTCCAATTAATATTTAGAAAAACATGTGCCAGCATTAAATTACATGTGAAAGGTAACAACAGCAGTATCAGGCTTATCTCCATGCACTAGACAGAGCTCTTAATCATTCAGAAAAGGGGGCACTGCTCCATGGGAGATGTGATGTACATCCAGTGCATTCATCTGTGTGCAGCTGCATCCTTATTTGAGCTGTATTTGGTTTCATGTGTCCACTGCCTTCCCATTGTTTGGTGTGAGATCTCCGAATCCACAACCACCTCTTTACAGTACTCGGGTCATCGAGGTGCTTAGAAAAGCATATCAAAATCTGTGTCAGGTAGGCAACTTGACAATATTATACATACTGGACCATAATGGCTAGATTTAGATGTTTAAATGCCAGGGTAAAGCATGCTAAAATTGTCCACAAAATGAAGTCATTTAATGCATTTATTGGTGATTTTAAGTATCTTACCTGCAGGCTCAGTGACAGACATTCAATGTCCAATGGAGGCTGCAAGTTACACAGAGCATTTGTAGGTCAGGCTCTTGTGTCCTGATATTTTCTCACCCATGGGGGCACAGCAGTGTTACACATGAGCCAAAACAGAGGCCAAAAATCTGGATAATACCCTGAAATTCTGACTAACAAAAGGCTAATACTGAGAAAAATCTTCCTCATGTGCTGAGTACTATGCAGGTCTAGATTTCTGCTGGAAATTTGCCACTTCTGCCATTATTCCGCACACAGATATTATTCAGGATTCTTCTGAATGTTTATGATCTTAAGGATAGGAGGCAAAAATAGTTTTATGGGCAATATTTTTCCACATCCATGTAATCTTAAAAGTCCTCAAGCTTTACATTTTTTTTTTTTGTGAAAAAGTAGGTTTCTTAAGCAATATCTAGTGGTACCTAAATGGGCAAGTATCATTGATATTCTCTTAATGAAAGCAAAACTACTGTTAGTGTGACAAGCTGTGATCTGAAAAGGGTGCAGAAATTAAAGATTCAGCTCCTGGAGTCATGTGATTATGCTGAGTCTACTTATTTATCCATTCACTATCCATCTATCCTATCTATATTTTAGAGAAAATTGATAGGCCATTAGAAAGCAGCTCCTTCTGCCTTGCAGATATTTCCTCCCTTCCAAGAAAGAAGGCAAACAGCAGTTTCTTCTCTAATGTGATAGAAAACATATGGGAAAGTACCAGTATTTCTGTGTGCTAGGGAGTAATAGGCTGCATAACCCATAAGTTTTGGAAGGAAAAGTTAAAAAAAAAAATTGAAACATGTTTCCATTTAATTGAGCTCTGAGCAAACGTATGTCAATTAAACTTACTGTGTGGTTTGTTACTGGTACTTTCACTGTGGCTTTAACTGTCATTTTAAAACAGCTACTTGCTTTTATTGAAAAGCTTAAGTAACAATTTTTTTTTAACTGTATTTTAAGTCAGTCAGATATATTTGTAATACCAGGCAACATTATTTGATATAAAACCTATGCCATTTGCATACAGCTTTCAGTCAAGTCTTAGGTTTTGAGGAAACAAAAGAAAATGTCTACAATGCTTACCAAAAAAAAAAAAAGGTTTCTTGGGTATGAAAAGCATTAACCAACTCTATTTACTAGGAAAAGTGTCTTATATAAAGACTTTTTTTTTCTTCCTCTCTACCTACACTCCTCTCAAAGGAATTTTTTGATCTGCTCTTCAACTGCTTTGTCTTTTGCAGCTGTCTCTTCACCATTTCACTTTACATTTTCTCCAAAACCGTTCTTTCCATGTTTGCCTCCTTTAGGGAGTGCTGTTATTTTTCTATTCTTTTGCTTCTTTTTCACTTCTTTTATGATTTTCTTCCAGACCCTTCTTTACTCATCCCACAGATTCATTCTTGCAATCTCAAATCTTCTTTGCATTGTTTGCCTTGCCTTCTCTTGTGGTTCTTCCCTATAGACCAAGCTCATCTTTATATGTTCTTAGTCATGCAGCCTGACTGCAAAGAAGAGCAGTGCTTTGGCAGCTCTGTTAAGAAAACACAGGTACTACATCATAACTACATTTTTTTAAAACAACTTCAGGTCAAAACCAGCATTTAGAATTAGTGGTGAGTAGAAGGTCCATGATCAGCAGTACTTGTAGCATGTTTAAGACTGAACAGAAGCATTGAGGAGGATTATGTTTATTTTTGAGTAAGGACAAGGGCTCTGGATGTGTGTTCTTTTCATTGTATCCAGATACTTTAGTGACTTTACACAGATATTTGCTCAAAAATGCTCTTCAAGCCTACACCCAAAAGTTAATATTTTGCCTTATCAACAAACCACTAGCAGGCATGCTGACATTACATTTCTAATTTAATGTAATTCAGGAAATGCAAAGAAAATACATTTTTCATCAGTTTTTTTTTATCTTCACTTGTTAGTAAGAACCATGTTAAACAAGAGAATCATTACAGAATCACAGAATCACTAGTTGGGAAGAGACCTTCAAGACCATTGAGTCCAACCCAGCCCTAACACCTCAACTAAACCATGGCACCGAGTGCCACATCCAGTCTTTTTTTAAACACATCCAGTAACCCCAGGTCCCATTCTGCCTGGGCACTGTCCAGCCATACCATCCCCAGCCTATAACACTGCAGGGGGTTATTGCGGCCAAAATGCAGAACTCTGCACTTGGACTTATTAAACTTCATCCCATTGGACTCTGCCCATCCATCTAACTGTTCCAGGTCTCTCTGCAGAGCCATCCTACCCTCCAACATCTAGACACACGCTCCCAGCTTAGTGTTGCCCATAAATTTACCAATGAAAGACTCAGTGCCCTCATCCATGTTGTCAATAAAAATATTGAACAGAACTGGTCCCAGTACAGACCTCTGAGGAACACCACTGCTGACTGGCCGCCAGCTGGATGCAGCACCGTTCATCACCACTCTCTGGGCCCACCCATCCAGACAGTTCCTAACCTAGTGAAGAGTGCTCTTGTCCAAGCTGGCTGGGCTGCCAGCTTTTCCAGGAGAATGCTGTGGGAGACAGTGTCAAAGGCCTTGCTGAAGTCCAGGTACACAACATTCACAGCCTTTCCTGCATCCACCAGATGGGTCTCTTGGTCCTAAAAGGAGATCATGTTGGTCAAACACGACCTACCCCTCCTAAACCCATACTGGCTGGGTCTGCTATCTTGGCCGTCCCATAAGTTCTGTGTGATGAATGACACCCAATATAAACTGTTCCATAATCTTACTGGGTACTGAGGTCAGGCTAACTGGTCTATAATTACCAGGATCCTCCTCCCCACTCTTTTTATTAATGGGCGTCACATTGGGCAGCTTCCAGTCATCTGGAACCTCCCCAGTGAGCCAGGACTGTTGGTAAATGATGAGCGGCTTCGTAAGCTCATCTGCCACCTCTCACATCACCCTGGGATGGATCCCATCTGGTCCCATAGATTTATGAACAAATCCCATTTTCTGCTAGTGTATGTTTTAAAGGCATGTGACTCTATAGATAATTTACAGGAAATAATGTGGTAAGTGTAAAAGTCCAATTTAAAATAAGTAAATTACTCTAATAGCAATTGCAGTCTTCATCAGAGAGTGACTTAATATTTCCATTGAACATATAGGACTGTATCAAAAACTTAAATGAACAGCAACCAAAAAATAACAATGAATCTTGACCAAAAATATTCTAACACTTGAGGGAATTAACTTTTCAGCATGCCATGGATGACATGTCAGGTTTGGAGTGTGTCACAAAATATTCCATCTCTTAGACTTATATATCATATGATTTTTGAGATTGTCCAGTGATATCCATGACTTCTGCATGAAGCTAGCAGATGTGATACCAGACCTATTGAAGACCACTGATCTTCCATAACCTCACATCAATCCCAGACTCTTGAAGATAGACCAACAGCAAGTTTTGGGTCAGGATTCAGGCACCTACATTTAGATCTGCATGTAGCTTTCAGCACACAAACTACATTTCACTCCACTTTAGTCAGTAATGATCTAAAATTATATGCAGTTGTCTCTCTGCACAGGCAACTTGTGCCATTTTTAACACCATAAGGTGTGTCAGTTGATCTCCAGCTGCTACTGAAGAAAGGTAAAGATCTCTTAAAGATCCTGTCTGACAGCTATCAGACCAAGAAAGCATCTAGAGCTCCTTAATACATCTCCAATGGCATTGGATGGAGTCAGTGTAGTCTGAAGAGTTGTTTAGTTAAGGCACCTACCTCCAGTCTCTCCAGAAACTACTGTATCTAACTCAACCTGAGCACATTGACAGAACACAAAAATAGTTTGTCATCTAAAGAAAGGATATCCAGGCAAACATAGCAAGTAAATGTGGGAGACGGGAACGGTTGTTCTGTCCTCTGTAGAGGAAGAGTAAACGGCAATTAGCAGGCAGCCAAGTGACGTGATTTGTTGAGTTTCACAGAGGCAATGCTTGGCAGAGGGAATTTACTGCAGTCTTTTCTGCCAGACCTCATCTAGTTCTCCTGCTGCGGCTGAAGGTATTAGACAAAATTGATAGGAATTTGATGTGAAGCAGACAGAAGGGCCACAAGCTTTTTTCTTTCCAAGAACTACTTCTGTTGAACACAATAGCAGTTTTACCATTGCTTTCCATGGCTTTAAGGAGGTTCTGGGAGATTTCCCAAGAATTTCCACTGGTATTTAGAAAAATGTCTTTGTTCAGATAAAGCAAATAATGGTCAGATCTCCTTCTTGCAGTCAGAAACCTTTGAATAGAGGTGAAGAAGTATGTCAATGTGCATGACCTCCATAAACTCCCTAGATGCCTTACTGGATTTGTGTATTTCCCACAGCTCCAGCTCTTGCACACAATGTAACATACAAAATGCCGCTCAGAGCCAGAATCCTTTCTAATTACTTCAGATTGGAGATACTCTTGGTCACATATGGAAGATTCTGTCTTGCTAGAATGTCGCAAACTGATGGTCGCTCTAACTGTGCTGGGGCAGAGAGATGCTGCTGGTAAATCTCAGGGAAGCTCTTGAGTGGGCTCTTAGAAATGCAAGAGGACCATAAATGTGTTAAGGTGAAGTTCTGTTTTCTGGCTACATACCATCCTAAGTCTCCTTTCTATTTCTGCCAATAAAGACTCCATGTCACTGATACCTTTCAAAAGGACTTTGGTGAACAGTAAAGTGTGCCTTTCACTGTAGGCTTGACTAAAATATTATGACTGCATTTATAGTCATTAGAGAAAGCAAGATATCATCAAAGGTATGATAACAATTAAAGAAATAGAAGGCATTTTTAAAAAATATTTCCTAGTAAAGGAAAGTAATAATGTGCTCTCTTTCATGAATTATTGGCAGAAGTCTTCAAGACATCAGATGTTCAATGTGCAACCATGAATGCAGTAAGCAATTTTAAGAAAATAATATTGGGTCACTTCACGTTATTGGACTCATAACCAATCGAGTAACCTGACCAACTGTCTACAAATAAAAAGCTACTCGTTGCAAATTAAGTTTGAGGAATTCAGGCCTACTGCTTTTGTTTCATTTTTTAAAGTGTTATGGTTTCAAAAACAAATATTAGCCTCTCTGTTCGGAGTAAAAAGGGTCCTCAACACACACAGTGATCCTTGCTTGTAGAGGTGAAGAAATGCTTAAATCTGCAACCAGAAATCATCTAGGGCTCAAACTATAGCAATGGGGCTTATAGAGTACATTTACAGTCAAGGCAGCTGACAGTCTATGAAGTAAAACATTCTTTGGCTTCTTAAAATAACTACATAGTATTTAAATAGCTTTGATAGCTAAGGATTTGTTTTGTACATCACTGCAGAAAGCAGCAGTTCTTCTTTGTTACATGGTGCTGAAAACCAGAATATGGTTTTTGTTGGATCAGACTGCAAAAAATGGTTGTCCCAGTTGTATGAAACAGAAGGGTATCAGTTTGTATTAGGAGATTTTTCTGGGTGTAGGACTTTCCTGTTAACAGTAAAGCTGGCAAGATTTATCTTTCAAGTGAATGATTCACTGATGTTTGTCATCAGTGATAATCAGCAGAAACAATGTGATGAGAAGATGCCATTTTCTGTGGTGAAACAACTTTCCCAGATTTTTTTTTAAGAGCTGTAGAGAATTTCATTTTGACAAAGAATATGGTTTCACTGCTGAAACAAAACATCTTTCCTTTCATTTTGCAGTCTCAAAAATAAATTCTTAAACTAAAACTGAACCACATTTAGGCCTTTATTTTCTATAGAGATCCCTAAAATCTTTCTGTGAAAACAAAATAAATAATAGGAATTTCTGACTATTCAATACGTAGGATTTTTCCACTGATCAACCTGTGGAAAAACAACTGCTGCTGTTGTTATAATGTTAAGATTAGTGCAGAAATCTGTTTGTGCAGTTCCCCAGTAGGTAACCCTAACTTTTAGGCTGGACCAGATTCCTCCATTCTGATTAATTTTTATTAGTCTATCTGTAAATAGTCTGATTTACCTGGCTACAATCAGTGTGAATAAGCCCTCAAAAAAACCCATTAAAATGATGAATTTAAGTTTAAGAAGCATGATTCATTTTCATTCAGACTTTTATTTACATATTAGGAAGCTATTTTAAAATACTGGCATTCTACCCATCAATTAATTAAAAAAAAAAAATGCAGTCACATTCACATGCTCATAATAGTTCAAATATTCACAAAATAATCTGTGAAATGAGTATTTAAGATCCTCATACTAGAAATGAGGCTCTGAAGAAAGGCCACTTTTCTAGGAACTTTTGTCACCCAGATATGACTCAGTAATCTGCATGAAAAAATATTTCTGAGAAATCAAATAGCCTTAGAACTAAAACTAATAAAGCCATTAAAATTAGGGTCAATTAAGATTTATGCAAGTGGCATAGGGATTCCAGCCTAGTATTATTAAGTAAATCAGCCTATTAGGATGGGGATTTTTTTTCCCATATGATCCGTTTGAAATTCTATATTGTCAAAATCCACCAGGGTAATGGCACTATGATGTATTGCGCCATCTCAAATGTGTTTTGGCTCTTGCTTGAAAATAATGACCAGATAAATACATTCCTGGAAATTGATTGGGGTATTGCAATTTCTACTTTTGTTGTTTGAAACACATATAAAATACTTTTAAATTCCTAAAATTTGTACATTATCCTTGAGAATTTAATCAGTAAAGACACCTTAAAAATAGAAGTTTGCTGAGACTGCAAATACAATTTTAATTTTCAAAAATATTCTGTATTTAAATTTTAATATAAAAGGAAATCACTATTATGCAAAAAAAAATGCAAATATGGACTTAGTAGTTCTGTTAGTCATTATAGTCACATTATCCTTTCTTTTTTAAATGAAATAGCTTTAAACTAGATAGTTTCTAATGCATTTCTGCTCCACATATTACATTACATATATATATGAAAAAGTCAATTTGTAAATTAGTATTCTTATAAAATAACCAGAAGAAATAAAATTATGATTGATCTGAAATAATTGATTACAGTATGACAGCTTTCTTATCTTTAATTATAAAATACAATTACATTTTTGTGCTTTCATACCTGAACATTATAAAAGCTGAGAGAACTATTTCTGTTCTACTTCTGATTAGATCAGCAATGCCACTTCTTCAGGTCTTATCAAATTGGTTTTGATAATAATTACTTGGGAAGTGTTTGATCTCAATGATGAATACTTGATTAGTTTTTCATGAAATCATTCAACCACACCACTCAACACTACTCATGTGAGACCTTGTTGATTTAGCTGTTCGAAAGAACACATTCTTTTTCACTGCAGTTATGGGATGTCAGTCTTTGGGGAAAAGAGGGTGGAAAAAGGGCAAGTTTATGGGTAATGATATTGCAGCAGCAGATATTTAAGGTTTGCTAATTCTCTTCTCAATTATGTTCATACTCTGCCTCGTCACACTGCCTGCTACATGGCGACAGAATCAATCACAGCAGTGGAATAAATTTTTCCTCTTTCAAAAAAGGGTTTCATGACACCATTGTCATCTTTGAAACCCTTGGAGGGTTTTGCCCTGATGAATAATATTTCATATGTGGAATGTTTATGTGATTTTCACGGAGTGATAACCCCGCTACCATCTAACTTTGATGCATTGAGATTGCTGCTTTTCCCTACTAAAGTGCTTTTACACACCACCTCCTACAAATTGACTTCAGAGTTAGAAATAGAACATTCAACAAAACTCCAACTCTCCATGGAAAAAAAGGGTCTTGTAGAGAAATTTATACATTGGTCACAATCTGCTTTAGTTATTTAAACAGGAGCTTTTGCTGAATAAGAGTTGTAGGCATTTTCCCTTATAATTTTTCTTTTACTTTATGCAGTTAGAATCATTTATCCAAAGTTGACTATATACCCATACTTTAAAATTAATTTTTTTAACCCAGCTATTTTTAAGAATTGGTCTGCAGAACAATATTTTCTCTAATGATTTTCTTTTTAAAGTTATTAATAGAATTATGACAGTTTTAACAATCAGAAAATACAATGAATTCCAAACATTTCCTTTGTTAGCTATAAGATCTCTGGAAATTGCCCAGATCTTTTAAACTTTAAACTTAATGTTTCACCAATAAGCTTAGATTCCTTTAGGTTGTTGTTTTTGGGGTTTATTTTGTCTTGTTTCTAATATCTACTGTTATTTTGGTGGCAATAAATTTGTCTTTGAAGATCTAACTTAAGCAGGCTCTTCTCTAGGAGACTCAGACTTCCTCAAAAGAAAAGAATATTCCAGGGCTACAATTATTTTGGTTAGTATATCACATTAACATTGTACTGGAAGAAGTGTTCATCTGAACCTTTCATTTTTTTGAATGAAGTGTAATGCAGAAAGAAGAGCAGTCAGTCTGTTGAGTGGAAAAATGGAACATCTCTCTTTAACTGGTGAAGAGCACTTTGAATGAGGCTACCTCTAGATATAACATGAATTCAGCAGTTTTTGTTTAACTGTTGTGCACTGTCAAAGTACCTGTCATTCTAGGATATTGTCTTTATGTAGTAGTTGTTGGCCAGCATTTCTGAAAACCTCAGCTCCCAGTTAGAAGGCAAAAGATTTTCGTAGAGGCTTATAACGCTGCAGCTCCCATTGAAAACAAAAGAAGCTACTAGGTGCCAGTTCCTTTGACAAGTCTGTCTTCTCTGTTATTCCTTTTAGAAGGAACTGCAGCTGAGGTTTCCAAAGGAACCTAAAGAATTTAGGTGTCCAGTTCCCAGGCAGGGGGTATACAAGGGGAAGACCTAGCCCAGTACCTTAGCTCTTAACATGCTGAATGAGAGCAAATATCCACAGCTGAGAAAAGGCCCAAGTCTGAGGGATGTCAGAACCAAGAAGTAGCTCGTGAATCTTGTACTACAAATAAAAGAGGCCATCCAAGAGCAGAAAAGCAGTTGCTACTCACATTTTTCCATGAAATCAATTCATTTCAAATTACAACATGCAGGTTCTTGTTCCAGGCAGATGCACCAGTTACCCGTGCAAACTACTAATACTCCTGTTGTCAAATTTGCACGCATAGCAAAAAATGAGGAAAATGAGAAAATACTCTGGAATAATACAGGGATTCCTATCACATTGTTCTCTTTATCAGTAAAGTCCTTACTGACCTCTCACTTAATCCTTCTCTCATTATTCCCCTCAATAGGAAGCATGCATTCTGGACAACAATAAAAAAAATCTATAGTGTACGACCATTTCTGTCATTTGCAGCTAATGAATGCTTTTAAGTATTGACTAGCAACTGGTCTAATAATGACAATGACTCCACCGATTTAGAGCAATAAATCCAAAGACTTGGCAGGCTTCTATTAGTATAATAAGCTCAAACATTCATTCTGGAAGATTAAGAAAATGGGCAGTAGACACTTGAATATTACAGATTCTCATGTTTCTTTCCTTTTGGTAACACTACCTGTCTGGAAAAAAGCATTTCACAGTGTTTAGAGAATGAATTTAAGTAACAGTTAAGGTGAATCTGAGTATTTTTTCCTTTTGTTGTAGCTAAGAGAGTGGGTCAATTACAATGAATATGATTACTGCAGGGCTATGAGACCTCGCACTAACAGCATCTGTTAAGAAAGGTTTGGGGGGGGGCTAAATGCCTGTGTTCAATATCTACTGTGGACAACAGCTATTACCAGTGGTTCCAGATATTATCAGAAATGTATGTTTGATATTCCTCATAACAAATAGACCTCTCAGTGTTTTATCTCTAGATGAAAGGCTTAAAAGACTTCAGATAAACAACAATGATATGCTTATCTTCATCAGTGATGTAGGAGTACAGATTATTCATCAGGCATTCTTCATCTGGTTGTTATACATTTATTTTTCTCATTCAGGGAGAATATATTAATTGCTATTTATGTTAATTATTGCATGTACTTGAATTAAAGGAAACAATAATTACGTAGGTTTCATCAGAGCATTGTGCAGATACTGTTAAAAAATATCTAAATAAAGTAGAAAATCTAAAATCTAAATAAGAAGTAATCTTGCTGGATAGTAGAAAATCTAAAATCTAAATAAGAAGTAATCTTGCTGGATAAAGTGAAACAAACAAGCCAGAAGTCAGAAAAACTATAAGAAATCTCTCCAGTTGGTACTTTGGTCCAATCTGTAAATTACCCTAAGAACCAGTGTTGCAAACTAGCTTTGGGTGGGACTCCCCTTGCATGTCTGTAGCATACTCTCTTGTTTGTTTGTCTGAAGTCTTGTATCAAGCTGCAGAAAAACCTTCCCCACACAGGGGAAGGCAAAAGCACTGTCAAGCCACATAGAGACAGCAAGAACTAAAATGGTCCCAGCATATAAGCTCCACCACACAGGGCAAAGGGGCTGCATTTCCCTACAGTCCTAGAGACATATAAATTTTTTGGTCGGAAGAGACCTTAAAGATCACCTATTCCAACACTCCTGCCATGGGCAAAGGCATTTTCCACAAGACCAGGTAAATGTCACATGATCCAAGGAGCATGCAGTTCTAACCTGTGATAAGCTGCATGGGTGAATTAGCTTCTGATGAAGACATTGGCCAAGTTGACTGTTTCATTGTTATGTATCTTTAGTATACCATGCATTTACAACTGAGTTTTGGCAAACAGAGGCTGGTTTAGGGCTGCATGGAAGGGACAGAGGTTTGCAGCTCAGATACTGAAGCATCTGGGTGGCAGATACTTCCACATAATATTTTCCTGTAAGTCTTGTAGCGGCTGTAGACCATAACGGTATGAAGTGCAGGCAAACGTGGTTAATGCCAGAGCTCCCATGACTGTTTCCATACAAATTTGTGGCGGGAGGTGAATTCATTAATAAAGTCAATACAGAGTTTATGTCAGTACCACCAAAGCAAACAGCCATAGGAGAATCTGTCTAACTTAGTACTTCATCTGATGTATTTAATTTGCTGATTTATTTAGTAATAATGACTGGATTTATTGTGTTTGAAAGTTCTCTGCAGTGTGAAACATCCTGCTGGTAGAGATCTGGGAGCATATTGCTAGGTTGATGGCAATGACAGAAGCAGCAGGAAGTTCATAGGTCACTATAACAGAAATAAAAATAAAGAGCACTTATTCCTACATATTCATTTATTATTATTATTGTGATCTTGCTGCCGTGCTTGGTCCTTGAGAGATGATTATTACAGTCAGTGTAGTGAATTTCAGTCACATTGGCTCCTGAATCTGATCAGCAACCTAGTGAGGAGGGAGGACAGAGTTGGGGGTAAAGATTTAAGTATTTGCCCCACATGCTTGTCACTTGATCAAAACTTTATTTCAGCAAAATACCTAACATTATTTGTCAAGATAAGTATGTATTTATGGTCTGAGGTAAAAGTAACGAGAGAAACATTAAGTAGGCAGTATTTAAATTCATGTAACACCATTGCATTAGAGGAAATTGCACAATGGTGTCAGAAAAGCCAGTTAAGGTTTCAGTCCACTGACAGCCCAAAGCAAATGAGAGTTTGATATCCTCATGGTCCATCACACAGATGAGCCTCACTCCAGCTACCCAGTAGAAATAGATGACTCATGGTTTGACATTGGCCCAAAGCCAGGCACCCACAAGAGTCGCCCACTCACAGTCCCCTGCCACAGCTGGGCAGAGGAGAAAAGAAATTAACAAAGGGTTCATGTGTTGAGATAAGGACTGGGACAAAACATTTCAAGGGCAAAACAGGCTCAACTTATAGGTACTAAGTGAATTTACTACTAACAGAGTCAGAGGAAGATAATGAGAAGTAAGATAAGCTTTTAAAAACACCTTTTTACCCTGACCCCTCCCTCTTCCCCACTGGCAGCACAGGGAGAGAGAGCATGGCGTTTTGGTCAGCTCGTCACCTGAGGTTTTCTTCTGCTGCTCTGGGAGAGGAGTCCTTCCACTGTGAGACTGTGGGGTCCCTCCCAAAGGAGACATTCCTCTGTGAACTTCTGTGGTATGGGACCACTCTCACAAGCAGCAGTCCTACAGCACCTGCTGCAACATGAGGCCCTCCCATGGGCAGACAGTCCTCCCAAAACTGCTGTGGCATGGGTCACTCTTCCACAGGGTGCAATCCTCCAAGGACAGGCTGCTCCAGCCTGGAAGCAGGGCTCCCTCTCTCCACCAAGTCTCCCACAGGATCACAGCCTCCTCCAGGCATCCAACTGCTCCGGCATGGGCACTTCCCTGACGGGCTGTGGGCGGATCTCTCCATCCCCCATGGACCCATGGTCTGTAAGGGCACAGCTGCTTCACCCTGGTCTGACCATGGCCTGCAGAGGAATCTCAGCTCCAGTGCCTGGAGCACCTCCTACCCTCCTTCTGCACTGGCCTTGGTGCCTCCATGTTGTTTTCCCTCACATATTCCCACCTCCTCCTCTTCTTTGGCTAGGAAAAACTGTGTGCACTTTGTTTTGATTTTCTTCTTAAATCTGCTATCACAAAGGTGTTACCAACCTCTCTAACTGGCCTGGCTTTGGCCAGCAGCATGTCCATCTTCAGAGCCATCAGGGATTGGCTCTGCTGGAAATGGTGGAAGCTTCCAGCATCTTCTCACAGAAGCCACCTCTGTGTCCCCCCTGCTATCTAAAACCAGGCAGTGCCAAACCAAAACAATGTCATAAACCAGCAATACTCTCGAGCATCTCATGTGTGATGACCAGCAAAACAAGCTCCATGTTCAGAACAGCATCAAGTGCATGGCTTAAGTTCCAGTGTTTGGTTATAGTCTTTTAATATTACATATTAAAAGGCACCTAAGCAGAGCCCGTATTTCCGTGAAAAATTCAATGTGAAGCTGGAAAATATTTCAGACAGCAGTTTTACTGGCAAAGTGCCCAAGGCTTGCAGATGGTACAGCATTCCTCTGTCTTGAGTGTGGAAATCAAGAAAGTTTGACACGAGAAGCCTTCAAACAGGAGAAGGTGTTTATGTGATACTTGCAATTGCAAATACAGATGATTCAAGTGTAAGAGACATCAGGATCCACACATCTGGTCTTCACATGAATAAGACAGACAATAATTCCAGAAAGACAAGTATGTTGCAGCTAAAATGAATCAAAAAGAGAAGTGTTATGATTTATAGCCTTGTTTCCAGACCCAAAGCTATTCTTAACATTTTGATCTCCCACAAAAAACGAAACAAAACAAGCTGTCTAATTTGCTGTTATTTTTTTAGAATGAAACAAAAATTGCAGTTCAAATGGAAAAGAGTCTTGTTTAAAATAAAAGAAAAATAAGAATTTTTGAGTTTTGACGAAGAATTATGTGAAAACCCATGCCAGACCGAAGGCTAAACAGGACACCAGTTTGAACTTAACGAACGTATTTGTCCTGGCTGGAAAAATTGTGTGTTCATCAAACTAAATCTTGATTCACAGGGTACAAGCAAAGACAGTTCTGAATTTATTCTGGCATATGAACGCTGCATTTTTGGGAGGAATAGGTGACTTATGTGCTGCCTGTGACAAGGGAAGTCATGCTATTTCTGTTGATCAAAGCCTTCCTTAGAACTGGGGCTGCAAAGGTTTCCTCTACCACACAAAAGAAGGATGATGCAAAGATGGAAACGAATCCTGAAGTACATGAGGTAATGACTACCTGAACATAGTGCTTTGCAGTTTGTAAGAAACTTAGAGGAGAGTCAGTGAGCAGATTGCATGGGCACATGCTATCACAAGCACACATGACACACTCCAGGTGCAGAAGCAGCTGTTCCAAAGATATCCAAAGAGCTGTGGAACTACAAATAATAAGGACTCATGCAAATAGGAATAAGTATTACAGATACAGCTGCATATATTGTGTTTTAAAACGTAGACTGCAGGTCATATCATAAGACAAGAAAATCCTTTGAAGCTGTAAGTCTGGAAGAAGGGTGAGATATCAAAGAAAGGGAATCAGTGTTCAGTGCTGCTGTTCACCAAAAGGGCAACTGTTGTTATTTGTATAAAGAGATCTATCTTAAGTAGCAGTTGGAGAAATTAGACCACTTTTGCTTACACTTACTTGAAAGCATCTTTATTGCTATTGAAATTCTATATATATATATATCACAAAAGGGATTTTAGGAAAATTAAGAAGGTTTAGAAAATAAAATCAAGAATTCTGTAAAAAACCTGCTACAATGGAAGAATTATGGAGCTAAAGCTTTTTTTTAAAAATTCCTGATCTACCATGATCTCAGCCAATAAGAACCTATATGGAAAACAGAACTTTGATAATGAAGGTTCTTTTAACCATGGAAAAAATCCCATGGGGAAAAAACATCCTATATAGAATACAAAGATCTTTAATACTGACCAAACTAACCACTGCAGCAATTTCTGGAGGCGGGTGGTAGCATTATTTTTTAATTGCTAGCAATTTTTAATTAATATTGCTTTTATTTTTCTTTTTCCCTGAGATTTTTCTCTATGGCAAAGTGGAACATTTTAAAAGAAACTTATTGTTCATGCTAGACACAAGATTGGATGGGATAATCATAATGACCATTTCTTGCATATGAATCCACACATTTATGAAAAGAATGAAGACTGGCACAGATTATGAACTAACAGTGCTGCGAAGATCAGTTTTGGGGAAACACAATGCTTCTGAGGATGGGAGTGCAGCTTGGAGCTTTGTGGATATGACACTTCCATACCCTGGCTGGGTCTAGTCTGAAGACATACAACAAAGTCAATGAATATTTTGAGAGATGTCAGCCTTTTTCGTCTGTTAGGCTTGCATCAAAATTTGAATGCAGAAGAAGACAGAATTTGTCAATATATGAAACAGTAATATTAAAGAGAATAACTGATTCTAGAAACAAGTAATTTATCAAATGCTATTTGGAAGACATTTTTTTAGGCATCTGTTAATGTCAGGCCTGTAATAGCCAGAGCTTAGTTCCTTCTCAAGAAGAGCCTTTGATAGCGTCCTCCCAAAGTTATGAAGCTCTGTTATTAATCATACCCAGAAGATGGGCAGTTATTTGTGTTCCTCTGTTGTAACACTGAGGTTCAGAGGCATCATCAGAAAATCAATAAGCATCATCAGAAAATCAATCAACATTGCTACTCTGGCGGTACAACTCACGTTTGTCTATGTTGACGTGACACCTATTCCTTCCTGGAAATCTGGAGATGCTTCTGAGAAGCAGCATAGAGAGTCTTGCATGTACACCCAAAGCTGCAGCACATGGCATGTTTGTCCTCTCACTGTGACATCTATTTCTTTCTTGGTTTACAGTCGTGTGGCTGTCATGGGAATTATGTCATTCCCTGAAGTACATCTTAACAAATTCCCCACATAATAATAAGATAGCAATCATTAATAACAGTTGCTTTGTTGTTTTCTAGGCTGTTAAGCCATAAAACAAAGAATGAAGTTAAGCCATTTTCAGTAGATTACCACAAGGACAGTAAGTGGCATGAAATTCATTACATCTGATATACTTTCATTCTGAACAGTTGTCACATCTGTGACTGGGCACTCAACTGTAAACTTTATTTAGGGTTTGAAAAAACTGCAGTTATTTGAGTACTCCCTCAGATAAGAATTTAACCTTTATATCACTTTCTATGAGGACTCAAGACTGTATTGTGCAAAATTTCTGGTAGAGTCCTGCTTTCATCCTTCATTTAAGCCCAGCTTTTCACGTTTCTGGACTGATCCTGGCAGATGCTGAGTTTTGAGAGCTTTTTTCCTTCTCAGTGGGTCAGTCCCTGGCAGGGCTGGAATCTTAGTCATATTCTGAGAAGGGACTGTTTGCTATTCCAAACTGCATAGGTGCTCCTTGGAATTAGACAGGAATTCAGCTAAAGTCTTTCCATTTGTGACTTAAGCCACAGTTAGATACTAGTGTTAAAAAACAACTGCACTGAACTGTGGTACTGCTCAGCTCTATAGAATATTAACCTTCTCCCATCATCTCTAACTAACAACTGCTTGGAAGGACCATCTTTTTGTTGTGACTAGTGTATTTGAATTAAATTTGTTCTTTTTTTATTCTGGTTAGTAGAACTAAGACTTCCATTGTATTCTTCAGTAGCCAGAAAAATGGATTTTGTCATCTGTTGTACAGGTCTGTTTTCAGATTTTCCTGTAGTCTCTCACCTGATCAATAGCATGCACTGGGTGTTGTCATATTTCTTCTTCTCCTTTAAAAAGGTGCAGGGAAAAAGATCTCCTATCAGGTGAAGTCATCTAAGGCCAAAAAAAAAACAGGCACAATCATGTCTTTCTGGACTATCACGTCTGTTGGTTCTTAGCTGTGACATCCATGGAGAACATAAATTTGCAGACTGATGTGTATCTGAATTTAAGGCTTCTTAAGAATTTCAGACTTTCCTCACTAAGGTTTGTTTCATGAAACAGGTCTGGGTTTTGTTTAGCTTTGGGATTTGGCCTATTTTGATGCTACCATGAGTTATCTATTTCACAGGCAGTCAGTGCAGGGATCTTAAATGAGGGGTAAGGGAAATCAAGAAAGGAGTAAAGCCATATCAAAGACAAAACCAAATATAGAGAAAACATGATCTAATATATGGGCTGCACAAAGTCTCATAATTGTCCTGGAAACCTTCGGGTCCTCACACTCTTTACTCCTATATCCAGGAGCTGCAAATACTGCTGAGAGGGGCCCAAAAACACATCTCCCTCTCAATCGTTTGGCAGGTAGGCATGGTCTAGCCCACCATCCAGCATTCTTCTCATGTAATAGATGTTTTGGATTTACAAGAGGTGGAACAAGGAGAATTTCAGGGTCTACAGTAAAATGGAGGCTCAGCTCAGGACACAGCTATGTGAATTAGGGAGCTAGGCCACGCGAAGTGACTCTAAGTTGGGCTTCCTAGCCCACTGGTTAGAGTTGAGGAATCAACACCCTGTCTGGTCTCCATCACATGCCTGGACAATGAACTTGGGTATGTCACCCTGACAGTTTGTGCCTATGTTCCCTACCTCTTATTTTTATAAACTGCTAATTCTTTAGGGCTGTCTCTTGATCCAATTTTTCATAGTGCTTCTCTTTTTTTTTTTTTTTTTTTTTATTTTATTTTTGAGCTGGAGCCTCTGGGATTACTGTAATACAAATAAATAACATTATGCCTATAATAGAGATATTATGTGAAATGAGCTGAGATTTTGTATATGAACCATTAGATTTGTGGAATAACATGAATTCATTAAATTTAAAAATATAAATATATAGAGTGTGAGTACTCTCTTAGTCTCTTACATCATACTGAGCACATATAGACTTACAGGCTTACATATATTATAGATGTTTAGCCTGTTATATAAAGTGGATCTAAAATGCATTGCATTAAATAAAGTGTGTTCTCTAGTAGCATGCACATTATAGGCACTCAGCAAATAAATAAAATTGAAATAGCATAAAAATTAAAATTGACTATATTCATCACTTCCTAACCACAATCTTTGGTGACATTAGCAAAAAACAAACAGGGTCAAAGGTACGTCAGCCTCACATTCCAGAGGTAGGCATGACTGCAGTTCATTGACTTGTATCTGAAAAGCTTTGAAGCCCCTAGAACAGCAGTTGCACTAGCAGAGTCTGGAGCTCAGGCTCCAAAAGCCTTCCTCCAACCTGATTCCAGGTGAATGCCGAGCAAACAAGTCACATATCACCTGAGCTCTCACATTATTGGTATAACAAAACATTATACAAATTTAGCTAAAACTAGGTGGTACACATGTCTGTTTACAGTGGTGCTGGGCCTCTGGATTACTGTGTAAACAAGGACCAAAATGTCATCCTCAGTATCTTTTATCACAAAAAGAATATTTAGTCTTTTGACATTGTGACTACTGCAATACTATATCTATACTTGGTTTGCTGTCTCTGCAGTTCATACTTCCTGAGCAAAATGAACTAGAAAACATTCTGGTCAAGCAAGATAGACAGAACCTTTTACTTAGTCTTGCATGTTCTGATTTGGTACCAGCATTGTCCCTGCATTGGAGATTTTGTCCCCTTTTGCCTCCCTACCAGCCACAACAACAGGATGCACAATAAAAACCTGTGTTTACAAATCTTGCATGCAAATGATTACGGAACAGCCATGATATGCAGCAATTTAAATTTGTTGACAGAGTTGCTAAGAAACAAACCTTTTGATTCTGTGAAACCCTTTTTGATACAGCTCCACTCTCTGACAGTTGAAGTTACTGAACAAGAGTGAGGGCTTTTTAAAAGAGGAATTTCTGACATTTGCTATGTTTTCAGAGGCTGTAACATAACATTGAATATTCCTTCAGTGTCAGTTTTGTTCAGTAGCAGAGCGTCTGATTCCATATATATTTAAACTATCTTATATTTCAAAAATTGGCTTCAGCACTTCAGCACTACCTTCTCCCACTCGCATGCACAATTGTTTTGCAAAGAATTGTGATCTTTACATGCTCCCCTGCCAAATACCTTGTAAGTTTCTATATTTTTCCCAATCTATTCTTTAAACATCCTTTCTCCAGGGCATTTTCACAAAGGACCCCATAGAATCTTATTCAGATATCAACAGTAAAATACACCATTATTTTGACATTCCAGTGTTATGAAGACAGCTGATGTTTTAAGAATATATATTCACACTGTAGACACCAAACCATTAAATAGTGTAGCAGAGCTTGGGGAAAAAAAAGGGCCCGGATTCATCCCAAATCAGATTACTGTCATGGTTTGATGCTGGCGCAATGCCAGTGCACCCATGAAAATATATTTTCCCAAATGAGTGCTGTGAGATGCGACCAGAAACAGAGTAGAGCAGGCTCAAGCTTAAAAATAAAGGAAAAAAACTTTATTAACCTACAACTATAATAAAAGGAACACACAGAATTCAGAATTAAAACTTTCCAAAACATTCCTCTTCCCCTCGCCCAATTTCCAACAAAACACAGTGAGACAAAACCTGGACCCCCGATCAAGTTACCACCCCTCAAATAATCAATTCTCAGTTCATCAAGGCAGCGAGCAGTCTCTCTTGTACCATAGACTCCCCCAGGAAATGCAGTTGCAACCTTTTGTGTTTCCGTGTTACACGTGGCACCGCCCAGAGAAAATCTGCCAGTGTGACACCCTCCTTTCCATGTCACAGTGCTCTCACCACCGTGCATGGACCGAGACTGCTCATAGGGTTCCTTTTAAGGATGCTTTGCCAAGGACCAAAAGAACAACAGTTCAGTTTCTCATTTTGGAACCACAGTCCCCCCCATTTTCTCCTCCTCTGGGGCTGAGGGTCTCAAGAACAGAGATCTTTTCCCTGTAGACAGAGGGCACCACCACACCCTCCTCAACTTTTCTCACTCCACTCCTGCACATGTAATCACTGCAGCAGGTCACTCTCCTGGCTTAAACCATTGCATCCCCCTAAGAATGCAGTCTCTGTTGCAGGAGAAATTGGTTCAGTTTATGGCTATACAAGAAAAGTCCAGCCATGGCCACTCTATCATCTCCTCCCACCTAGGATTTCTTCTTCTAACATCTCAGGTCCTAGGCTGTCTCTCTTCTCTTTCAGATCAAGGAGGATTAATGTTTCACAAAGCTTTGATTGTCCAAGAAGGTGTTAAAAGTCTCAGGCTGCCAGCACGAAATCTCAGCTGCCCAGAACTCCCACAGCTGGGCACCTCCCCCCCCCCACTCCCCCCTTCTCTTTCTCCTCTGAAGGCTACTGCCAGAACATGATATCAAATTCCATGTGACACAGGCTCTCTGTCTCTCTCTCTCTCTCTCTGGGGGTGGAACAAAGACATCTCAGATTTTCTCCACCCTTCCGTCTGCAGGGGCCAGCCCGGTTCCAGTCCCTTCACACACTGGCCTACCTCTCCCAGGCTGCATGGCTTCCCCTCCCTCACCCAGCCTGGCTAGACAGAGGAGGTCTGAAGTCCTCACTGACTGGAACAAAAGAGAGAGTTCCCCCCCTGGGAGTTCTCTGCTTTTAACCCTCTGTGTTCTCAGAGGTGTGTCCAATGTCTTCAGTGGCCACACCAGGTGTCAATATTCAAATCTGACCACTGATTGGTTTGACTATTACTTCCCAAGAAAACTCACTTCCTTGTCAAACCTGAACAATTACTCATATCACATAGCGGATGAAATTAGAAGCACTGTCTAAGCAATGTAAAGTCTTGTCAGTAAAAGAAAATGGTTTAGCCCTAAGGTTGGATGAAACACATTTGGGAGGCATCTAACCTTCACTTTACTACTAAGGCAGTCTAGAGCAATTATAGTTGTAATTTAAACAACTCAGATGTTTAAAATTAGGCAGAATTAATCCTAACCTAATTGGTCATAATCATATTTTTCTTAGCAGGCTTAACAGTTGTAATTGCAACTTGCCTGCACCTATACCACCTTTCGTGCATGGCTGTCACACAGTTTAATTCAATGCCCAAAGAGCAAAAAGCAGACAAAGGCAAACAAAAATTTCAGCTTTGATGGGGATGGGAGATAAACAAAGACAATTATGGGACAGAAGCAGAAATTAGAGGCTTAAGGAAAGACCATATGATGTCTTCCACCTCTGAAGACATACAGCACTTTCCAGGATCAACATATTACTTTACGGACATTTTGGATTTTCCTCCAAAAACATAGGAAATATGTGAAACATAGGAACCTAATGTCACATGCCTGTTAAAGTGCTATTTTTGATCAAGTAAAATGGATGCAAAGTAATAAACTGAACCCAAAAAGGCAGAAGGACTCTGTGAGGAGAGAGATTGATCTTTGCTAGTTAAAAAACCACACTAAATGGGAGTGGGGTAAGAAAGAAGCAATGACTTTCAGGTTATTCAGAAGCAGTGAAGACTATCTCTTTCTACCATTCTCTCTTCGCATTGTGTTCATAAAGACCGTTTTTTCCTTGTGAAAAAACACATCTCCTGAAATTGTGCAAAAGTGTTTTGAAAACGATTCTTAAAAATGTGAAATAAATGTAAAAATAATGAGTCATACTCCATAATGGCCATTGCATTGTGCATTAGAAGGCAACCAGAGCAATCTCAGCATGCACTAATAGCTTGCTAATGCACAGCCTTTGGTGCCTTATTGCTATAGTCGACATTTACCACAACGAATACTTTGCAGCAAGAAATATTTTGGGATCCATTATGCTTTCACAACCTTGAGTTGTGCTGGGAAGGGCTGGAAGTAGAGTGCTGTAAGCAATGAGGGCTGAAGGCCTGGAGAAGTCACTCATGCTTTTGCCTTTTGTTGGAGTACAGATGGAAAATACCCACCCCAGGCTCAGTCTTCCTGATGGAAAACACTACTGAGAAAAAGGAGAGACATTTCATGGAATCACACAATTATTTAAGTTGGAAAAACCTCTAAGATCATCAAGTCCAACTGCTACCCTGGCCTTGCTGTGTTCACCACTAAACCATGTCCCTAAGTACCACATCCATACACCTTTTGAACACTCCAGGGATGATGATTTCACCACTTCTCTAGGCAGCCTATTCCAGTGCTTGATAACCCTTTCCATGAAGAGATTTTAACTAATATCCTCTTTAACCTCCCATGGGGCAGCTTGAAGCCATTTTATCACATCCTGGCACTTGTTACCTGGGAGAAAAAACTGACCCCCCGCCCCTGGCTACAGCCTCCTTTCAGGTAGTTATAGAGAGTGTTAAGTTCTCCCCTGAGACGCCTTTCAGAGAGCATTCCCTCAGCTCCCTCAGCTGCTCCTCATCAGACTTGTACTCCAGACCCTCCACCAGCTCCATTTCTCTTCTCTGGACACTCTCCAGCCCCTTAATGTCCTTCCTCCACCGAGGGGCCAAGAACTGAACAAGGATTTGAATGACAGCCTCACCAGCGCTGAATACAGAGGGACAATCACTGCCATAATCCTGCTGGCCGCACTATTCCTTGCACGGGCCAGGATACCATTTGCCTTCTTGGCCACCTGGGCACACACTGGCTCATGTTCAGTGGCTGTTGACCAGCACTCCCTGGTCCTTTTTCACCAGGCAGCTTTCCAGCCACTTTGCCCCAAGCCTGCAGTGCTGCATGAGGTTGTTGTGACCCCACTGGCTGATCTTGAAGGTGATGGTGCAAACCATCTTGAGCCAGAGCCTTGACTTGAATACCTCACAGGGTTTTGACCCTGACACCATTGCAAGGTCTTTGTGTTGCTGCCTCTTTGCATCTGGACACCATAAATCATCACTCACTCTCTCTCTCTCTCTCTCTCTCTCTCTCTCTCTCTATTTTTTCTGAGTACAGAAAGCCTGCCTGAGACCATCAGTGCTGGGAGGGGAGGTGGGGAAGGAGGATAGAGGTTTTACTGCTCTTGGTTGCTTTTCTCCAGTATACCAGACAAATATTTCCTTGGAAGCTGGAAATGTTGCAAGTACAAGAGAAGGCTGTTTGAGTATAAAGTAACATTTATAAGATCCATTTATAAGAAAATTTATAAAATTAGTGTAAAAACTCATTTCACAAATTGACTCAAGGATATCGAAGAATGGGAAATGCAGCATTTCATCCAGTGAAAACATTCACCTTTTTTTTTTTTTTTTTTGGTTTTGTTTCCAATGTCCTCGTACACCAGGATTGATAGGAGCTCTTGATCGCTCAAGTCCCACAGTCCACAATCATCACACAGCTCCTGCAGTGCCCTGGGGTTTAGATTGCAAACTACAGGAGAATAGACAAAAGTGTGGACTTATGACAATGCCCAGAGATATTACCAAAATGCATCATTTCTGTTGGCCCAAACCCTTGGCTTGTAAATTCTTCATCTGAGTAGTCCATAAAAATAAGTGTCTTCATCAAGTTGTCCACTCCTTCCTTGAGCTTTCAGAGAAACCAACCCCAACTCAAATTCACAAGGAATGGAACTACAATGGAGCAGAAATCCAGATTCATATGACATCCCTGTCGACTAGAAGTGTTTGAAAGTACATTGTTCATGTAAGTAAAGGTACGGAGGATCATTTCCTCATTTGAAAACGTTTTTAGTGAGAAGAAAGCTAATTTCCAAGAAAAGATGGATTAAAATGTTTCTCTCCATTTTCTTGCTTTGGGGTTTTCTGTTGACTTTCCTTTTTTCATAGAACAGCAATTTATTTTGTTTTGCATGTGATCTGTATAAACTGTTCCTATCAAACAAGGCAATGCAATTAATTGTATTGAGCTGTGTAAGTTCTAGCAATTGGAAAACCAATACATTTCATGGCTGGCTATGCTTTGTTTTCCTTTAATGCAGACAATTTAATGTTAGTGATTGAATCAGTGAATTTTCCAGCAAAAATGACAAGGCAGTCAACTTGAAATGTAGCATTATTAGCCATCTTCTCTTCTAGTTTTGTGTGCATGTTGAGTGATCTGGGATGAAAAACTAACAAGCACCTGTCAAATTTGAGACATCAGGTTTTCTGACAGAGGGCCCACTGGACATTCCTATCAAGAGAGCCTTTATGAGTAAACCATGGAAATCTCTCTCAGACAAAAAGGAAACAGAGCTCATCAGATTCTGTAGACCCTTGACTTGGAGGGCAGGCTGTCTCCAATGAAAGGCTTTTGATCACAATGCTTTTTTTATTCAGATTTGACTTCACATTATGGCTAATCAATACCTTGCAACAGTCTAAGTCCCCAGTTAGATGCACATCTCACAGTCAGGCAGGGAGACCTACTAATTGAGAAAATGTCAGAGACCCAGGTACCATCGCCCTCAGGCCATAGTCTTGCGTCAGCTCAATCCTTTTTTCCCATCCCTACCCCTCTTATCACAGTGCGCTCGAAATGGTGGAAATAAAATTTAGGGACATGACAGGCACAGAAAAGCAGGATCAATTCCTGTCGTTTGCCACGAGAGTTTACTGCCTTCCCAGGTCTTCAGAGGGTGTTTTTCTTTCATAGCTTAGGGTAACTTAACCTTTTATAAATAGGAAGATGGTAAAATTCATGAATTTTAAATGGTTTGATTTTTCTAGGCCTGATATTATATTGACTTTCTGAAAAAGACTATCTCTTTAAAATCTCATTTGTTTATATAGAAACTGGAAGGTTTTTGTCATGTCTTCAATTTTTGCCATGTGTCCACTTTGAAAATTACCCTTCTCCTCTTTCTGCATTATTTTTCACCAGACAGACTTTTCAGGTGAGTAATATGAAGTCCTGTAGAAAAAAAACCAAGGTAACTCCAAAATTAGGACATGGGGCATATCTTCATGTAGGGTGACACCACGAGATTTTGGCAGCAGCAGAAGGATGTCAGGCTGGCCTGTTTCCCAGTACCTGACTGAGGGTTTGTGTTCAGTGGAGCATCACAAGAGAGGTGCTCATTTCTGGTCCTCTGTGACCACAGATATTAAAAAATGAAGGGATTTTCTTTTATTTGTCTCCTGCCTCCGTTTGGCATTTTCCTGGCAGCATTGTTTGCCTAGCCTCTGCCATAGCCAGTTTTATGGAAAAAAAACGTTTGTAAACCTGGCTTTGTAAACTATGGTAAACCAACCGCTGGAGGGAGTCACAGCTTAGGGAGCTGCTGGAACTACCAACGGCTGCTGGAAAAATGCATTTTACTTTGGGAATTGCACTAGATGTCTGTCCTGTATGAAATGAGTTTTCCAAGGCTCTTTAAGCATTTTTACATGGACTTTGTCGTGGGCTGAACTGGTCTTCCACATCTACAAACAGTTCCTTTATCCAGGAGACAGCTACTACTCACTTTCTCTTTTCTTCCTTAACCTCTAGCCAAGTTGTGGCTCTGGACAGATGTTTCAGGGGCAATATATTAGGTGGTGGGGAGAGAAAGAAAGATTAGATGTAGGTTAAAAACAGGTAGCAGTGCTGAGAGAAAGGTGAGAAAGGAAAGCAGAAGGAAGAGAAGCAGAAAACGAGAAAACAAAGAACTGCATTAAAGATAAATACTTAGCTTTTGCTCTGTACATAATTTTTCCCCAGAATGCCTATCAGGAGCTCCTATTCCTTGTTTCCTATTCTTTGTGACCTTCTCCACTTATATCCAGCAGCTCTTCTTCCCAGATCAAAAGTCTTTGAAGGTCAGATTGGACAGCTGCTTGCCTTGCAAATAACACAGTTGCAAAAAAGCACACACTCCCACTAACTAATGAGAAACCTGCCATGTATATATCTACTTGAAAGTTCGGTCAAGCAATTATTCTCATACACATGAGAAGGACTTAGCAAATATACCTGCTTATTGGTCAATCTCTGAAATAACCTTGTTTTTATAATACTCTTTTATTTGCTTCAGTTCACATTCTCATTTATTTTTAAAGTTAATATTTCTTTCTTGTTTTTTAATTCTTTTGTGAGGATGGGGGAAATTAATTTGCTTTATTTTTCTGAGAATAAAAAATAATTTTTTTTTTAATGTATAAAAGACCTTTAAAATAGACACTTAAAAAATTAAGCATAAAGAAAATATCTGCTGCATTCAAAATCAATATTACACTGAACATTTTATATGCAGTGAAGATTTTTACATATATTTGTCTTTTCAAAGGGCTTAGCATGTAAACTCTAGAAACACAAATTGAAAATGTTCTGAGTTTCCAATGGAGCATTCAGGGTTTAGGGTCAGGAATTAAAAAACAAATGCCACAATTAGGGGTCCATGTCCTGCTGACAGAGTGAATCCTGAGAGGGTCCTTGCAATCACTTCAGGTGTAAAGCAGAGTTTTCCAGACTCTATTTCTAGAAAGAACCTGCTTCTAAAAAGACAGCATGCAGGATGAATAAGAAAGCAAAGAAGGATGAATAGAATTCTTGCTGGTATAAGAGAAGGCAAGTATTTTCCAGCATGGGTGTCTGCTTCCACATAAATATTTAAGTATGTAACTACTCACTCACATCTGAAAATGTTGGTTTGTGTGGTTTACCAAAGGCCAAGGTGGGATGAGCTAGGGAGGCAGGTTTAGTCTCTAATTCAGTTACCTAGACAGGGTTGCCTTTTATGCTGCCAAGATGGTCCCTCCTGCCCCTGGCTCACCAGATTCATGTTGGCTCCCATGCAGGAGCACCAGCACTGCCCCAGCAAACACAGTGAGGACTGCCAGAGCACTAAACTCTGATGGGGGCAGCAATCACAGCCAGCACCAAACTGATTTGCACGTCTCTTCCCCTTCCCCTGCAAAAAATCCCAAACTCAACCCTTCCGCCTCAAAAACCCCTCAAACCCCTAAATAATCAACAAAACACAACAATAACAACAGAAACAATCAAAGGGGAAAAAAAACCCAAACAAACAAAATAAAAGGAGAGTATCTATAGAGTTGAGTTTTATACAAAAGCATTTGTCTGGCAAGAAGGTGGGAACAGAAGCAGGCTGGGGACAACCAGTAATCTTAGGAAAAGAATCTGAGTAGCTCTATGTACTGCTTTCCCTACTGAAGAAATTATGGAAATTTTTTAAGTCCCTGTATCTTCTCAATCACATACACAAAAAAAAAAGGTTTTAGAGAAGTACTTAAAAATATGCACCTTTATACCTTGAATTTTCAGTTTAGTCTAGAGACTCTGTCAGCAAGAGGAATCAAAATATTAAAATTAGAATACAATAGAATAGAATATATAATTCCCAAAAAATTCATGTTACTGTAGGACTAGCATACTTTTAGCTACAAGTCACCCATTTTCCCTCGAAGAAGGAAAGTGCAGTTAGCCTATATTCAGAGAGCAGCAGCGGAATGCATTTTCTGTAATTCTTCCATTGTTTCACAGTTAGCTGGGGAAAACTGTTTGGCAGGATGTTAAGTGTCTGAAAGTAGGGTAGAAAAATTGTTTTACAGACTGAAATCTGGCCAAAGAGTCCTTTTTTTCCTCACTGCTCTCACTTTTTGTTGACTGCCTCATGCATGCTATTTTATACCTGTATCTTCTCTGTATGATCACATTAATTACATTCCATCCATTCCACTTTGATATCTCATTAAAATCTTATAAATGATCATGCAGTGACCTTGAAGGACATGCATAATACATGAAAGTAAACCTGCAGTAAAATGTATTCTTTCACTCCTGACTGGCTACATCCCACATTTCTTTTTCCTATCCCCAATGACCCCAATATGGGAAGTTATGCTAGCTGAGCCAAGGTATGCAGTAGTGTGCAAATCCACTAACTCCATTAGCTTTCCCTACTGATGACAGCTGCAATATGTTAATGGCTTATGTTTGGATGTGATGGCCCTGCTACTACTTAGGGCACTATGCTAATTACCATAAGATGGTGACAACAGGTGCAAGTGTCACTTCATATTATCATCATGTGTATGAGAAAAATAGCTAGCAGCACCAAAAGCAGCTCAAGAAAATGTAAACTTTAGTCAGCAGCCTGTGATTCTCTGAAGAACTATTCTTTAATGCTTATGATTAAAGGATTTACAGACGGATATTGTTGCTCTTTCTGCAAGTACAGTAATTTTGAATTCATAGGGATGTCTTCACAAGCTATTTAAAGTTATGTCTCAAAAACACACGCTTATGTGGTAGTTCAAGTAAAATGCAGAAGTCCTGCATTTATGAAGGTTTCCTTACAGAATAAAAGTTTTACTAAGCCACATTTGCTGCAGTGAATACATATTGGAACAGACATGATTTCCAGCTGGATGAAATCACTGTTTTTCGCTGGCCTTGTGATCGTAACATAGCTCTGCTCTATTGTCAGATTTGCTTATGTATGTGTATACTTTTCTTCCTCCCTCTTTGTCAGGGTTTAGTACATCCTTTTTTCTTGATAGACAGCAATTTACTGAAGCCCAGTGGTGGCCCTCCAGAAGGCTGAGCCAGCAAGATGGTTGCTGTTTTACCTTTAACATAGTCTTACTATGATAAGAGAAAATTAATGGAATGCACATGGACACACCTTAATCCTTTGTTAGAAACAAAAATACTTTAGGAGACGACTTTATATGAAGTAGTGAATACCTATTCTATTTGGCTTGTTATTATTGGAATCAAAAGGTTTTTCACAAAAATCTTTTTATTACTGCTACAACATTTGTCACTATATAAACCCCCAAGAAGCTAGGATTAAACTGGAAAACAGAGCTATTTTTGAATTTCTAAATAAAATGGGTTGGTCATAAGATTCTGTATTGAGCACTCTCACAGCTCTTAGACCATGATGTTGAAGAAAGATTTTTTTTTTTTTCCTAAAGGCTAAACTGTGCAAATAAAAAGTAAAATGTAAGCTGTCTTTTAAAATAAAATTTAAAACTGCATATTTGAAGAAAATTTCAATTTATACAGAGGAAAAAAAGGATCCTGGTTAATGTCTCTAAGTTGAAGACCAGCACATTTTTTGCCCAACTTGAGAAATTCTGTTTATATATGCTACTGCATAGAACCAGTGCTCAAGGGTGTCATGGTCCCCATTCTTTCCATAGCTGAGGCTCAGTGTGTAGACTCATCTCACAATACCTTATCCTTTCAATGTAGCACTTCCACGGACCAAAATGAACACACAAAGGGAATAGAAATTTGTCTGTGGATCCCATTAGATAAATTAAATGGCAGCGACTACAGACCTTGTGAGGTCTTGTTTTCAGTAGGAATAAGAAATTTATCAGCCTAAATAGTATTACTCTTATCAACAGGATAGCATTCTCCACTGATGCCTTGGCTTCCTGCAAGGTCTTTTCTTTGTGTGACTTTGTGGTTTTTAAGTACTTGGGAAAGCAGCATCGTATCTGATCTGAGAGGCGTATTTTCTCAGCCTAGAATATACTAATGCCATGTTGTGATCAGCTTGGTACTAACAGATAAAAATACTGCTGGATAAAACACACAAAGGAAAAGATCAATGATGCCTCTCAGTTCTGAAATAAAAATAGTGGTAGTGGTGTAAATGCTTGAAGATTTGCCCTTCATGGTACTCCATGCTCCTTACTGATTTTAAGGCTGTGGCAGGAACAGAGATGATGACTAACTTTGATCTCTTGTATAACCACAGCCACAGAATATGTAAGCATTTTTAATGATTCCAGGTGGTCAATTTGCTGTATTTCAGTTGAAATTCTTTTGCGTTTTTTTTTTCAAATTTAACAGCAGTGATAGATAAGTAAAGATTAGAGAGGGATTAATAAAGAACAACTAATTACATGTGAATTTCTGAAAATAGTCCTTAAGAATGGAAAAGTAAATGAAAAAGCAATAGATATATCATTTTATGATTTTATGCCTTTACATATAGCAGTATCTGCCTGACATTACACTTATTTGTTGGGCATGAAGAAGTTCTGCTAAATGCAAGTGCATCATGATTCATACTGTAAATTCTCAGAGGTCTATAAACAGAGAGGAACAAAATTCAGTTCACCTGTCTGCATAAAGTCTAGCCTGTGTCACACAGAACAATAAGTGTTGCTTTATGCAACCTGCTCATGTTCTCTTTCCCTGTATGTGCCACTGTCCTTTACATGATAGCTTTAATCATTCCTCCTTGTGTCCCTGACTCTCATTTGTGAATGCAGATGTAAGATCATTATCTTATACTAAAAAATCTTATCTTTTTTTCTGTATATACATGGCCTAAGAGGTGTATATATCGAGATGTAATGTTCCTACACAGACTAATGTGCTTCAGGCCAAGCTCAACATATTCTGTGGATAACCATAGCCTAGTAGAAGAAATTATAAGGAATTTTCAGTGGAAAACCAAACAGTTTCTATTTCCAGTGCACTTTTTTACCTCCCTAAATTGCTGGATTATGAAGGGACTCACATCCCTAACGCATGCACTTGTAGCTAAAATAGAAACCAAAAATATCAGAATTGAAGAGTTGAGTGTATGAAGGGAGGACTGCCTCCTGAAAAAACAGCTTACTCCATGCCACCATGTGTGACCCAAAAGTCCGATTGCTACACATGTATTTAGACATGTTAACATAAATAATGAAAAGTCTTAATTTTTCCATAACAGTGAAGGTGTCCAGAAAAATCCCATGCTCTCCACAACTAAATTATAAAACTATGAATTTATACCACAGAGTTAAAGAAGCTTCAGACTCTCCTCAGCAGCACGGCTTGCTCCCTTGTCACATCAAGCTGCAGTGATTATGCTGCTATGAAGCTCTTTTCCCATATTCCTCCATCCAGGCAATTATAGGTACTGTGGCAAATCCAAAAGGCCAACCCTCACTTAGCTTAAACACACAAGCAGCCACACTGAAATCAACAACAAATTTGCCTAAATAAACCAAGACCCAGAAATTCATCTCAAGACAAGTCTTCCCTGTCTATGAAAGACTGTCCCATCTATGAAAGAGTGTGACCGTAGAAGGAATGTATTATTCCCTGATAAATCACTTAACTCCTTATGCCAAATAATCTCAACTACCACTTTTTTAGTGACTATTTCCATTTTATTTGCTGTCTTCTGCAAATATACCATCTGTGAGAAAGCCCTTTGTTCATACTTGGAATACACTCTGCAACCTTCTAGTCAATATCTCTTCTTGATCTTCTAATTAACTCTTAGAACATTGCAATTTTAAAAAAATTAAGTGTAAATCCCCCCCCTTCCCTAAGCAGACATGTAAAAAATGTTGTTATTGTCATTCTGTTGAAGCACATTGTCTGAATTACATTCCCCCTGTTGAGACTTAGCCTGAATGAATTGTAACTGCAGTATGTCCAACTGTTTCTTAAATAATTCCCATTTTTTTTTCTGCACCATGTTTCCTACACAGTCATGAGATCTGGCATCATTGCCATCAAGATCATTCAGTTGTTTATGTTACCACAAGCTATTCCTTCTACTTGAACTGAAACTGTAAGCAATTTATATTGTGGCATATGATGAAAACCTGTTTATCTTCCAGAAAAACATCCCTAATTTATATAGTTGGGTCCATCAAAATGCCTTATAGTATTATAAGTTTTGCAAAACTTTCACTGAGCCAAAACTAATTTTATTGCTTCATCTTCTTTTCTGTATTGTGAATTTGTGATCCCTAAATCAGTCCTATTTATCAAGATGGGCTGATTTTCCAGCTCCAGGTGCCAAGAATCTCTGATCATGAAGTTCAGTCAATAGAGTGACTTAGTAAGTAAGCAATTATGCATTGCCTCTGGAAACATGCTTCCCACCTTACAGGTTTTGCATACTTGTTATCCCAGTAAGTATCTGTGAAATTAAAATACCCCATGATCAAAGTTTCAGGTTTTTTTATAAGTATCTCTTAGCTGTAAACATGTTGTTTGTTTCAGTTATTCTAAAACACAATTTACAAGGTAAAGTGTCTACAGTCACCACTGTAAGTAGTTTCTTTTAATCAAGGAGCTATGTACCAGAAAAGTGAAACACTATTTTGCATATACACAGTTAAAATATACAAGCCACAAACAATAACTCTTCCTCTGAGCTCATGGTTTATTAAATGCAACAAAATTAAAATGACACAAATTTTGCTCTAACCTGTGAACAACCAAGAAAGACCAAGCATGTCACCCTCATGTTATTTATTTAAACACCAAAAAATTTACCATCTCCAAAGTTTTTTATTAGGGGTAGGATATGCACTGTGCAAGGGTTTTAGATTTAAAAAAAAACTGATTTGAAGCAATGAAATTGAATATACAATTCTAATACTAAAAAAAAAAAAAGCTGAGCAAGAATCAACTAAATACATATGTATTTGAAGATTGAAAAGAGAAATTTAAAAAAAACAGACTGTAGTTTTGAATTTCTGCCTGTGTTTCAATGCAGAACTTTAATCTCCCAAATACCAATACATTAAACCAAAAAGCATAACTTTTTGTTGAAGTATTTCTTTTTTTCCCTTTCTTTACCTTGAACACAAAATTAGGACACTGAATTTGCAGAAAGATATTTATAGTGGAGAAATACATACCAGAATATTTGAAATTTCTACCTGAATAAGTGTTGGCGGGTCGCTTATTTTGACTGTTTGTCACCTACCAAGTGCCTCACAGAGGCTTCAGGAAGCTACAAAGTAGGCCTAGATGTTAATTGAATAGACAGGCAAAATGATTATTTGCATTTTTCTCTAATCTTTTTTCTCCCACACCTTCCCTGCTACTTTCTTACTTGATTGCTGTGGAAAACACCATCATCCTACTTACTGTTCAAGCCCATAAACAAGTCTTCAGCTTGGATCTCTGCCTAGGTACTGTCATCTAAACTAATATATTTGAGATTCTATTTATAAACAGCAGAAGAAAAGTCCTTTCCTGCCCACTTACACAGAGAAGCCTTTTATCACTTCATTTCTATATTGTTCCTACTTTTTAATCTCTGTTCTTGACAAACATAATGTTTCTCCACTTATATATTTGCTGCAGACAGCATACCTTCCTGGCATTTTGAACACATTTGGCTTGTCCCATAGGAATATTTTGGCAGTCACATCAATTTTAAAATTTCCTTTTCACCAAGAAGATCCCTCACATGGAGTGCCAGATGCTGTGGTAAATTCTCAGGTTAACAGTTTCACAAGTTTTCCATGTTGCTGCTTAGAAGATCCCCCACTCTTGAAAAACTGAGTGTCCAATCTCTTTTAAATTCCTCGCTAAAGTCCTCTCTGACTGCAAATATCTCTGGAGAACAATGCAATTATTAGATCAAGGCTTCACTTGCCTTCTCTTTTTTCTCCGCATGCCCTCTGTATACTCTGTGCATCTCTCTCATTTTGCCTTGCTTGAGCTCTGTCTGCTCTTCGGAGCAAGGATCATGCTTTTGCTTATGCTCATCCAACCACAAAGTTCTGGTCACTTTGGGACTTTGGGAAAACCCATGCCCCCTGCACACCACAGTGTGATCAGGGCACTCTGGGATGTCTCATGTGGAAGAACACATTCATTTTTAGGCAACTCTACTCAATTCACAGTGAATATAATAGTACTTGAAACACCTAGTTGACATACATACAGCTACATTTAAGTCTTTTCTGGTTTAAGAGAATCTGGAACTGAATTTCACCTCTGCTGACTACTGCTGCTAAGCACTATGCTGGCCTATCCTCTTTCCATGACATTTTGTTGAAAAAACAAGAGCTGGAGATACAAGTTTATCTTTTCTGCTAATCAAAACCCAACAGCCTTCCCTCAGGCCCAGTTTTGCTCTGAATTAAGCATTACTTTACTCTTAGTACCTCTACTGCCTATGCAACAGTCACTCTTTCCATGGTGGAAGTCCCCAGAGGTAGCAGTTTGTCAACCCTGTAGTTTCCTGCTGGACAAGATCTGTGACAGGTGACTGACATGAAGGAAAGTTGCTCTACCCAATTTCTTCTGCTGCTTCTGGTAGAAGATGGCTTTTTCAGACAACTTGCCTTGCCTTCATAAAGCTGTATCATCACTAACACTGAAATGATCAAAAAGACTGCTCTTGTGTCACTGCAGTTATTTTCCGGAAAATTAGAAACAAAGACAAAAGAAGATGAAAGCTCCTGTGAAAGCATCTTTGAAAAGCATTTAACTTAGATAAACCTGTCCATTTTTTCTTGCCAGTGGAAAAAAAGAGCAATCCCTTTAAAGCCAGAACCTTTGAACCACAGTCTCTGAAGAACATTCAGGTGAAGCTGTTGAAGTTTTGATGCAGTAGGAGAAGAAACTCAAAAGAGGGTTGATTTTGCCATCCTAGAAAGGATGTGTCTTTGGACAAGTATTTTTCCTTGTACCAATCTCCCTGTTTGATATCTTATACAAGACCTCCTTTTTTAAGACTTCTTTGATAGACTTTTCTTCATTTTAAATTGAACACTTGAACATCATCAATGATGATGATGACAAAATTGATAGATCAAATGGAGGAGATGAGGGAAGGGAAAATAGTATGAAGAATTTAGGCCAATAAGGACCGAAAGGAACTAGAGATTTTTTTGGTGCTAGCAAGGAGAGTTGAGCAAAACTGATAAAGAATGGGATGTAATCAACTATCAACAATTACTACATCAAAGCAAATGTCCATTCTGCTTCTAGGGGAAACAAGTGGAAGTCAAAAGAAGAGTGAGGATTGAGAAAAGAAGTCAAGGCCCCTAATTAAGTTGCAGTTTAAGGAGTAGCTTAAAAAAAAGGAAAAGCTTTGATACCTTGCTCTGGAAGCAGGCTGGTAGCTAGCTAGATTTGTAGGAGGTCATTCCTTTGCTTTTTCCATAAAAAAAAAAAAAAAAAAAAAAAACAAAAAAAAAAAAAAAAAAAAAAAAAAAAAAAAAAACCACAAAAAAAGAAACCCAAAAAGAAAAAAAGGGGAGGGGACTAAAGATATAATTTCATCTTCCAGAATCTGTGCTCTCTGGAGAGCCAGGCAACATGCTTCCAGTATCTGCTGGTCAGTTTTGCGTCATGGTAAATTTGAAAATTCACAGTCCTCTAGGTGCTACACTTAAAGAAGGAAGCATCTGCTGCATTATGTAGCCACTTGCTATCCTGGTGCAACCAGCAGAGATACTATTAAGCAGCAGTGATTAATGTTTTCACAGCAAGATTCCCCACAGTGAGAGCTAAGCTAGAGGCTGAAGAAATATGGAGATTTTTTTTTCACATTACTTTGCTGTGTAACAAAATAAGGTTTCGTTTCAAGTCTTTCAGCTCCCATTAAACATGTTTCTTGGGACTATGAAAAGCTTGAATAAATCAAGTTTATTTTGTGAATATTTTAACCTTCCATCCACCTTCCAGTATTTATTTCACTTCACCTCAGAAAACTTTAGAGAGAGAAAATAAGAAAAATATATCATTTGCACCTTCTTTTTAAATCCACCCTCTTCTCTGTTTTAACATAAAGGGATCTTATTAAAATTAGTTTAATGTCTTGGCCTTTGTATACAGCACTTGTCTCATATATCCCATCTTATGTGGAAATAAGAGCCTTCATGTACTGTATAATGTTGTCTCTTTCAAGATGTCCTCATTCAAGGAGCTGTGCAGTCCTTTCTGTATTAGTTTCAGTGAAGAGGTATATTGTATCCTGGCTGGCATTATTTTTTTGTCTCTAATACTGAAAATAGAAATTTTTCTTTATGCACCAAGGGAGTTCACTGGCTGTTCTGAACAGACACTCTAGACTACTCCATATTCTGTTACCATTGAGTTATTGAAAATATGAATTAATGCCACTGAAATCAAAAGATGTTTACAAGTATAAAACTGACATGAATCAGCTCAGGAACAAACTCGTGTCTGTAAGCTCAAATCATGTGTTTGGTTCAGATGTAATACTTAGCCAGAAGTAATATTTAAACTGCATCAAGATTAAGGACTGATTCTGACATTTTTATACTCATGTTGAAAGCTTCTGTGTTGATCACTGATTCCAGGGTGAATGTATAACTGTAGAGAATCAGTGCATTGAACACATTATCCTTTAAATTCTGTTTTCTTGTAACTCTTGCTTTGCCCTGGTGTCAGAGCCCAAAGGCATTACTGTAGAGCCCAGGTCAGAATTCAATGGACTGCCTCCAATAGTAAAATGGAACAAAATCAATAACAGTCCCCAGGAAGTTCAGTAGCTAAAGGCTCCATCCTAGACTGTGTGTACACACTGTAGTCAACTAGAGATTCTTTGGAGTATCTGAGATAAAAGTTTGATCTGCAAGTTAGTGCCATTAGTGGCGTAATGCAAAAGTGAAATTATTTTGTCTTTGAGCTTTTCATCACATACATTTGTCAGTTGTAAAGTTCATTATGTTGATCACTTCCCTGGTTATAAAATATCTTCTGAAATCTAGTTTCTTAAGGGTCTCTGAAATGTAGCGCCTGTGTTTGCAGTCATGCAGTAAACATGTAAATGTACCATGAATTAGTGTGAATTGGTTGATTTCCTGGTGGAACCACAGATGAAGCTATTCATGGGGTAATATATGTACTCTCTTTGTAATGTGGGCTTTAAGTCCTACAACAGTTAACTCTATGTTTGCATGATGTTTGCCTGCCCTTGCAGAGAGTGTGAGCTTCAACACCAGGAGAAATACAATATAGCTCTGTAATCTGAGAATTATGGCACACTGCAAACTGAGTCCCAGGCCTTCTGTCTGTGCATGGCACCTATCAGTAAAGTAGACACATACTTTCTGCTCTCTTTCATATGGTGAT
The DNA here is from genome assembly GCF_026979565.1 of Vidua chalybeata. NCBI lineage: Eukaryota > Metazoa > Chordata > Aves > Passeriformes > Viduidae > Vidua > Vidua chalybeata. The sequence goes on along the minus strand of NC_071531.1, from coordinate 48,297,242 downwards.
GGAGGGCAGCTGAGGGGTTCCTCTGTGCTGCTGCTGAGCCTGGAAACGATGAAGAAAAAGGCTGAGCAACACCTTTGGAAGGAAAGAGACAAGTTTGAAGTAAAAGAGTTGATCTGACAAGTACAAATCTGATAGCTGAAACTATCACACCGCTTTGGTACTAGAAAAGCAGGGGAGGAATAGGAGAAGAAAGATCAACTGCTGCACTGCAGCAGTTTACCTGGGGCTGAGGAGCTTTCTCTTCTAACATGACCTAGTTTGTTCAACCTTAGCCAGCAGGAAGATAACAACAGATCTCAAATTACATAGCATTTACAGGTATTTTTAAAAGTGTGGAATAAATAGAGTACCCCTTCCTCACCCAGAGACTGCAAGTGAACAATTTCTGTTCCTTAACTCAGCAGCTCTCTAACTAGTTGTTCAAACTATCTGCAGATGCCTTCTGCTCAAGACTCCATTAAGGACAAAATATCCCCTTTCTTACTGTTGGGTCTCACTTAGGATATTTCATCATGTCTAGAATGAATCTTTAAAAACTACTTCATTGTAACAGATGACAAAAGTGAGCCTGCATACCACAGTTGAGCACATTATTGACATTCAGTAATGACACTTGGTTCAGCATACCTGGGGAGGGGAGGCAGTTCCTAATACAAAGATAGTTTTAAAAAAAAATATCAAAGCTATATTTTTAAATGCAGTCAGCTCTTAAACTTTCTTCCAAAGTACATTATGGACTTAATAAATGCTGAGAGGTTCTACTGTTTGAGTGAGATAAGTACAGCTTGAAAAATATTGGAGTATTGTTATTTCCCCCACAGTTGGAAATACGAATTTACATCTCATTGTAATCCATTCATTGGTTTATAGACCTCCAGTTCTCCAGGGAGCATCACAAATTCTGATGATCTCCCTGAGTGCTGGATTTTGCATTTGAATCTCTGATTTAGCTGAAAGATGTATTAAGAAACCTCATGTAGCCAGAGAGTTCCCTATTGACTACACATCTGAGGAGGCTCAGGAGCAGAAGTTATTCCAGCAAGGATATGGAATAAATTACACTCAGTAATTTGCCTCTAGATCAGCCTTTCTCCACACAGTGGAATAACATATTCATCTGGACAAGCAGGCCCCATTTCAGAGAGTGTTTTATGCAGAGTATATATTTTACAAGAGAGCAGAATAGATCAAATATTTGGCATAGAGACTTACTTTTACAATCCCTCAAGAAAATAGCACTTATTTCAATTTGTGGAGGTTTGCACTGTCAACTGAAAAATTCATTTCTTAACTATCTCTGTGACATCAGTACTTGGATTCATCACCTCTTCGAATAACTTTTCAAAGAACTTTGTCTTTAAAGATAAACCCTAGATTATTGCAGATGGGAATGGTATTCAAATCTCGGGATTTAATCTGTTATGGGTAAGACACAAAGACTTTGATAGTTTGGTTTAGGTAGACACAACTACCCTGACAGTTATGGATAAATGTTTGAATTTTAAAATATGTTCTTAACTTAGCACTTATACTCCTTCATGGTAAGACTTTTTTTTCCTTTTATCTCAGTGTTTTTCTGCCTGAATGATAGGCCTGGGTTTTCTCAGTTCAGTAATGAGTCCATAGTAGGAAGAGCAAGCATCCCAGCTATCCCTTGCTGGTTATTCAGTGTTCCTGAAATCTTCTTATGTTTAAAAACTTAAAGGCTCCAACACTACAGAGCATATACTGAATCCTGCAAATTTAAATATCCTGGATAACATTAAGTCATTCTGAAGAAAAACCCCAAATACTTGATGGCTCAACAGAGAGATTAAAGAGTTATAACAACCAACTTCTGGTTTCAAAGGATTCTGGCTATTTTAAGAATATACTGCTGTAAAAGAAAAAAAATTCTTTCAAGAATAGAAGGCAGTGAAATAAGAAGTCCTCCAGGACCTTTCACAAACTGCCACCTTCAGTCTGGAAATTCACAGTTCTTATTTTAATAAAAGTCATTCATTTTGTACTAGTACCAACAGACCTTAATAGGGAAAGGGAGAGATATTCTGATTTCTGTGCACAAATAAAGTTATCACGTTCAAGCATCCTGTCAGATGATGAGAAAATTAGTTCAGCTAAATCTCATCCTTCTGCTGAAAACTTGCTCAGTCTCCAAGGTTTCACAGTTCAATGCTGAATTGCTTGTCTGTTTCCAGGTTATTTCCATCCAATGTCAAAATACTGCAACCGGTGCTGTTCATACAGCATCTCTGGCACCACCCAACCCACAAAACGCTTGAAATGTGGTGCAAAATTTTGTTCACTTGGCATGAGAATTCCTGCCCTCTCTCAGGCCTTCTCTAACCATATGTTCACATCATTCCTACTGACATTGGTGGGAATTGTGATGAACCCAGAGGAAAAGCCTATTAAAAACAAGTGCTGTTGCATAGCTTATAATATATGCCTCAGTCAGAAAAGGAGAAACTTAGCTTGTTACTTCACATAAGTCATAGGAAACTGGATAAAAGAAGGCTAACAGAAATCTCTTACCTGGTTGAAATCTTGGTGTGAATGAACTTGTAGCATCGATGATCCAGAAGAGTTTCTGCAAAGTATTGAATTCTTCAAGCATTAGAAATGTCGTGAAACATATCGTAAAACATGTCATAGAACATATCTTCCTTTCCCTCTGAAGTCCCTGTGGAGAGACATAACTCCAGAATGGGGAGTCAGAAAATTTAGATACCAAAAGAAATGTAAGAGTCTTCCCTATTACAATAATTGGGACAGGGATGTTCACAACATCCAGGGCATTTGTTTCATATTGTCTGGAGATGGTATTTCAGTCTTGCATTCTCTGTGTATTTCAGAACATTCAGAACAAATATATATATATGTGTCTTTGTGTGTGTGTGTGTGTGTTTAGGAGAAAAACTCAGATATATTCTACAAATAGAAATTGCTGTGATAAATTTAAATAAATGTATTTCAGTGGTCTTTATATATGGATGCTGTGTTAACAAAATATCTGGTAATGGATTTAATCTGTTTTGTTAGAGACCTTTAGAATATTATATGAATTAAACATATGTGCATAGAATTCCTTTGATCTATCCAAATCTCCAAGTGCTACTCTTACCTACTCATATATGTGAATGCATTTCAACCCTTTAAAATATTACCTTATACTTTATACATACATCAGCTGGGTTAGATAACATACTTTCTGTCTAATATTAAGAGCTGAAGATAGTAGGTAAAATATGGATTTTCTTGTTTAGTTCTATCATTGTGAACAATTGGTTTATTTATTCTACAGGTTTTTTCCTCCATCAGCAAAAAAGTATCCCGGAACAGTATAAAGTACAATACAGAAAAAAAAAGTATGAAAAATAGAAAAAGTGAAATTTTTTTATCAAAACAGGTCATATCTACTCAGCCTGAGCAATTTCTTTTTCTGTGTTTCATGGAACACAAGTGTATGATATGCATCTATATTGCTGACAAAAATTAAAGCATTTTGAAGCACTAATAAGAAAATTTGATTGGACAGTTAATAAAATGAGTTTGTGACTAATGACTGAGAAGCCATATTTCAACTCCCTGTGTGGATGTGATTTCATTAAATTGTTGTAGATGTTTTTCTGAAAATTCTTCCTTATAAACAGCCCAAGAATCAATCAGGATCTATTGAAAATTTCAAGTAACCAACTAATAATGGCAGGAATTTGTTCTTTTCTGTGTGAATTAGAATGGGGGTCTGGAGAGGGCATTTACAGATTAAAAAAGAAGAATACCTGCTTCATAAGATAACATATTCCATAGGAAATTCTCCAACCATTTCTTTTTGAAAATTGAAAAATATTGATATTTTTATTTGAAAGCTCTTCCCTGGTAGAAAATTTGCCATATATCTTGATAAATTATAATGGATATTAACTTCCAGTATTAAAAATGAATATTGGGTATTGCATCTGAATTTGTCTGTCTTCAGGTTCTTTTAACCTTATCTTTGATCAGCTGGAAAGACAAGTCTCCCATAGTTGTACACCACCTTTAAAGTGAATTTCTGCTCTGTGAATGTACCCAGAGCTTTTTTCTGTGGTTGTTTTTTCTGGTAGAAAGAGGATTTGGCTCAGAATTTTGGAAATGTGTGTTAATTACAAGCTAGTCTTGTCCCTTCTCTGTCTCTCTTCAGATACTGTGCTGCTTTTCTCTGAACTGTCAGCCCTCATCTTTTTGCTCTGTGAGCCACAGTCATATCATGTGGCTATCACAGTTGTAATCCAACACTCCTTTTCAATCCCGTTCTCTTTCCGTAGGTAATTCTAGCTCCCTGATCTTAATTACTCAGTCTTTTCTTTACTGTGCTTATGTTCAACCCACTCTGGACAAAATTTCCTCTCCTGAGCTTCTTGCTCTAGCACCACTGTCTGTGCAAGCTGTCAGTTTTTATCCCACCCCTTTGTCAGGTCTATGAAATCTCCTCTCAGAATTAGCTCATTTTCACAATTTCCTGATTGCAGTTGCCTTATCTTGCAGCACAAGTACCTGTCAATGCACCCCTTGGCTAAGCAGGTTTCAATTACCCAAACTCTGCTCAGCTCCTGCCCCTGGCAGAGCTGGGAAGACTTCATGTTCTAAAGCCATGGCACCATCAAAGCTTCTAAAGGAATAGGCCACAAGCATTTATTTTCTAGCAGACATATATTAGTGATTATTTGCTTTATATAATAGCTTCTACTTCTAGAAACACTTTTATATGAGTTGTATCTCATAATTTTGTCCTGAAGATTTCAGGCCACTGTTAGAATTTGATGAATTTTTTAGGAATTGATAATAGTTCATTGTAACAGACAGGAATCATTTAAGTTACTGTAGTGATATCAATGCTATCAATCCCATTGTACATAAACCCAAAGTACCAAAGTAGATTATATGTCATTCCAATCAGAAACACGTAAAGTCATATGTTTTAAAGACCCATCTCACTCATGAGAGGTTTACAAAAACTGTTGTCAATGTTTGGTTTCATCATCAATTACATGGGTTTTGTTTCAGTCTCCAGCAAGAGCATGTAACTGCTTTGTGATAGTTTAAAGCTTGACCTTCATTAAACATCTTGGGCAAAACAATTGAAATGTCTGAGATTCATAATATGTGTAGTGTGGAATTCTTTCCTTCTAACTTAAACCACTAAAAAAATGTCTAGTGTAAGCTAATGTTATAACATCCATCAGTAATCAGCAGACAGAGGCAGCATCTATTAATTCATCCTGTTTACCCTAGACACCTACCTGAGGAAGGATCAAGTCACCCTCTAGCAAACTCTACATTTAATCCACCAGCTGCAGGTGTAGCCCACATAAGACTAAATGCCTACATTACGAGAGCTAATAAAGTGAGATGAATCATACTCTGAGAATATAAGAGGATAGATTTATGTTTATTCTTTATTGAAAGAGACTTTTTATAACACTGAGATATCTCTTTGATTTGTGACAATTACTGTAGTTTTAAATCCTATATTCTGAGGCAATTTCTGTATTAAAAGATATGTTATTCTGATGCTATAATTTAACAAAGGTATTTCATTTGCAAATTTTCTTTATCAAGGTACACAATTTTTCCCACTAAGGAATTTGGATCTGCTAGATATTCAGCAGTAAAACTGCTGGGACTGAGGAAGTGGCATTTAGCTGGAAGAAATGAAATGCTGAGTATGCAAATGGGTCATGGATGTTCATTTGTTCTGAGCCTTTCAGGAAGCATGTCTTTATTTAATACTGCACATACTTGAGAATGACCCAGAATATAATATTTGTGCATTTACTCATCTGTGCAAGTTAGGATTTTACCAAAGCATCAGAGAAGTTAAATTTGACAGAGGAATAATAGTAGATTATGAAAATCACAACATTATTGGGTAAATGCTCTGTCTTGACAATTCAGAGGCATTTTGGGTTGTTTTATGATAGCAACCTGTAGCTATGAAAAATGCATTCATTTGTTCCCAATGTTTAGCCACCTAAGATTAGTCTTGTAAAGATGGAAGAGTCTTTATAAGTAAGGAAGGGGCTGAAGTGGTAGAAGTGTATGGGTGGTTTCCCTCCCTCTCTAAAGACTTGCAGATTTGTAGTCTGATTCACTGAGAGCGAGTATCTAGGGGGAGGAAAAAGCACTCTTAAGTCCTACACTAATATTACTTTAAAAATAGCTGTACAGCATTTCATAGGAGGTATTCATCTCCTTTATTTTAGATGTTCATTATAATTTAAACCATTGACACTGATATGTGCAAAAACACAAAACATAATAATTTTGAAATATGTCATGTCAAATGTTTCTGTTTACAGATAGACATAATTCAACCAAAAGGATATTTTTGTTACTTTGGAAACTGCTTACAAATTTCAGTATGCAGGTTTCTGCTGTTGTCACGATACAGACTGCTGTATTTTTACATTACAGCACAGATCAGCAGGCACAATCTTGAATGTGGTCTTATGAGACCAGAAATTTGAATTTATTTCAATATTTTAAGGTTAATGATACTTTTCCGTGCCCTGTTTTCTTGCTTATCTCACTTGTGTTTCGATGAGCACAGACAAGTCCTAAACTCCAGAGAACTGTTCAAATTATTCTAACCATTTTAGGAAAGGAGACTGGTTGTCAGTAGGCAAATGAAGAGGGCAGCTGGCATGGGATAATGATGGCTGCTGAAGGACCCCTGGTCAGAGCTAAGAACTGAAAATCACATAAATGCATAACAATTGGCCTCACTGGCTGGAATGAATGAAAATTATTAAAACCATTTCTGCCCAAACTCCTCTTGAAAGTTGTATCTAATTCACCATGGAATACACTTTTTGACTTGTTTTAATGAAACAAAAATGTTCATTGCAAAGAAATAAACACTTCTGATTTTAGAAATAATATATGAAGTAGCCGTTTATTCCTCTAAATGCCTAGATCAGGTGATTCTGTATTGGACAGGAAATCATTTGTCTGTAATAGTCATCTAAGTGCCAAAGTGCAATGCAATGCTCGACAAATATCAAAACTCTCAAAATGCTGACTACTACAGAGCTACTGAAAACTTGTTACTGAAGATGCAGAGTAATCCTACTTTGCTGGAGATGTAGACTAAGTGCAGACATGCCATAAAGACAGAACCAATCTCTCAACTTATGAGACAAGCTATTTTCCTCAGGTCCTAGCTGAGAAATTTTGCTAGGCTGATAAGCATCATGGATACCTATGCATAAAGAAGACCACTTTCCTTCTCCAGTATGATCACACGAGCACTTATTGTCATGGAGATTCGAGTAATGAATTAAAAGGCCATTTTTCTTAAGAGAAATGCATTGATATTGTGGGTTTCAGAAACAAGTCTAGAAAGTGGCGTGTTCCAGTGCAAACAGGTGTAAAATTTAAAAGTACATAACAATATTTTTTAAAATATATTTTAGGCCATTATTCCTTTTGAAGCAGAAGTCAGGGCGGAAGCAGATGGAGGGTCTTGGTCATTGTGCATTCTTGCAGGTGAATGTCATCTGCTGAAGACAAACATGGGTCTTCAAGGAAAAATGCTGTACATCTTTTCTTGGGAATGAACAGAGCAATGGATTCAGGGTTATTATTGATATTTCAATTTGAATAGGCATTTCCATTAGTTGTGTTTTGTAAGAATATCATACCAATTAATCCTAGTGCTTGACTGTGTGAAAACTACTAGTTTCTGTAAGTATAATATTATAGAAAATGTACTTTTGAAAGAGGCAGTATCACGATTTTCTCTCAATAGTTAACTGCAGCTACTGTTAAATCACTTTGGAGTAGCTATGTTTTCATGGAAAATTGAAGTCCATGTATTGTGTGCTCCTGCAATTTGCTTCTGCAAAATGAGGGGAGACCCCATTTTGGCCTTCCAGTACTTGAAATGCAATTTGTAAAAATTATGTACAGCGACTTTTTACATGGGCAGATAGTGATAGGACAAGGGGGAATGGTTTTAAACTAAACAAGAATTTTAGATTAGATGTGAGGAAGAAATTCTGTAATTAAAGGCTGGTGTGGCACTGGAACAGGTTGCCTAGAGAAGTTCTGGATGTTCCATTCCTGGGAATGTTGAACATTGAAGCATGGGTTGAAGTGCTTTGCCAAGCTGGGATCTAGGTATCTAGAGTGCAAAAAGATGTATTTAGAAAGTTCTTTAAGGTAAGAGGGGAGAAATAGCATAACTTTTTTTTTCACATATGATACAACTGGTAAACTTGGCTTCCTGCAGATTTTCCTATACCTCTTCTTTCCTAAAATTAATCCTTACTTCCTTCCCACATTTCCCATCACCCATTTTACTTTCTCAAACTTTCTGTTTCCCTGTTTGCAGCCTCTGCTCTCACAGTCTTTCACCCACATTCCTCTTACACACATGCACCATCGCTCTTCCCTCTTACCCAGGAGGAAGGCAGCTGTGATGGGATGGTAAGGGTGATAGCTGAGTAGACTGGCCAAACTACATCCTAGCTGAGCAGATCACCCCTGAAGTAGGAGGGCTTTGACTGGAATCTCTTTCTAGCACAGATCTTGTCCCTTCTTTATAGTTACCCATTAACATGCCACTGTTGCTTCTTAACTGTCTGTCACTAAATCAGAAAGTAGCATAGCAGCAGTAGAAGATAAAAAACTTACCAGGACTGGGAGGCTGCTAAGATGTAAGACTGTTAGGATGCCATATTTACTCAAAGGCATCAGACTAAAAAATTGCTTATAGAAACTATTTCTTAGTTACTTCCACAAGAATTAAAATTTTATTACTTTTTTGGGCATGACAATACGAAGCTTGAATAAAACATGAGTGATGCAGTGGACAAAGATACTGTCCCACTGAAAACTGGAAAAGTTGTCTAGGAGATTTAGTGAGATGAACTCACCCTGATTCTCCATAGGACTCCTGACACCACTCAGTTTTAGTACACTAAAATTGATCACTGAAATTAACCACTGACACATCCATAGCTGCATCAATCTTGATTGTTTCCTCTTCACTTGGTATTATGTGAAGACTCTCTCACAGTCTATTGTATCACCATTTGCATGGACTGTGGATTAGTTCTCATTATGAAAAAACAGGTGCAAAGCATACTTCAAATGTACTTTTAAGTATAGATAAACAATAAATTGTTAATAAAAATAAATTATTAAATTTAAAAAATTAAATATCTCCCATAAGGGGATAGCATATCTTCAGGATTTACCTGAAAGATAGTTTAAAACTGCGATAGACTTAAGAGGCAAGAATTAATATGAAAAAAAAATCTATGTAAATACTTGCTAAGGCTGAATCTACTATGCACATCCAGAAAGTGGTGTACAAGTCCAAAACTGCTATCCTGATTGATTTTATATATTACATTTTATAACAACCTGTAAAAGATATTTTAATGACTTCAAAAAAAGGGAAATAAAAATGTGTATATTTACTGTCTAGTTTGCAGTACAGACTATAACAAAATAATCAAGAAGTGCAGTTTGTTTTGTACTCTGGGGTTAGCACTCTCATCTGTGTGGCAACTGAACTGACAAGTGACTTGTTTGGTCTGATACTGAGGTAGCAGGTGTCTCACAGTAGGTATGTTTGTGTCACCAGAAAGGTGGACAAGTGAGCTTTCTTCATCTGTCTTTTCCCCAGGGTCAAACAAATTAATTTTAAAGTCTGAGGTATAAAACTCCATCTTTCATTCCCATCAGTTAACACCAAGCAAGGTGGTTGCTCTCGCTGTGTATGGCTGCACTGACACTGAAGGTCCAACAGCAGGCCTTCCCTAAAGATTTTGTTCTACTTTCCTCCACTTTGGTGCTTTTGGCTCCTCTTTTTCAGTATAAGTTCCATTAATTATTTTCCCAGCTCACTACCAACATATACATTATCCATTTTTTTCTTGAACCATACTGAATATGTCTTGTCAAGCTCCACTGCAAATTTGTCCTTTCCTCTTTGATGCTTTCCTAGAGACCTTAACTGAATCCCCAGCCCATGGTCCTATGTGACTTTTCACCAGGTTTAATTTATATCTTAAATCTCTCCATTTTCCTGTCATTACTTCCATATCTGCTAGAATTTTGCTCTGCTTCCAAGAAATCACCGGCAACAAAGTCATGACCTTCATTCCTCACCTTGGCATATATTTCTATTTTCCTCCTTCTTTTAAAGAGGTTGTACTCTTTTCTGTCATAGGCATTGATGTTTCTCTTTTCCTCTCTCCTCCAAATTCCATCCTTATGCCCCTGTTCTATTCCAGCTCCTCACATCCTTTGTTCCCACAGACAGCCTCTCTATTACTCTTCTCCTTACCTTCACACCCTATTTTGACTTTCCCCTCATGGTACAACATACTTTAGATGCTTTAGTCTTAGAAGATGTCACCTTTGACCTTTCGTTCTTCTCCAAGTGCAGCCTTAACTCGCTGCTCTATTTCATTGTAAATTCATCAAATAACTTGTTTACAATGAGAATCAGTAATTCTTCTCCTCCCTTTTCAACCCATACCCTTTCCAACACAGCCTTTTCCCCCCTGCCCTTTGTGGAGACTCTTCTTGCCAGGCACTCTCAAACCCTCTTCCTGGCCATTCTTGTGCACTCTCATTGGCATGTCTACCATCTTTTACTCAGCTATCTGGCCTTTTCTTTATATAAGATTGCCTGCTCCTTTCTCGTGATATTGTCTTCTACTAGTCTTCCTTTTCCTTCATGCTTTTGTTACATCCTGTATAAATCCACATCAAATTTCTTCCCCACACAGGAAGGGACTTATGAAATGGCTCTTCTTCCTTTAGATGTATATTTTTCATATAAGAAAATGAATTGCAGGCGTTCAAACACATACCTTCTTTAACTTAGACCACATTTTTTGCTTCACAAGAAACTCTGCTTGATGGTCTTCTACTTGATTGTAGACCCCCCAACTTCTTTGCAAGTTAAAAAGGCTAAGCAAGGTCCTTAATTATTTTCTAATACTTCCTAATAACACTTTTCTGGATCACTGGATCACATTTTCATCTTCATTCAGCTGAAGCATATTGTTAAAAAATAAATAAATAGCACATATATTGTAGACCCAATCCAGACATTGCCTAAGTTTTCTAAGACTTTTAGCAAAGCCTTTTCAAGATGAAATTGTCTGCATCCTCTCACTCAGTTATTCCCTCCACACACACAAATACTCAAACACATATCAAGTCCTTCATCACTTTCTATTTAACTTACTGTAATGCTATTTTCTCCACCATTAATAAAACACTGTTATTGCTGTAGGATTGCTGTAGCAAAGACCATCTGCCAGCTCAGTGCTTTTGGAATATTTTCTTTCCTTCTCCTCTTATCTCTTTTCTTGCTTGACATAGTAAATGTAATAGCAACCTGCAAACACTCTTCACCCTTTCCATATTTTCTTTTTTTCAATTTCCTATTGATTATTGGCTGCACAGCCAGTATCAGGACTTGTCCTTTTGTTCCATTTTAAAATAAGCTTTTTTTCCCCTCAAGCTGCCCTTCATGGTGGCCTTAACATCTGCAAATACAACTTTTCCTTTACTAATTCTCCATTCCAGATTTCATCTATTTTCTGTGGAAAAAAAAAATCTTGATAACATATTTTAGCACTTCATTACTATAAATACCATGCTGTTGTTAAAAATAAGCATTAGGCTGGCAGGCATAGCTTATTCCTCCATCTATGTCCATCTACCTGTAAGTATACACTGTTTCCTGTTTCATGGTAAAAATGGATGCTTTTTAGGGCAGGGACCAGCTTTCTCCTGTGTGTTTGCACATTGCTTAATACAGTGATGTCCTGGTTCATGACTCTACGTGGACAAGTAAATAATAATGATAATATCTCCACTCTTCTTTCTACAGAGCTCACCCACTGAGCTGACGGCCTAAATGAAACCCAGGGTGATTAATAATGCATTCTTTTACTGACTCTTACACGTTATTATTCTTGTCACCTGTCAGGACCCACTTTGAGGGGAATCTGTTGTTTTCTGATTAAAAAGAGAGTGAAAAGAAGGCAATTTCTTTTGCCCATTTCTTTTGAAAAGAAACTAAAAATGGGTGACTCATAGTGACAGTCATGGAAGAATTAACCTCCTCTTCTGGAAAGTAGTCCTTTAAGTTGCCAGAGATTTGAGGGATTGTCACAATAATCCCCAAATATTATGTTAGAAATACAACTTTCAGCCTTATTCCAGTACTAACTAGGGTTTATTACTACATTATTTGCCTGCTGAAAACTAGACCAAAAGACCAACAACCTGTTTCACATAGGCTGCTGAACCATAAGTAGAAGATAAGAATTTTGGTCCTACCAACCTGTGCCGGATTTGAAGCAATGACCTAGAGGTGAGAAATGCAACATCTCATTATCAGTCCACTGAGTGAAACAGTTCTTGAATCATAGGATGAAAAGAAGGAGGGAAAAACCAGGCCTTCCTGGTGTGAGTTAAAGGTCTGCATGAACTTTGAATTTCAAAGCTTTTTCTCAATCATTAATTTAGTTCAACTTAAGTAGACTTTAAAGTCTTTAAATTAGATGACTGAAAATTTCAATAACCAAAATAAAAAGATGTAAAAACAATTTCAAAAAGAAGGGGAGGGGAGTTGCTACCTCTTGCCCCCATGCACCCATCCCCCTTCCATTTTCCTTTGTCACAACAAGCCCAAGGAGGGAGATCAGATTAAATATGATTGCCTACTACACTGCCTAGCTGACAGCTCACCTATGGTGCTTTCAAAAATAAATGTTGTGGCTGTGTTTGTACAAGCTTCAAATGTGTATTTGACCTTTTAATGTTTTATTTGTTTTTGACAATTTTTCCTTTAATACTTTAAGGTTTCTTAGCTGAGGAAAATTTCGAGCGTAGTTAACTACACAAATGGATCAATTTGCATATGGATGCTTTTGAGATCCTCAGCCTGAGATCCTCTTTATCAGTGGACTGATAGAAAGTTATTGATGGATTGCAATGAAAAAATGCACATTTCAGCTTTTAATAAATGGGTCTTAGAAAAAAAAATGCTAACAGATTGCCAACTGGTACCACAGAAATGACAGCTAAAGAATAAACATAATGCAATCTAATTCATTCTCACTAAACTTTAGACCTTTTGCTATAATTTTTTATATAAAACTCTCCATTTTTTTTTCTTGACCGTTAGTACTGATAATTATATCTGTATTTCTTAAGAATATTATGAGTTGCCATTTCTGCATAGTAGCAGATTGAATTTATTCACCTTACGGATATATTATTATCACAGATAATAACTGCAGCATGATAATTATCATTAATTATTCATTTGGATTAAGAGGCAAATAGGCTTGCATTCAAGGGTCTTCCAGAGCAGTGTTCATTGTTCCAGGGCCCAGTGTGCCAGTGTGACTAATTCATACTCCTTTCAGTGCTACTGTTGACATCTGACCAGTCCCATATGTATTTATTTCAAAATATTATAAAAGGAATAAGTGCATCATTTCAGGACATGACCACTAAAATAGACATATGGTTCTTTTCTGCCCTCTGAGTGAGAATATGCAATTTTCTATTAGAGGAGATGCTCACAGAGTATCATTTCAATAGATCTGTATGTATGCCTTATCTCTGCCTTCCTGTTCCATCCTACTTAAGCTTATATAAGCCAATATATTTACATAATAGCTTTTAGCACAAATAATAACATGTGAAGCTATACAATTTGTCATTCACTGAACATAGTATTTAGTCAAACTGATTTTAATCCATTCTGAAAGGTTTAATGTACGAAGATCTTCTAGTGCAAGGTTAGAAAAATCCAAGGGAGGAAAAAAATTAGTAAGAAGGGGGGTATGGCTGATGAAAAAGGGACAATAAATAATATAAATGCTAATTCCTTTTTGTGGCTTTCACCCACTACTTATTAGCAAACCTTTCTCTCTCTCATTCCCTCTCTAATCTTTGCTCCATATCTAAAAAATGTCTTGAAGGTAGTAACATGATCATCTGAGGACCAACATGACAGCTCCAATATTCACAGAGTGATAAATGCCAGTCTGGCTTTTATAGCTCTGAGGCTGCACTTATATATGCCCTCTGTGACTTACCATCTTTGCCTCCACAGATGATTCCTTTTTACTGTTAATATGTCAGCATGGCTCCAGTGCTTTTCAATATGAATTGCTCTGTAATAGTCTGGAACCCTCCTTCTCTAACCAGTTTTAGTTTGTTCCACTGTTTCCAGGCTTAATTTTAAGGTCAGGTCCCTAGTGTTCTGCAACAAAAGCAGCAGATTCCACGTGGAGCAGTATGTGCTTTATCAGATGTAAACACAGGACAAGGAAAGAAGATGCAGAGACAGCAAAAGGAAATAGTGAAATTTTATCAATGCTGATGAAATATATTATGAGCATGTTGTGTAAAGACTGCAAATTTCAGAATGAAAAAAGAAACCACCAGGGAAGGTTTTTATCCTATCCTTTTTGCACTCACATGAATCACCAATATATTGTTCGCAGGGAGATGTATGTGAGATGGAGAAATAAAAGGTACTTGTGTCAAAAGTGGTAACAGGCAAAATATGCTTGCAATTGTACCCTTCAAAATATGCACCAAGAAATCACTTAGAAATTAGAAAGAAAGATAGAAGACAGCAGAGTTTCCCAGCCTGCCTGTATTATGTCGCCTGGATAGAGACACGCTCACTGTAAAACTGACGGTGAGTGAAGTCTTAACTCCTTTAATTTAAGGGTTCACTCTTAAGTGAAGTTAACCTCTTTAAGTTCAGCCAGAACTTAAAAGCAGGGAAGAGGGGAAGAACTGCTTGCTTAGAGGGGGTTATTGCAAGTCAGGGGCGCAGGGTGAGTGGTCTGCAGATAAAGGTCTACCATTTGTATCTTGGAAACATCTAAAGACCAGCAACCAGAGTGGAGACATTGTCCCGATGTTTCATGAGTCTTGGCATCGCAGATGAATTCCTCTTCCAGCTACCAATTAAAAAAGGTCAAATGACATCAGTACATCAGGGCATAACTGATATGTTGAACTGGCAAAAAAAAAAAAACATTTTACTAATGAAAGGAATAGGAGCTTGATATCTGCATTTACCTAAGTTCTGATAGTCAAGATTTTTTTCCCAAACATCTGTTCATTCATAGAGTAGAGAATAATAGGGAAGATTTTATTAATTGTTGACAGTGTTTTGGGGAGACAGGGGTAAGACTGGACAACAAAAGTGGCACAAAATGATTTTGAATTAATTCTCAAGTGCAACACTATACAGCAATACATGACAACACCACTTTTGTAAAAATTTTCTGCTGATGTCTGCTGAAATCTTCCAGAAGATGTCAATAGCATCAGTCCAAAGTACAGCTTCTTTCAGTATAACATGTAGAGGTTGATTTTGAATCCCAGCCAATGTCATAGGGAAAAGAATGTTTTTCTTGAAGCCTCTTATTATTCTGTACAGAACTTTTAAGCCATAATAGTATGAACTTGGAAGAAGTGTGATTTTACTTCATTAGTAACTTTATTCTTATAAATAAAGCAGCAGCAGTTTTCAGCATTCAAGTTTGTCAAGAATACACAGATGGGTGTGAAAACCTCAGTCTCTTTCTCATGTGTTTTTTGTTTATAGTTCATTGTTTGTTACCAAAATAGCTGAGTCCCTGTAGTTCTTTCCTACAATGACCCAAATTTATGCATCTTTCCTTCAGAGGGCTGTACGAAATCAGAATGGTGTCATTACAGATAAGTAAGTTTTCAAATGCTCATCATCATGGAAGGCTATCTTTACTGCAGAGGATTTTAAAATTTTTGTCATTATTTACTTAGTTTTAAATCCCTTTAGAAAAGCAAGACTGTCCCTTTTACACTGGCTTCCTCACCAGCACCTTCCAGAAAACAAAATATTTTTGTTTTAAGAAAAAAAAAAAATCACCCTAATTATTAAAACCCAGATAATTTCATTCCTTAAAAGAATGAAGAGCTAAACTAGAGTTCTTAATGGAAGCAGTTCATTATCTTAATTAACAAGTTCTAGAATAAGTTTTATAAAATCAATTAATTTTTCATCCGTTAGAATGTCAGAGCATTTTACTCTGGGTTTTTGAGAAATCTGGTAGTACTACTATGTAACCCTCCTCAAAACAGGAGTGATTTTATTTCAAAGGTTGGCATAAATGTCATAATTACATACAGTATTTGTATGAGAAAACAAAATAGATCAAAGAGGGTGACAGAGAAGAGACAAACAGCCACAGCAACAAAGATTTCATACTTAGAAAAGGAGCCAAAATAAACTATATTTGATCTCTGTTAACACTGTTATAATTTCACCACGAATAATCTCTGGCTGTTGTGTATTACTTCTAACCCTCCTCAGGTACTGGGCTGTCTGTAAAAGCCACTTCTGTCTGATGCTGTCATCATTCTCTTCTGTTGCTGCAGCACTGAACGTGTTGCAGGCAAATGCACTCTTGATCTCTCTGAGGATAATTTTAGTCATATCTAAGTTGGCAGGACATGAGTGAACTAGAACAGATGAATAACAAACTGGGAGTGACTGGACATAATTGAATATGGAATTTTCCACATCAGCAAGCAGAGAACAAAAATGTAGCCAAAAGTTGACTTTATCCCAAAGTTATAAATACTGACATTTTGAGAAGTCATCTGCACAGGATTGCATCATGTTATTATATTTTTTTCTCTTTATTTTCTGATCAAGCCCATTAGAAGAGGCTTCTTGACTGTTAGGCTGGGTTGGGGTTTTTTTCAATTTATTTATGGAAAGATATTTTTACAGGCTAACCCAGTTAAGCTTGACAGCTTGTTTACAATAGGACCCAGAAGACACATTACTCTATGCACAACAATATAAATATACATTTGAGATGCACACTTATGCTCATAATATTTGTTAAACTTCTGAAGTGTGCAGTGATCATCTACCCAGAATGATCTAACTCTATTTAAATATTATGGAGGTAGAGAGATTGTTTAGCTTGATAGGATGAGAGTGACACATTATCATAATTAGCATTTAGTGTTTTAGAAAAATTGCATAAAATAGTTACTTTCTTAAAAGTTAATAACAATCTAATAGAAGAGGTTTAAACTTCATCACAAAGTCAGAACAGTGTTTTATCTCTGTCTGCATATTTTCAATTTGGATATCCAGACTGCCTCGAACTGAAATTAAGTTAGGTGATTGGCCTTTTCCTTAACTGACCCTATATCTACCTTATAGATTAGTGGACAAATAGAAATAGATTTAGAGATCAAAACAATTCTTGTTGAGAACCTGAAATTCATTTCTTATTCACCGTGGGAAAGAGGCTTGCATTGGTCCTGGGATGTACAATACAAGAGTTACTCTGGGTTTCTTCCCTCTGGAAGAATACCCCATGGCTGCTTTGAGATAAGGATCTAACCACTTGGAAATCACTCCAAAAGAGTTCCCCTGAGTGTGGCAAAAAGGCTGACAGAAACCAGGACTCAGAGTAATTAATGATTAAGTAATTAATTTTATCTTTCAGTAAAATTATACTCCCAAATCCAAAAAGAGTCAATAGAGATAAATAGAGGCTAAGACAGTCTGCCCTCCATCTGGAAGCTCAGGAGAGATCTGAAAGCACTATTTTGTATTTTCTTATGCCAAATCAAGGTGTTCTTTAAAAAAACTTAAACTATTTGTTAATATTTTGGGTTAAATTTCTTTATTTAAGGATTGCAGTGTGTTTTCACAGGTGAGTTATTAATCTGCTTGCCTATTCAGGTTATTAACACTGTGAAGTACTAAGACACTCAGCAGCAGCTGCAAAATGCATTGCTCCTCAGCCCTGTTTGCTACTGCCTAGGAATATAGCAATAGAGAAAATATCTCAAAGTTTGTTCTGTAATTAAAAAAGGATTGCCCATTGCCAGAACACAGAGCTATGCTGGAAGTTCATTTTTGTCCATCTGTGCAGCATGAAACTTTAATTGTGAAACAGCTTTAAAAAGTCCTGTGGCATAACCTGAAAGGAAATGAGCTAAAGTGTGGGATGGAGAGCATTTACACATAACTTTAGAATCTGCCCCTAGCCTCCAAGAGTGATGGCTGTATTAGAGATGATAGGTTAGAAAAAGCTGTTAGTCTGTCCTCTTCATATTTCCTAATCAAACTTCAGTTCCCACTTCTTTTCAGAAGAACACTCATTTTTCCTTACTGTTTGATGGTGCTTCTGCTATTCCTATTGCTGATTAGCTCCCTTTATCCTCAGGAATGACTGATGTTTAATATAATGAAACAGAAAAATTCCAAGGGATTTGTTTTGGAGGTCAAGTGCTCAGTGCACAACTACTCCACCTATTTTATCATGGTTTGCAGTCCTCTCTTTTGTGTTCACTTTCTGCCAATATTTATGGATTTAATGTATTCTGGTAAAAATATATCAAAGAATAGACTTGCATGCTACTTACCTTAATATTCATGGAAGAGGAGTTTGAGAGTAGCACAGCTTTGAAATTCAGAGCTTTACATACTTGTTCTGTCAGGGAAAAAAAATATTGTGTTGAATCACAATGAATTCAGGCTTCAATTAAAAAAACACCCAGTACTCAGGTGCATAACCAGCTGGCATGGTTTGTACAGGGAGCATCTCCAGGTGGTCCTGAGCTGCACGTCCCTGTGGAGGCACTCCAGAGGGCTCCCACATCTCCTCAAGGTCCTGGAGCTCTGTACACACACACTTGTCAGCACCCACAACCCATTGCAGGGTGTCTTGTGCCATGTTGAGACTCTCTCTACTTAGGGATGGAGAGTAGGGTTTGAGTTCCGCATTGCCGCAGCCCACCTGCTTTCTATCTTAAAATGGTGCCTATTCATGGAACGAGTGCTACTGCAAGGCACTGAGCTGTGTAGTAGGCATGAACTGCAAGCCACCAGATTTTCACAGGTTATTGCACATGATTTTTCTAGCCACAAGTTTAATGTCTCTAAACCATCAGCACCAAAAGAATCCCTGGTTATCTTGTATTACAAGAGCATTCTTAGTGATGAGTTCATAGTGTTTAAAAGTTCATTAGAAAATTCACTGAATAATTAAGGAAATAGTGATCTCTTTGTGGCTATTTCATGAGCAGAAAGAAAGGTTAAATTCATGGGATAAATTATTCATTGTGAGTTATTCACTCAGCTTTAATAGTTTGTAATTCTGTAAAGAGCTTTGCTTAAGAAATGCACTATATAAATCAATCAATAGCCCTAATAATATGCAAGAAGGATTTTCCCTTTTGTGATCTGCTTTTCAATAAATTGTACCCTCTTGACACTTCAACTACCATCATATGACTATTCTTCTCAGCTCCATTGCCTCAGCCTGTCTGTCACTGGCCCACAGCTGTGACGTTCAGACACCCAACCTCCTTCCCCCTCATACCAGCTTAACTCATTCCACTCAAGAGTCTGTCAGTGTTTTCATGTACTTTTAGCTTCTCTTTTATATATTTATTTTGTTAATAACTCAAGCAAACACAGTTTTATTTACGCTCACACCTGGGTGTTTTGTTGCAATATTTTTTAGTTGCATCACCAATGTGTTCTAAACTGAACGTCATGGTAAAGGCTTCATACTCTAAAATCAGCTACCTTCTCTGCAGCCATATGGTAGAGATGTTGAAACAACCTACATCTAAAGCCCCTCCAAATTCTTACATCATGCCTGCAGTGCTTGAGGGATTGATGGTTGGAAGAGATACAACGAGCTTTGAGTAAAGCTGCAGCAGCGCATCCTTCAGGGAATGGCATCTGCCTGAGAAAGTGCCGGGGTGATCTGCTGGCTTGTCCTGCCCACGTTGGAGTATTTGCAGTCACAGCCTTAGTCACCCTAAGTAGTATCCATTCAGCCAAGATTAAAGGGAGTGTGAATATGTATGCACACCCCAAATCACAGCGCAGCCATACCCTTAGGCACAAACAGTTTTACTGCTCTGGGCAGCATATTTGCTTCTCTCCTCTGCTCCAGCCCTTGCTAATTCACAGGAGCCTGACACTACAGCACCTGAAATGAATGTCAAAACTCCCATTAACTGGCGTGGGCAGAAGTCCAGCCCTGCTAACTTTCTATCAGTGTTCAAACCCTGTCAGATACAGATCCTTCGTATTTTTCATCTCCTTTTTCTTCCCAGTGTAATCCTCATAGGATCTTTCAGATGCCTTCTTTGTGGCAGCCAGTCCATCCCTTCTTCCTTACAGAGGTCATTCTAAGTCAGCAGGACTGAGAAATGTACAGCCTCTGATGCTGAGGTGTTTGCTGATGAAAAAAATTGCTGGAAAGCAAAGTTAACAATACTCTTGTGTCCCATTGTCAACTATTCTCATATATCCTTTTGGTCTAATTGGTGCAACTTGACACTCTATGTCATCCTAAATTTGGTTACATGGGAACATTTTTCCTCTCCTGGTGAGGAAACTCAATAGTGAGGCACAGGAACAGGTTGCCCAAAGAAGTTGTGGATGTCCCAGCCAAGGCCAAGTTGGCTGTGAGCCACTTGGTCTAATTGGTGGCAGAGAAGGGGGGAACTGGATGACCTTTAATGTCCCATCCAACCCAAGTTTTTCTATGTTTATATGATTAGTAGTCATATGTTAATATACTTATGTTTTCCCAGTTAATTATTTTTCTCTTTAGATGCCTAAAGTAAAATTTACTTTTCATGACTACAATTAAACCACTAATTCTTCAGTAAAACCCCTCAAAAATATGAATACTGATATACTTTAGATTTTTTCATATTTGATATATTGAATCCAGTAGATTGGAATAGTTGTACTGAAACCATCAAATATTTATTGATTATTGAAATATTTATTTGATTATTCGTAACCCAAAAAATTCCTCTTGGGGCATACTTCAACCTTTATATTACTGATTCCAAACATACTCAGAAAGTGCAAAGACAATTGAGACATGTGTAGCTAACTCATTCTCTCTGTGTCACTATTTCAGTTTGAACTAACTTTCCTCTACTGTGTATATATGACCTGCATCATGTAACTCAGATGAGAACCTTTCAAAGTTTCCTACAGTCCCTCTAACAAATCTGCACAGTTAAATATATCTTGTTTTTTTCAAGACTGTTGACTACTTATCATTTTTTGTTGACTAGGAATCTCAAACTGATTTTCAGTGGTTTATACTTCCATTTTCTAAGCATCCAGTTTGAAGCTTCTCAATTCCATTTTTGGGAGGACAGAGTAGCATCCTTTCATACTGCACAATGTTCAAGCTCTGAATAAAACACAGATGATGGACTCCCAAATTGTTGGGAGTATGATTGAAGTAGCATGGAAGAAGTAAAAGGAGTTAGATTCACTTCTTGACCTATGGGGAAACAAATTTAAAGGAAATTGTCAGATAATTAGCACTGTTTAACCCATACTATAAATGGAGATGGCATTCTGTGGAAAAAAATGAGGTTACAGATCATACTACTAAAGAGTACACCGTAAGGTGTCTCCACCAAAGGGACAGATGGATTGCATGTGTACAAGTAACATTCACTGTGTTTCCCTTTGAAGTTCTTCAGCTGTGATGCCATTCTTTGTCTATAAAACTTGCATGTTTATATTAGCACTGTCTAATATTTATTTGATTTCTTTTTTTTTATTTTAAGGTAGATCCTTGTGTTCAGTCCTCTAACAAAGAAATAAATAAAATGACCCATTTTCGTTCTGTCTCAGCAACCTGTGAAACAGGCAGGTAGAAAAGGTAATGGGTCCGTTCTAAAGTGTATACAGAAAGATTAGTCAGGGAGGTAGATGTATTGCTAGTGAGGGAACAAATCTGACCCCAGAGAGTCTGAGTTTAACCTTTTAAGCATTCCTCCTACTGATATTTGTGAACACTACCATGAAGAGTGGTTCACTGCATATTTGTACCATTCCTGTATTATATATTGTTTTAATACCCCACAAAATAGGAGTGCTGAACCATGTCTCGTATTTTATTGTGCTACTAAACCATTATGAATTAAGTATGACAGATGCCCTCCTTTTCAAAATACAGAAGTTTTTTTCCCAGCTCAGTCACAGAGCATTTCCATTAAAAGCTCAAGACCCCGTCTCTAACCCTAGCAATACATTCTCCACATGATTAATTATTTTACACATTCTGTAGTCCATTAGGGAGGTGTCTGATGGCCTCAGGACATGAATATCTGGCCTTTATATGCATTATTTTGCCAAACTCTTTTTCTTCTTTATCCTTTTGTAGTGAGATAGAAAACAGCATATTACTTTGGTTTTTCATTGCCATGTTTGTTTCATCTATTTATAATTAATATTTTTCATAAAAGGCATTAACTTGCACTTTCAATAATCTTTTTTTATAAAGATTCAAATAACTTATCCAAAGATAAATCTTACCAAATATCAGGTAGTTCCAGAAATGTATGTACGATCAATGAATTCTGTAGAAATATGTGTATCTCTTATTAGAAGACTGGATCAAATATTAGTTTTGTAATGATAGTGTAAACTAGAAAAAAAAAAGGTGTAGATATTGAGATCAATAGCAGCATAATGGAGAAGAGCACTGTGCTCCCACTTTGTGCTGCTGATGTTCAATGGTCCATTGTCTTCAATTTGGGTAGTTCTTGTGGGAAAAAAAAGAATCTATCTGAACGTTTTGTGTTGTGGCAATAGTAAACTCTGCCCTGCCAAAATACTTTCTTGCCTTCTTGCATTTCAGATACAAAATGGTAATTTCTTAGTTAAGGGAAGCACGGGGAGAATTCTAAGATATTTCTTGTACTGTTCAGTATTCTGCCATGTACCAAAATGGAGAAAACAAGTATAATCCTGGCTGCACTGGAAAACCCTGCCAGAACTCCCTACATTTTCAAAACAATCCAGATTCCACCCAAGACACTGGCTTGAAGACAGGAGTGTCACAAAATCGTACTTAACTGTTTTTCACACATTAGGAGATCATACCTTTCTTTTCTCCAGCATCCTGGAAGTCACTGTTTAAATCAGAAATCAATTGGGCTTGTTGATGATACCAAAGAACACTAAAAAAAAAACTTATATACTGATTTATGAAAGATTTGATTTTATGATTTTGGCATTGGGTTTTACTATCTGTTGTAAAGCATTTAATTCATCTATATAATTGCAATAGGCAGTGAATATATAAAATACATATTGAAGGTTTCTGTGCTGATATTGACTTAATCACGTCCCCCACTCAAAAAAAAAAAAAAAAAAAAAAAAAAAAAACCAAAACAAAAAAAAACCTGAAAGCTTCAGACAAAGTAAGATTTCTTTTGTGACCTTTATATCAAATTATACTTGTCAGATGTCATGATTATCAAACTTCACGACTCAGGATATTTTCATTTCCAGTGGAGTTAGTAAGAGCTGAGGCAAATACTCCACATAAGACAACTGAATATGAAAATGTTGTTCTTTCCCCAGATGAAGCTATGGTGACTATGCACCTCATTTTGGGCACCAATCTAAGTGCCTAAATTCAGGTGGAATGAACACAGCTTTCAACCACATTAATTAATTTTCTTAACATTATGTTCTACGACTTGATTTGACTAAATTCCTTTTTGCAGGAGATATGAAGAACCTGCCCACTGGAAAAAAAATTGTAGGCCATATTTAAAACTCCCTGCATAAATTCTTCTCAGTCTTGCCCCTGCAAAACACTTCTAATGAAATTCTTTTGCTGAAGTGTGTCGAGAGCACATCTGACCAAAAAATAATAAAAATAATAATAGCAAAAACAACAGCAAATCAAAATAATTCTCACATCTACATCCTCTCTCATTCTAAATTACTCTTTATGGTCAGATTCTTAATATTTTGACTAGTTTGTTTTCAAAGGGAGATTTATTTAATTCTAAGCATCTATTAAGTAAACTTCAATATCTGAGTGAGTCACATTGCTTAGCAGAGAGGTGACAAGAAATACACACTTTGAGACTGAGGTTCATCTGGCTTGTTCCTGAGATCTACATTAAGATGAGATAAATCATAATCTCTAAGTGACATTGTCTCTTCATTGATCTCTCTGGGAGTTTAACAGCTACTTTAAAAGTAAATGTAATAGTCACCTACATTTGGTCAGTTACAACACACAAGCAGGCAATTCTTTTCTGAATTATGGATGCATCTACAAAATAAATCCATAATGGGATTTACTTGTATCAAAACTTGAGTTTTCTGGATTTATGTCTACTAGAGTAAATTGGAAATGAAAAAGAATTGCTCCAAAGGCAATACTGATGTTCAATCCACCCAACAGGAATGAAAAGGTAAAACACTGACTTTCCTTATGGAAATAAAGTTCTTTAATAATGACATGTCTTTAATAATGACTTTTTTTTCTCTAAATGATGTGCAATTCTGCTATAATATTTTAGATTTATTAATAGAACATAAAATTAAAACTTCTGCCTTAAATATCAAAGAAAGAAGTGGAAATAACTCATTACATCTTGAGAAAACTTATGGTAGATATCTAATGTAGGACCAATGCATCACACCCTCAGCATGATGCGTCCTCTCCACGAGATACAGGGGACAAGTTGCCATTCAGATGTGTGAAACTGAGCCAGCTCCCCATGGTTATATGTACAGTTCCTGTCCCAGAGCATGCTCTGGAGTTTCACCCCACCAGCTGTCTCTGGATTGCTCGTGGCAGGACAGGCAACATGGCAACCTTCCCCAGCCTGTCCTTGTGCCTCACCAGTCATGCAGGCAAGGGCTTTCAGTATCAGAGCCATTCCCTGAAAGCATTGGTGGTTGATGCTGTTGGCTCAAAAGCGGGGAGTATTTGAAGCTCCCGTGACAAGGATATAGAGAGAGGTAATAACCTCAGGCCATTCTGCTTACTCTCACAATTGTCCTCTCTAATTTTCTTTTTGGAGAAGATTCTCTTTGCTCCCTACTCTACATCTTTTCTTGCTATCTCCTCCACTCTTTTTATTGCTGCCCTCTCCATCACATTGCATCAATGCCACAGAAAGCTTCTGAATTTCATGCAAATCAGGACACAGAATTTGCACTTAGCTGAATAAAAGCAGTAGATGCAATTCAAGTGTCTTTCTTGCTTAGGTAAGTTGTTGATCCTCAGATATAGTGTGCTCTGGGAAGACAAACTTCATGGCAGCTTGCAAAAAAAAAACCCAAAAAACAAACAAACAAACAAAGCAAGCCCAAAAAAAACCCAAAACAAAACAAAACAAAAACCCCAACTTAAAAGGGAAAAGGCTTTCCTTTTTCTGAAGGCCGTGTTTTTACAGTCTGTAGTCACCACTGACTTCAGCACAGGCTGTGTACACCACACCTCTGAAAACTGACCCAGTACAGTTTTAGTTTCCATTCTGGAGCCAGTTAAGAAGCTAAATGTTTACTGACTAGCTCAGAGACACTCCTGTGCCTTTATTATAGCATTTGATATTACATCTGGAGCTGTTATTTAATACATTTTGAAGACATATTAAGTCTTATTTATAGCAGATGTGACATTGCAAATGATCTTCCATTTTATTTTAAAAAGATTTTCACTTATATTTGAGTTTTCATATATCTGCTCAGTGTTGTTTCTTTTTCTTTTCTATATATTTTTCCATCACAGACAGGTATATAAGTGATTACTTTTTACAAATTTCAGAGAGATTTTTTTTAAGATCATAGACCCATAGGGAATATGTAGCTTTAAAATGTATCACAGATTTACACTGAAAGATGCTCCATAAAAGAATGACAGTACAAGTTACATCAAACAAGCAAACATTTGTTATGGGGACAGTAAAATTTACTTTTCACAAAAGGAGTCTACAGTAATAATGCATTCAATTCTATTTCCCAGAATGCTTCTTAAGTATGTTAATAAAGTCTTTATTGTGTCTGCTTATAAAAGTCGCCACCATTTCCCATTAGAAAGTCTCTGTTTATTCATCAAACATTTACTGACAGTGACTGCTGGGAGCAGGCTCAGATTTCCACTCCATTACACGTTTGTGGCATAAAACACATTAATTATAGATATATTACAATATTCAACTCATTGAGGAAAAATTAGATGATCAAGGCTCATTTTCCTTGACAATAAGCAAGTTAATGAAAATACTAATTACCTGATGATGAAGTGGAGCCTTCAGGATTGAACGCTTAGCATCTGTAGAAGAGCTCTGTGAATCTAGCACAGAATATTAAAGCCAGAAGCACTGGAAGTCTAAAGGGTGGTTCATGAGGTCATCATGTGCCCTTTAATCACAGGACAGAGAGTAGCTAGTTCATAATATAACTTTTATATGCAGCTTTGAAGGATGTCATGAAAAGCCACATAAGCATAGTGTTCATTTAAAACTATTTATTTTAGTGAACTGGTGGGTTTTGAATTAGTAGATACATTGTCTAGCTCAACTTTTTTAAAGGAACTGTGGAACCTAGCAATGATGAATTTCAGTATACAGAGATATGTGAATATTGGAATGGAAAATAATAAGATGCAGCCACACGCCTTCATTTCCTCTGGTTTCACTAAAAAAGTTGTAATCAAAGTTAATGGCATCTGAAATGAAACCATTTCAAATTCAGGAAATTTCTTGTTACTTATTTATCTCTATTGAAACCACTTCTGCTTTTGTGCTTGTATAATTCTTCTTACCATTTCCACATTAGACTGTGAATTGGAATCACTAAACTGATGATGTCATCCTTTGGTTTCTTTCCAAGATCAATTTTACTTCTCATCTGCTTTTGAAATTTTACCAATATAACTGGGAATTGTTGGGGGTAGGAGGTTTCCTTCAACTCTGGACTGTTTACACTGTCTGTTAAAGACAGATGTATCATTGGTTTATTCAGTTTAGTTCATATTTTCCTCAATTATTGCGTTTGACAACAACTTTTTAGCAATTATAGATTGCTAAATGGGATTCTCCCGGGCTGGCAAATAGTAAATAATAACAAAATATTCCCAAAATATTGTTTCTTTTCTGAAGGTAGTAATGTTAATGTTTAATTAACAAATTGCCTTCTTAAGTTTTCTGCAAGCACCAGCATTGTATCACCTGATAAAATGGTATTATTAGCTTCTAACTGCCCTAAAACCCTGTTGTAAGTCATGCATGAAAATATTTTCAATGTGATTTATTCTAATGGCACCTGTTATTGTAACACATTGTTTTTCTTATGAAAACATAAAGCTTTGTAAATCTCACAACCTCCTTCCTAGGAGTAGGATACTGGGGTGATCATAGAATCACAGAATGGCCTGGATTGTAAGAACCTGAAAGATCATCTAGTTCCAACTCTACCACCATGTTCAGGGACACCTCCCACTAGATCAAGTTGCTCAGAGCCCCATCCAATCTGGCCTTGAGCACTTTCAGGGGCAAGACACCCACAGCTTCTCTGGACAATCCATTCCTGTGCCTCACTAACCTCACAATAAAGAATTTCTTTCAAATATCCAATTTAAACTTACCCTCTTTTAGTTTGAATCCATTCCCTCTTGTCCTGTCATTACATGCTCTTATAAAAAAGTCCCTCTCCATCTTTCCTGATGGTTCCTTTCAGGTACTGGAAGGCCACAATTAGGTCTGCCTGAAACCTTTTCCAGGCTGAAAAAACTGAATTTGTTCCAGCCCTCTCATCAACTTGGTGGTCATATTGGTAAAGGGCTCTCCACTGTAGAGAAAGGCTTTGTGGAAATATCATACAGGTCTTGAGTTAACTTTTGGTCTTCAAGCATCTTACTTATAGGTTTGAAAAATGCAGTTTTTGTCCTTGATGTAGGCCATTACTCCTGCTTTATAAATAGATGTTGTCTGTAGTACCATGTTAAAGCAGCCATCCAATATCACTTCCCATGTAACAGGAAAATCTCTATGCAACAATAGTACATCTTTCCAAAGCATTTTAAACAGTCAGTTCTGAAATAATTTTGAATAAATTTCTTTAAAATGTTCCATCCCTCCTGTTCCGTAAAATACATTTTTGCATGACTTCCTGAGAAATCACTAGCAATAGACTTCTACTGAAATGATTAGAATGAAATTTAAATTGGTAAAACACAAGACAAGTCTATTAACCAGTATCAAAGGCCTGTGTGGTATACATCTGTGAAAGGGAAGGTGGTGGAGAGTGCCAGTGTAAGAACTGAGACTGAAAAGATTACAACTGTACTTACAACAATATCCCAGAGGTATACCTGTTCTTTTATACCAGTTGTTTTTTTTTTGACACTTCATGGTTTACAGTTCTACAGGTCATAAGGAACGTTTACTATGTCTGCTTTACTTCAGAAAAAACATCCTCCTTCTTTGCCTCTGACAGTTGTAAGGAAGGACGGCTCAGGAGAAAAGCAAGGATGCACTTCCAATGGCTTCCACATGCTGCTTTTAGAAGTGTACACGGTGAATTCTGTTCATCATCTGACACTCCTCCACAGAGTTTATAATTCGTTTCCTATAACTTATACATGTTATGAAAACAGAAAATAAGTCTATAATCTAATCTTTTTTTTCAGTCTAAAATTTATGAGCCTTACACTATTCCAAATAGTTTAACAGCAAACTTTAGCAAAGGTGAAATCACAAACACGGTATAGGATTAGCATTGCAGTTATAACTTGTAGCAATCTTGCTGCTTATCCAGTCCACAGGAAGGAAGATGTACCCAAAATCCTGCATATGTACAACAGGCCATCAAGTCAGGTCACTAAATGAGAAATGCCATGGAGAAGGAAGTAACCTTGTCTTTTACCTAAGTGCACATGTTCAGACTAGAAGGGATGTACACATGTGTTTGGCATTCATAATCCTGAAGCCAGCTCTGAGTATAGGTTTTTAGTTGGAGTTTTTATCCTGAAGAAAACAGAAGAGTCAGCAGAAGAGTCAACAGAGATGTAGACTCATTTGTCGTGTATAAGGTAATCCTCATTTGGAAACAGAATATGAGAAATCCAGGCCTTTTCTATGGGCTTTAAATCCATAATCCTTGCAATTCTTTCATAGCATGACATGGAACTATCTGTTGCATGCTTTGGAGAGGGCTTGAGGTGCCTGTGGATTCCAAGTCAGTTGTACTAGTGTTGTAGGACAGAGGGAACCAAATCTGCATTTAGCCTTATCCATATTGCCAGACAAAGTCAACTAGATCTAAACTGACCTTGAGGGTTTGTTTCAACAAGGTCTAACTAGTCACTCTGACAGAGATGCCTGGATCAAAGTAAGATGGCACTCAGTTATTTGAGAGCATAGAAAGTATTTTAAAACTACCAAGATCACTCCTGCCATATCCTCCTTCTGCTTTGACCTGTTCTCACTTTGTTTTCACATCCTTCCACCACAGATTAAAGAGCACCTCTTCAACACCTCTTTGCTTTGACAACAGCACAAACTGGAATTGCAAGTAGCCAAGCATCCAGTCCCTTTTACTCAGGACCATGCTTACATACACTGTTGCTCTTCTACATTTTTTCACATTTATTTCCTTTTTCCAATGCTTGCAACTCCTTGTAAATATTGCTGTAGCTTTATTCTTGTCTTATTGTTTCACAGAGGGACACACTTCCTGAGGATGTAGTAAGAAAAAAACCTTTTTGTGTGAGCTATCGAACAGCAACTTTGGTACAGAGAATGCAGATACATTTTACACATGTATATGCACTGGGTTTGTGATGCAGAAAGCCTTCATACTAGTCCAATAACCTAAATCTTGAGTCTGGTGTTCCCAAGGATAATAGTGCCTCAGTAGTCATAGGGACAATATCTAGAGTGTCATCTCTTCACAGAGATTCATCCTTGGTGTGCTCATCTGGATCTACCCGAGCAAAATAAGATCACCAGCAGAACTGAACAGAAAAAAAACGGTATTTTTTGAAACTGCATTAAATATTTTCAAAAGAAATTTTGCTAAGCAGTTCTCACTAGTTTCAGAGACTTTATAAAGCTGATAATGTTTTACTTGGTTCAACAATCAGAATTCTCATTTATAGCAACAAACATTTTAGTAATTCCTTGTCACTGAGTGAAGCCAGGGTGATGTGATATTTTTTTCTTCCATTTAAGAGGCAAAAAATTTAATCCAAATTTATAAAACACCATCCAAAATGTTGGGCTGAAAACAGAGACACATTTTTTGGTGTGTATGTTAACTATGGTAGCACAGATTTTAAGCAGTTTGTCATAGGGATGCCATGTCATGATACATGACTACATTTTGACAAAGTAATAAGCAAAAAAAGGTAGCTTCAAGCAACATGAAGACTGATCTGGTAACCACCCACTGTCAATGTGCAATTCCATTTTCTGAACAAGTAGAACTCTTCTGAACTCTTTTTTAGCCATGGTTCAACATCAGCCAATATTACAGTTTGTGCTTTCAGTAAGCACTGGGTTAGTGCAAAACTCAGCCTTTGCAATGTAAGTGTGAAACCCAGTCCACCTTTCCAAGCCATATTTAACCTCACGTTTCTCACTTTTTATCAATCTCAGTTGATAGTTTTGAGACGTGCCGGTGAAGAGATTTAGTCAAGTGCCCTGGGCCATTCTCAGACTTACCTGTGGTAGTTCTCCTTGGCTCCTGTTCAACCAGTGGTCACAGGTTTCCTTGCCAAACCTCAACAAGGAGGAAATGCCACACCATATGGTCACCACCACATTCAGGACCTCAGAAATACTCTCTGATCTGGAAAATGTGAGCAAAGCCATACAATTTAAGTTAAGACTCCCATGCTGAATATACACATCTACTCCTGTTTGAAGCAACACAGATTCTTCCTTCTACTCTCAACTGGTAGCTCCAGGAGGGGAATAAGTTTTAGGGCGGGGTGGGGGGGGGTCCTATATCATAAATGGTAATCCTATGGAGTTTTCCTGCATATCTTATAATATTTCTGAAAGCACTAAACACTTTTGTTTTAAAAACCTTCCTAAATTTCTGACTAGTGTGTAAAATTAGACAAGAAGAATACCAGACATTGTGTATAGTCCCTCCACAGCACATTGTGCATCTTTATCCAGAATTTAAACTGTATTTAGGTGTTTACATGGGAGGATGGGATACCAGCATAATTTTTCTAAACTGCTAAGCAGCTTATGTGCCTATTTTCCATCGAGATCAAGAGAACCTGAGCACCTAACACATTAAGTAGTTTTAAATATTTTATCTGCATCTCTCAATAATTTATATTTTTGGAAATCCTACCTCTTGCAGTAAAAATGTACTGGTATTAACAGCTTAAGCCTATTCACATTTTCCAGTAAAAGACAAACTAATAGCAGAAATCATTCAGGTTTCTCCTTTTACACAGCAGTTTGTGTCCTTACATTCTTTACTCCGTCCCCCAAAAGCCTCAATGAAAACCCATTTCATTTTATAGGGTTCAACTACCTGTATGAATTTCAATGACGAGTGGAAACAAATTCCAGTTCTGTGAGTTTTTTAAAAGACCACTCAGCCAACAATGCTCTCGTCCCCGGGGGTTGTTGCATCGTCCTGGGTATGACTGTCTTTCCTGTGAGCATTAATTATTATAGCATTAATTGCCCCTCTTTCAGACTTTTAGGAAAGGGTTTCACCTCCTTAGAAGACGTGATTACATTGCTGATACTTCCTTTGTATATTTTTTGATATTTCAATTCAATGTAAATAAAAACTTGCTATAAAGAAGACAGTGGGATAATACTGAAAAAAAAATTATCATCCCATAAAGCAAGGAATCAAATCCTAGTAAAGATTTCCAAATGAGTTCTAGAAATGTTCAGGGTATTAATGTTGCCCATTGTCACACATGTGCTGTGTTGTTTTCTCTTGATTGCTTCAAATCACAGACATGGAACAGTTTTTCTGCAGTCCTTGCTGAGAAATTTACCACATTCATAGCAGAATTGCACTCAGAGAATATTCTAATGATTCCAAATCCTGACTCTTACCAGTGGAAAACCAGAGATGCTACATGACATCCACTACCTCACAGTTCTACATGTAGTCTGTCTTGGATAAGAAACTCAGAATAAAACCTTACAGGATTCTCCAGTAATACTGCTGCCCAAAAATGAAGCCATCCCTCTCACAGAGATTTTTAAAAATCCTATCTCCAGAGATTTTTAAAAATGTCCTAGGGGACATTTTCCTAATGCTAACGTGTCAAATATTTCATAGAAAGGCACATTTTTCTTCACTAGTTTAATCTCCAGCACTTTCAAAGTCTGCAGAGGTTTAGTGCCTAGCTCTAGATATTTGTTAATGTGCCAGAACATTTTTCTATAATTCCATCCCTCTAGCATGGCATGTTACATTTAAGTTAAAAAGACTGTGGGGATACAAAGAAGGAATTATTGTGCTAAAGTCTGGAGTTAAATTCTAACATTTGCAAAGGACAAGAAACACTTAATGTCCTAATTCATAAAGATGTTAATTTTGACAGCTAAAATATATTACTTGTAAAAGAATTAAAGGAAAAGAGGAAAAGAGTCTTCTTTACCTCTAAAATGCTTTCTTCTTTGTCTGTAGCAGGTGCCCCAAGACACATTATACTGCCTGCTTTAATTTGTCTTTAATATCAGATGTGCCTTATTGATTTCTTCTGTGTATGTTTTCATTTTGAATAATTCAGAGGCACAATTTTTTTCCATTATGGTCAATAGCCAGAGAAAATTCTGAAAATAATCAATTGAGCCCTGCCTGACGATTACTAGTGTTGATATCCCCCGAAGTGAGGGAGTTGGAAAGGCCAAGGATAATATGACACAACAGTCAATCAGTGCAATCAGTGGAAGTATCAACACTGGCTGCACGATGAGAGCCAGATCCATGTCAAGGATCCATAACAGCTCCTAAAAGTTCAGATGCTTGACTTCTTGTCATATGCTGCAACAGATGGGCTATGTAAGATTAGATTCAAAAGAGCCTCTCTCCTTTTTTCTCAAAGTGATGGGATCATAAAACAGCTGTGTGGTATGATTTGCATAACACTTAATGTCTTATTTTTTAATTTTTTTTTTCTGTTTTTAAGCTTTCCTAATGACAAGTACCTTCAAAGAAATGAGCAGGATAGGCACTTTGCCAAAAACCTCTCACAAAACCAGACAGAAATATTTTGGTTTTGACCTAATGCTGATGGATAGCACCTTTAGCTAGAGATCACGTATGACCACTTTAGTAATTCCCTCTACATCCATCAGGCCATATCACATTCAATTTATAGTGGAAAAAATGTATTTTTTTCAGTGTAGAAATCTAATTAAGTTGCCAGTAGCAGCTGACAAATAGTGGTCTTAATCAGTGCAGCTATGTACTTAATGGTTGTTGCAACTTCAGCCCAAGTCAAGGCAAGAGTCTGATTTAAAATAAGCATGCATCTGTATACACACATAGAAGATAGATAGATAGATAGATAGATAGATAGATAGATAGATAGATAGATAATTGTGTGTATATACATATATATATATATATATATATATATATATACTGAGGTGAATATCTCCAGAGAGTCTCCTAAGCACAACTATTGCCATGCAGGCCAGTGAGCAGTGGCTGTGCAGCTCACCACGTCTATTACCCAAATTCATAAAATGGCAATATATGGAATTAAATGCTAAATAGCTTATAACTAAATAGTTTAATGACAATCCAGTGTGTACAAAGTAAAGGAGTAAATTGGCAGCACTAGCTCAGTTTCCCATGGATAACTTATTTATAAATCTCTCTGTGATTTATTATTAATCTCCTTATGCAATAATCACTTATGCATATAAACATGGCTAAGCTTAAAAAATTGTATTCTGATTCATGTTTCATTACAAAGGAAATATTTTGACTATGGAACTTAAATCATCACTGTTTAAAAGGTTTTGAAGACATTAAAATGAAAAATTATGGAAAATACAATTTTTTATACTTCCAGGTTTCTTTAATTTTTTTGTTTTTCATCGCGATATTTTGGAATAAATTAGATTAGACTTTTAACTCTCCATATTACAGCTAATCTGATAGAAATTTTTTAACTAGAAATAGATAATTAGAATTGACATAGTTTATTTTTAAATCAGAGACATGGTCCATGAAAAAAATCAAAATATTTTTTAAAATTTATCTCAAAATAAAGGTACTTCCTCATAAATATTAATACGCTTTCTATGTTACAAACATATGTGATATGCTCCAATTATTTTCTTAAAAGTAGGTCACTATGCATTTTACTCCCGTTTTCCATATTCCCATGACCACAAAACACGTTATGATTCTTGTTCCACAGTCATGGAAAACACAACCATAAAAGAAGCTGATGTCTAGAACCAGAGCAGCAGACACAGTTGGGATGGAGCTTTTATATGGTAAAATATCCGCTCCATTACAGCAGTACATGAAGAAATAACCATATGCTGCAATTGATTAACACAGGAGCGAAGCTGAGGTACTTAATTAGTCACAAAAGCCACTTACTCTGCATCTATTATAAAGCAACAGGAATTTTTAGTATTATTCTATGAGCTAAAATATGAAACAGAAGGAAATAAAAAAAGATACTGTTAATCTTTTCTTTAGGAAAAAAGCTAAGTGTTTTTTATCATCCTTTGCAGCGAGAGGCAAGATCATGTGGTTCAGAAACTGTAGTGTATAAAACTAACTAAAACCAGGACAGACCCTGATTTTAGTGCCTGCTTTGGCTTATCACGGTTTGCATTCAGACTTCCATCCAGGCTGCTATGCGAATTTCAAGGGAGAAGCTCCTGCCTACAGTCTCAAACCACGCCCAGGCATTGACAGCGAAGAAAGGTCAGCACAGGCCAAGTCCACAGGGGCTGTGCCATGGGGCTGACAGGAATAACCTGAGCCTGGGCCTTGTTGGTTTTGTAAGGATGAGCCAAGCCAGCGAGAATAAAAACCTGCCTTTAGCAGACCTGGGAACTGGAAAGCAAAGAAAATAAATTCAAAGAGGTTGAACATTTAATATTTTCAAGATATATTTCTTGTCAGGACAAAATACATGTTCTCAGACTCTAAGGCCACGACTTTTTCTTATTAAAAGTTGGATATTTTGTTTAACCTGTCTCCACAGTGAGTGAAGGACAACAGGTACTTCCAGAAAGGAATTCATCTCATATATCTAGATATCATAGAATGGCATGAATTGTCTTCTGATAACAAAAAATGTCTATTGCTCTCCTGTTATGGCACCACCTCTGTTTGCTTTTGTTTTGATATCCATAAAAGAAGGCAAATGCCCAAGACCTGTATAGTTCTCGTTTCTTCTTTTCTACTGAAATCTTTTATTGTACTCAACAATTTTATCTCCCTGACTGTAATAATGTGGTTGGATGAGAGAATACTTCAAGCCTTTCTGGAAGACCACCAAGTGCACTATCTTCAAGCTGCTCCTCCCTCTCAATCCTCTCTTCAGGATTCAGCTGTTGGCCTAGATCTGCAGCAGATCCTTAATTGCCTCTTCCTACCCCACAGAGGTGTTAGAATAGCAATAAGAAAGTCATGTTGTCATGACAGGTATTGCCTGTGTGACACTTCAGCCCTTGTGAAGCAAAAGCAGAAGTAAAGCAAACAAATCTTCTGAACCACAAGTTGTGGAAACCATTGGAACACTGGTGTGCAGCTGTCACTGCTTTCATGCCCACAAGGAATACACCAAGGGACACTACTGTTTGACTTAAAAATTTTGCTTGCAGAATCCTTTAAGATGCAAAATTCTTCTTATTCTGACCCCAATCACATCTAGGTGTTTTATGAGTCATTTGGCAGATGTATCAACAGCCTTTGGAGTCTTTTTTTTTTTTTTTTTTTACCCAAACAGATTTTTGTCAATACAAAGCAGGGCAATGTTTGCTTCAGACTTAGTTTATATTGTCAACAATCTTTTTTTCTCAACCCAGATGTTATA
The DNA here is from genome assembly GCF_026979565.1 of Vidua chalybeata. Classification (NCBI taxonomy): domain Eukaryota; kingdom Metazoa; phylum Chordata; class Aves; order Passeriformes; family Viduidae; genus Vidua; species Vidua chalybeata. The sequence continues at coordinate 48,261,306 of NC_071531.1, read as the reverse complement.
AAAACTATCAACTCTTGGCTTTTCACATAACAACATTTATTTCAGAGAGAAGGGGGAAAAAAAGTGGAATTTTTGGCTCTGTGCCTTTGTCAGAAAAGGGCAACCCAAGGGAGTCATTAACCGTGGGGTAATCTCTTTGCTCATGGATGTAATATTAATGTAGTTTCTATAGGCCACCTAATAAACGAATTGCAGTGAAGAATTTTATCAAACCAAGCTTCTGTGAATAAAATAAATCTTATGTAAAATTCACTAATTAAGCATTACCCCCAATAATTTTGCAATGAGCACATTAGTGGAAGCTGACTTTCAGGATTGATATATTTCATCTAGTAAATGATACTACTACTTTGAATTTGGAGAGCTATATTTTTTTTTCTTTCATGTGAGGCTTATTTCTTGGTAAAACATTAAATAAAATATATAGGAATACATTAAGGTAAGCAGTACTAGACTCTCAATTTAGTATCATTTACTGAAAAGTTGGTAAATTACCAAACTTCTGCTAATACTCAGAGAATTATCAAATTTTTCTTATGTTAATATTCTCTTTTATTAATACCAACAGATACTCAGTGAAAACAGTAATTTCACAGACATTTATACTCATCTGAAATAATTTTTAACATTTATGAATAAAGTCTTACAGCCATTTTAGTAATATGCTTGATAATCAGATCAAATATGTCTCATTACTTGCTCCTACACACTGGTTTAAAAAATAATAAGGCACTCGCACAGAATTTTTGTTTATTTTTGTACAGTTGTTTAAAATAGTGCATAAAGGTGCCTATAAAAAGAATACATGCACAAGCTTGATGCTGGTTCACAGAATCATAGAATCACTCAAATACTTGTGCTTGTATTTCTTTGAGCAAGAGATTACAGAAGGCATAGGCTCAACATTACTTTCACAAACTCTCACATTAAAGCTCACTTTTTTGCAATGCACTGAGCCAAATCCCTTGTCCTCATAAAAGCATGATTATAATAAACAAAGATTTTCTTCTAAGGTGTTTGAAGATTATGTTGTAATAAAAAGAACAAGGATATAATTTATTAAATAATAGTGACTGGCCATATGTTGACTGCCCATTCTACATGTCTGTTCAAGATGTGTAACAGTGTTTTATGTAACAGTGATTTTGTTCAGCTATTTTTCTGATTTGCTTATGAAAGTCCTACATGAGAATGTTCAGACTGATCCAAAGTTAGATTATGACACATACTTACAACCTTTAATTACATCAAACACTATTTTTTCTCTCATTTTCAATTAAAAATGAGGTTAGAATGGTATGCTGGTAAAGACACGCACATTTATCTCTAGTTCCCTCATTTTCCTCCAGTTTAGTCCTAAATGGCTACACCAACATTACCTTTTAAATTCAAATCAAATACATGCCTCTGAAATAAATCTCCCAATAGCCCTCATGCTTTAGTCCACACTCAGTCTCATGAGGTCCTCCTGGATAAAGCTAAACTGGAAAATGCCCATCAAAAGCCCACTTAACATGCTGCATGGGACCAAATGGAAGCCACTTTGGAGAAAGGTCTTCATACCACCTCTGCCCCTCCATAGCCACTCCTGCTGTGCTGCACTACTTGCTACAGACTTAGCCTAAGTGCCCTTCTTCCAGTCTTCATTAAGCATCCATGAACTCCAAAAAGTGATAGCTCTGCAGCTTTTTCAGCTAACTTCCCATGAATTCACGGGTGCATTTTTAATGTTATTCTAACACCTCTTCATTTAGTTTTCTTCATTTGAAAGCAGGAAAAAAAGACTGTAGTGTCCTTTCTCTGTGCCTTCTGTTATTTACTTTCCTTCCCTTCTCTCTTCAGTACTGATATTATATTTTTTGTTGCTTTCCCGTCTATTCCCTCCCTAACGTATTTCTAGAACCGTGTCTGCTTGCCTTTCATCTCCCTTGCTAGTTGTAAGTCATTTTGCATTTTAGCCTCTCTGAGTTCATCTCTACATGCTTGTGCTATTATCCTCCACGCACAACCTTATTCAGCTGTCCTTGTTTCTACTTTTAATATATCTCCTTTTTTTCCATTCTTGACTCCTTAAAGAGTTTCTGATTCAGCTGCATTGTCTCTTCCAAGCTCTCCTTTGCATCAGAATACTTTGCTTTGTGCCTTTAATACAGTCTCTTTCAATAACTGCCAGGTCTCCTGAATTCCTTTATCTTTTATATTATCTTCCCAAAGGGACCCTACTTACCAGTTTCCTCAGCTGTTGAAGAGTGCTTTTCTGAAGTCCATTATGCCTACTCTGCTGTTCTCCCTCCTTCCTGTTCTCAGTATGATGAGTCTGTGATCCCTTTCACCCAAACTTTTATTCCATCAGATTTTGAATGAGTCTTCCCATATTAGTTGGGTTGCTATCTGTCTTATCTACCACACCAAATCCTGGACAGGATTGCATAATAATGAGGAGCGTGGTGGTAGAATATGCCCAAGTCAATCCAATTTATTCAGCATTGGTGGCTCTTCAGCTGCATTATAGTGGTCAGTGCACTTCAGTGAAAATGCATGGCATCTCAAAGGAGCTCAAAGCATGAAAATCAGACTGCGAGAAAACAGGGACTGCAGGAGAAAATTGACATAATCAGGTTGTTCAGACTGGAGAAGTCCTGAGAGGGGGTTATGTTGATATTCTCAGTATTTTCAAGAAAGGTAAAACTATTTTAAAGGGAACAAATAATCTGTTCTTTGTAGCATTCTGTGGAAAAGGAAAGGGTTTAGATTGTTACCATAAGTTCAACTCAGTCATCAGTCACTTTCTAGAAAAAAGAATAATAAATGGAAGAATAGATTGCCTAGGGGAGAATGGATTTAAGAATGAGCTATGCAATTACCTGTCAGGATAATGTAACCACTGTAATCCACCAGTCTCACACCCACAGCCAGATCACTCTTGCAGACACACAAATTTGCAGCAGCATATATGAACCTTGTGCGTATATGAAGGGCTCACAGAACAAGGACTTAGAGGAATCATACTATGAACAGCGGCAAAAATGGAATGCCTAACATCCTTAGCATATTTTAAACAGCAAGAAAAGAATGAGTTCCAATTTTATCCATCAGGCATATTTCTTACATTTGCCAGTGTCTTATTGTATTACAAAAATGATGAAATTCCCCTTGCATGCAAACTTTTGTTCCCTTAAAAAGATAATTTTAAAGTCAAGCCTCCTCTGTATAACATCAAGTTTATGAATATTGCAAGGTCTTTTCAGAGAGGTAGAGTGAGACTATGTGTTCAGGCTTGCAGAATAGAAGAGAATGAACCTCCCTGCTAACCACTTTCCTGGTGAGGAACAGATTTCATTGCAGTCCTTGTACTCTTCTTGGTGGACAATATTTCCATCAGCCTCTATACTGCACCAGAGCTGACATCCTGGGATGTCGTGCAGACCAGCACAATTTTAAGCACATCATCAACACTAGACAGGATAGCTGTCACATGAGGTACAGAGTGGTGAACCTCTCCCAACAGAATGCAAATGTGCTGTTGAGACACCTCTACTGTCTTCCAGCTGGATTTCTAGAGAGTTGCCTCAAACAACACTCAAATATGTGAAGTACAGAGGAGAGACAGCTCTTTGACTCATGGTGGCTCCTTCAAAATTACTCCTAGGACCTTTGCTAATGCAGTCGTTTCACAGAAAGTAAGGCAGGTTCACGAGGCTGAAGGGTCTCAAGCTCCAGGTCTTCTGAGGCCAGGAGAGTCTCCTGCCTTTGGAGTACATGCTACAGCCCATCTGAGTGGAGTGCATTAGCTGCATTCCCCAGGAGCTGCAGGAGGCAGACTGCATGCCTGAGGCACAGCCCCTCCTGGAGCTCCTGGTGAGGTGATGTGCCACTGCATTATCCCCGATGTGGTGCCATGCCTTCAAGGCACAATTGAGTCCTTAGTGTTTTGTCCAAGCTATTGCTTCAGAGCTTGGATTTATGATATGAACAGAGATAGCATAGCTCTTAACCAAAGTTAATCATCAAATATTTATATACACTAAATACTACAGTTTCTCACAGTCACGGATAAAAATACAGCTTTTTAAACAATGCTACCATTTAATGTATAGGGATCTGATAAATTCCCTAAATCTTCAGACCTTATCTCAAAAATACCCTCCTCTCATTCTTCTTATTTTAGAAAAGTTATCCATAGTTGCATCTCCGGACCTGGATGCTCAGTGCCTCTCATGCCTTTCCTTTCCTTTTCATAGTAGGGACACCATGTCAGTCAGTCTTTCTTCCACAAAAGTGATAAGGACAAGGGGACAATGATTTCAAGTTGCATCAGGGGATGTTTAGTTTGGATAATAGGATATTATTAGGATATTATGAAAAAAATTATTCACTAAATAGAACATCAAGCAATGGCTGACCGCTCAAGGGAATCACTGTCCTGGAAGTGTTCAAAAACACAAAAATGTGGTGCTTAGGGGCAAGGTCTAGTGGTGGACCTGACAGTGTCATGTTAATGGTTGGATCTGATGATCTTAGAAGTCTTTTCTAAACTAAATCAATCCATGATTTTATGGTGGAAAGCATTTCCCACACAGTAACTACTTTTCAGTTGCTCATACAGTACGGAAGTTTTTGTTCATTTATTTTAAAATCTGTGTGACTTTTAGGCCTATTTTCTTTTAAATGGATCACCTAAAGGACTGATTTAATGCACTCATAACTCAAGAGTTGTAAATTCCAGAAGAGCTGGTTAGATCTTGCTAAGATAAATTTGCCTCTGCCTACCACAAAAGAGAGGGCATAGTGGTATGGGACCATGGCCTTTGCAATGTCGACTTTGCCCAATTATGGATATTTTTAGTCTGGGATTCACCTAATTTACCTCATAAAATCATGACTTCTCCAGAAATTGGCCTTATTTATCAGCTACCTCCAAAAAGGGGGAGAAGTTCCCAGTTACCCTTTGCTGGTTTTGCCTTTCTTCTCCCCAGTAACATGGTCCTTTTGTCTCCTTCTCGCTAACCTGGCACTCATCAGACTGACTCAGTTTGGTGACCTACCAGAAGCTAAATACTTGTTGATGTCATTGCTGTGTTATGACAGGATAGTTTTCAAAGGACTGATGAGATTGTTTGGATCACTGAGGACCCACTAAGCATTTACAGTGATGTAAGATGAGCAGCAGCATTGCCCAGGTAGGAGCAGAAAGAAGAACAGGACTTAACTACAGCAGGGAGCTTAGGCCACAATACACTCCAACATCCCACTGAAACACAGTCTAAACAGTAAAAACTCGAGTGAAAAGTACTTCCAACTATTGAAAATCCAAAAATAGAGCTGAACCTGACAGGAAATCTCCTTGAATTTAGTACTCTGTACCTTGTTAATAAATAATAGCCTAGTTATTGACTGCTTATGTTTACAGTATAGAGACCAACACATAATACTTGATAGCCCTATGACATGAAACACTGTGATCACAGGAATGCAATCCTGAACTGAACTAATTAGCCCTGCAGAGGAGGAAGATTTCTTGTTTAAAGTGCCAGAGTGCTGTAATATGGGTGTACTGTTTTCAGGACCAAAGCTTGCATTTGTTCTGCATGGTACTGCCTCACTCAGCAGTAAGAGCTGCAATTAGTGGCAGTCAGATAAATCTGATTGTCTAATGCAGATATAGCTCAAGAAATTTTAGGGTTTATTTGGGGGTTTCTGATATTATCAATTGACACAATGTTGTTTCAGGAAAAATACCGCTCTGTCAGTCTTCAAAAAAGAGAAAATTCTTTGTAATGTGCATAACATTCATGCTGGGAATGTTGCAAGAATGGAAAAGGCAATTTTTCAAGCAAGATTTTATTTAATATTATCTATACTTCATGGTTACAAATTGTGCTCAGAATAACCCTAAAACTACGCACTAATCAGAGGAGACATGCAGATGAGCACTCTGAAATACCTTTCATACACTCACTGTTTGGGATAATAAAATACCTAGAGCAGCACCTTACATTCTACAAGAAACCAGCTACAAAATTTTAAAGTATTTTGTACACTTGTCAATATATGTTTTCTCTTACATGTTTGAAGTAGCTGTGGAATTAAATTTTCACCCTCCCATTTCAAAAATTGCTATACCGTCTTCTAAATTTAGTGCCCAGTTTATGTCCAGGCTTAAGGTAAAAAGCTGAATTTTCAAAGGCAGGTTCTCCAGTAGGACTAAACACATTGGTGTAGGGAAGAAAAAAAAAAAAAAAAAAAAAAAAAGAATTTAAAAATACTTGAAATTAAGTTGCCTTTTCTCAAGAAAACATGTCTTCCATATCCTACTAATCTCTTCAGCCTTTTCACCACTTGAATGTCATAAAAGGGGTAACGTGGAACAGAGTTAAAACCTCCTTTCTATTCATAGAGCAAAGCCTAGTTTACAACAAATGGACAGCTTTTAGAGAACCACTGGGATAGAATAAGGCCAAAGAATAAGAGGCAGTACATCACATCAAGAGCAGTAAGTAGAAAACTGAGGAACCACATAATGAACACATGCTTTTTAAAGGGCATGGGGAGGGAGGGCTGAAATTTAGTTTCTGTGATCAAGGGTAAAGTATCTGGAATTTAGAACTGACATCACGCTGGAAGTACATCTTAACTAGCCCATGCATCCCAAGAGAGCTGGACAATGCCCCTACTCTTTTTTGGGCAGCTTCTGGTCTGTTTGGCAAAATCCTCTTAAATGGGAAGGTTCATGATAGTGGATGTTTAATATATTTTTTGTCTGCAGGCGCTCTTTTCAAATGCTTTTTGGGGGATTCTTTCTGCATCTGAATTATTTCATAGCTCAGTGCAGAGACTTCTAAATGTCACTGGCATTAACAAGTTGTACAAAGATGATAATCTCAGTTGGGCGCCACAGATTGAGAATGTGCCTGCTTGTATGAGTTGAACAGACTGTCAGGGATAAGAAATGGAAAGTGCATAAAGCCAAGTGTCATTTCCATAAGAATTCTCATGTCTGAGGAAAAATCTATCAGAAAGGTGTGTCAAGACCAATCCTACAAAATGCAAATCATTCTATAAATTACTGTCTTGAAATCCAAAGTGAAGCAAAATAGAACTGGAAAGCTTTTGAGGGGGAAGGATAATCTTTTCAGACAAATAACCATTAACAAAATCTGTATAAAAATTGTGGAGTTCACTGGAGAACTAAACCAGGCAGAGAAGCTGACATAGAAAAGGTTATTTACTCAGAAGCTGCCTGAGAGATCATATGTTTTCAGAGACTAGAAAAAAAATTCTATAGCTATTAGAAAGGGAAACTGGAAGTGGTATTCTTACAAAGGGCAGCTTTGAGCAGTGACCTGAAGCATATTCAGATTAAACACACAAGTCTGATGATATCCATGAAGGACTGGCTTTACTCAAACCTGGGTATGAAGATTTCCAGTTGTTTTTATGAAATACTCAAGCATTGAAGCTGGTCACAAACTCTTGTTAACAATTCCAAGCAAGGTCTGCAGCAAGAATAACTGTAATTTCAAATCTTAACACTAGCATTAAAAATGGATGAGAGCATCTGTGAATTTCAGCAAGTTTTTTCCTTTTATTTTCCTTTTTTTTTTTGTTTTTCCAGTGGTCAATTTATTCAGAAAAGCATGGCAAAGTCAGTGTTAGTGTATGAAGTTGAAAGCAGTATTGTAGAGCAAATGTCTGATTTTGCAAGGTGGCGTAGGAACAGAAATCTTGTTTTGGTGGTCTGTATTACAGCTTCACTATTGAAAAACTTAAACTGTGACTGAGAAGCACAGACATTATGGACAAAAGACTGGCAAGTGTCTTCAAAAGTGTGCATACTGTGATCTTTTCAATGGAGAATACTGATATTTAAATCTAGTCACAAGGACGTGTGTGAACAGGAAAGAATGATACAGGGAGCAAGAGAGAGGTCCAAAACGGGATTTAAATTACACTGAAGTGTTTAACTACTATTTTATACTTTTAAATCCAAAAGCTATTTCTTTAAGATATCTGTTTAAAACCCAGTTGATCCCGACTGGCCTTTGCAGCCATCGTGCTCCCAGTTGCTGTCATTCAAGGTTGCTCAAGAACACTAACTCCCATCTCTTTCCCATTCCAGAAGTGTCTCAGTGCTGTGCAGCATCTGTTTCATACCTCTAACATATTTAAAAGGTTAGGTTCCCTAAGAAATACTAGCAGAATAACAAACGATGGTGAATCTCAGTGAAGTGGTTACCCATGTTGCGCAAGAGAGATTAAGTCACAGAATTCACAGAATGACTAGGTCGTTCTGTTTCTTAAAGGAATTTGAATCCACAGCTTCAGGGAGGATACCACAATCCTTCTACTGAGTAGAATGACCTCTTTTTTCTGTGTCACCATTCATGCAAAGGTTTCAGCTATAATGTCATCATCACGTGCTATTTCAGCCTGGGTGAGGAAGCTTAGAAGCCCTTGGGAAGGTAAAATCTTTGCACTGAAATGTGCTAAAATATTCTTTCAATATCTCTTATTGACTGCCAGTAGAGGATATCACACTGTGAACATCACAGTCACTCATTGCATCCCCTAAAGCCTCATAACAGTGGCTGTAGGGAGATGTAGTTCTTTTGCTGTTTCATTAACAGCCTGGGCCTTTTTTTTCTACTGTTTGACAATTTCAGCAGTGCCTGATAAGTTAGCATAACATGAGAATTTGAGAAAAACTTTAGGAGGAGAGAGAAATGAGATATGTGAGAGTTCACCATAGGGATTGTCAAACAGGTATGAGTTTGGATACAATGGCCATTGGGAGAATACTCCCATGCCCTCCTCTAGGAAACATTTAGAGAGATTCACTACTTAAACCAAGTCTAAGTGCTCATTAGCTGGATGGTCAACTGGCCCAATCCATACCAGTACATAATATGAAAGCTAAAATTGACTATTGCTTGTTGCCAAAGTCCTCTGAAGCAGCACTTGTGGCTCCGGAGAAATGTCATGTCAAACTCAGTAGGCTTCTGCAGCTTGTGTAGAAGCTAATCAGTTTTTACTGAACACCCTCTATGCCATAAACCAACACTGTGCACATGCTGTTTGCTAAAATTGCAGGGTGTTTTTCTATCAAGTTGCCTTTCCATTACATTATGCCCTGTGATTTATATTGCTAGCTCCGCTGGATTGTGAGTACTGCCATGGAGGGGTATCTGAAACATGCAATTCATAACTGAAGTTGTGGATGTATGCTATTGTATCTCCCCTCGTTCAGTTGCTGCATATACAGTGTCAGTGAAAAGAGGCTCTAAATATTTTTGAGGGTGCTGTTCATTAAAAAATTTCTTTTGTGACCCACTTGATGATTCTGAGTAGATCAAAATTAAAGTGAAGTTTTGAACATTGTTATACCCATTTCAGATGATAATATTATGCTTTTCATAAATAAAACATTTTTGGCTTTATCAAACTAATTATTTGCAATAAGATTATTTGAAGTTACTGAGTAAAAAATGTTGCAGACTTTCTATGGCAGGAAATAATGTGAGATTTCAGCATTTTACACATTTTAAAGGCAAGTGCATTTTGAAATGTGAAGAATCCTGTGAAATAGAAAATTTATTTTGCAACCGAATCTACTGACTGACTTTTTTTAGTACTGCAGATAGCAGTTGTATTTTTAGTGTGAATTCCTGAAGTCTGATTCCAAACACATTAACTGGGATTTTCTGGTAAATATTTGTCTCTATTTTTTTACCCTCTTCCTTCCATACCTCTCTCTGATACTCAGATTAATGTAGTTATTTGACAGGTTATATGTTAAAGATATTTTAATTAAAGGGACAAGTATCTTGGCAGGTCAAGCCAGCACCATCAAGTGCTCTTGGATATATAAAAGTATAGAACCCTAAGTGAAAGTAGCAGAAAAGGATGGTGTTGTTTGTATTCGGAGCCATTGCTAGTTATTTTGGAACTCTAAGGACAGCAGGAACCCCAACACAGAAGTCACAAATTAATCTGAATTGTCAATAATTATATAAATACCTGCAAAAGGAGTATTGTGTCCTTATACAAGGATCTGCAAAGATAACTACCTATCAGCCAGCTGAGAAAGCCTTTTGGTCATGATTATGATCTAACATGCAGTCTTCCAGAAAATTTATTCTGGGTGAGGCAGTAGCTTCTGTAATGTCCTCAGGAGAAAAGTCATCATGGAGATGTCCACTTCCACCCCTACTAGAGCTGGCTTTGTACTCTGGTTATGTCACAGCATATGATGGCATCTTAAAAACTTGTCTGGCCAGGGAATTAAGTGAATTACTTTCTTTCTTTCTTTCATCAACTTTTTTTATCTCCCTTCCCCTGTCTTACATTAGATGAACTGATGCACTTTGATAAAATGCAAATATAATGGGAGTGTGTGATTAGATAAATGAGATTTTTCATTTCAGTTGATGAGATATTGTGTCTTGCTGCTCTTTACTTTAGATGTCTATTTTATTCTGAGTAGCGAAAAAGAGTTCTCCACAAATGAAATGAGAAAATATTTCATCAGGTTTCCCTCCAAATAATGGGTTCAAACTTTTTTTTCAGTTTTTCACAAGTAATTATTTGTTTGAATTGTATGTGTCAAGATCAGTTATTAGATTTATAATGCATAATACTCATGCTGTGCATGCCAAAAAAACAGTTTAATTTTTCCTTCCAAAAGTTTCTCACCTGTAAGAAATAATTAGGATCCTATTAATGTAGAGTTTAGGTTTATTGTTTCACTGTAGCTCTGCAATGGAAAAGAGCAAAATCAATTTTGTGATGTAGTTGCATTTAGAGGGAGAAAGAGAACAAAAGAGTCAGATTACTTATATACAGGAAAAACATGTCCATGTGTTCCATCTTGCCATAACACTGATATTCTATTTATTTTTATTAATCAATGCATAGGAAGCCTACCAAGAATCATTAAAGCAATACATAGTAAAGGCAAATCAACAACAGGAGGATTTTTTTTTTAAATCAAGTATCAAATTAAATACTTAGCAAAAGAGTACAGAAATAACCATCCTACTTAGGAAAAAATCAATTTCCAGTTAGTCAGAGGAGAATGGGAAACAAAACAGAGAGGATGACAAAAAAAAACAAGAGAACAATGCAATGAGCAAGCAAAGATAGGTTCTTTCAAAATTACTATATTCCCAAAATATGGAGATAGTTGCAATCAGAGATGCAACTTCAATATTTGTCAAGGTATGACATATATGAAAACAAAGGAAATAAACTGAATAGTTTATACTCTTTTCCCTCCTAATTTGAGTGTTTTCTTGAAAGAAATGTTTTCTGTTGCTCAGTGTAAAAAAGGTACAGAGTAAATTAAAAGTAATCTCAAAGCAGCCATAAAAATAATGCACTAAAATCCAAAAGACCATTAGAAATATGTTCCTCCTAAAACTGTTTCTTCCAAAAGTATTTATGTACTGCCTAAATACATCTGTGTTAATTTTAGAGGTTTCATATTGTTTCCTCTTGTTTTCTTCCCCCACCAAACAAACAAAAAATATGTGGGTCCCATAGTGTTCAATAACTAAAGCACCATTCAACCCTGTAGCAGCAGAATAGGTCAGAGTGCCTCTGACCATCCATGACACTTGACAACTAAGTAACCCCCTTGCATCATTTTGGATCACTCCAACTTCTCCTTCAAAAAGCAGTTTTTTCTAGAGGATCTCAGCAGTGGATCTGTGTGGTTAACAAAGCTGGGTATCTGAATTTTGTACCAGAAGGTCCAGTTGATGAGAGTGATAAAGTACCTGCATGTATTTTAGATGTGTATTTTAAGTGATATTCCTGAATCTGTACCTGGAAAAATACATGTGAGGTTTCCCTTGGCCAGCCTGAGATGTTTTATATGTTGACATTTGCATACAATTTATTTGTCTAGATACTTAGGCAATGAGGAGCACTATACATTTGTAGATCTCAATTCACATGATGTATTTGGACATCTACTTTCAGAAGGGAAGTATCACTGCCCAGAAGCATAGTTTTGGTGTTTGTTGCCTGTAAAAGGAGGCAATTACCTCTGATTGAAGCTTGCAATGTTAATCCCAGCCTAATTCAGTAAACATATAAATGTTTCCATTTCCTTTGGTCACCATCACTTCCAAAATACTTTAACAGGGATGAGCTGTGTTTGACCCAACCTCTACAAAATGAATACATTTTTCTGTTGTGTTCCTACATTCTTGGTATAAACTGCTAGATATTTTTTTATAGGTATAAACCCACTAGAATAAATTAAATCAATGCAGTGTCTTCCACTTAAGAACTTGCAATTAAAACATAGTTTTATACTCTGGTTTCTTTAAACATGTCACATTGACACATCCATGCCAGGACGAGAGTCTCTCTGACATGGAATCCAGTGGATGAGGACACCATACCAGCTGTGCCAGGAGGATGGTGAGAGCTAAGTGAAACTGCTGTTGACAGTGAGATGATTTGCAACAGAACTAAACTTGCACATGGTTTTGTTGTGGTTGACAACAAAGGGAAAGCAGAGAGAGAGCTCTGGAGGTTCCTAGCACACAATAAAAAAAAAAAAAAAGTAGCAAACAAATGTGCTGAATCTTAAAGTCCAGTGCAAATGCATTTAGGTCAGGAAAAGTATAAAGAAAAAGGAAGAAAAAAAAATCCTAAAGATGAACATCAGCAGGTTTATAATTTCTTGAGACTATGAAAAACAGCAGTAGTCTCTAAAATTTCCCTCTTGTCCATTTCTTCTTACAGTATCTAGATGATCATGCAAATAACCATCTAAGTGTGCACACAAATAACTGTATTTGGAAAATGCATCTCTTTTTATTCTACCTTGAATTCTTTTTCTTCTTTTCAATCAAAAATAGAATAAATACAGGATATTATACAAAACTGGACAGTACACAAATTAATATTTTCCAAATTCTACTGTCTGGCTGCTTTTATATCATTTATAGTTGCATTTTTTCTGTGATGATGAACTACAAGATTTGGTTTTCACTCTCAAAACTAAGAGCTTCATTAATGTAGGCTGCAATTCTTTTCACATCTTAGAAACTAAGTGATTTGCTGTTAATTTCAATGGGTTTTTTCATTTATTTTGAGTAGTACTTGGCAGGGTGAATTCTGGAAGGATTCTGAGTAGGTGGAGAGGATGGTGATGGCATTTCAGCAAATCTTTTCTCAAAATCAGTGACTTTAAAGGTATGTAGAAGAGGTGATTGGCTGGCCATGTAATCTTCATTTTATTAGAAATGGCCTGTAAAGCTACAGTTGTCTACACCACATCCCTTTTATTCTGCCATAAAAACTTTTTGGAATTTTTCAGCATTTCAGGAGTGTCACCAGAGTATCAGGAGCTCTGACTAGGCAATAGTGACTAATGCCTTAAGTGCTATTATGAAAATTACCAGAAGAAAAAGAGATTTCATGCAGTTGCAAGACAGGCTTCAAAGATTTCAATTGTTTAGATTTAGATTTTTTAGAATTGACAACGTGTGGGTTTCTTAAATAAGTGCACTAAATCACCTTCTTTATCGGGTTTTTTTTGTTTGGGGTTTTTTGTTTGTTTTGTTGGGTGTTTGTTTGGTTGTTGTTGTTATTGTTGGTTTTTTTGCAACTGGGATGACTTTTCAGAATGCAGCTGTGTATCTACCAGCACTTTAGAATGCTCATAGGACAGAGAAGTTCCCAGAAGAACCTGATTTGCTGGACCTGTTCAGTCTGACCTTTAATTGTCTAGGCTCTGCTGAGTAGGATGCCCCTGTGATTCCCAACTATTATACACTAGTCTGGTGGTTAAAACACTTCACCGAGTTATACAATAATTTTGGTCCTAAACTACCCACCCAGGTGTGGAACAGCCAGGTTCTATGTGTACACCAACCTGAGGTCTCACCCTGAGAAGATCCTCCCCTGTGTAGGTGCATATTTAGTGTGTGTGTTCACCTTTCCTCCTTGGTCCAAAGGGCACAATTATGGCATGCATATCTATAAATTCTTACCCTCAGACTGAGAAGGCTGTGGATTACTTGCTTTTTTTCTTCATGAAGAGCTTTAAACACCCAGTTTTGTTGCTGATTGAAGATCTTAAGAGTACTTAAGAGAAAGCAATCAGATACATAATTGCCCCTTGTTGTCCCTTTCCTACTGAGTGTCATTGACATCCCAGAAATCAGCATGAAGTCTCTCATGAATCCCTAAATAAGTGTCTAATAATTTTTCTTTGGCCACTCTGCATGCCAAACCAGGACAGCTTACCCAGCCTGCTGACACTCAAGCTCCTTTTTTTGACAGACGGACTTTATTGACTGTCTGTCCTAGTGACACTGCAGATGATCAGTAGCATTTCTTTTGATGCTAGACTGAGTGCCAGAAACTGAAACAGAAATGTAGAAACAGAAGTGGTATCTGTGGTACTTTAAAGTTCCTGATGGATTTTTCTTCCATACAATTGCATTGGCTGCACACATATAGGAACAGTCCGACATTAATAAATGAATTTAGTGTGACTCCTTTAAAATGACCATCAGCATCTCATGTGTGGGGACCAGGCTTTGCTTTGTTTTGCAAGGTAAGACACTTGTCTCTGATTCTTTTGTTAGAAGTGGGAGGTTTAATGAAGAGGGCTGGGGACAATAGTGAAACAGTTACAAGTAAAGTTATTTTATGAGCTTCCCAATGTGTTCCAAGAATCTTCTGAATTTTAATTAAAATGTGACCTAGCAGCATCCCTGAGTACTTCTCAGTTTAAGGGCTAATTGGAACATGAATCTCAGATGCCAGGGCAGGAGTGGAACACTGGCCAACATAGTGCTGGCTGCCCCCCCAGGGTGAGCCACCTGCTCCAGCACTTCTGAGCCACACCAAGGAACCCACTTGCTTGTGGCTTCTCATTTCTTCACTTCTTTTTTCTTAACATGACTAAATTTGGAATTATTTAAAGTGTCTTCTATCCTTTTATTTTTTAGAAAGGCACATAGTGCAGAGAGCTGCTGGCATGTTGAAGCTAAAAAAGGTTATTAACAGCAGACAAGTACAGAGCCTTTAGGGAGAATTTTCATATCTCTTGCCTCACCCTATCCACGTCTCATCGTTAATCTTGCTCTCTTTCAGTCTGGAAGAGCACACACTAGCTTAGTGTAACCTAATAGTTTTCCTTTCTAGTCCCCTCTTTCTCCTTTGTGCTTTCAATAGATTCAAGGATCAAGGCCCAAATATTTCTTTCAGCTTGTTGAACTTTAGCGAATAAGAGCAAAAATGAACAAAGCCAACAGTTTTTCATAAATGATAGCCAACAGAAAACTTCCTCTGGCTGAAAAGTTCAAAGACTCTATTTTCAGAGACAGAGGATCCTAGCTTTCCATTAATGCCTTTCTGGATAAATATTTTGTTCTATTGGGACAGAAAGAATTAGCTATGAAATAGTTTGCAGCCAAATTCTCCATTTAAGGATGATTTTGAGGATTATTCTGTACGAGTAAGTCTGGAATGCCCATGGTTAGATAGAGGGATAAGAGTGCAGGAAGGAAGCAAAACCAGCAGAAGTGAAAGAGGGGAAAAAAAAGAGAAAAGAAAACTGCAAAGGATTAATGGTAGGCAGGAAGGAGAAACAGAGAGAGAGAAAGGACAAAATACAAAACATGAGAAGGGGTTATTTAAGGTCTACTTTGATTTATCTGTATGCAAAAATCAATCTAGTCCCCTCTTTTTCCTGAATCACTTCTTCCATCTTCTTTCTGAGGCAAGGAAAATCAGCTGTTTATCTTTCCAGGGGAAAATTTACTTCTGGTTCATAGTGTGACATGGCAAAGATTTGTCTGGTTGTTTTTTTAAAATTCTTTTTCAATGTGTTCTACAAGCAAGTCAATATTTATTTTTCTTTTCTTTCTCTCACTGCCTAAAATCAGAAGTTTTCAACATCCAATAGGTGCTTTCTTGGACAGATATTTGTAATTCAGGTCCTCAATTAGCAAAGTTCATAGACATAACTTAATGCTCAGATTCACCCCATGCAGCATAACCCTGGAACTTCCTAGGTCATTTGTTGATAAATGAGGGCCACATCTCTATCAGGCATATTAGAAGTTCAAATTATTCACATCAATGTACATAACTTTATATTTGTCAGCATAGAAACATACATATTAAAAAAATCAAGGCAAGAAATCCATCATCTTTGTATCAAGAATTAAATGATTATGGAAACATGTGTTTTACAAGATATATACTCTTTTTCTTTTGAAATTGCATGGAAAAAAATGAGACATAAAAGACATATCTGCTGGTACAGGTCTGCCCCTTCTTAAGTCTGTGGTAAAATTGACACTGACTTCAAGAGGAGTTATGAAAGCAACACAAAGTGTCTGAGAATTTTACCTTGAAGGATAGATCCGCAAGGGATTTTAGTTAAATATCATAGCACCTATCCAACAGATGAAATTTTGCAGCAAAATCTATAGTCCTAAGTTAGATGTCCGTTTCCTTACAGATTGTACTAAAAACACAGAATCCACAAAGACATGCTAGGCAAGGAAGAACTTCAGGAAATGTCAGTATAAAACATACGCCTTAAACATTCTCCCTGTGCTGCAACTTATTTTTGAATTAGAGGAGATGCTGCCTTCCACTTGGAATTCCATGTTTCTAAAGTCCTGAATTACAGCATTTACTCCCTAAGGAAAGGGTGTTCTGTTCCTCTTCTAGCTTTTGGATAATAAAAGGGCCTAAAAAAATGCACATTTAGCTTTCTTTGCCACATGGAACTACAATCTCCCACCTCCTAGAGAAGTGCTTGTTCTCCCCAGCCATATCTTTCCTGGATAATTAAGTAATCACTGGAATAGACAGAAAGTGTGAAGTACTTGAAGTCAACCCCCCTCCCCACGAGAAAAAAGAAGCTGGGTTCCAGTTCGTGAACCAGTGTATGTATTTAATACTAAGTAATCATTACAGCAGTGACTGGAATCCAGATCTCCCTTTTTCCCAGGTGACTGCCTTAAGTACCAGACTCTTTCTGTCTTCTGAGAAGCTTGTTCTTTCACTAGCTTAATGAATATTTAATCACTCTCTGTGAAGTGGAACATCACATCTTGCAAGGAGAGGCTGTGAGCAGCCAACCCCAGAAAATCCACTAGCCTGATGCTTAGAACATTTGGGTGAGAGATGCGGTTTCAAATCCCTAACAAAACAGAATGAATCAGAATTTTCTACCTTTAAATGAAAACAAGTTCACACTAAACTTAAAGCATGTGCTCTATTCTTTTATGCAACTTTTATGCTGAATGGATTTGCATCCCACATTCATTTACAGGGCCACAGAACTTGGCAAGGTTCAGGAGTTAAAACTATTCTTACAGCATTACATATATAATAAATGTGTTGGATAAAATAACAAAATCCAAAGATTGTATAGGCAAGTGTTACATATATGGAAGATCAGGATTTAGGCAGTTAGCAGATTGTCCAGAAACAGGTTTTTGACTCTTGGATAATTTCAATAATGAAGTGTTGGCTGCTTGGGCACAGTCTCAAAGAGTTATATCATCTCCTAATTCCCTTTTAGAAGTTAGTCAAATTAAGAACATTAATTAGGCAGTCACAGACTGCCTAAATTGGGTTCTTAGGCTTCTTAATTGATTGGTGAAGTGAACTAAGCATCAAAGAGCAGTCCAGAGAGTTTGCCTACTGGGAGCAGTCTCACACAAAGTTAGCAGTTATGAAACGTCAGCCACAGATTTTGGCTATGCCATCTCCTCCCTCTGAAGATTGTACATTGATGTTCAGAGATTCCTCCTGTTGCTTATGCAAAGGTATCTGGAGTCATAAATGTGTGCAGGGTAGACCTCCAGCTGCCCTTTAGTTGACACTCCAGGTCTACTTAGTTCCTGTGTTATGTCCACCAGCTCTGCAGACAGATAAACTGGGAATGTTTGAAATAGCACTAGGGCCTTATTCATGGACAATTGAATTAAACCTTGAGTCATCTCAAGCTGAAACAAGTCCTGAACCCAATTCTTAAATAAGTATCCGAATGATAAGACTTAGAGAAAACAGGATCAATTCCAGTTGTGTTTTAACAGATATACTTAACAGCTGTAAGGCATTAAGGTTCCATGATATGGCATCAATACACTTTGGATCTGGAAATGTAACAATTTATGGTCCTAAATGCTAACTTTTCCCCAGCTTTTCTGTGAAATTCAGGGGAAGAATAGAAATTAGAAATTTAAATATTTTATGGGCCTCCCAGGATGAACTGGCAGATCAACAGAAGATTAGAGCAGTAGATTTTGGACTTGGATCTCAAAAGTAAAATCCAGCTCACCTAACTTTACCTTTAACATCTTAAATGCCCATGACTGGACAAGTCAGTCTAGATTCCCTTTATCATTGACAAAGGCAACTTCAAGGGTGCAAGTCATGTTTCCATAAAATCAATGTCTCCTTAAGTCAGTGAGGGACTCCTTTTCCTAAATACAGCATCTAATGCCATTACAGACAGCATAAGATATCGCTCCTGGCCTTGATAAGTCAAGTATATAGGTCCTGGTTTGTACCTGTCAGTCCAAAACACAATATAGATATCCTGGTCACCCTACCACCACTCCAGTGGCACTTGGCACCTCAGCAAGAAACAGAACCAAGATCTATTTATCTCCTGATCCAATGAACAGAATCACATCTCATTTGTCTGTCTGAAACTTCCATATCATCACTTATGAAAGGCATTTGAAGGTCTGGAATAAAAAAAAATTTAGTAGTACCACTTAATGTGACTAAGGACCATTCTTATAAAAAATGAAGCCATCTGTACTTCATCACAAACCATTTTACAGTCAAACACCTAAAAGCTAAATTACTAAAAAACTCTTTAGTAATTTTGAAATGTAGCTTTCTTAGAAAGCTCCTTTAAAGGGGAAACAAAATCATCTGTATACTCAATTATTAATACTGAAATGTAAACCATAAAAACACATTGTTTTGTCTTAAGTCAACAGTGTTGTACTTTTTCCAGCTTTGTGTTAAATATACAACATTATTACAGATAAACAACTAGTATAAATATTCTATCACAAACCAGTTATAAAACAATATCTTTTTAGGTACATTATTTATTCATGCCTTTAAAAATAGGTGGAAATAAAAATGTATATTATAAATTAAAGTGATATATAAAGGAACCTCAGGAATAACTAGATCAAAATTAAGGTTTATATGCTGTACCTTTCTTGTTGAATATGAATATTCATTGTACAGGGGAAGCAAAATAAAAGATACTCCTTATAGCCCTTTTCCTTGTTTTTATGAGCATGGTGTTTATGTATGATGGGTAGGAGCATGTTTTGCATGTTTTAAACTTTAACTCCTTTTTAAAGTGTTTATTTCTGAAGATATTTTCATTGCTTTCATTGTTAAAACTCTTTCTAGCCATACTTACTAAATATTTTTTTACAAATAGTATGGTTCAACCAATAGTCGTTAAAACTCCTGTTTACAACGGCAGCCTGTCAGGGGTTAATAAAGGCTCGCCTATAGCTACCACTCTCTTCAATCTGTGTGTTTCTCGAAAGCCTGAAAAAGTAGTCTTCCCAGCTTCCAATAGCATTGATAAACTGGAACTCTCCAACAGAAGAAGCAGGTTTTGTCTTTAAATTTTCTTCACTGGAACTGTTCCATAGTGTTGCTTCCCTAAATGTGGCTCCTGGAGCCACATGAGTGCACATGTATGTATATTGGTGTGTGTATACAACACGTCTGTGTTGTATAATGTGCTCCTGCCTGCCTTTTTTATGGTCAGATGACTGTTGAAATCACATAAATATTTTACAGGAGGAAAAGGATTGATTCTCCCAAGCTGTAACCCTTTAAAAATGAAGAGAAATAGGTACCTCCAAGGAGTGATTCATCTATCCTGCATGAGATACTTGTTCAGAGGTAGACTGAATTCCCATGAGGTGTTATACCTTTACATTGACTCCAAAGAGACCTTGAACAAACAGTTCAGGTTCAATGCCTATTTTTTGAATGTCTAAAGCCAGCTGAAGGGAATCTCACCCTAATTAATTGTTCTGTCCCAAAGGAAGAAATCAGTATTACTGTATCTACACAAAAGGAATTGATGATATCCATGTAGCTAGCATGGTATAACAGAAGATTAATACTGCTCTTACACCCACTCTCTGCTGTTGCTTCCTTCCCACCTCTTTGTGGGAGCTGCTTATCACAGCTATCTCAGTTACTTTTCTTTTCCTGTACCTTTGCCAGATAATCACCTCAAACTCTCAGGCTCAATAGTGCAGCACCAGGACCTGACCAGGACCGATGCCCTCATGTTGGCAGCACGTGCACTACATTGCTCTCAGCTACTGATCTTACCTAGGCCTTCTGCTGGGATCATGCAGCCCTAGGTCAAGCTCAGGGATGAGAAGGGAGAGAGGAGAAAAAGGCCGACTGTATTTAAAATATCTGAGATGCCATGAGGGAAACGCACTGCATTAATTTTTAAGAGTAGAAGCAAGTAACAGAAATTAAAGACCAGCTTAATATACAGTCATACAAAATACATTTTGCTATTGACCCTGGGAGTAGAGGAGACTTCCTCTTTTTATTTTCTTCTCCTTTTCTCCATCCCACTTAAGGCAAAGAAACCAAGTTGGACCTCTGAGAAGGTGAGAGAAGTTTCTAGCCCAGCCAACCAATCTGCTGTTGCTCCTTCCACATGAATGACTATGGAGTTCACACATCTGCAGCCAAAACAAAATCCTGAATGAACAGACTCCCTATTTTCCCATGCTCTTTTTCAGATCCACCTGAAATTCATGCAGACCTGAGCCACAAAGACTGAGGTGAGGAGCTACAGCTCTCCAAGGCTGGTTAATTAGCTGAGGCTTTATATCTGTGCTAGTGCCATGAAAAGGATAGGAACCTCCAGAGAGCTATTCAGCTCAGCTATCACAGCCAGTTGTCCTCAGGTGAAATAAATCTCCATCCAGAAATGCTTACCTCTCTATTAATGAACAATAGCAGAAACCTAACTGTTAGCTTAGACTAGGCAATTTGTCTCTTTTATGATTAAAAGTAGGTGAGATGAATGCACAGCTCATTGGCCATTTTCTTTGGTCACAAGGTTCACTCTGTGATGACTGATACATACAGAGATGCCACCCAGTATGACAGATGTGCATACGAAATCAACCAACACATGAATTTCATCAGATTCACTTTCAGACCATTAGTTACAGTACCTTGGGGTCTGCTCCCTGCAGGTGCCTTGGTACTGGTGGTAATCACATTTATTCTGAGAGTAAGGAACACCTACTCAAGCCATACACAAAGCACAGTGCCAACTAGTGCCAAACCTAAGGGGCACATGACAGAATAAAGAAGAAAGGGAAAAGATATAGACAAAATTATGTATGGGAAGATAGAACATACAGTGTTTCTTGTATAAAGAAAAGCGAGGTAGGATGGGAAAAATAAGCACAAGTAAATGGAGTATGCTGTGCAGAAAGACAGGGCTAGGTGAAGGGACTGAAGGTCAGATGGGGAGAGAGAGCATTTTCTTTACATCATATCTCAACAGTAACACAGAAGTCTTTTCCTTGGCATCAGTGGGCATTCCACATCCATGTACAGCTTTTAAAATGAATATGGAAGAAAACTACCACTTGGTGGCTGTGGTGAAAATTGCCCATTAGAGATTGTGTGGAGATTATCAAACTCATTCCACTTCAGATTATGGAATGAACTAAAACTGACATCCTCAAGGTGAAAAGCTAGGTTTTTATCCACTATACTAAACAAATTTGGTTTTTTTTATATCCATTAAGCAACCGTGAAAGGAAATACTGTGCAACAACTAGAAGTACACTGTAAATATCAAGATCACCAAAAGTCACAGAGCAATTTTTCCAATAATCTGAAGTAGTGATAGGAAGAGTAACACAGTGAATTTGTATTGATGTAGAAATCATTAACCCTACACCCTCACTTGGATTTGCATTAAAGAAGCAGATGACTGTATTTTCATGCTCATTGCTTCTACCAAAACTGTTTAGCAAGTCGGCAAGTTTACTGTCTTTGAGTATATATGTGCATATGTGTGTCCACCCATGTGTCTGTGAATGTTTATTGGGAAACACTGCATACCCTGAGCTCCTTATATTATGAAACAGTGTGCATATATTATTCAAATATTTTAAACATGCACTCCTAAAGACCACTTAAGGTGACTCAATTATGTGAATCCAGATTCTGCCAATTTAGCAGCTGTTGAATATTACTTTGGGCAGTCCTACTGAAATATGTAAGATTCTTAGAAAATTAGTTAGTCATGCAGAATCTAACCCAAACTGTTATTTCCACATATCATTGTAAACAACCATTTGCATTCTTAGTCTTATGCAGTCTGTTGCCACTCCTGTATGCTATGGATTGTCTTATCATTTACAGATGAACCCTTGTAAAGCTAGAGATCATTGGGATGCCTGAGTCCCTTATCCACATAAAGAGCAACTTCTAACATTATTTTTCAGTGTGAATGATTTGAAACCCTACAGTGGGCAGGAAATTTTGACTGGAAAACCAGGAAAGGCTATTTAATAGTAAAATAAGTAATCAGGAAGCAAGTAACAGTGATTCATTAGGACGGTTAAGAAAAAATAAACAGAGAAAAGTAACAGAAAAAGCAAGGATAAAATTAAACAGTAATGATGATTTATAGTAAGATACTCTGAGACATGACAGAAGTCTCAGTACACCAAAAGGAAAATCTTGTTTGCTCAAATTATTTGTTTCTTCTGTCTAATGAATGTAATTCTAATATACAAGTGATAACACTGGCATTTCTTTGAAATGTTGATTCAGTTTAATTATGAAAATCACCAAGGTATTTTCTGGCTGCTGCATCACTCCCTGTACTAAGATTAATCACATCAACATCATTCATTTAATCTTCAAAGAGTAAGCAGTTGTCCACAAAAGCCTTCAAATAGCTTCATTAGTGCAATTTTTCAGACTCTAACACTTATCTGGCAGCATATGATTGAGAGTAAGGAAGGTCATTATATTCATCTGTTTCCTAATCCAGTTTATTTTTTTAATGTTTCTTTTTTTTTTTTTTTTTTTTTTTTTTTTTTTTTTTATGTGGATAACTTTAAGCTCTACTTACTTGTCCTTTATTATGGACAACCAAACCATGGGCAGTTTAAATACAGATAAAATTGTTGGTGGCTATCATGATTTACTCAATTTGCGATGATGAATTTGAGCCAGAATGTACTCCTCTCCCAAGCCCAACACTGATTTAACATACGTATTTTTTTTGTCACTAATCACAAAAAAACCTTAAAATATGTTTGCTAAAAACCTGCAAACAAGGTTAAAAGGTGAGACATGCAGTAATGTGCCAAATGTTTTCAGTGTCAGACTGAGCCTTATTAACAATGTTTTAGAGAATGAAAATAAGTCCAACCTCTCCCTATTATTAATATTTAATTACATGCTAAGAGCCGCATCCTCTTCAGTCTCCCATGGATGCTGAAAAGACCTTCCCTTATTTCATATTACTTAGAAACTTCTCTAGCACAACCCTGGGTATTCTCAAAATATTGTGGTACCCAGTGTCCAATTAGCTGATGCTGTGATACAATCTTCGAGCAGTTAATTTTTTTTTAAATATAGCATTGAAACCCAACGTATTAACAGCAAGCGTGACAGCTCACTATCACGATCACAATGACAGCCTGGTCAGACACAATTATCTTACCTGCATAGCACTAAAACAGCCACTGATCAAAATGTACTTAGTTCTATTATTGAAAACTAAAGCCCCCAGGTTTAGTTTTCAAGCTTTAAAAAACAAAGACTTTATTAAAGTTTCTGCTAACATATTTGCCTGCAGCTGTCAGTGAATTTTGCAAAAAAATCCATGAATCAGAAAAGGGGAAGCCTTGAAATGCCAGGCAGCAAATGTATTTTTTAAAAATACAGACTAATTAAATACCTACAAACTAGAAAAATAAGTATTAAAATGAATTAAAATTATCCTTTTATTTAATTTTGGATGACAAAAAAAATCAATTTTGCTTTCAACAAAAAAAAAAAAAAAAAAAAACCTTGAGCAAAAATTTACAAAAATTAATCTTAAGGCTCTGGTAAATTGCCACTGTTGCAAATATGCCAATCATTGAGAAGGTCTCCAAAAGCATGCAAATATGTTTGAACCACTAAGATGATTGACCCACTAAGGTATTTGTTTTATTAACAACTGGAATTAGTTTAGAGAGAGGAGCACAGGATAGTTCTGTAGCTACAAAGCAATATATTTTTTTCAGTTGTCACTATATCTCACAGAGTTATTTTCATTCTTTCCCTGGCATACAAACAGCACTCATGCCCTCTCCTTGGTTTGCAGTGCTATCTAGAATCAATTGCAATATGGAAAAAAACAGCATAAAACGCAGACTCCACATAGTTCTCAACCTAGCCACTCAACAACACAGAGGTGAAACTTTTCTAACCAAGGGTCCCCTGCAAAAGCAAAGATTTTCTTTATGCTTATACTTAGAATAAAAAAATGAAAATTAATTTTCTCAGAAGCAGATGTATAAGCTGATACCTCACTTGCACGTTTTGGTACATAAGACTTCCCCAGCTTTGGTAGGAAAGGAAAAACATAGGCAGGTGCAATATTTATTCAAGTCAGAGAAGATTAAGGCATATCTCAACACGACTTTACATACAAGTTTTAGTCATTGGGCTATTTATGAAATACAGACTATTTTTCTCCTTGTCAGCTCTTTGCTGAAGACTCATGCTTGGGGATTCCTCACTCATGACAGATTAAGTCATGGAAATCATTTTATTTAGAGCAGGGGTCAGGATGCAAGAAAGTCACAACAGCTAGAATAGCTACTGTAGCTGAAGGGATACAGAAGCCACAACAATGTGTCTCCACTGGTATATATCAGGCTTTTTTCATCTGGATATTTTAAGCCATGTTGATATCCCACCCTTAGTCTGAGGTGTTAGATGCCATATACATTTATTTCTACTTCCATATATAAGAGCTTTCCTTTCAAGAACCAACTCTGCAAAGGATTTGTTGTTGTTGTTAAGAAAAACAGCAAGTTTGAGATTGGAGAAGAGTACTTTTTAAAACCTTTCCATAAATTGCCCTCAGATCTTGTCCCTGGATCTTGGCAGTATGAGGCTACATCATTTCAAACTGTGAACAATAGAGGGAATGACCAGATTCATCCTGCAGTTTGTCCCATGTCACTGAAATACTTAGAAATTCTTATGCAATGTAAGCTTACTTCTGCCTCTACCTTACCTCTGCAGGACATAGTGGAGTGGGGGGGACAGCTATTCTGCTATGCACTTTTAGACAGGAATCTTTGTGGAAAAGAACAGCTGTATATCCCTGGAATCCTTCCATCCACAGAGTTGTCTGCAGTCATGGTTCAGTACTAAAATCAGTATGTTCCTAACAACTTAGCCTTAAAGGGCTATACTCCTTGGGTGACATTTAAGCTCTTTTTTTCACTTCTTTTTATTCAGATACTTTATTCACTGTTATCTTTATATCACTGTTATCCTTAGGAATCCCAAAGCTTCTAGGTCTCAACCAGGACTTAAAAGAAGGAAAATTCTTCAAACAGGTCTTGCTGTGACAAATGTGAGTATTATGTGCTACTATTCTTTACTGTTCTCAAATCTCAGTTCCCCTAATTACACAGTACTTCTCTGAAAAGTATGAATTATATAATGAGTCAAACAAAGACATATGCTGCATGTACTGCTTCAGTTATCAAGCAAAGATAAGAAAATAAAGCTAATCACAGGGAAAGCATTTTCAATTAATCTGCCTCACTGTGTCCATGTATAAGGCATTAATTTACGTTGGTTGCTTTTAATTTTAGCAATAAATGAACTTTTATTGTTAATGTAGGAACAGATCCCTGCATAAGTGACAATATGCAGGATAAATAATCAATTAAGGATGTATTTATATAAAAAGTAAGAGCAAAATAACCTATAACCCCTCAAGACAACCATGAATACAAATTTATTTAGATCATCCCCTAAAAGAGAATTCACCTCTCCAACGGTCATGCTCTGCCTTTTTTTTTTATTAACAATACACAAGTTTTCAATCAAAATTGGTACCAAGTGAAAAACCTTCTTCATAGAGCATGAAGAAGTAGAGATTCACCTTTCTGACAACCTTTTTTCCTGTCTTCTATATATCCTCATAAAATATTTACTCTGCTTCTGAATGACCACTCTGATTATCCTTAGACTCCTTTTCAGATTCCCTGATGATGTCATGGAAATGTTAAACCCATTATGCTAAGCTAGGACCTCCATCTACTCTGACCTCTTGGCACTAGCTTCTGAGGACAGCATGACACTTTTACATAAAAGTTAGTCTTCCTTTGGGTCATCAATAGGTGGACTCGTAATACATCAGCACTTCAATCAACACCAGTAAAATTTAGCCAAGGCCATGTAAAACACCCAAAACCATTCTGTGCTTACAATAAAGTGATTAAAACGTCTATTAAAAGGTACAATTATTTTCCATTGGAAAATAAGCATTTATATCATTTCATGGGTCCACCCCACAGGTAACACATGGCATTCCTTTTCATTAAGCTATTAGGGAAGTGATTAGTGACTAGCACCCTGCTCTAATTATCTTTAATGTAGTGTTTCAAATTGATCATGCATAATGCAATTAGAAATCATAATTAAATTAATTTATATTGATTTAAGCCTTTATAAGTTGTTAATAACCATGGCCCATTACATTAATTCCTACGAGCCAACATTAATATTTCCAGTATGCTGAAATATTTCCCTTTTCCCCCCTTCCTCGCATCGGCCACTCCTGCAGGAGTTCGCAGGCGGTGACTGTCGGGGGATGCTCCCGGGCAAGTGCCTCCGCGGCCGGCGGCTCCAGCCTGGCCCTTAGTGGTCCAGTGCGAGTGGGTGCTGGGGAACGAATCGATCGCTGGCTTTAATGCGGGAATAATGACCGCTTCCCGGGCTGACAGCCGCCCCTTCGATTTCCATGGAGACGGAAAGACCCCGACAGCCGCCCAAGGGGAAGACTCGAGGGGTGGGAGCCAGAAAAGCGAGCTGGTGGGGGGTGCTTACTGAAGGAGACAAGCCGACCCCCACCCCTCGCCCAACACGGCTCATGCCGGAGCTCCCCGCTGGCCGGGAGGGAAAGCTCCGGGGCGGGGGGACTTCCCCGGGCGCGGGAGGCAGCGGGACCCAGTGGGGCCGTGCAGGCGGACCTGGGCTGGGGGTGCGGGCAGCCCCGGGGGCTCCTGGGGCATGTGGCGGTGGCTGCAGCCGGCCCCCAGCCCGGCGGAAGGCTCCCAAACCTCCCCTCTCCGGACACTGATCTTGTACCGGCCCATCCTCCCGTCCCCATCTCCCCCCACCGCAAAACAAAAGCTCTCAAGAAAATTATTTCCCCCCAGTTGCAATTAAACTTGTGCAGCGCGGCCCCCTTTTCGGAAGAAATTTGCATATAAACAGGCAGCAAATCATCCAGCGCGGGATGGCATGGGCCAGGCAGAACTCTCAAACGGGAGTACTTCCACCTCACCCTGTCTGCCACCTTTCCATCACATACGAACGCTCCAGGATCAAAACAAGTTTTCCAGTGAGAAAGATGTCCGGCTATAATAAAATCTTACAGCGGGGGGTGTCACAAATCATTTAATAAACCATCTTTGCTTAAATAATATTTCCTTTAAAATAAATTCGGGATTCGCAAATCAGGATTTGGTTAGAAGAAGCATGAATTCTATTATATGTACAATTTAATCACGGGGTATTTAAAATAGACATTTCCATCTAAAATCCAATCAGAAATCAACACAGTACCTCGAGGCATTAAGATGATCATCTCCACTTTGCATTTGTAAACTGGTAGAAATAAATGTGGCTTGTGGATACCAAGAGGTCAAGTACGGCTGCTCAAATATTTTTCTTACAAAATGACGGATTTATTAGACAAATAAGTGGCCCGGCTGATGCAAAACCCCCAGTGATTGAATTTTGACGTTGAGTCAACAACAACTCGAACTACATCAGTGCTCCAAGATTTAGTTATGATGGTAGAGATTACTGAACAAATAGGAGTCAGAAATGAATACAGATTTCCTAGGATCTGCCCCTGGCACCCTCTTCTTGACATTCCCCTCCATATGCTATCCCTATTCACAGTGTATTCTAATTAAAGGACTGGGCTATGTCTTCTAATTTTACAAGAACTTTTAAATAATTATTCTGGTGTGTGTTAAAAGGGACAACTTCAGACATAAGGGGATTTCAGTCCCTTTAGGATCTCTCCTCGGCTTTGCGGTTATCATATTCCCCTCCATGAGGAAGGGAGGAAAACGCCTCTGATTTGATTGCAGAAAGATGTGGACCCTGATCAAACTGCCGTATGCAAACACAGGCGTCCGCGGCTCATTTCCAGCCCATTCAAAGAGAACGCCTGGGGAGGGGGTTGGGGGGAAGGGTTGTGTTTGGGATTTTGGTGTGAGATTGGGGTTTTTTTCCCCCCTTCCCAGTGGAAAAGACGTTGAGGGTTCAGCATTTCTGTGAAAATCTGTCCACGGAACCCGATCGCCTCTGAAACCAGGTTGGGATGTAGCCTCGATAGGGAATTTTTACCACGCTGAATCTGCCCGCTTTCCTTCCTGCCTCCTTTTCCCCTCCCTCTCTCCTTCCCCCACTCCCGCCTCCCCACCCTACAGGTGTGTGTATCTGAAGCGAGTTGCCCATTCTGAGCGCTGTCAGCCGGCAGGGAGCAAGCCGTGTGCTGGAAAGCCTGCGTGAGCCGGGAGAAAGCGATGTTATTCTTGCTTCATTTCTTCAGCGCTTTGGAGCGTTACTTTTACTTGCTAATCACGAAGGGCCGCTTAAATAATTGAGAGTACGTTTAAGCATAAAGCAGTCAGTTTCTAATCTTTTCAGGGGAAAAGGGACTAATCTGCACCTGCTGTGAGAGCCCTTTTTTTATTTATTCTGTATATTACTTCCACTCCAAGCTGGACCTGATGGCTCCAATTACAGTTGAGCCTTGCAGAATCCATACCCTCCCTTTCCCAGCTCTTTTCTCTCCTCCGCAGCAATAAACTTTTCCTTGGTAGAGAAGAGGGAAAGGGGTGATCTTAACAGACACCATTTAGCCGAGATTATGATTTATTTATCTTTTAAGAGAACTCTTCAGAATTCCCAAGCTCTCCAAATCTGCCTCCTTTCTATTGCCTCTACTGTTTCGTATGCATATTTGTAGAAAAGAGAAGCACATGCAGGCTGTCACGGTGGTCTAGATTGTTTTTTTTTTTTAACAGGGGACGGTTTGAGAGGAGTGCTTTAAAGCAGATTTTCTCCTATTAAATGTTTGGGAATAAATTGTTTAATAAGCCTTTCCTGTACTACCTATTTTCCCTGCCGTGTTTTTACATTGGGTAGAGGCACCTCAGAGTATTGTCAAAGTTAATTCCAGATTTTTATCTCTCTAACCTACTTAGGATGCGAAAAGGAAAAAAAAAAATCCAGTCAAATTAAAGTGAGTCCTCCTGTCTTGCCTTCTCCCAGCAAATAACTTGCAGCACCTAATAAATCTACATGGAGTTCCTCATATAGCCCGGTGCAGAAATAATTATTGTCCTGGCTTGTTTCATGTCAGAGGCCTCTTTGGC
Organism: Vidua chalybeata; assembly: GCF_026979565.1. NCBI lineage: Eukaryota > Metazoa > Chordata > Aves > Passeriformes > Viduidae > Vidua > Vidua chalybeata. The sequence continues at coordinate 48,231,565 of NC_071531.1, read as the reverse complement.
TCATCTGTCATGAAACCAATTTCACTTTATTTACATCCATTTGCTAGTTTAATTACTGTGCTGATGAATAGCCTGAAGGAATTAAGTTACGAGTCTTTGGAAACCTAAAACGACAGATATATGGGTTACCTTTTAAATAGAGGAAGAAAATGATGGGTGGTGTGTGCACCAAAATTTAAAGGTAATAGGAGTCTTTGCTACGTGGAAATGCAGAATCAACTGACACTCAGCCCATGCATTTACCTCTGTCTTTATGTAAAGTATTGCTTTGAAAGGCACTCATATTTTTGCAGGTTTAATGCAATCCGTATTAAAGCAAAGGTTCTGCAAGATGCATGCCAGCTTTAGATCTAAGCACAGATGCACTCATTTTTTCAGCCACAGAAAGAGGAAAAATGTTAGAAAAGTTGAAAGACTGACTTCAACATAAGCTATGCACTGTACATATAATACATATCAATAGGGTTACTATCCTATGTCTGCAATTGCACAAATAGTCTCAAGCGCCTCTTCCCTCTAACTTGCCTCTCTGTGATGCTCTGTACCAACAGAGGGGATTTCAACCAGCTAGGGGATCTCGTGCTTTTCATATAAACCTGCAAAACAACAGAGCTTATCCTTGTGTTATTTGTAGCCTGCACCCTTTCCTTTTCTTCGGGTGTTTTTCCCATCATTTGCATCACACACACGCGTGTCACTTGACCTGGAGATCAGGGGTAGGGAACCTGCCCCATCCACCCGCACGGTCCCTGCTGCAGGATCCTGGCACACTGAAATGATCCTGCCCTCCCCTCCTCTACCACTCAATAACTTTCCTGAGCCGCTTTCATGAGCTGCTGCTTTTATAATAATTAAGAAATTCAAAACTTTATACAGCAGGTATCTGAACGAAAGGTCAGTCTCTTTCACGCGCCTTCTCGGTCATCGTGGAAGGAAAAAAAAAATATTAAATAATCCGGTGGCCTCGGAATTAGGTCGGGAGTGTCAATTGCCGGGGCTGTGTCCCAATGCGTCACCTATGGACTGGCAAACGAGGTCCAGGAGGAGCCCGTGCGAGCATGTTCACTCTAACCCTGAAGAGAAGGTTCCCCGAAAACCCTGTCCTCCAAACAAAAGTAGAAACCAGACCGGAGAGCCCATGCATCTTCTCGGGCGCTGAGCCTGAAAGGCACAATTTTATGTGGGGACTTTGAGGGCTGCATGAAAAATTCACGAACTCATGAGCTTTTACAGCACTCTCCTATATAGACTGCTGCTTCTCCTTCTCCCAGTGATTTTGTGGATCCAATCCTTTTGTGGATCTCACGTGGGACAAATCTTCCTTGAAGAAATGATGCAAGGCAATAGGCAATAGGGAAGATATAAAAGTGTGGTGAGGATAGCCAGAGCTCCGTCTGCCTGCGGGGGAGACGATGTTTGATTCGCTAGAAAAAGCCTTCTCCTGAGACACACCCTCCGCAAGGAGATGGCTGAAGGGGTGGACAGAGACCCCCTTTGTCACAGAACTTGAGCAGCACTTTAAAACCAAATCTTTTGCCGGGGGAAACGTGACGCATTCCCCCTTTCTCCCTCAAATATCACTATCCACTAACCCGAGCTGGTTACACCGAGGCTATAAAAGAGCAGATCAAAAGAGAATTACAGCTGCCTATTCGAGATACTCCGGGTCTTTATATCTAAGAGAAATGAAAGGAGAAAGTGTACGGCAACACAGGGTGGGGTATGAAAAGCTCCCTTCCCCCCCTTCCCTGCCTCTCCCCTCTTCTCTCTCCCCCTTTGATTAATAGATCCATGTGGCTAACGGCCTGACATATGGTGTGCGAAGCAGCTTGAGATGGTACCTCGGGCATACCCTACGGCTATTAACATATTACAGGCTTCTGTGCAGCCACAGACGGACAGAGGGAGAGTTAGGCAGACAGACAGCCTCCCCTCGCTCCGCGCCGCCCACCGCGGCCCGGAGGAGCTCTCCGTGGTGCTGAAGCGCCGCCAATCCGCTCTGCTCCGCCCGCCCGCTGCTCCGCCTGCGCGCAGCCCCCGCTCCGCCTGCGCGCAGCCCCCGCTCCGCCTGCGCGCAGCCCGCCCGCGGCGTCTCCGCCGTGGAAGAGTTCAAAAAGCAGGCGTGCACGCCCAGGCGGATTTGAAAATCCTACGCCGCTTTCAAACGAAGAGGAGGAAAGCAACACCGGCATTACTCCTTGTGTTTCTCTCTCTCTATTTTTATTTTTATTATAGATTTAAAAAAAAATTGCTCTGTATATAACACCTTTACCACAAAGTACACAAAAATTGCCTTCTGTGGAATCCGGTCGCATATACAATGCAGTGCCAGCTTGCAGTGCAGAAAAGACTTTCCTGCCAATGATCCAAAAGTTAGGGAACTCGCACCTAATGCACCTGGTGGTGTGGGAGAGAGGTTATTCCCAGCCGTGGTGTTTGGAAAGAGGAATTATATTAGAGAAAAAGTGGCTTAGAATGCAGCAAAACCTGAGGTTTATTTAACACATTTCAAGGGTTCTGACAGAAACATACATCACCCCTGCACTTTGCCTTGTAGATAGCTGCCCCGACTCTTTTAAACTTTGTTCTGGCTGCTTTGTTGGGAAATAAATGCTAACACCAGATTAAACGTTTCAGGTAGCTTCATCTTCTGATTTCAGTAAAATAGTGTTAATAAGGAGCTTTGATGTTGTTTTACTTTCAGACTGTATGCCTTAAGGCAGAAAAGCGCATAAAGGTACATGGGAAAGTAAATTGCCAGAAGCGAAGAGCACCCCCGCTTTCAAAATCCCGTAAGTACTCCTCTCTCTCTTTTACATCAAACCGACTCTATGCAGAGCAGCGCTAGCTCTTTTGAGATTGCCTGGCTTTCACCAATATCTCTTCTTTTAACGCACACACGGCGACATGTGCCTCTGTGTTTATGTGTGTGCACACTTCAGTATTAGCAGTTGCTAATGAAACTGAAGATTATGGGGGAAAATACGAAAGGGTCATTGCCATAGCTGTTTTTTTATTATGATTATTTTCTTTTTCCCTAATAAGAATACAAAATCCCGTGGGGTAAAGCCTTCTAGAGATTTTCGGTGAGGAGTAAAGCCGATGCAACGTGAGTAGAGAACTGTAAATCTCCACCACGCTGAAGCAGCTCGGAATAAAAGTTTCGTATCCTGTATGTACATTTGGGGCTTTCTTAGCTATTTCGCCAGTAACCTCCTCTATTCTTTCGGGAGCCCAGCACATCAGCATCGCAGATTCCTCATACACAATCAATACATTTTGCATAACACGAGTCTCCCTCTCACACTCTCTTCTTGCCTTGCTCCCTCTCTATTCTGCTTTGCCTCTCGTCGGTGGCCGGGATTTCTACACGGGGCTTTTCTTTTAAGATATTAGCGCCCGCAATAGTCTCAAAAGCAAAACATGCTTACTCGCGTCAGAAATTTCGCTGGAGCCCACCACAGCAACCTTTCAAGCATGCGGTTCGGTTTCAGACAGACACAGCTTGTCTCTCTCCAGTATCTCCTCTCCCCCCCTCCCCTTCTATTCCTCTTACAGCAGTGCTTTAATAAAGTCACATAAGTGATTGAAATTAACATAAATCATTATTAGTTATTAGGATTTGCTCTAAATTACACTGTGAATATAACACCAAACCCCATCTGCCACTCCTGCTCTAGCAGCAATAGATTGCAGATAAAATAAATGTCCTTACCCCATTAGAATGTTCCTGTCTCTGTAGCCAAAAGCCAAACAAAAGCAATAAATACAGAGCTTTTTTCTCTCCACTATTCAGCTGTGACTGTTTTCATCAGCTCTTCCTCTAGAAAAGCTCAATAGCTGCCTGAAAATATTGCATTTTATATCACCAAAGGGCGATTAATATTGCATTAACTGTATTTAACATTTTTTAAGCGCGAGTAATCTGAAATGAGTAAGTTTCTGTTACTAAATACAGAGGATGTCAGAGCTGGTGGAAACAGCTTAAAATATCTGTATAAACAGATTATTTGTTTCATACTTTGTATTTTTATAATGTTATGGTATAGTGTGCTCTGTTTGAAGTAGAAGAAGCCATGCTAATGGTCTGTTTAAAGTATTCTGACACTGTCTGGAGACATCCAAGTCTCTGCCTTCATTAAATGTTTATTGTCAACACTTCAGTGAAAAAAAAGTCTTGTGTAAGTGAATTTCCACTGCTGGATGCTGTCAACATTTTGTTTTATTCTGATCCGCGTGTACAAAAGTTTGTATACATTATGCTGAAGTGAAGAGAGGCAGAGATTTAGTGAGCTATAATTAGTTACCAAACAAACTTTTGTTAGTAATTCGGTTTATATAATGACCATAATCAAGGGCTAAGTCATGTATATCGGCGCCTCGTCTCCTTTTCGCACAGCCCGTAAAAAGATGTGTTCATGTTGACATGCTATCTTGTCAAGAAACACCCTTTTTAAAATAAAGTAAAAAAGCAAAACCAACAAAAAATCAAACCAAAAGCATACACACATCTTACATCTTTTAGCTCTGCCTCACAATTTTAAATTTCTTTCTTCCACCTGGGCAAGGGATGAAAAACCGTCTCCGCACGCCGGTGTTTGCAGTATGAGCCCTCTGTCTGCTCCCGCTGCTGGACCCGGGCTCGGAGCAGTTTGTCCCCGCACCGAGACCCGCCCCGTGCTACAGCCCGTGCGAACGGCAGTGTCAGTCGGCCTTCTCACCCAACGAGGCACCTTGGAGTCTTTTATGGCTCGCTTTTGGAAATCAGTGAGAAGTTACAATTTTTCTTCAACGCACCAGGGCCGAGTGTCTTTTAAAAAATTATTAATTTTTATATAAAACCTTTAAAATACTTTAAGTACAGCGTTTAGAGTGATTAACGTCTTAAGATGTCATTTTTTAAAAGTAATTTCCCCTACCCCCCGACTGCCTGATAAATTTTAATTTTATATTAAAACAAAAAGAAGTGTTTAACCACTTTTCCCCGGAGTTACAGATGCTTTGGTACACTTAGGTAAGCATGCTGAAGGAGTTAAAAATTAGTTCAAAGGAGGACGTCTGCTTTCCCAGAGGGGCTGTGACTCCAATTTGGGAAGCAGATTTTGCATGTGCAGCTGTCCCTGAACGACCAGCCACGGCGTGCTCCCGAGCAGGGCTGCGCTGCCGACACGGCCATAAACCCGCACCCGTGCAGGGACCGGGTTCCCTGGCCCCCTCTGCCCGCGGGAACACCGCGCTGAGTCCGCCTCAAAGTTGCATCTTAAACCAGCAGGCGGAAGGGGACTCGGCGGGGGAGGGCGAGCATCCCGCGGCGCCTCCGCCCCCCGCGGAGCAGGAGGCCGGTGGGGGCCCCGCACCGCCTGCCGCTGCCATCGCTGGTGCGGAAGAGAAGGCGGAAAGTGCGCGCCTGTGCCCGCGGGCGCTGCCTGCCCTGCCCGGCACTGCCTGCCCCCAGCCGCTGCCCGTCCGCCCGCCGGCGGGGCTGGGGCCCTCCGGTGCAGGCGCTCTTTCTGCTACCACTTCTTCTTCAAAGATTTATATGTGACATCTTATTTTAAATTAACTTTTGAGCTCTGGGTTTCATTCATCCATCCACGCACCCACCCACCCGCTGCCTGCCTATCTTGCTACGATGCGAAGAGACTTGCTTGCAGTTTTACCACCTCGGTCTCATCTCTGGGACCTATATATTCAGCTGACCTATATGTTCATCCACTGCTTTTCTCCCAAACCGAGCCTCCTTCAGGTGCGAAGGGGTTGCAAAGGAGGAAAAAGAAAAAGCTTCCCAAAAGCGGAAGGGGAAAGGAAGGGAAGGGGGGGGGGGGAAGAAAGCGTCGTGCAGCCTCCCATCAAGCTGTCTTGACAACAATTACTAAAGTTTTTAATTAGCCTCTTGTTATAATTCATTTTATTAATTTTCTAAATCTCAGTCCATGAATTATTAACGGCGGCCCCGTAATTGTGTTTGCAGCGGCGCACGTGATGGCGGCGGCCCCGCCGCGCCGCGGCTCTCCCCGCGCGGGTCCCCTCCGCGCCCCGGCTGGGGAAGGGGCCCGGGCAGCGCCGGGCCCCGCTATTTTATCAACTCTTAAATAACATAATTACTGATAATCAGACCCTCGTCTGGCAGGTGGAAACAGGTTCCCAAGCGGATTAGAATTCTGCTGCTGATCTTTTAAAAATCAATTAGGCTTGCCTCCGCTTTGGAATCAGCAGGTAAATATAATAAAGCTTAAAAAAAAAGCGCCGGCTGAAAAGCGAGATATAAATAACTGGAGGGATTTTAAATCGTTTGGGAAATGCCAGAATAACACAGGGCACCACCGGCGTTATCAAGCTTTATGCGCTCGAGTTCGTCAGAGTTAAAATAATTATCTTTCGACAAATCTATTTCTCTTCGGAGGAAAGGGGTAACACAAGGAGGCAGGGAGGGAGGCACATAAACCATAAAGTCAGTGCTTTAGGACACTTCATTCTCCTTCTGGGAAGCCTTTTTACTTGTTGAACCAGGACCGAATTAGTCTTAATATCACAGGAGAGTAAAAATCAATACGACCGTGGCAGTGGGTGTCTGGTACTCACTTATGATGGCCTAATCTAAGTTGAAAGCAAGCGGAGAGCAAGTGTTAGGAAGAAATTCCGGGAGCCAAACCGCGTCTAGCAGACTTAGGATTGGAAAATCACACTAGGAAAGCGGCGAGATATCTCGGTTGTGGAGAAAAAAGCCATTCAAGTGGTGACAGCAGCGAAACGTTCATCGGCAAGGGGCACGGGCTGGAGAACAGGAGTCGTCAGAGACACCGCCCGGCCCCTGGCAATGGGAAGTGGGGGGATTTCTGTATCTTTTTGGTCACAAGTGGCTCTTCTCTATGCAAGAAGCTGCATACTGTTGGGGAATAAATGCGGACATATGTTCTGCCTCTTCATCTTTTATCTTACTTTTTTCCTCGAATGCAAAAGTTTTATTAGTCCTTAGGTTAAACCTTATAAACTAACTTTCTTTCTTTCTTTCTTTCTTTCTTTCTTCTTTCTTTCTTCTTTCTTTCTTTCTTTCTTTCTTTCTTTCTTTCTTTCTTTCTTTCTTTCTTTCTTTCTTCTTTCTTTCTTTCTTTCTTTCTCTTTCTTTCTTTCTTTCTTTCTTTCTTCTTTCTTTCTTTCTTTCTTTCTTTCTTTCTTTCTTTCTTTCTTCTTTCTTTCTTTCTTTCTTTCTTTCTTTCTTTCTTTCTTCTTTCTTTCTTTCTTTCTTTCTTTCTTTCTTTCTTTCTTTCTTTCTTTCTTCTTTCTTTCTTTCTTTCTTTCTTTCTTTCTTTCTTTCTCTTCTTGGCATTTATTAAAAAGGCCTCACGAGAATTTTGTGGGTTTATGAACTATTCGGACTTATCTGACAGAAAGCGGGACGTTTTGGTTTTGCACAGTTTCCTACCATGAAAAATAGGAAACTCTGCAAAGCTTTATTTTCACCATCTGTTTTATTAACATACTTTTTTTTTTTTCTTTGTACTCGATAAGGATTGTACTTATTACAAAACAAACTCCTCAACTTTTCAATACATACATCAGTCATTACTGAATGATACAAATGTGGTATCGCTTTCAACATTTCAATCATTTGGGGCAGATGAAAAAGAAAACCCAACATTTGTAATTATTTTTATTTGTTCATTCCTGACTCTCCAAAAAATGATATCCGGTAATACTTTTCTATAAAATAATATTCTTACAAATGCATTTATTAAAAATTCTGATGACATTTCAAGTTAATAACAACAGAAACAAGTCAATTTCCGGTGGACGAGATCTATGGGTTTTTTTAAAAATACCTTTAGTGCTTATTTTTTAACATCAACAGTTGTTTAAAATCACAGCTTTTTTTAACGTATTATTCTTTTCTGAACATCACGTGTCTTGGTTCACAGATTTACCGGCAAAATTAAAAAGATTTGGCTAAAATATGTCTACAGAAGAAATAATCCCAGCTATTAAGTAACTTTTTACATTTGGCATCTGATCTAGTCACAGGTCATCAGAAAATAGAAAGAGGTTCTTTGATCACTTGAAGCAGTAGGTGGCATCCTATACGTTCCTAATGAACAATTGCATTCACAACATAAGGAGAGATCAGTTTAGGATTTTCATATTTATTAACCCAAAATAAAAATAAAGTATCTTGTTACATAATTAAGTGCAATTAGGCCAGTCAGAACAACATATAAACCTGAAACCACCCAAGCTTTTCTTCTTTATACATATTTTGTAGGTGCATAATCCTTTCCAGCACACTGAAAAGAAATACTTCAGAAGTCCTTAAAATTTTACTTTGATTTATATTCTGCAGTTATAGAATAAACTTCAAGAAACACACGCAGCTAATATATAGTTAATTTTATTCAGAGCACCGATTTTCACATAAGAGCTATCTCAAAGTAATGATTTCTGGATTTAGCAGAAAAATACATCTCTCACTATTTTCTTTTTGGTAGAATTAATCTTATCATCTAACGGCCATACCTTGAATTTGCTAGCCGTGGAAATACTTTTCTTTTTTTTTTTTTTAAATGCACCCAATAATGATAATAATAACTATTCTGTTTTTACGTTTGTTTTATTTGTAAGTATGCTGGGACACATCTCCCTGTTGTATTTTGGCATACAGAAATATTTCTGATAGAAATTAAATAGAGTAAAGACACAACCAAGGAGAAAGCTCAGCAAACATACATGGACAGGTAGATTATTCAGTGAGACATTTCAGGATCCACACGTGGTTGCAGTTTGTAACCTTGTTGTTGTTGTTGTTTTGTGCATTAAAGAAAATATTTACAATCGTCTTTCTTATCTTTTTTTTTTTCTTTTTTTTTCCCCTCTTTTAAATCTAAATACAAGAACGTGACAAGAACGTTTGTGTTTTCGGTGAAAACAGGCAGTTAAACTGTGAAATTACACCATCCACAAAAGATTCTACCAGAAGCTAGTCTATTTAGTGCTCAGTTTCAAAATGCATAGAATGTTTGCGCTGCAAACAATGATACACAAAATAATAATAAAAATAATAATAATAAAATAAATAGATAAATAAATAGATAAATAAATAGATAAATAAATAATATCGATACTTTATCACGGATCTTTCTATGCCTTTCCCCCCCTCTTTTCTTTTCCTTTCATTTTTTTCTTTTTCTTTTTTTTTTTTTTAATTGTTTTCAGGTCATGTCATGCATAATTTCAGTCTATTGATTGTTTTGATTTAAACGGAATGGTATTTTCTTTTCAGAAATTCTTTTTTTATTCAAAAGCCTCAGCAGTCTCTCGGCAAGAGACAGAGTCAGAGATGGCTTCTGCACGTCATTCCCTTTTTTACCTAACAAGCCCTGATAATTTTGTTTGTTTCCAATCCGAGAGACATGTAGCATACCTTGACAATTATTAGCAATACCAGCATCGTTATTACAGAATAACATCATCTCTTCCAATCCAGGAGACTGTGATAGTGCAAATTGAACCCCACACACCCCTTCCAAAAGCCTTCCTCCACATAACGTTTATGATATACAATAAACGACTTTTAAGCCCAAGTGGTTTTTTTTTGTCGTGTGTTTGTTCCCAGCATGCACATCCCTCAGAAACAAATGTCATTTCAAACCCATCACCGGTGATTTCTTTTGCCTACCGGGTGCAATAACCTCCAGCCCTTGGAGGAAACCAAGGGAGGACCTTAACCTAAATCCAGCAGATTTGGTGGGGATGCCGGGGGGCATACGGTTGGAAGCAGCGGGGAGGGAGGGAGGAGAAAGAACATAGTTAACCATGAGCCTTAATGAGTCTGAACATAATCTTTTGGAGAGCATCCCCGCTCTGGCAGGTTTGGCATCTGCCTCCAGATGCAACTCTGCAGAGAGAAGGACCTGTCTTTGGACACAGCTGGAAACGCAAACCACGCAGGCGAGGAAGGAGAGACAAAGGGGTTGTGGAGTAACTTTTTTTTCCCTTGCTTTCCTTGAGCTAGCTCGGATTATTGAGGCAACAACAGAGAGGAAAAGGACTGCTCCCTAGCCTCGAGGGGCCGCTCCCCCGGTCTCGGCCCTTGCCCCGCTCTCACCGTTCCCCCGGCACAGACAAAGCCTCGCGCAAAACCGCGTTCGAAGGAAAATAAAAAACAACAGGGGAAAAAAAATAAACCAAAGAAAAATAAAGATCAAAACAAACAAACAAAAAACCCAAACCCAAGCCAACTAAAGAAAAAGTTCCCCCGCACCAAACCACCTCTGTCCTCATTCATTACTAAGCCAGGGAAAAGAAAGAAATGCAGAAAGTAATGAAAAGAGACCCAAATCAAATGTAGCATCATCATCACCAACAGTTTCGCCTTCCGGGTTTGTTGGTCGGTTTTTTTTCCTTCGGAAAGTTGTGACTTAGGTTTCTCGGTTTGTGGCTGTTGCTGTCACGGCATTTATTGGTGTGTGTCTGTGTGTGTTTACGCTTTAAGTTGCTCTTTCTCTCGCTTTCTGTTGGGGGGTTGGGGGGCAGAGAGGGGAAAGGGCCGCAGAAGTGACCCCCCTGGGCTTCTAGAGCGTTTTTACCGCCTCTCTCCTCTTTCTTCTCATTGGTGTCCCGGTGTCTTTTTTGTTTTAATAATTGATAGCGCACCCCCCCACACGCACGCCCCCCCCTTCCCCCCCCCCCGCTCTCCCCGAGTAGTTCGCGTTTAATTTCTGCATCGTCCCTTGGTCCCCAGGAGCCTCCCACGGCGTCTCAGGCGACGGTGGCGGTGCGTAGGCATTCCCCGCGGCCCCGGCCCGGCCCCCCCGGTGCCCCCGATGCCGGGGCCGCCCCTCCCGCCCCCCTAGTAGGTGGCGGAAAATTTCATCCGTTTCTGCTTCTGTCTCTGGTTGCAAAACCAAACCCGCACCACGTTCTTTTTGAGGTCCAATTTCTCGGCGATGGCGGCGATCTTTTCGGAGGAGGGCCGGGGCTGGACGGCGAAGTACGCCTCCAGCGAGCGCTTCTCCGGGGCGGCGATGGAAGTCCGCTTGCGCTTCTTCTCGCCCCCATTGAAGAGCTCGGGCTTGTTCATTTTTTCCCGCTGGGCGCCCTCGGCCTCCTCCAGCCAGGCCTGCAGGATGGGCTTGAGGGCGATCATGTTGTTGTGGGAGAGGGTGAGGGACTCGAAGCGGCAGATGGTGCTCTGGCTGAGGGAGCCCACGCCCGGGATCTTCAGGTTGGCCAGCGCCGAGCCCACGTCGGCCTGGGTCACCCCCAGCTTGATGCGGCGCTGCTTGAAGCGCTCGGCGAAGGCCTCCAGCTCTCGCGGGTCCGTGTCCGAGTCGCAGATGGAGGCCAGGCCGGCCGCCCCCACCACCGCCGCCGCCGAGGCCACCTGCCCCGCGGCGCCGTGGTGCGCGGCCACCAGCCCCGGGTGCGGCAGCCCCGACGGCATGTTCATGGCGGCCGGGTGCGAGAGGTGGCCCAGGCCGTGCATGTGCGAGTGCGGGTGGGCCGAAGTGGAGATGAGGCCGCCGCCGCCCCCGCCGCTGCCGCCGCCGCCCCCGCCGCCGCCGGCCCCGCCGCCGCCGCCGCCCGCCCCGTCGTGGCCGCCGCCGCCGCCGCCTCCGCCGCCGCCTCCGCCGGGCATGAGCGCAAGGGAAGGAGAGGTGATGTGGTCGAGGAGGTCGCCGGGCTCCAGCGCCTGGTGATGATGGTGGTGGTGGTGGTGATGGTGCGCCAGGGGCACGGTGGAGGTGGAGGTGCAGGGCACACTGTTCATGGTGTGGTACGTGGCGTCGGGCTTGAACGGGTGGCTCTTGCCCTGCGAGACGGCGATATCGACGGCGGCCAGAGCCTCGGCCCGCGCCAGCAGGGTCTCATCGAGGCTGGCGAAGATATTGCTCTGCAGCTGCAGGAGACACAAAACAGAGCGGGGTGCGGGGAGAGGAGGGCAACGGGGCAGAGAGTGGGCAAAGTGCGGAGGGGGAAGGGGACGGGAGGGGGACAGCGTGGGGTTGCGGGAGCGCCGTGGAAAAGGAGGGGGGAAGTCGAGGGAGGGGAGAGAGAGGTGGGCAAAGTTAGGGTGACGGCCGGGGAGCCGGCAGTAGGATCAGCGTGTAAGGGAGTATGGGATCGGGGGCAAGAGCCAAGAGATTGGGGGAAGAGTAGTATAGCAAGCGACAGCCCGGGGAAGTGAGGGGAAACAGGGGTATGGATAGAATAATGGAGGGATAGGAGAGGGAAGAGGCGAGAAGAGGGAGCAAAACAGGAAAAGAAGCAAAGAGTAGAAAGGTAAGGAAGGAAGGGGGAATTGGAAAAGGAGAGAAGGAAGGAATGAAGGGAACAAATAAATTAATAAATTAAAAGGGGGGGGGGATGGAACGAAAGGAGAAGAGAAGGGAGGAGAAGAAATGGATCTGTAACTCTCAGCTGGGGAATTGTGTCAAACACAAGAGCACATAAAACGCATTCCTTTTCAGAGGCCGAGTCATAAAAATTAATACAGAAAGTGGATGAAGTCGGAGACTCGTGTGAACACCGCTTTCAAAAAAGATCACAGGCGCTCAGATGATTGCAGAGGAAGACATGAAAAAAACATTAAGCGCCGCTTGTCAAAATGTGCCTCGCAGCGGTTTTTTTATTAATGCACATACACATACATGCAGTATACAGAAAAGAGAGAGAGAGAAAGAAAGAAAAGAGTGTGCGTGTAAGGGAGAGAAAGAAAGAAGAGAGCTGCAGATGTCTGTCCCTTACCGGTGGAGTTGGTAGACATGCTCTTCTTATTGCTTCCGAGCTGGAGTGTAGAGAGGGGTATTTGTGCTCAGGTAGGGTGGGATGCATGGCAAAATGAGGCTGTTTGCTGTTCATGGACATCATCTTGAAGGCTTGGCATGTAAATCCACAAACACTCCTAAAGTCGGGGGAAAAGTGCTCTCCGGGCTCTCTCCTCCCGCCGGGGGAAGCCGCTGACAGCGGCGGGTGGCGGTGGCGGAGCCGGTGGTGGCGGCGGTGCCGCAGCGGACTCTGCCCCCGCCGCCGCCGCCGCTGCCGCGGTGGCCGAGGCTGGGCTGGGTAGGCGAGCGGGCGGCAAGGCTCCCTCTGGCCCCCGCCGTCTCCCTCGCTCCCTCCCTCACTCAGTTCTCTGCCTGCCGCTGCCCGGCGCCGGGCGCGCTGCGCTGCGCTCTGCCCGCACCTGAGCCCCGCATCCCGTGGCTACCGCCGGGCGGGCTCTCGCGAGAGCGCGGCGGCTCCGGCTTTGACAGACATCAGCTGTCTCCCCCCCTTCCTCCTCCTCCTCCTCCTCCTCCTCCTCCTCCTCCTCCTTTTCCTCCTCCTCCTCCTCCTTTTCCTCCCGCCGCCCCCGGTCCTTGCCTCTCCGCGCCTTGTTGCATCTCCCGCAGCCCTCGCCCGTCTCACCGGGGCGGCGGCGGCGAGGCCACTCTTATAGCGAGCGGCACCGAGCAGCGGGCGGCTGCGGCACCTGTGGCTGCCACACGTGCGCGCTGCGCGGCCGCCAGCGCGGCCCGGGGCGCCCCGATGGGGCGGGGATAGGCGGAGTGCGGGGCTGGACGCCCCTTCCCTGCCGTCGGAACGGGGCAGGGAACCGGCCCGGCCCTCGGCACTGAAACACAAAGGTGCGCTGCCCCTCCGCACAGCGGAGCTCTGCCAAAGAAAGGGGCGTCCTCCGGCCGCTCCCCGCTCCTGCCGCGAATTGTACACCGGCTCCTGGGGAAGACGGACGGCGGCAGACATTTGGTTGAGCCACTCAGAGGCTATCGTTTTCCCTGTAATTTAATTTTCCCTCACCCCGTGTAGTTTTATTGCACCTATTGCTGTGCCAGGCGCCGCGGGTGACAGCCGCTGCACCCACGCGGAGCGTGCGTGTGCGCGCTGCACGGGCAGCGCCGCGGAGGTGAGACTGCATCTCCTCCTACTGCCCAGCCCCAACTCCTGCTCGGTGGGAAAACCCAAGTTGCATTGGCGTGGCCTCAAGCAGAAAACAATAACAAATTTCTTTTTTTTTTCTTTCTTTCTTTCTTTCTTTCTTTCTTTCTTCTTTCTTTCTTTCTTTCTTTCTTTCTTTCTTTCTTTCTTCTTTCTTTCTTTCTTTCTTTCTTTCTTCTTTCTTTCTTTCTTTCTTTCTTTCTTTCTTTCTTTCTTTCTTCTTTCTTTCTTCTTTCTTTCTTTCTTTCTTTCTTCTTTCTTTCTTTCTTTCTTTCTTTCTTTCTTTCTTTCTTCTTTCTTTCTTTCTCTCTCTCTCTCTCTCTCTCTCTCTCTCTCTCTCTCTTTCTCTTTCTCTTCTCTCTTTCTCTCTCTCTTCTCTCTTTCTCTCTTTCTCTCTCTCTCTCTCTCTTTCTCTCTCTCTTTCTCTCTTTCTCTCTCTCTCTCTCTTCTCTCTCTCTTTCTCTCTTCCTCTCTTTTATTTTTTCCTTTCTTTCCTTTCTCTCTCCCTCTCTCTTTATTTTCTCTCTTTCTTTCTTTTCTCTCTTTCTCTCTCTCTTTCTTCCTCCCTTCCTTCCTTCTCTGTTTCTTTCTCTTCTTTCCCTCCCTTTTCTGTGGTTTATCCTTAGAATACTCTTGCCTTTGAATCAAACAGTTGAGGAGTGACCCTGTTGGTATTATGAGTGATTCGGGATTTCTGTCCCGTTTTAGAGGAGATTCTATTTTTTCTTGTAGTTGCTTATGAAGTCGGAGGCAAAACTACGGAAGGAATCAATCTGCTACTGCGCCTGTGAGATTAGTACGAATCCTTAGCGAGCGGCCCAAGGTGAATCCTGTCTGTCCCTTGGGGCACTCTGGAGCCGTCCCTCGGTGACCGATCAGATGCTGCCTTGCTTGTTTCAGCAGGACTGCAGGCAAGCAGGCAGCGGGAAGAGGCAGCAGGGTGTTTGGATCAGGAATGTGACAGCCTGGGAGTGCATCGGAATTGTTCCGTTTCTCCTGAACGCCTCTTATTTATGCGCATAAACATAGCCGAAAGGTCACGCAGGAAGACACACACGCGCACACAACAGCACACACCACAACCCCAAGTGAAGATACATTTGTCTTCATAAGCCTTTCCCTAGCTCACTAGCCAGTTCAGGAGGAAGGAGGGAACGTCTGCCAATTACTTTTGCGAGAGGGAGCCAGGTCTCCATCCATTACCGTGTCCCCTGGGGTAGCGAAATGCAACTTCTTCTCTGAAGGGGGTGAACTTGAAACTGGGATTATTGGGCTCTCCTTATTTATCGAAATCATTGTATCAGATTCCACAAATCATACTTTATGTGTATTTATTGACTTTTTTTTTTTTTTTTTAAGCTATGACTTATTCTAGCTACTTCTCAGCAACAATCCATTGTAAAGGAAAACCCTGCTGGGAAAGCGATGGGGAGGAAGAGGGAGATATCACGGTTTTTCGCCAAAGTTACTGAAAAGCGCCCAGATCCAGGAGCAAGGCCCGAGCCGAGCAGGCTGCCGTTCCCGACCATGACGAGATCCAGCCAAGAGCCGCGGTGCTCCTGGGCTGAGCTCGGCGGGGCAGGGAGGTGGATTACTGGGATCACGTCCTCGTCCTGTGGAGAAAGGCATGGGATGCTGTTCCCTCTGGGATGCATAGGTACTTATCAGTGTGCCTCTGCACGAACCCCACTCTCCAGGATGCTATCAGACCAAGTTCGTCAGGTTTCCCGAAGGAAAACGCTGAGAGAAGGGAAAATTGTGCAAGCGGTGGCCAAGGCGGCCGAGGGGAGGATTTCTAGGCTAAGAGGTGACCTGCCTTTCTGCCCACATACCACCAGGCACTTGCTTTGCCTTGCAGGGTCTTTAACTTCTGGGCTGGCAGGGGCTGGGTCAGAGCAGCGAGGGCAGGCAAGGAGTGCAGACAGCCAGGGCAGGCAGCCACCAGAGGAACTGGAACATACGGCTATGGCAGATGCTGCTGGGCGAGACTTTCTCCTTGGCTGGAGGAACATCAACCCCCACTAGTACTTTTAAAACGACCCCTTCTGCTCACTGGCTTATTTTTTAAGGCCAGAAAGGCAGAGAATTCAGCCTTTCTCCCACCTCCACCCCCAGCGCTAGCCGGAGGCTGAGAAGGTGAGGACCTTTAGGAGTTCTAAGAGTTCCACCTCCGAGGTGTCTTCTGAACCCTGGGATGGGGGTGGGCACGCCGTCGCTGCAGCTTGCGATATGCATCCTACTGGATTCTCCTCGGGGGGGAAGCAGTCCCTACCGGCTGGAGATACACGCCCTGTTAGGGGCTTCTCGCTCCATCACTGAAGCCGCCCGGGTCGCGGCCGCCCGAGGGACGAGGGTGACGGCGTGCGGGGGAGCGAAGCCTCCCGACTCCGGGGAAGAGGCGGGCTGCTGCCGGCTCCTGGGGCGGCTGCTGCCGGCCCCCACCCGCTCCCCCCTGCTTCCCCGGAGGAAGATGCCTCCTTAGGGAATTGCAGCCAAGCCTTCCCTCTGTCTGATCTTTCAGGAGAGGGGACAAGAAGGGCAGGAGGGGTTTCTGTGGAGCATCGTTTGTTCTGTCCCTTATCAAGTCCCGGAGGAAAAACTTTTCTTCTTTTTTTTTTTTTTTTTTTTTCTTTTCTTTTTTTTTTTTTTTTTTCCCCTCAAGAGCTAAAGAGCTAACTTTGGGCTAACTTTTAAAGCAACGCTAAAAATTGCAGCCTGACCATAACTCCCGCTGCTGAGGTGCTGCAGCCGGTCCCGGCGCCGCCGCTGCCCTGCTGCTTGCTTGGCCGCACTGAGTGCAGGGGCTGCTGCCCGAGGGAGTTACCCGGGGCCCGCCGGGAACCTGAACCCCTTGTCACTAGTCCCCGATGGCCCTCCTCTCCCCGCCACACACTGCCAGCTCCCCGGGCAGACGGCTTGAGCCAGGCTCAGAATCGCGCGGGCCTGGTAATAGATTTTATTTTAATGTTCGCTGTTGTTTCTATTCCTCGTGGGTACGCCCAGCCTCATGAATACTGATGGCAATAAACTCGCAGGCTTTGAGGAGCGAGTTCATTGGCGACACGACCATGCGGTAGCCCTACGTTTATGGCCCGAGATGCTCAATAAAGCAAGGGAGGCACATATATATACACATTTACTTGTCTCCCGTAGTTTTCTCCGGCTTCAAATGCAAGAAATAGGCAGAATTCCTTAATTGACTGAACTGCCTATCTCGAGAAAGCAATAATGTAACCCCTTATTCCCACAGTGAAACGATTTATAAATTAATTACTGTAACCCATTGTATTTGATTTCTCTTTTTAGGATTCCCCAAAGATGAATATACTAAAGCGTATGATATTAACTATTAACGTCTGATCATAGTTTGCTATATATCCCGACTTAAAGAAAATAGCTAATGTGGATTTCACCGCTCACTCTAAACCCTCTGGATATTTTCATTTCAGCAAATGTTAGCTTTACACTTTGTAGTCGCAGTATTTGTCCTACCCTGAGTGTCACTGGGAGCACTGAGACAAAACCTACAGTACACGTGTTATTTGGTGAAGTTCACAGAAAGTCAATATCCCATTTAATGTAAAAGCTATTTTCCCTTTAAATGATCAAAATTAACCTTCAGAAGGAAAAAAAACAAACCCCACAACAAAACACAACCAACCCTTTGGGTGAATGCACAAAAAGTATTTCCTTGTCTTAATGAGAACTTTCCTTACATCAGCAAAGACCTGCTAATTACTGATGTACAAGCCGCAATAATTGCTTTTGCAGCCAAAGTGTAAAATGTTGTCATATTAAAAATTGAAACACTTGATGGTGATTTAAGTCCCAAGGTAGTTCACAACGTCCCCTTTCGGGAAAGGAAGGAGACCAGAGCAGCTAGGGAGAGATCCGGTGGAAAACACTACAGGTCCTGTTAGTAGTAAAGTTTCTCGGTCTTTCTTTCAAGTCATGCGGAGGAATTAAAACGCAAACCGAGAAACCCCTCCAGCAAAACATCCCAGACCCTGCTCCCTTGCAGCTCCGCTCCATGGGCAAACGGCTGCTGGCTTCCACCCGCGTCCACGATCTCTCGCCACGTTTCGGGTGGGGCAGCCGGAAAAAGCAGCTTTCCGCCCCCGAGAGAGGCACGAAGAGCGCTCCGAGGGGCCAGGGGTCGGTCGCCAGCCGCGTCTCACCGCGCCCCGAGGTCCGCTTGGCTGCCCAAACGGGGACCGAAGCGCTCGGCTCCCCCCGCCCCCCCGCGCGAAGCAAAGCACCTTCCGAGGGGCTGGGAAGTAGTTGCCTTGTCATGTAACACATTGCCCTGATTTATTATAAAATTTTAACGAAATCATGCATATTTTAACAGCCTTTAATCACTGCATGAAAATTTAATTCATGAACTGTAGCGCGTTTAAATAAATGAAGTGTTAATTCATTAGGATTAATTAATTTGTTAAAGGATTGTGTGCAAGGTTAAGGTGGAAGAAAAACTCTTTGTTGGTTTCAAGTCTTAATCACCGCGTTTTGTTAACAGTAAAGATGGGGAAAAAAAGCACAATGAGGGTTTGTGTGGGGCGGGGGAGCCCGGGGAGGACAGCATCGGGGAGGAGCGAGCCCGCAGCCCACGGTCAGGGGACACCTCGGCCTCCCCCGGCCTTTTTCCGACCTGGGGACCGTAATCCTGGCTGAGAGGTAGAGGTCGAGCCTCTGGCGGGAAGGGATGGGGCAGGCACATCCTCACGACCCCCTCTAGGCAGGGCATACGGGCTCCGTGCCGCTTTCCTGGCTGGCAGCCAGCGCCAACACTGCTCTCCCCAAAACCTGGAGACAGTTCTAAGGCGGCCGGGATAAAATGCACCCCTGACACCATTTTCTGTGAGATCCGGGGGGCCGCAGAGCCGCCCAGCCCTGTGGCTAGTCCATACTGCTTTCCCAGGAGTGCTACCAAGGGGAGAGTGACTCGGGAAAGGGACAGGGACTCTTATCCCGTCCCTGGGTTCCTCCAGCACTTTCTGCTGGCTTGGAACGGGCACCCGATGGCCCCATGAGCATTATGCAGGAGTAGCTTGGCTACTTGTCTTCTTAGCTTCCCTGAAAACCAGCACCCACATAGCCTGTAAGAGCTTCAGGGAGGAGACAATACTTTGTACTGAGAAAAGCTGAAAAAAACAGGAATACTCAACTTCATTTTTTCTGCATGCCAGTTCTACTCTCCTGATCTCTCTCACCACATTCACAGTTGTCAAAGCACACACAAGCTTTCCCCTATGCCAGCTGTGCTTTTCCCTCCACCCTTCAGCTAATGAAGACGGCTTTTCCTGTTAGGGCTGAGGGACACTGAGGCAGGAACTCAATGCTGGGCCACAAAGGCAGGATAGCCAGGCACCCCTTTAGGTCAGGCCTGACAAGTAGGCAGCTTTTCACAGCAATAGAGGATTGCTGCAAGGGATCAAGGTGCAGGAAGGGCTGGACCTGGATTAGTAGGCAGAGAGGCAATCTTTGGAATAACCACAAACCTCCATATATGCGTTACCTCAGAGCTGCTTTTCCCTGGTTCAAACTTTGGAAGGAAGAAGTGTCCACAGTTTGCAAAACTATAACCATAACCACAGCACAAAAGAGGTGTGTAAGGATTGTATTTCAAGCCTACAGTTGCTGGGAGTCAGAGGTATGGCTTGGATGCTGTGCAAGAATTAGAATCAGACTCAGTCAGTTTAAACTGCCTTGAAAGGGCATTACTGGGTGAGGGAAACAGGTGAAAAATGAAGAAGGTTGAAGGATGAGAGACCAAATTAGCACACCTTGTACTGCATATAGAAACTGTGCATTGTCCCCCTTGCTCCTTTTTAAAGGTTCTTCAAGAAGAGACAATAGAGCACATTTAGAATCAAACACAGCCCAAGTCCGTGTCTGGTGCTCGTAGGCAGAGCTGTTCTGGTAGCCCCTCACCTGAGGAAGCAATACCACGCAGAAATGGACTCTCATAAGGCCTAGAGGGAATGGTGGATAAGCAGGTCACTTGCCAGACTTCGTGTAGGTAAAACTGAGGATAACTAAGTAAAAACTTGACCTCAGCACTCCTGCTCTTAGAAATAACCCAAAAGATTTCACTAACAACAAACTTAGACTGATAGCAAACTCACTTTCCTGAGCTACTTAGAGTCCTGGAGAGCATTCTCATGTATTAAAATCTGCAAATTGCCTTGTATTTAGTACAGTAGGTATTACTAGATGAAGTAAAAATTTTATGAGTTATTAAATATCATTAGACATCATAGATCTCATCTGTACATCACCTGGAAATGTCTATTGTCTTTAATAAAAATTCTAATAGCAAAGTAGTAGATCTTATGTATTCCAGTTCTACATTACTACGTAACTAGGTAACTACCATAAAAAATTAACAGCAATGAGCTCTAGTGTAGGCCAGTTTATCAAGTGCAGGAGATTAGGCAAGCAAGGCATCGACAGAACACAGCCTGGAGAACTGAAACCCCATGTAAAGCTGAGAAATTTATACCTGAAGAAACCCCAATCATTACATATAGTTGAAATTTTGGAGTTGATATTCCACTGATCACACTACCAAATTTTAAGCCAAGAGGAATACAAGCATTTTAACCTTAGGCTTGGCTCTTCTATCCATTCAAGCTGCAAGACACGTATGGTCAAAACATCTGTATTGAAAAGGAAGCCTGTATGTGGTGTTCCTGCTCAAAGGATGAGTAACATGAAAAAATCTCCTTTATCCTAGTTTGATTTCAGGCATGACATCAGTTGTATTCATGCCTCTGTAACTGGAAGTGAAACATGAAAAATCAGAATGTAAAATGAAGCCCATAAATTCACTCCCCCCACATCACAATGGAACAAACCTACAACACACAGCACTTAAGTGTGTGTTTGTGATTGCTCTGCAACACAGGGATGTTTTAATAAAGTGTCTGTCTCTTATGCCAAAGAGTTAAGCAAGGCAGCGATTTTTTGACTTTCAGTAAAACTTGTCAAATCAAGTAACAGGTAATTTCCAGATGGTTTTGAGAGCTCCCTAACTTCTGAAAAATATATTAAAATTGAACAACTAGATTTTTCAGTGAAGATTAAAAATTCAGGAGGTATAGTGAAAGCAGTATATGCAAGGACAATGCCATCCTGCCTGTCATCACAAAACAGTCCTTGCATGCATGGCCTGAATGATGATTTTTTGTTAAAGCTCAAAAAAGAAAAGTCCCAGTTTAGAATGAACACATCAATTGCACAAATGCATGCTCACATCACAATGGGAGGTGTAGTTCTTGTTCAGCTTACAGTTGAGCAACAAAAAAACAGCTTACAGAACCTAACTCTACAAGACGAGCCAGTCCATTGAAATTTTCCAAGTGGCTATCACACTTTTCAAAGGGACAAAAGGCAGTGTATGGATTTTTCATATCATAGGTACTGATGAAGCAAGGACGTCTGTTTCTAAGAAATGCCATCAGAGTCCTATATAGAAAGAAAAAAACCACTGCATCTTTTAATTAATTATGGCCTTAAAAAAACTTAAAACACAATAATGCAAAGAAACCAATTTTGCTCTGCTGCTTAATTAGGTCTCCTGCCCATAGCAGGCCATCACATTATGTTGACCTATGCAATATTTTCTGGAAGAGTCACCTCCAGAGAGGCCGAAAGCCATTTCCATCAACTGTATTGATGCTGACACTAGAATGGTACTATGTCTAACAAGGAGGAGGAAGGGAAATTAATTTTAAAGTATTTTTGTGAATAAGCTCAGATTTATGCTTTACAAAACTTAGATATGTATTTTCCAAATTAGGGAAAAAAAAGTTTCCCCCCTTTTTTTTTGCTAATTCAATATTTGAGGCAAAATGAAGGATTACAGTGCTTATAACATGTTTTATTCAATTCACATAGAAAAGCATGCAGTATTAATGTAAAATGGTACAGTATTAATGTAAGATGTTCAGTGCACATTAGGTAAACAAATCATTAGCATACAAACCCATTTTTATGGTCTCTACAGGCATACTAAACACATTTAGAATAACAGTGATTTTTGGGAACTAAATTAAAAATTGTGCTTAACTTCAAAAAGAGACAAGCCATAATTGCAGTGTTAAAAGTGATGTTTTCTAACTGAAGTGCTTTGACCCTGAAAAGAAAGGGGCTGCTACCTTACACCCACTTAAAACAAGAGTTTCAGTACAGTACAGTGCTATGAAATAGTCTAAGCAGGAACATTTCCTCTGGGAGGCAAGTTTTTTGGCAAAATTGACATTAATTTATAGCAATTTCACAAATCCATAGGATATATGGCCAGTAGCTGGCTTACATGCACGAAGTGTAATCTTTAGGAATGGGAAATACAATCTTTAATTCTTACATAAATGACTAATTTGACAAGACCACTTAGAACTGTCAAGGAGCCATTAGCTGTGCTCACAACTGGAAGAGCACGTAATCTGATAACTTAAAGAGCATCAAAAACTCCCAAGCCCCCAGGTAAATAAAATGCCCAGTCAAAAGAAAGAATCAGGAATGGTTCTTCCTTGCGAAAGAGCTTGCAATGGGCAGATGAATGTTCAGTTTTCACATAGTCAAAAACGACAGGATCAGAACTACATGGAAGTCATTGAAAATTAAGTTCACCTGTAAATATTAAACATTTGCAGGTTTACAACTTTGAGTCACGTTTGATTTCCTAAGCAGAATCAGTTTTTGGTGGTTTTTGATGGACTAGCACTGGAAAGGCTGTTTTGAATTTTCCTCTTGGTTGACTGACTGACATTTTTATTTTTCCTTTCAGCTGTAAAGGAAGACACCCAAGGAGGATTAATCTGACTTTGCAGATCAGATGACATCTTTAAAAAACATGAACCAAACTTCTGTTCATCAAATAACCTTTGTGAGTTACTGAACAGTACATTTGGGGAAAAGTCCCTTTGAAATAAAGAGTTTGGAGGTTTGGCATCAGTAGCCACTACATTTTGGCCTGTAAACAGTGGAAAGTGGTCATTCATATCTATGTCAGACGGGGAGAGGTTGGAAAACATAGCAGGTTTCCAGCCGGTTCTGTCAGCTACCAGATCACTTGTCTCTGGACACTTCATACTCTGCTCCTCATTCATCTCTTCCAGATTCTCCTCTGTTCCATTCAGAAGTTTAGCGCACTCTGTTGACTTTGAAGAACCGTCAAGATCAGAGGACTTGAAATTATAGCACGGACTTTTGCTGTTGTCTGACTCAGACATCATTGAGTCCAACTCAGAAATTTTATCGAGGTAGGCAGCATCCATAGAGGCCTCACTGGAGGTTCTTGTGCGGTTCATTTCGGAAGAGCAGAGAGTATGCAACCTCTTAGGTAAGCAAGAACTTGTTTTATCACTGGACTTTGCCGTTGTCTCTTCTGACTGACCAGCTACTGAATTTTGCTCTGATCCATCAAAATCTAAGTTCTCAGCAAAATTTGTTCGGCAGGTGCCCCAAACCCCTGATCTTCCTGCAGTAAAACAGTTTAGCTTCTTTTCACTATTACAGCTGCTTGTGCTGTGCTCAGAAGAATCTTTGCTGCTAGCATCGGAAGTGTCATGAAACTCTTCAAATTTCAGTTTTCTCAGGAATGTTGATGGTTTTCTTGCATTTTCTTTTCCATCAGGAGGGTTCAGTTGAAGGCGACTGAGAGACAGAAAAGGAGTGCATGGTGGTGGAAGATCATAAAGTTTTTCATCTTTATATGGGGTGCATTCCTCAATTTTATTCCACTGGTCTTCTAAGCAGGCATCCATATTTGTATTATTTTCATCCAGGAGAACCCCGTGACATCCTGGAAATAGTTCTTTCTTTGGGGCACACTGGGTATTTGAGCTATTCAAGCCATCTTGACTAGAAGAGCTTAAACAAGTTCCATCACTTGTCAGCTGCTCAAGACTGTCAGGACTTTGACTGGTATTCAAAGCCTTTTTCTCTTCAGTTTGGGTTTTCAAACATGTTGTATCTTCACTGCTCTCACCTCCTTCAGCATCTGTGGAAAGCACTCTCTCACTAACAGCACTCACTGTCTGGCTTCCTTTGCCTGCCTTTTTCAGCTGTAAAAGCTGACACTCTATTTCTTCTATGTATTTATCACTTCTTTCCAGTGCTTTTTTCAGACGGTTCATTTCACGTTCACTTTGTTCCACTTTGGAATGAAGTGCAGCTACTGTAAACCTACCAAACCTGCAATAAAAAAAAAAAAAGGAAGAAAATATTAATATGGAAAAAGGCATTCTTGTGAAGGTTTGCAAGCTCTTTTCAAGACAGAATGAAGCTATTAAACACTCTGTTAATTTGAAAACAAAAATCAGAACTCCTCTCTGCTAGTTGTGAAAAAAAAATACTGAAATCATCACAAAAAACATACAGGTGGAGGTGATACATGAAAAGTCAAAATTAAAGTATTAGTGGTAGCAAGGCAATAACAAGCAGATTACCCTTCCAGGGGCTGGTTCTATCAATTCAATTCAAATATGCATGAAGAATTATCCCCTAAAACAATGGCAAAGATTTATGATAACATTTGAACAGTGGTCCACATCTTGAAATATTTACATTCAATCATTTTCCTACAGTACAGCAGTGTTTTACAATACATTTCTTTCACAATGTCACCTTGTCAAAAACAAAATGCTGATATGAAATGCTGAAATTGCATTACTCCTTTGAGGTGGTTTAAATACTTATATAGACAATTTCAATTATGTTTCTGCTAGATAACAGCTTTTCTTCACCCATCCTGTGGATGGCATATCCACTTACTTTGAGTTACTTGTTTCTCTGAGCTTTACAACCAGAACAATCTGATTTCTGTCTTGACTCCAATACAAAAAACCACTGCTTGTGGTTTGTGAAAGTTGTCTGCTTGTGGGGTTTCCAGCTTGAGCACATTTTCAACTTCCATGATACATACTTGCCCTCCGCTCATCCTCCACCAGCTTTCAAGACTGACCTTCCCCAGAGGGCAGGTGAAGGTTTCAGCTATATGCCCTAATTCTAACCTGTCACTGACAGGAGGGCACCAGGGAATTCCCTGCTCCATCCAAGGCTTTCAATTTACAGAAAGAAAAATAATTAAAGTTCTGATATTATTAGAACGGAGGGAAGGACCTGCATCCACCCTACAACTCTGACAAAAAAGGTTTTATATCACAAAGAAAGGACAATTCTGTATGTGGGCTTACACTGAATTTCCATTTTCCATCTTGCAGCTCCATGTTACAGCACAGGCTTCTATTTACTCTTTCAGCACAAACACTGCTAAAATTTCTACGTTTTTCTTTGTTTGTCTGCCTGTCCCTCCCTCAGAGTCACACTGAATTTACATTCCATTTCCCCATTCCATCAGCTCACCTCTTCACAAAATGCTCCCACTGCAACCCTCGGATCAGTGAAATCTGAAGGAAGTATATCTGTAGCCTCCAACTATGCTGGTGAAACAGCCATGGATCCATGCATGCATTTCCAGCAAACAATCAAACCATATTCTGTTTCTTTAAGTCATGAGCCTGAAGCAGCAGGAAGCTGCTGTATGCTGACAACTGCAATACAATTAACTGGACAGCTGGGGACAGCAATAAGGGCTATCATAAGCCTCAAAATATTGGGCAGGAGTGATCAGATCTACTGATCTATTTCACTGTTAAACTGCTTCTGCATATTTAAAGAACTCCAAAGACTTTAGTGTAGATGATTCAGTGATGGGTAAGATTTACACAACAGTCTAAGCCACTTCTGTCACAGCTAACAGACCACTTTTTAAATCAGATCAGCCTAAGCTTCACACAGTTTTGGTGTGTACCACTCACTTCCTTGTAGACAAGAAATGGCAACATAGAAGTTTTACATTTAGTAGGATTTCTTTTTTCCCCAAAAGAAGGTAGCTGGACTGCAACTCAATGGAGGCAAGGACCCCTTCACCTCCACAGGACCTCTACCCAATTATCTTCACGTTCATTAAAAAAGAAGATAGAAAATTTTTCATTTGCTTGCTCTCTGGAAAACAAGTTTTCCCAACTGCTTATAGCAGTTGGTCCATTTCTAGCTGCACACAAGAGGGAAATAGGAAAAAAGGCATAGAAGACTTTCTCTCTCCCCTATAAAACTAGGTAAAAGCAGAATCACAGCCCAAGAATGTTTCCATTATATTTTCAGGGGAAGGGGGTTACATGAAATAAGCATCCTTATATACAACACACTTTGGTTTATTTCCTCCTCCAGTTAAAGGAACACAGATTTTAGTTTGATACAGACAGAGTCACTGCAGCACAGCAGGGCCCAAGCAAGAGCTTTCCCACTTCCTAAGGTGATCCAGAGGTACTTATTTTGCCTTTCTCTAACAGACTTATTCACACAGTCTTACAGAAGCAAACCCTACAGTCCTTAGTAAAAGGTAGAAAGATGATGCAAAAATACAATTTAGCTGAATAGCCAAGTGAAAGGGAAAAATGCTTTTGTAAAACAAGGAAGATTTTCTGAAGTCTCCTCTAACAGACATGCTGACATAGAAATTAAAACATGTTTACATTTATATGCATACCTGGTAATTCCTTTTTAATGGAAGAATGGTGTAATATGTTTATTTAATGCAAATAGCATTAGTGACAGCCTGAGATTTGCTTATGAGGAAGCACTGTATTCTCAAGTGTAACTTTTAAAACAAGTGTCCTCAGGTTAAAAAAATACAGTATGTTGTTCAAAGGCAAATAGCATCACTAATATGTTAATTGTTGCATAGGGATGTGCTTGGGAATTTTGGTTTTCAGAAATGTAACATATGACAAGCTGCCTACAAAGTTTCTTCTGCAGTTAGGCATTAGAACAGTAGTTGCTTTCTGTTCCTGCTTAAAGACTTGCATACGTTTATTTCCCAAATTTTCAAGGACATAGATTTTTAAGACAGGCAATTACTCCTGATATAGGTGCTTTAGTGACTGATCTAGCAAGCCAGAAGAGAGTTTGAAAACATTCATATTTTGGTTAAAGAAACCAGAACCCTCCCCATCTCCCCAAACCAAACCACTCATAAGAGACTTTTTTTTTTTTTCCCTTCAGATGTACAGTGAGCCCTGCTATAGCAAAAAAATTATAGTCTTATGACAATGATAACAGAATGCAATACAGTTACATGAAAATAAATTTAAGTTTCACCTGACAATCCAGATAAATTATATTTCCTGAAGTATTTATTTCACGCTTGGTAACAAGGAGATGAATTCTTCGGTAGAAGTCAAGGTATTTAATATGCATGTGGTAAAGAGCACACATATACCAAAAGGAAAGCCATATCCTCACACATGGGCAGACTTTTGAGTGTTAGCGTCTTTAGTTGTATCACTGAACCTACAACTCTGGATCTCACTGCATTTCAAGTACATCCTTCATATAGAAAACTGCAAGCCCAGAAAAACAGAATCATCACCCATAAAGTGAACAGGAACACATTTCAGGTGGGATTTGGATCCTTTAACACAGACACCTAACAATATTTTACATCACCTAAAGTCTTTTACATAACTGCTGGCCCCCATATATCACTTTGGAAGGCTGTATCACAGCTACCAGCCTCAGAA
Organism: Vidua chalybeata; assembly: GCF_026979565.1. Taxonomy (NCBI): domain Eukaryota; kingdom Metazoa; phylum Chordata; class Aves; order Passeriformes; family Viduidae; genus Vidua; species Vidua chalybeata. Next base: position 48,204,044 of record NC_071531.1, on the reverse strand, counting down.
ACATGTAGTGGATACTTTATAGTGTCTGAAGTGACACTGGATGTCTAGATGAACATTTCAAGCTCGTATTTCAGGACCTTTCCTTGGTCAGAGTTCCTTTTCTTGTCCCAGCATGATTCTGACTTGACACAAATCAGAAAGCTGCAGTCATTCTCACCTACAGTGAGCAAGAAGAACTCACATTGCTGGAGTCACCCTCCTTGGCATTATTCCACAACTGCTCCCTCAGTTATGTGTGAGTATTCCCATCCTGATTTTATTTGGGATACAGTTACTTTTCTTGACAGTAGCTACTATGGGACTATGCTTTGGATACGTGATGGAAACAATGATGGTAACACAGGGATGTTTTAGCTGCTCCTGTGCAGTTCTTGCAACAGAGTCAAGGCATTTTCTGCCTCTTAACCCACCAGTGAGAAGGCTGGGGGTGCACAAGAAGTTGGGAAGGGACACAGCTGGGGCAGCTGATCCAAACACACCAAAGGGATATTCCAGACCATTAAATCATTACGATCAGAATAAAAAGCTGGGAAAAGAAGTAAAGGTAAAGTATTATTCTGAGTGACTCTTTCCTGAAGTCACTGTTAGGTACAGATGGAGACCTGCTTTCCTGGAGACATCTGAACACCTGTCTGTCTGTGGAAGTGGTGAATGAATTTCTTGGTTTGCTTTGCTTGTGCACAGCTTTTCTTTCCCTACTCAACTGTCTTCACCTCAACACATGCGTTTGTTCACTTTTACTTCTCTGCTTCTCTGCCCAGAGAGGGGAATGAGTGGGAGGCTGGGTGGGGCTTAAGTTGCTGCCTGGGGTTAAACCACAACAACTTCTTCAGAAGTCCATTTAGAAACTGTTTGTGAAGTTGAAGAACAAATTTTTCAGTTGTTTCTTCCTTCTCTTCTTACCTATCAGTTCTGAAAATTCAGCTTTAGGGTTTTATTTTACACATCAGTGACCACTATCTGCAGCACGTCTGTCTGGTTGACCCTTGAGTCAGTTTAAAACCACACAACCCCATACAAACTCTTCTCTTTCTGGATAGCAAGCAGCTGCAACAACCATTTTTCTTGTATAACCACTTCCTGAAGACTGGGGCTGCAAGGGTGCTATGGAAATTGACCCTCCAATTCTAATCACCTGATAGCCCAGGTTGGGGACCACCCTGCAGTTCAGGATTCATCCCACAAGGGGTGAAAAGTGGAAAATGACAAGGTACACTCAGGGCTTATTACAGTTTGAGATAAGGGCAATGCCAGAGTGTACAACCAAACCCAGTCCCATCATTTAGATACACATTTTCCCTTGGGTTCTGCAGTTAGATGGGAAGAAATGCAGGAAATTCAAGAACAAACCAGCTGAAAGACCTACTAGTTTCTACAGTTCTTTGGTGGTATCATGTACCAGCTGTACCAGTTCTGCAATTCCCCTCTATATCACCTATGAAAGGTGATCTGCAGAAACATCTTGGCAGCATCCCAGGTTTCATACAACTGTCTTAAAAGTGTGTCATATTTGCATAGACATCAGAACTAAAAAAAACATTACTGCCAGATGAGGGTCTATTCCTAGCAAGAAAAAAACCCCCAAAATCCACAAAAAGTCAAGACATACTGTCCACTGGGAACAGACAAGTCAGGTACATTCTTTGACGTGAGCTTCCACTTTCATGAAGGTAATTGGCTGAATTTAGATAAATATGCAAAGCCTCTCCAAGCATTTTCACATCTATTAATGAATCATCACTGGTTTTCTGCGGCCCTGTTCTTTTGAGAGTTTTAAAGTTCTTCTAAAAGTTTCTATGCCTTCTGATGGTTACATATTTCTACTGAATTTTCTCATACTGTTCATATAAACAATGATTGTTTTGCATTCTTCTTTGTGGGTGGAGAGAATTGATAGAATTAGTTAGTTAGACCAGTGTGGTTGGAGAGGTGGCAGTTTCACCCTCCAATCCACTGTCACTTTTGCTATTGTATATATAGTAGAGTCAGAAAATAAAGTTTGCTTTTTTTAGTTCTTTTTCTTTCCTTTTACATCTAGCCTGCTTGTGTGAGTTATTTCGTGTCATAGTGTAACAGTTTTCCATGTAAGAAAGGCAGATTATTACCAGGGTCAGCAAACAGCAAAAGCTAGAAAGAATTACTTCAGAACTACTGAAAAAAAAAAAAACAAACAAAAAAACCCAAACCTACTGGAAAACTCACAAAACCAGAGTGTGATCTTAATGTCTTTACACATCTGCCTAAGGTTTAGATCTTCATGACTGAAGTGGGCACTTTCTCAGGATCTAATGCTATGACTCAAGAACTCAGAGCTCATTTGAAGGCTATTATATGCTACTTTCCTCTACTTTACTTTTAACGCCACACTGCAGCTAGTCTTCGAAAATGGTCACTCCTCTGGACCAGGAAACTTGCAAAGAGGTGAGACTATAGCCCAGTTTTCTACCAGGAAAGACAGAAAATGTTCTTACCCTCTGCGTCCTGGACACAGGTTTTTAGAAGCCTATTTATAGGTCTGGTGAAATGCACATTGAATTTTGTATTTTGGTATGTGTAGAAATATTTGAGTTAGGTAAAAATTTAATGTTGTAAAGAATGATGAAGAAAGTCAACAGGTCAATGGGTTTAGATTTCAGTGTACCTGAAGTCACAAATCAAGACAAGATAAACAATAAAACTGAAGAACTGCTCCTCCCTCCCTAAACTGCAACAATAAAACAACTTGCAAAACCAGAGAACAAAGATAATGAAACAATTTTATGCATGTTACAGATAGTTTCTCAGACTGGGATTTTAACTGGCAGAAGGAATTAAATATTTAGGGAAAAGACTCCTAGGAAGCCTAGAAGTCTGGTTCAAACAGATTTGAATCTAACCATTCATAAAATACACTATACCCTGGAGTAGATGGACTTGCTAGTTATTATCCTTCAGGTAAAAAGCAAACATCCCTTTGCCAAAAACGCTTTTAGATCCACTGTGCCCTGCCAGTAGACCTAACGGTTTTCTATTTCAAGTAGAGCTGGAAGTAATAGGGCTTTATTATCCTGCAAAACTTAAGTTGCGGATGTTTTTTTGCTCTGTATTGGGAAAATGGAAGTTGCTGAAAATTCATCAGGAGAAAAGGTAAAGAGAAAACAAACAATAGCCACGAATCAGTCTGACTTGCCTGAGAAATGGAAGACTAATGCAGGTCTTTGGTAAGAATCAGAGCTGGAAACTTGCCCTCATTTGCCTTTTAGACCTGTGTCCCAATTAGATGATGGTATGGTATTCTGGTGAAGGTCTAGTCTCAAAAATGTTTTGAGGAAAAAATAGAAAGCTAATCAATAAATCAGCATCATCAGTTTAAAAAAATGTATAAAAATTCCTGACATGGCTGAAATAACGATTTTATTGACATACATGACATTTTCCAGCAGGTTTTAATGGATAAGAACAAAGGAAAAACAATCCAAGTCTATGATAAAAGGAAAGTTTTTTATTGACCACTGAAGGAGGCTAATTATATTTTTCCCGGTGATGTAAGAGGTAGAGTCTGTGTTAGAAAGGGATCATTCACCTGCCATTAGTGTTCCTTCTTCTGTAAAGCAAAGTCCACTAAAACAATTTAGGTTGTGCCATTTAGCTTCAAAGTCATCATGCACAAAATGAACTACACTTGGGATATATAGGGACTGAATACTGACAAAACCTTTACAAAATACTTTGACACCAGTTTTATTTAGTTACTTTAGTTATTTGTTTAAGTGTGAATCCATACCTGAGAATCTGAAGCTAAGAAATATATAAAAAATGAAACAATAGTGGTGACACTAAATTGCAAAAATCCAATTCAGTAGCTATTTTAAATTGCATTGAGACCTACTCAGACACTTTTCCAAAAATTACCTTCTGAAAACTTCTGAATAAAGCACACAGGAACAACTATACTTGCAAATCCACATACTTGCACAGAAACTTAATTCTAGTGACATTGTTGGGCTCTGATGCTTATGTCTTCAATTCTGATTTTATAGGCAAGTTAAAAAAAACATTTATTGCAAGCCCTGTTCAAAGTGTGAAGCCTAGCTGAAAGACCCTTTAAATATTATCAGTTTGCCATCAGAGCTGAAAGAATATTTAAAAAAATGACTTCATGTTAGGTCTGATCTGGATATTGACCAGACTAATGACCACAATGATGAAAGTTAATTTAAAAATTCTGCTAACAACATTAAGATAGGAGAGATTTCTCACCATCTGAAGGATGTACCTGGGATTTGAAAGAATGGAGTTTGATATGCATCAAAACATCAATCTAAAGAAAGCCAATAAATGGGTTAATTTCCACACTTTGAAAGGGGACATTAACAGCACAAATGCAAAATGAGGAAGGAAAGTAACTTTTTAAATAGCAATTTGGCAGAACTGGTACTGGCCATTGTGCTAGAAGTGTCAAGTAAAAGGAAACAACAAAAAAGGTATTGCAAGGTATTCATATAAGATGTTTAAGGACAGAAGATAGTTTTACTGCTCTAGTTAGTGTTACCAAGACTTCACTTGTAGTCTAGTACCAGTTCTAAGCATTATGACTTCAGAAAACCACCGTCACTGGAGATTCTTGAGTGCAGAGCAAAACCAAATAAACACAAGTTTATTTTTTCTCTCAAGTCATACATATCTAGACGACCTGGACAAATTCAATCTTTAAGATGTGACGCAGAATGAATGGGTATAGGCTGGATTAATAAAAATTTAATGTGCTGTGGGGTTTCTTTCAGGACAAGTTTTTCCTTGCATGTACTTAAATTCTTATAGCACACCACTGGGCTCAAAGGAAAGGCAAGACTCAATACAGCAGAATCAGGGTAGAGAAGTAAAAACTCCTGAAGCGTTTGAACAGTTCCTAGCACAGTTCAAGCCTGATTCAATTAATGTCCTAAAGCCCATGCATAGCTCTAGAGTTATCACAGGCCAAAGATAATTCCAAATAGGCAGGCAGGATGTGATATTTGTTCGGGAGACTAAAAAAAATATAATAATAAAATAATAGCAGAGACACAGACAGGCCAATCTAGTGGGCATCTGGATTGCAAGTCAGACCCTGACACTGTCCAATTTCTAATAACATTTGGCTATATCTGGGCTTCTAAAGCAGAAAGTGACAGGCTATTGTTTCAGGCAACCATAGTAAAGCATGCACAAGCTAGAAGAAAGGGAAATTGTCTCCACTGGGGAGCAGAAAAGTAGAAATCAATTTAGATTATCTGGTCTTTTCTAGGATTTATTTATTTGTATCTATTTACTTTTTAAGTTTGCCATCCTTGCTAACTCACTCTTGAGTCTAATGGGAAAAGATACACCATGCCATAGAAGCCATTGCCAAGGCCTTAAACAGAGCTCTATCTTACTAGGGGTCTTCAGGGCAGAATGTGCTTTCATGTAGCCACAGCACAAGGATCATCCATCTTCTTTTCTGTTGTCTCTAATAACAAGCAGTGTGGCAAGTAAGCTCTTCTACAAGGATGAATTTTCTCTTCCAGCAGGTGTGTTGCCAGAACTAGAACAAAATCCAGAGAGCTTTCTTTTCACTTTACACAGGTGCCTCCCAATCCCCTTCCTCAAAGCTCTGTATAAAACCTTTGGCCAATATAGCTATTAACTTTTTAATATCTAAACAAATGAGAGAAGAAAGGTAGAAAACCAATGAAAGAAAGGAAAAGAACTTTAAAAATATCAATATATTGCTTCACAAAGTACTACCAAGAAGAGTTACCTTGGAACACAGCTCTAATGAATATGGTGAAGTTTTTGCTTTTTGCGGGTATTGTCATTGGTATTATAACTATTTAAAACAGAGTATTAAACACCGATGTCAGTTCTTAGAATGTTCTCATGCTGCGGAAGCTCAATTCTGCATATGTTGCCCAGATACAAATCCAGTGTTTCAATACAAATCCAGTACTTCAACACTGGCCACGTAACAAAGGAACAGCACTTGTAGTCAAGTCATATTCCTTCACTGTGGACTTGCTGCGATTCTCTAAGTTGCATTTCTCACCCACTTGCTGCTATTTTGTAAGTTTCATTTTTCACCTAATTCCATGAGGATAAAAATTCCAAAGTCTACCTGGAGACACATATGCAACACCATGTACATCAACACAGTTTGAGGTTAAACAGGCCTACAACAGTTAAACAACCTATAAATAAAAGATAGTAGCTTTTAAAATATTCACATACTTTTGGGGTGATCTACTATCAACTTCAGCTTTTAGTCGCAAATTCTCTCGTAAAAGGCTATTGTTTTCCATGCTCAGTTTCTTATTTGCCTAAGGAAAAGAAAAGGAAAAAAATAAGTATACAGTGAAAGAGAAATGACTTCTAATATTTATAGGACAAGCTGTTTCTCCTTTTTAAAGAGACAAAACTAGAAATGTGCAGGCAGGAAACAGCCTTCAGACAGGGACACCACTTAAAAATCACCATGGGAAATGGTTTGCAAAACTGAATAGCGAACAGACATTTTTTATTTATATTCCCAAAATACATTGCAAGTGTCCTATCTAGGGAAATAAACACAGCTATGTTAGTTAGCACAGAAAGTCATTAAGGAGATGTACTAATGGCAATTCCATGTTTTTTTTCCACATGACTAAATACATTAAGTACATTAACATTACAATGTGCAGGTATCAGCAAAACTAATGTTGAACAGCTTCCTCCATTCCAAATTAGAGCAAGATTACTTTGTGGATTTTTGGCTTGTTTTTAAAGCATAGTTGTCCTGTGGATGCAAATCCATTACGACAAGCTATTTGCAGTCTTTCTTCACTTTCTTCCAAGACATTCTGATTAAGATTCCTGATTCACAACCATTCTTACTCCTTGAATTGAGGTCAATTCCTTCTTCTCAGCTCAGCAGACACCCTTGTTAACAATACACTTCTCTCTATATGAAGTTTTCCTGCCACCGTGTTTCAGAACAATGAATGCCACTATCCTAACAAGCAGAATACACTCTTTGCACTTCCTAGAGTCTGCTCAATCTCCCTATGCTAAAAACCGCACCACTAGTCCAGGACTCGTAATTCATAGCCTCAATTAGATAACGCTTCTACTGCATAATAAAAGTATGATCTAGAGCTAGATCTGAAGAAAGAGCTGTGCAGCTGGGCTCAGGAGTGAAATGTACTTTTTCAGAAGCATGAAACAGTGCAAGAAGAGAGGCAGAGAACTTTAAATGCTCATACAAATATCCCTAGCAATCTTTCCAGGTGAGGGGGAGGAGATATGGAGCAGAAAAATATAAACAAACACCCTGCATCCCCAACACCACAATATTCCTAAGTACAGAAAGAATAACTAGAGACTTGCGGCAAAGAAAGGAAGGGTGAGCCCCAGACTGAATGTCAACTACTTGGTATTTAAAAAATAAAAGCAATAAAAACTATCCTGAAAGCAATGAATGAGAATTCAGGAGCGTTCAGTTCCAAAGCATCATCAAACCATTTGAAAACATGGCCAAGCCCTTCCTCTCCTTCCAAAAACACACTTCCCCCAGCTACATAATCAAGTAAAAAACTTCATTACTTGTGTACCATTGATAGGCAAGGCATCCATGTGACACATGGCAAGGCAGGACTGAACCCCTCTGGTGTCCTTCTTCTGTCCTTCTTTTTCTAGTGCTCTACCCTCCAAGTCAGTAATTTGCAAGGGACCCCCACTTACAGCACAACGTCTACATTAATGAGTTCATGTAATTAATGCATTTTTAATGAGTGTACTTAGTCTAGGCTTTCTCCTATGGAGTTTGTTTCACCACTCCTGTAGATTTTATGACTCCACTCAAAGTAATAATGCCTACTTTGGGCATTCCTGTATTTGTCTGCTCTAGAACATTAAATGATAAAGGTGGTTGCTATTTCCTGATTCAGTCTAGTTTTGAAAAAGAAAGTGGTGGCAACCACATTTACTGAGGGATCTTGTCTAACTGGGAAGTGCTGTCTGGTTGAAACTCCTGGGTCAGTTATTTTCAGGGATGAGACGGTTTCTGGTTCCAGACAGTGTGTGAGTGGGAAAGAGGTCTTGCTGTTCAGAATGGGGATGGGCAGTGCATGCTGATAAGTGAGACAAGGTCTGCCAGAGCCAACTGACTTTAGGTACTTATGGAATTGAGTATCTGTTGGACAAGTGACATAGGAAAAAAGTGTTGGACTCAATGATCTTAAAGGTTTTTTCCAACCTAAATGATTCTATGACAACAGCTTCAGAATTCTTCCCTAAAACCTATCTAAGCCTCTATTTTTTTTCTAACTCTTCACCAAATTTAGAGAGTTCATATGCTTAAATCTCTTTTCTTGCTAAGGCTAAAGTTATACTGAAAAAATATCCAAGCAAACCCCTTCTTCATTTCCTGTTACAGTGTTCTTTTTACTTACCTAGGCAAAAAGTTAAAAGCTTAGTCATCCCAAAAGAAAGAGAGAAAGAGAAAAAAAGAAAAAGAGGCAGTACAGATTATCTTCATAAAAAGAACCCAAGAAAAATACAGGCAGACAACAACTTCTTGCTGGAAATCCTCTCTTGCCATCTACAAGTGAATCTGAAGCTCCTGGGGTCCTAGAAGTGTCACATTAACAAAATGGCAGAACAGCACAATGTGTGCCTCCAAGTCTATAGCACAGAAAAAGTGTGAACACTATTAATGCTAAAAACTTTTTAAAAGTCCTAAATGCACCATGTTTCAGTTTTGCAGGAAGTAACCCAGTATTGTTCATAGAAGAAATCAAGGCAGCATTTTGAATAAATACAAGTCCAGTTTTTCCACCTTGATTTCAAGTTAATCTGAAATTTCATTCTTCTTCAATGTTTAAGGTGGTCTTACTTGTGCCTGCAGGTATATTTTGCAAGATACTTTTATTCAGAGGTATTTTCAGATGCCTATCTTCTTAATATTTGCTTCTTCAGCATCAGATTTACTTCTATATTGCATCAAGATGTATAAAAAGTCTGCAGGTTTCCAGTAAAGGATATTCTGGTCAGAAAATGCTGAAGCTTGTCTATTTTCGGTCAAAGGGTCAAGTTACTCTGTCTCAGCAAATTGCACCAAAAATATCGGCTAGTAGGGAGGGCAATAGTGCAAAATCTGCCTTAGCCAACTGTACTGTGTTTGCCCACTGAATGTTGCAAAATAGATATATTATATAGATTATGGCAAGCCTGAAAAATCTGGTCATCAATACTGTCGACAAATGCTACTATAATCCAATTACCCAGTCATAGAGTGACAGAGGAGTTGAATAAGAGTCACAGAAAAGAGTCACTAGAACAGGCAATAACATCTGACACTTACAAGGGCTATATGGAAATACTATGATATACCAATAGTCACTGGAATTCAATTTTTTTCCTCCTTCTTCTAGATCTATGAAGTATCTGAAGGTCATGGTAGCTCTACTCCCATTTAACTAACACAAAACATTTTTTTTGCCGAAGAAATGTGTTTGTTACATTTATTACCTCCCTTAGCTTTTCCACATTATCCATCAGTTTTTCGCACATATCATTGGCAGTTTTCAGCTTTTTGCTCCATTCTTCTGGGGTTTCTGGGCCACTGGTATCTGCTTCATTTGCTGACTGGCTAGTTTCCTCATTTTGGCAAGGCAAAACTGATGCCACAGGATCCAGAAGAGATTTCAGCTGTATCTGTAAACTGAGGTTTTTACCTCTCAGATCTTCTACTTCTTTTTGCAGGGATTCTATTTCATCCTAAAGGTGTCAGAAATTCAGAGGAATTAAAATAATTTGTGAGATTAATTAAATAATACTGGCAAGTTCCCACAGCACTTTAGAAACATGAGTTCTGGCAAGCCCAGATGCATGCCTTTGCTTACACATATTTCTAAGTATGCTTATGTACTGTGCTTTAGGCAGGATTTTAATCAACCTGCACACTCAAGCATACTGAAGGTTTTAGTGCAGGGAATCCCTTGACTACATAAAGGACCCTGAACAAACAGTTGGGCAGACCAAGAGCTTCAAAGCATTCAGCAACATGAATCTATTATTAGGGCACTCTGTGGGAGGATTTCCTGTATATCAAGAGTGTTCTTAAGGTCGTCCTCTGCTGACTCATTTGCTGTTATTTAAGAGTGTTTCTCTCATATTATTCTGAAATGTCACATGTTAGGATGCTGAAAGTCTCCAAATTCAAAACGGACGGAACACTGCCTGGAAAAGGCTGCTCCAGCTACACCAAAGCAGCAACATCTTAGGGAAGACTCTCAAAATGTAAAGAACAAAGCTCCTGGCTGTATCAATCTGAAGCCACAGGGAAGCAAAAACCTTCCAAAGCCTGTTGTTAAAGGGATAACAGAAATAATTCATCCTGTAAACATGTCTTCTACACTGTTTATCAATTCAAGGGTATGAGTTGTTCACGGTCACACTACTTAAGGAGGCCATATATAGCATTTACCTAAATCCAAGGCATATTTTCACAAATAATCATGCCCGCTGCTGCCCCCAGCATGGAAACAATAATTTTAAATTAAGCGGGTTTTTTAGAAGAAATTCATGTTATCCTATGACTAGCTGTATGAATTTTTAGTTGATTCAACAGAAAGGCAGGAAGCGTCTTATCCTTACTCCTTCTCTCAGAGAGCCTAAAAGAACCTGAGCTATGGGCAAGCTTGTCATGAAAGATAGCTCTTACTTCCCCAGTGTTAAGGATATAGAGAGAGTCCATTTCCTTTCCCTCATTCTCCTCCCCATGACAGGTTTCCTTCAAAAATATGTGATGTCTTCACACTGCTGCTACTGAGGAAACAACAGCTGAGGAAACAAACTAAGCACATTTCTTATTAACACCTTTTCATCTTCTTCCCAAGGGAATTTGGAGTATTCAGCTCTGCTTTCAAGCATTTACTCACTTTCAGAAAACAATAAAACAATAATGCTAAAAATTAACCTATGCCAGAAGGTTACAGTGAGCAATATTCTTTATTTAGTCTCTCTGAGCATTTAGTCTCTCTGAGCAACAGAGAATTGTTTCAGAAAATGTCAGAAAGTGTTTGTATTGAAGACAAAACAAGAAGTTCCCCACACCTAATATGCATAAAGAAAATGCTGCCATACCACCTGGGGGCCGAATTCCCACAAAACTAAAGAATTGGCTCTACTTGGCTGCCTGTTGCCTAGAAAGACTATTACTGTGACTTCAGTGGGACCGCTTCAAGCACCAGCAAATGCTCTCTTGTAACCTTAGTCAAAAGGTGGCATTTTAATGCAACTGAATTTCATGCAGATATAGTATACACCTTTCCTCAAATTAAAAACAGCAGGGCTCAATGCAAAATTTTGTATGTCGTAGTTTAACAGCTGCAGTTCATCTGGAAAGTCACAACACTCCTCCTTGTCCTTACCTCATATTCTTTGTGGAGCAATTCAAGCCTTGTTTTACGTAGGTGTTTTCTGACTGTTGGACTAAATATAGGATCACTTTCACTTGTTCCTCCTAAAGCAACAATAGGATGAAAGAAGCACTGATACTGTTTCATTTTCAGTCAATTCAACCCTAGTAATCCACGTTATACAATTTTTCATATTATCAACTACAAATGCATCTAATATTGGACCAATTGGCTACCACGGAAGATTTAAAGTCCTTTCACTTTAAAAACAGATTCAACTTGAGTACCTACTAGTGATGTTTAGAAGTCAAAATCTTGATTCACAGCAGAAAGAAAATGTTACAACTTTGTTTTTTCCTTAACAGAATCCTATGTTATTTAAGACCATACTAATAAAATAAAGTTGAAGGAAAGGGGCAGGGTATCAAGCATACATTTAATCAGCACAAGTTACTGTAAGTTTTTAAAGTGAGATTATTCAGATAAATTTTTATCTTAGAATGAAATAGCATTATTTATTTATTTATGTCAAATAAAGACTGCAGTATTTCCTAGCTCTGGGGAAGTTAAGAGCCTCATGCAGTTGCTATAGCTTCATCTTATTTCTATGCTAAGAGTAATTTTCTTAAAAATAAAGAAAGAAAAGGAGGAAGTGATGAACAAAACAAAACAAATAAACAACAAGTAAAAAAACCCACATACTCATTCAAGATTCTGGATTGAAATACATTACTTCTCAGCTAAATGCTGGTCTCTTAGGTTAACAGGTTGCAATGTATAGGTGAAAATGCATTTTTTCAGTTAAAGGCACCATCCAACCAAGATTTCAAAACAATCATTAGAGCAATTGGGTACTTATTGTGTTTGGATAATCTAGCCATTAATATACACAATGTCTTTGGAACTTTCCAGTAACATCCCTAATAGCTACAAGGTTAAAGATAATTCTTCCTTAGATGTTGGTAAAAAACATACAGAAAAAAAGGTATCCAGACATCTCTGGACTCAAAGCAATCTCCTCCAGCAGTAAATACCAGAAAGTTATTTCAAAGCCTAAACTTGTCCTTACCTATAATCTCCTTGCAGGGATTTTCAGGTGTGATGGGAATCCTGCAAGCTGGGCACTGATTATTGTTCTTCAGCCACACTTCAATACAAATGGAACAGAAAACATGGTTGTTCACACAGATAACTGGGTGACGGACCTTTAAGCATTAAAGAGGAAATAAAAAGGAAAAAAAAAAAAAAACAGACTCTATGAATATCTTAAAACTCCTTCAAGTGACAAAATACGAAAATACACAACCCCATCTCTCACTGCAAGTCTGGTCTTGCAGGAAAGTGAGGTTGTTTTGCAGGGCTAGCTAGGAGCAACCTCCTGACTCACAAGACCAGATTTCCCTCTTTTAATAAGCTGTAACAATTTCTGCAGAACTAAGGTCCTTGTTTCCTTGTTAATAACCAGAGCAGCAGCAGCACCTTTCCTTTACCCCACAACCTTCATGAACTACAGCCAGCCACTCCAGCGAAATGAATTCTCCTCCCAAAGTAGAACACAACCAAAGTAGGTACCTCTTCAAAAGTGAGGCACCGAGGGATCTCTACTGGCACCATTCAACACTTTGCTGTGGAAGAGGTATCATTGGAACTTAAAGTGTTACAGATTAACTTTAGCCTGCGGATAATCAGCTTCATGGAAATCAGCTTTTAAAAGGATCAGGGCCAAAACCACAGAGCTGAAATGTGAACCAGCAATCACTAATTCAAGTCTCCTGCTAGATATGCATTGCTACTAAATAAATCATTACCCAAGAATGGAGCAGCTAACTGAAGGATTAAATATTCCAATCAGACACAGATTCTTTCAAGCTTTTCCTCCCCTTCCAAAACAGTAGGGTAAACAAACTTTTAGAAAATATTAATGACAATGCACTATTCTCTCTTGTCATTTAACTATAAACCCTGTTTGAAAGTATATGTGCATAGAGGGACCAAAATGACGAAGAAGAAAAAGACTTTATTCCTTATTGCAGTTTGCTACAGCTTACTGTAATATACATTCTCAAATCTCTTACTTGTTAACATTAGTATTTGTGTTAGGGGTCTTAAAACAGTTGTTTTTCCTTCACTCCCGTCTTTTTCCAAGAAATGTATTTTTAGACACATCAGAATATATATTACTTTAAATTCTACCATACTGCACTCAAAACCCAAGTTCAAGAGAATCTTCATCTTTAAATGGAGTTCCTCATCATCTCCAAGATATTCCTCTTTCATTCTATTAGTAAAGTAGTCAAACTAAAAAGAAAAAATGAAATGCTGGCAGGGAAAAGCAAGCAGCTGGAAAGAACAGTCAGTAACCACTTAGGCCAACAGATCAGACATGTCCTGTAGTAACTGTACCCATATGATCAGCACTCTATGAGCTAAAACCCAACTGTTTAACAACTGAAATATTCATGGATATGAATTAAGGCCCAGATCTGTCACCTTCTTCTCCAATTCATTCTCTATGCCTCTGTTACCTTATAGGATTCACAATATTTTTAAGACCTCCAATCTGACAGTCCTGAGAGTTAAAGGAATTATCTATACATAAACAGAAACTCAAGTTACTGAAGGTATGAACAGAGAGAGACTGAACTTTTACTTCCAATTAAGAAGACTTTTTTTATGTTTATTGCAAGCACTAGCACACCAATGCTTTGGTAACATTTAAATATTACAATTTCCATTATTTCTAATTAAAAAAAAAATCTTGTTAGTTATTACTTTCTTTTACAAGAGAAAGAGCCTTCTCACCTGCAGCTAGCAGGGGAAAAAAAAACCCCAAAACTTTTTCTCTAGCCGTACTTCTTTCTTACTCTGAAGCAGCCTGAGAATAGTTACATGGATGGTGATGATAAGATACAGAGCAGAATAATATAAAATAATCCAAACAGGAAAAGACGTTTCATGAGTGCAGGTTTTCCACCCGGGGAGCAGGAGACCCTCAGTTACCCCAAACCTGACACAGAATCACACTTCTTGCACATGAATGATTACTCCGTATCTCTAGCAAAATAGTAAGTCACGTTTATTACTCTCCAGGGTACAGTGCTTCTGATTTACACACCTTAACAAGTTTCATTTCAGGGCTGGGATTTTATACTTTAGTTGGCTCAGGATCCACACAAAGCAAAGCACACCAGAACAGCAAAAGCCGCTATTGAAATGTCACACGATGGCTGGTGCTGCCACTGCCCCTCCCACCAACTGTGACAAGCCCAGGGGGTGGGGGATCAGGACATACCTACTACTAAAAAAGCATTTTACTTGAATTACAGCACAGTTCCATTTCATTCATTGACCATATCTAGAAAGACTACAGTTTATTTCAGAAGGCTTCATCAGCTTGGTGATTTTGAGCAATTTCCTAATTCTTCCCCTCCAACATAATGCCGTTCCTATACAGATCAACATCCAATCTTGTACACATCGGCTTCACTTTGAAGGCACTTCTGGGCCTGCAGGCAGCACTAACAGAGGAGCAGGCACATGGAAAATCACACACCACTGAACCAATCCCAGACATCCTACACTGTTTCAACCAACACAGACCTGTGTCTCGAGCCCAAGCAACCTGTCGACACCAAAACCAACAAGAGAGACCTCCAGACATTCTGGGACAAGTAAAACAGTCTGAAGCAGATGGCTTCTGATCTGCTATCTAATTAAAAACTGCAGCTATGTTAGAAAACAGCCCAGACCGTACCAAAAGAATATTCAGGTAACAAACACGAAATTGTTCCAAGCAATTCACTCTTACTTTAAATGGTTATTTGCACATCTGCTGCCCAAGATTTCGGGTCCAATAAAAACAATGAGTGGCCAACTCATTGAAAGAATTTCTCTTCAACATTTCCTTTTTTATCCTCTTACCATAATGCACAGAGAATAGTTTCTATCTTGCAGTCAAACCTTGGCAAACTTTGCAGGGATAACAAGAGATAAACTGAGTTTAGGGTGGGCCTTCTCTTGATTTGAAGTCTATGCCATAAACCACAAAAGTATCAGTATTATGTCAACCGTCCATGATACTCCCTGCTCTCCCCTAAAAGGTAATAAAAAATGACAAGATTTTTTCCCTAATACAGGCTAAACATACTTAAAACTTAATCCTGAGAAAATGTGTTTTTCTGGTGAAGATTTTCAATGAAGTTCCAAGCTAGAGACAAAGATGTCTGTTAAAAAGAAAGGGCAATCAGAGTTGTCAGCTTTGTTAAAATTGAAACAGATTTACATGTCTAAAAATGAGAGCATTCAAATATCTTTATTACATGCATCACCAATAGATTCACAATTCATTTATATATGTTAATGTATTATCTCAGTGCAAGAGAGCAAGGAAGAGGGTGGAAGCCTCTTCCAGTACAAACTCAGGAACATCTAAAAAGGAAGGAAAGTATGAAATAGTGGCTTTATAGCAAGATATGAATGAACACCTAATGAACACCTAACCAAACTGTTAAGTGCTTAGATCAGAAAGTAACTAGGAACGGATTCAAATAGCAAATATCTTTGTCAGTTTGATTTCACTCTCCTCTTGTCACTCTTCCCACTTTTTGCAGAGTGGAAGGTATCCACGCTGCATTACATACAGAGTACACTTGGGTTCTACTCCATTTTCATTAGACAGATAAATAGAAAAAGAAGTAACATGACAACGGCCAGGAAATCTTGCTCAGCTTCCACAAAAAAAAAAGAAGAAATGAATAAAGGTGGTTGCTCAAAGTAACACACTGTCAGAATTATGAAACTTAAGAAAAGGGAGACGTCTGACTACTTTCACTACCAGCGCTACACACCTACTATGCGCCTGCTCTTTTGTTATCACTGCAACAGATAAGGTCTGGGAGGAAAGGCCAGGTGAGGTAGAAACAAACCTGACAATAAACGCCAGAGTACAAACATAAAAGGCTACTTCTCCCCTTGTAATTATTGTTGTGCTTTAAGAAAAGAAAACGAGATTAAAAAAAAAAAAAAAAAAAAAAAAAAAGAGTAGTAAGGAATGCGCAAAGAATTTGAGAAGCAATTAGTGACAGCCATGAAATTAGCTCTGGGGCTTTTAGAGAAGAACAGACTAGCAAGAGCCCTCTGCTTCCCGAGGGAAAAGAAAAAGGAACTGAGAAAAGGCCAGAGAGGAAACGGAAACTTTTTCTCCAGACTGCTGCAGTTTTGCTCAATACTTGAAAAATCTGCTTGCTTATACACCCCCTCTTTGTTTCACTTGTCCTCCACGACACAGCAGCACACTCAAACACAAGCTCCCCGAGCATTTTATAATAGAGTATCCTACTGGTAACGGGAGAAAACCCCAAAACGTCAACACCTGCACCTCGGGAGCTGCACACCCGCATACCTGGGGCCCCCCAGGCCCATTCAACACCTCCCAGGACACTCGTGACGGGACAACGCGCGCTTCCCAACATCCCAAGGGTGCCAGCAAGCCTCGGCCGCTGCCGGGAACGGCGCACATCCCAATTTCCTTCCCCGCACGGAGCCGCAGAGCCTTAAAAGACAAAACCCCGGCGAGGGTCAGAGCGTCGAGCCGCGACGGGGCCCCTGAGCTGCCGCCATCGGCCGGACCTCCCTGCCCCCCGCATCCAGCCCCGGCCTGCAGGGCCGGGCAGCGGCGGCGCCATTACCTTGCCCAGGCAGATGTGGCAGGTGATGGGCAGCGTGAGGGACAGCGTGACGCTGGGGCCGTGCTGCGCCATGGCGGGCCCCGAGCGGCGCGGCCCGGCGCCAGCAGCACGGAAGTCCCGCGGGCGGGCGGCCCCGGCCCCCGCCGGCCCCGCTACGGCAGCCGGCGAGGCCAAGCCGCCACCCGGCGGAGGGGAGCGCCGCGCGCTCTGGCCGCGCTCCCCTGGAGGGCGGGCGGGAGCCGCGGCCCCTCACGGCTCTGCCCTGCCGCTGCTGCCCCCGGGGGGGTGGCCCGGGAGTCCATGGAGGTCTCAGCCTACGCACGGCATTCCTGGGGGGAAGCACGGCGCTATGGGGAGCACAGGCACAGTGCCTGTGCAGGAGGAGGCCGACGTGGTAGCAAGGGTGATCTTCTTTCCCTTGGTAAACCTTTGCTTGTGCTCAGCTTTCATCATGCTGAATTAAATAAACGGCTGTTTTAATTCTGTTAATTGTCCTGAATCACAGAATCGTTGAATGACAGAGTTTTAGAATTACAGGATTCTAGAATGGCTCGGGATAGAAGGGATCTTAATGATCATCTTGGTCCACCCCCCGTGCCATGAGCAGGGACACCTTTCACTAGACCAGGTTGGTCAGAGCTCCATCCGGCCCGGCCGTGAACACTCCCAGGGATGTGGCATCCACAACTCTGGGCAACATGTTCCAGTGCCTCACCACTCAATATCTAATATAAACCTACTCTCTTTCAATTTGAATCTGTTCCTCCTTTTCCTGTCACCGTGTGCCCTTGTAAATAGTCTTGGCCCATCTTTCCTGTAAGTTCTCTTCAGTTACTGGAGGGCCACAATTAGGTCACCCTGAATCCTTTTCTAGCCTGAACAATCCCAATTCTGTTAGCCTTAGGAGAGGTGCTCCATTCCTCTGACTGACTTGGTAGCCTCCTCTGGCCTCGCTCCTACAAGTCTTTGTCCTTCCTGGGATGTGGGAACATGTCCTTGTGTTCTAGGGGAAGCTCCCAGGGCATGAGCCCCCATTCCCTATTACCTCCAGTCCATCTGCAGTCTCACGCCTGGCATCACTGCTGGGTTCCCACCCTGCCCTCCCGCTGCACGGGCAGCTTTCCTTCTTGGCCCACTGCATTGCCGGTCAGCTCAGGTGGTATTTCAACAGCCCATGCAGCTTTGGGGGCAACAAAAAAATGAGGACTGGGATGAGTCCTCATGCCCTGCAAGGTGCTGCATGTGGTGATGCCATGTGGAAGATTCTGATCCATGGAAACCAAGGGGCCAAATCTAAGGATGAGAATTTTGCATCTGCCGTCCAGCTTGTGCCAATGACTCTCCAAATCATGGAGCTTTTGTGTTGCACTTTCTGGGCTGCTGGAAAGCAGCTGGGAAGCAGTGCTGGGGGGATATGAGGCTCCTAGGAGTCTGCTCGCTTGACCTCAGTCCCAGGATTCCTGTAATTTCTTGTAAATGTGCCACAGCATGCTGAAAATTATAGACCTGAGTGATTTAACACTGCACCACAAGATAAATGCTTATAATGCTGAGCAGCTAATTCAAACAAGCATAAAGTTGTGGATGCAATGATTAACAAGGAAAGTATCTTAGACTGACATAGCAGAGTTGCACAGATGCATTTCAATTTGATATAGGTAAGTCACTGCAAATAAAGTGAGGGAACTAATCTATGGTGACATTCCAGCATAGACAAGACCTAGCGGATTTGGTGGTAACGCAATGCTTGGGTAGGAGAGGATGGGTTTGAATAAGGTATGCTTGATAAAAATTGAGTGCTTACATGTTACAACACTCTTTAGTAAACTCCAGGAAAAAGTACTGTCAAATTAGAAAAAAAACATTTACCAACATAATGCATATACCATTAATTAAGATAGGCTGGAGACATCCACTTCGAGGAGATTCTTTTAGTCTTGGTACAACTGACATGCTGCTTAGGTAGAATGGTGCTCAGAGAAATTTCTTCAAGAGAAATGTAAGATTTTTGAGCTTAAAAGAGAACCACTGGAGCCTGAAATTCATTGTGTGAGTTTATTGTGCAGCCAGCAAACTACACAGGAATGCAACGAATCCCTCTTACTTATCTTTCTTAGCTTTATTTTTACATTGACTTTTATTGAAAAAATGTGAATAGACAATATAGACAGTAGAAAGGGCAAATACATGAAAGAGAAATCAAAAGCAAGGAAATGCATCTTACATTTGACATGTGAAACTCTTTTAAATGAATCTGGGATAAAGCAGGAACTCTTTCAAAGACATAACTTCCACTGCTTCAAAAAAGTGTATGTAACTGGAAAGTGACCTGTTAGAGAACAAGCTCTGTTGGGATGAATATATTTTCTCTCAACCAAAAAAATAACTTGTAAAGGAGTTTAATTTTCTGAATAAGCTGCCAAAAGGAACATGTTTTCTCTTAAGGAGGTTAAACGTATTTGTTTAGTGGATTTCTGCTGAAGTTGTATGCATAGTCTGTGAAGGAATACTTAAAAAATTATTTGTGATCTAGTAGCGCCTCAGGTTTTGTTGAAATTTATGGGTTGATGTTACCAACTCTTCAGGGGTATGGAAAATACTTAGTTCTGTAGTACTGAAAGTGAGACCTCAGAGAGCAAGGAGAAAGGAGCTGGAGGGGTAACAATCTGCTGCAGCTGAGGGGAGCTGAGAAATACCATGCAAATGCAGGAGGTAACAAATGTTTAACAGGTCCAGGCTGTTGAACACCACAGTCCATGTAGCATGAAGGATACTTTTCAAAAGGGCTGGAGCCAGGATGAAACAGATAAAAAAATTCCTGGAATGCCTGGCATGCCTCTGCTGCGCACTGGGGCATAAGGATCAAACAATCAGGCAATTTTCCAACAATCTGGCCAGTGCTGCTAAATCTATAGAGAAAAGATGGGTTAAAAGCCAAGACACTAACTGTGAATGATCTCCTAGGATTAGGGCTTCATTTGTGAAATGCTTCAGCAACTTCACTACCTGCTCCTGAAATCTCAGAAGCCTGAGAGGAATTATAGTGGAAATATGAAAATAGTATCTGTCACAAAATGTGCAAAGTTCTTTGATAAGAGCTTGAAAAGAACCAATATAGGACAAGAAAAACTGATCAGAGTACTAAACGGAGACAATTCTTTTCTGCTTGAGACATATATTGTTTAATTAATAAAGATTAATAAAGTTACCATATTTTTGGCTTAAAGTATATAAATTACTGTATTTTGGATCTGTGTTTCCCAACAGTGCGCAGAGAGAGGAAGGAAAAGGTGTAGGTATGAAAAGTCTGTCTTCTTGGCTGATGAGCCCAGTGATAAATAATGCAGTTGCACTGTTTCCAATAATTTGAATATAGATATATTTGGATGTGGGGCTTTATGCCATGAAAACCTAACATAAAGGTCAGTTTTTGTAGCAACACAAGTAGGTACAAACCATTGATAGCCAAACTCTCCACCCTCAGTGGCCACTTTTGCAACAGTGAAGTCTGTCCAAGTTGTCTTTAAAGAGTTTCCTCTTCAGGAACCAGACTGGATGGATCTTCAGCTTTTATAAAAGGGTTTCCCAGGCGGTTTTGCATGATTTAGGGAAATATAGGGTGACATTTGCCTCAAACTGAGTAAAGAAGCATTGGATTCTAGGTGCCTAATTCAGACCTGTGGTTATTAAAGGGTGAAAACAGGTTCCCCCTGCTGAGGATTTTACTGTTGAGGAGCCCTGCAGGGTGGTGGCCTCACTGGCTCCTGTTGTGAGACACCATCTCAGGGATTCACTGGCTGCATTCAGAGGCCATTCAGTAGATATATGTAGCTCTCAGATACCCCTGTCTGTCCTGCCTGAGGACTGTAGGCTGCTCCTGCCACCTGCTCTTTGGGAGTTCCCATGTGGCTTGCATTTTAAAATGTAAGCAAATTTCATTTCTCTCTTTAAAACAGTGTTTTGGGGTTTGGCTGTGAAAAAAAATTGGTGTTTCTAGAAAGGAAATAAAATGAATGTTAGAGGCCAGAAGATTAATCTCTGGCCATTTGGTAAGAGAACTGGGACAGAGAAAGAGAATAACTTTGTTGATTTAATAATATTTGAGATTGACAGTCTCGTGGAAGCTTGGTGCAGTTAGTCTTCTTCACAAGAAGCAGTAAAAGATGAAAAATCACTTTTAAAGATAAAGTTTTCATTTTGAGTTTCACCACTGTAACTTTACCCTCTTAAAGAAGAATATTCCTGCTCTCACTTTCCACAACCCACAAAGGAATTAAAGGACTAGCTCAGATGTAGACATCTTGCTTCTAGGCATCCAAAGTTCAGTAAGAAAAACCCCATTCTTCATAATGTCTTTTAGATTTTTTGATCTTGCACTTCTGATGTTTTCCATTTTTCTTGATGTGTCAGCAAGGAGCCAAACAAGTAAATAGATAACGTTGGGTTATACCTGAAGTCGGTGCAGCTTTCATACTTAGGACACTAGGCTGTGCCCTTCTTTCGTTTTGAGGGTCATGGAAGAGGCTGATTTCCCTTTAGACCCTTGTTCAGATATTTTTTCTAAACAAACTGTATTATACTAGAAAGACATCTGAGGGCAGGGAGAAGCTCCACAAGTATTGTGCTGTGCAGGCACACTCTACCCCACTTGTATATCTCAGCCTAAGGATGTCTCCATGGACTTTTCACCAGCCAGGAGACTGTCTGGATGAAGGCTGGCTGCAATGAGCCACAGATGTACCTGGTGAGGTGCTGACCATCGAGAGGTATGGATAAACAGACTTCCTACTCTTATTTCTTATTTTATTTGCTAGTATATACAGAGCCTTTGTGAAATTGGCAATATAACAGTGAAGAGGGATGAATTTTAGCTACCTTTTATGCATAGAAGGTCTCTCGCTAACCCATCTGTATAGATTTAACTGACTTAGGAGACTGCTTCTGCTGGGAATATCTTGAGGTTTAGGCCATTACTCTGCAAGTTTTGGTTGCTACCTTATCTCTGGCATTGCTCTAAGTGTTTGAAGGTTTGATGCAACAGGCCTTGATTTAAATTGTAATTATGAAAGCCTTTCAGAATACCTTGTGGTGCCTGCTGCCAGCAGAGGATCTGTCCCCTAGGATGTAGTGAAGAATGAGGCAAAACCCTGCAAAACATCAGAAAAGTGTGATAAACTTACAGAGATTACAGAAATCACAGTTCCCTTCCCTTCCCTTCCCTTCCCTTCCCTTCCCTTCCCTTCCCTTCCCTTCCCTTCCCTTCCCTTCCCTTCCCTTCCCTTCCCTTCCCTTCCCTTCCCTTCCCTTCCCTTCCCTTCCCTTCCCTTCCCTTCCCTTCCCTTCCCTTCCCTTCCCTTCCCTTCCCTTCCCTTCCCTTCCCTTCCCTTCCCTTCCCTTCCCTTCCCTTCCCTTCCCTTCCCTTCCCTTCCCTTCCCTTCCCTTCCCTTCCCTTTTCTGTTAAGCAAGGGAAGGCTAGAATTAACAGTGTAAAATCTTAATGAGTAGATTATGCTGAGCAGTGTGATTCACCTCCATTATTCTCCCAGTCTCAAATGTTTACCAGCCAATCAGAACATTCCTTAAAACCAGAGATTTATAGAGAAAAGTCAGCCCTAATTGAATTTCTTCATTAAGAACACCATCAAACAGATACAGAACACCTTACACCACCTTGTTTAAATTAGATTCATTTTTCTGATTAATTATTAAAAGGAAAGTTTAAAAAATCATAAAATCTTAAGTGCTATTAAAAATTGATTAGGAATGCATTTTTTCATTGACCCAGTTTGTATTTTTTTAAATTTTTTTTTTGTCAAAGCTAATACATTTGAGTAGCTGCCTCAGACAGAAGTTTGTAATCATTTGGTCATCAGTCAATTAATCACAGCTTCATAAATATTGATCTCAGATTACATTTATTCTTCATTCTTGAAATATAGTTTTTTATTAATTTAGGCTCACTCACATACATTGTGGTTTACACTGAAATTATTTTAAAAAGTTCTATTAAAATTTAATTTGAGCAGCCAGCCAACGGTGCAGCCACTGCACATTGTGCCACCTTTTGGCAGGTTTGTCACCTCCTCCTGAAAGGTCCTGGGTGCCCACGGGTCATCCTGTAGAGCCTGCTGACTGGCATTTGTCACCCATAAACCTCTTCATGTGGAAGATACACACCACTTATCCCAGGTAGGAGTAATTTGTGACTAAGTATGGATTTTTCTGAGAGGAGCAAAGAAGGCTCTGATGTTTCTCTTCCCACCCTCAGTGGTCATGTCCTGATTCCTGGTAGTCTATCACAGATAGTGGTGTCTTTCTGACTGGAGTCATACAGCACTTGGCTGCCCCTTGGCCTCTGCCAGGCATCCCACAAGCCATGTGAAGGGTGTGTTTGTGGGTACATAGGTTGAATGTCCCCAGCCCTGCTGCAGTCCCTGTCATGGAGGTCATACATGACCTTGTGACTCATTCTAGGATGGTGAGGGTACCTCGGAATGCTCTTGCCGGGCCTGTTACTGCCTCTCTTCTACCTAGGAAAAAATCCAGTATTACTTTAGCAGAAGTTGCATCTGTAAACAGAAATTCTAGGAATTTTTGAAGTTAGATGCTGCAAGGAAGAGGAAGGACTGATCCCAAGCATTTGGAGGGAACACAATCCTCCTCATAGAATGTTCATCACACCTGAAGCAGTACTGAAGCAATGCAAGCAATCTTTATTAGCATTTCTGGTCCAGTTGCACCTAATAATCTCCATCTTGACAATTAATTTTCTTTTTGTGTGTGTGTTTGTGGTTATGTCTGATCCTGTAGTTTAAGAAACAGATATATGGACATATCAGGGTTAAGAGCACACATCTGAAGAGTGGCCTGAAGCATTCCCCACACAGGATGCATCCTTTTCTACCCCATACTTTATATTTTACTTTGAATGCTGTACTTCACACTGAGAATGACAAATTTCTTGGTTGGCTTCTGCAGTACATTTGTCCTATGCTCTGGTAGAAAAAGCGTGTCAAAGTCAATGTTCCCTAAAATCTCACTTGACTGAGGACTTTGGAGTAATGAGATCATGTAACGACCATTATCTTTTACAGCTCTGAAAAATTCTATGATGCATCTTTAATGTCTGACATCAAAACTGGTTGCCCATTGTTGTCACTCCAAAACTCTTATTTATTCTGGCACAGCTCTTCTGAGAGGCTCTGAAATACAGCTTCAAATCATGAGCAGCAGAGTGTCCTGGTGTGCTCTTCAGCATCAGTATGGAGTCATGTGGACCCCTGTTAGCATTCCTTTTTTTGGCTCTCGGAGAATGCCTCACTTTTGTGACTATCCATTTATCTAAAGTTGCAGAAAGCTGATGTAATTTCCAGAGCCCTATTCACCAATCAAATATATCACTCATTTACAATAAAAAATTAAATCACACTGCAGCAAGTTAGACACCTTCCTTTAAATCTGTCACACACACTGCTTTTCTACACTTTCAGAAAAATCAGTCTGTAAGGATCATGTCAGAAACAGGTGCAGAGATAACCCATTAGATAACCCATTTATTTTATGAATAGCTGTGAAGATTTAAGATATTTTCATCTCTGAGCTGTTTGCTACTTCTGTTCTTAATTGTTTGCTGCAAAGTCAGACTCATTTTTTGCTTTCATTATCCATGGACTATGAACATGCTGGACATAATTTGTTTGTTTTGCATTATGGCAAATCTAGAAGGGCATTGTCTGCTATGGCACAGTTATTTCCAGCAGAGAAATGCTAGCAAGGGTATCCAACTGGGGACATGTTAAATTGGTCCAGCTGTAACCTTAAAAAATTCTTGTCTGTTCTCTGTATTGTGTAATCAGAAGTGGATTCAGAGGCTAGTTGCAGCTAACATCTTCAAACAGGAGGGATGCCAAGGAGATCCAGTAAATATATCACCCTCTGACCCGTTCTTTGCAATAGTGTGATGGCTGGAACCAGGTTATCCAATTTATCCAGTGGTTTGACAGATGCTACTGTGAATTTGAGCAGTGTTTTTTGTTGAGTTTGGTAATCTCAGTCAATCTTTCCTGGCAGAAAAGAAGAAAAAGAAAAGCTGCAAAGCAATAGAGAGAGATGATTGTAACAGCGCCCCAACTCTTCCTGGCTTTTTGCTGCAGACACCTGCAAAATGGCCCAATTGGTGTTTTCCCATTGAAGCATTGAATTCACTGCTCAACATCTTCAGCACTTCTGAGAATGAATATTATAGTTGAATATAAGGTACTAGCTTATGAAAATGCTGAGTTTTAAAAAAATACAATCTTTCCGTAAATGTGCAGAGTTTGTTTAGTCTATAATATGCAAAGCTGTGTATTTCAATGAAATTCTTTAAACTTCAGAATAATGTAAAAGAAAAAGAATGCATTTCCTGTGAGTATATGCAGTAGATACATCTATTTTAAAAATTTTGCATTAATTGGACTGAATTGATTAAATTCAGCTGATATTTGAAAAACCTTTCTTGTTAAAAATGTAAAAAAAGTGGAATTTTGCATTTTGTTAATATAGATACAGTTATCCTTGGCTCAAAATCAGAGACCTCTGGAGTGAAGTGGCAGCCAAGGCATTGTACATGGCTCCTTGCAGGACCAGGCATTTGCCAGAAAAAAGATGCTATAGATCCAGATCAGTCCCAGATCTTTCCTTCTTGACTTACTGCTGAAATCTGTAATCCCAATTTCTTCATCTCTTCATTGCAAGAATGTTTAGCAAAGATGTTCAATCTTCAAGTAATTTTTCTTCTTGTCTGTCATTGTAACAATTAAAACAGAAATCTCCCACCCTGTGTTTAGCATTTTATAATAGCTTGTTAAATGTGACTTCAGTGACTTCAGAGTGCTCCTCACAGTTCAGGTAAATGTAGTCTTAGCTTATGAGGCAAGTTTCATGAAAAACATAGCCAAGAAATAGGCTGCTGTACAGATCTTAAATTGAGAAGAAGGGAGGGAAGGATGTAACACATATCCAAGAACTGCTTCAGTTTTATAAGCTTTGCGCTGTTGTTTTTCAAATCTATCTGGGGGAGTTATGTTAGGAAGGAAATGGAGAAACAGAAGAGTAAAGAGAGAAGTAATTGGAATGAACAATGAATAGGCGGAGTGAGGGGCCAGTGAGAAAACTGCAGAGGTACTGTGATGATGTTATCGATATCCATCAATTCTGGCTTGAGTGATGGCTGCAGCTGTTCTTGCCAGCTTTGCTCCTTGCAGCTCATCCCTGCAGCTCCCCCCACCCCTCCATGCTCATGGGGGTGGAGGAGGTGGTGTCCCGGTAGCTTTGAGAGGGGCTCCCTTGGTGTGTGTGCTCTTTTCAAGGAACTCATAAAGACCCCTTTGAAGGGAGTGCAGGGTGCACAACTTCTGACTTGGCTGTCTGAAAAATGAGTAAGAAATTTTTTTAGATTCCTCTTCACCCAACAAGAAGATATAGGTATCCACATATGAGCAGATCTCACCAACCACATCTGGGAGTCACTGCCAAGAAAGAGAGCTTTCTAGGATATAAGACATCACATCTTCAGATAAACATCTTAAATGAATTTGCTGAATTCTATTCTAGAAGTGTCTAATTTTAATCCAGGGCCTATAAAGGGTGAGTGAGTGAGCTGGCCAGACATCATAGATTTGTCTTAGGGCTGACAAGGTGAATCCCACACTTTGGTATTAGGAAGCTGAAACATCTGTTTCAATTCAATTGACAAAAAAAAGCGAAGTCTGACCAGTAACTAAAAATCTTGATTTCAGTGACATTTCTGTAATCATATCCTAAGTGCAGTGGGTTTTAACAGATCCAGCTGTTTATTTTCTGGGGGACACTAAGGCAGACTTCCTTACAGTTGTGTTTCCCTGAAATGAACCAGAATCTTGCTTACTGACAAATCTCTAAATGAGCCATTTTGCCAGATATACTGCACCAATAATTTTCTTTGTGAGTCTTACTTGCTACAAAACATCCTTTGAAAAGGATTGTACTCTGGCAATAAAATCTGTCTTTTGGAACTTTTTTTGTACATCGTTTATTCGCCCCTTTTTTCACTTTATCAAGTATTTTCTAGTATTCAGAGAAAGATCTTTGGTAACTTTAAAGAGTATAATAAAGTTAGTTGAGGAATACATGAATTTATTGAAAGTGCTTCTAGGAAAGCTGGACTGCTGTATTGTCTGTGCTGAAATATGTGGGTAATTAATTTGCTAAGTGCAATGAGGAAAAATCAAGGACTATTTATATCTGGTCTTGGTTTTGATTTTCTTATAAATGTTCACTGTAGAAAGTCAAGTAAGAACTTTGATCTTACAGTGTTCTCCTGAAAAAAAAAAAATCCCAGCTTTCACTGGAATTGAAGACTGAGGAGGCAGCCTCCAATGTCTGTACCTGAAGACCTCTGTGCTCGGAGCTGCTACTGACTTCAGTGGGAATTTTGCCTAAGTACAAAGAGATGAACAGGAACTAAGAGTACGAGTGCAGTTTCACCTGAAAATTAAGCTTTTATGGGCTATAAAATGTTGTAGGTTTATTTTTGTTTGGTTGGTTGTGTGTTTTCATTTTTTTTAATGTACTAACTACAGGTGTTTTAGATGCAAATTGTATACCTTTAAGCTGAAAGGAGAACTGCACTTAATAACTGATAACTTAATAGCACATCTAAATGTGTTTTAAAATAACTGCAATTTACCTATTAAGACCAAATAGACTGTCTGTTAATTTGACAGAATATCCATGTTCCCTGAACTTAGGGCTATAAAAATTGTTCATCTGCTCAGTCACAGGCCATTTAATTTTGGATGCATCATTGCCAGTTGGTTACAGTAATTAGCATTCTCTCTATTGTAGCAGCTTCCCTGAAGCTATGCTAAGTAGGGTTACACTTCTGTATGGAAACATAAGCAGCCTTGTGCAAATGAGCCTGGCCACCCATCTTAGAGACAGAAGCCCTAGCTACAGCTTCTTGGCTCAGGGTGCCCTATATGCCCACCTGCAGATCTTATTTACTGGTTATTAATGACATGAAGTGTAGGCAGCTGTGAAAGGCACAGCATGGCACCTTAAAGCCTCTGCTCCAAACTATTCTCTCAGCCTTGTCATTTCTTTGAGTGACACCTAATTTCCTTTTTTTTTTTGTTATCTTCCCCTTTATACTCTCTTTTAATGAAGTTATAGGACAGAAATAAATTCACTGGGTGTAAATTGAATATATATATATATATACACTTACATATATAAAAACATACCTGTGAACTGAGGCATAGCATTTGCTAACACACTTGCCATTTAAAACATAGGTTCTCAGATAAAAATATTTTGATAAATCCTCTGTTATTATGAACGTATGCTGCAAATATTTTGGTCCAGTATGTTTTTCCATGTCTCCTAATGCCTAGTGTTTTTATTGTATTTTTAATGAAGACAGCAACTGCCAGCACCAGATTATGAGTAGTGCTGAAATTGTTCATTTGTAAAGGCTAGAATAAACAGTACAATTGCTAAACCATAAATAAATTAAAAAGAAGTCAAGATTTTTTGCCAGTTGTTCTGCAGCCTATGCGCATTTTCTTGTTCTGTGTGAAATGTCTATGCTTTCATTTGGTTTCCTGGGAAACAAGTGAAGGGTGGTATGCACTGCAAGATGTACTCTAAGAATAATTCTTCCCATTTAATCCACTCTTATTTTTACTTCTTAATCTACTGGAAGGTAACTAATATTTAATACCACGAAATGTATCTGTGCATGTTTAATGATTCAATTAATCAGAGAGAAACCTTCTTTATAATTAAATATGGATAGGCTATAGTCTTTTCTTCTCATTGACTGATGCTTCTGAGAATAAGGGATAAGAATAATTTTATACCATTATTCTGTATGCCTTTTATTAGAACTCTGAACTGTTTGGGTATAAAATCAACGATAGAAGTACAATTTTTTTAGACTTATGCACTCTGCAGTTTCTGTATTCCATAAAGTCTAACCATATGAGCTTAGATACCAATACCACAAAGACTTACACATGTTTAAACACAAGAGAAGTTCAACTGATGCTAATGTGATTACTCAAATTAAGTTTAAAGACTGTGCTCGAGCCTTTGTAGGACTGTCTCTTTCAATTTCTGGAAGAGGCCTGATGTGAGCTTGGAAAAGATTGTATATGCTTGCTCTGTAATTCTTGATTTGATGGTGGCTTGTGGCCATAGCTCATTTCCTTATAAGTAGCTATTTTATTAATGTGGTCATGGACCCCTCTTGACTTGATTACTTAAAGAAAGGTTACAAACCCCAGTGTAACTTATGCTTCCACACTTCCATACAAAATTCTATAAGTATAGGCTAAAAATAAGCCAACTGTTGTGAATACAGTATGCCGTTGAAGAGCATCTATTGGGAAGTTAATAAAATAATGATGTACATACAGGCAGATTTAAATAAGGAAATGAAGATTTCCTGCTTCTTGATTTTGTATAAATTGTTGAATATATTTGTTTAATGATTTATACAGAGCCTCAAGCCATAGCAACTAGGTGGTATTTACAAAAGTTAAAGCATAAGTTACATGAACAGCCTACAATGGGCCTCATTAAATGACCACTTATGCTGCCAAGGGTACCATATGTTAATAGCCATGTTGTGAGACCACTTTTCAAGTTTATCACTGCTCATCTTTCACATACTCATTTTTTCCAACATATGTTCCTACCTTTTTAATAAGATTATATTTTTCATTATCATTTTAACAGGGAAATAATTAGCAAAAAAATCAAATGCCTATTTTTTCCCTTATAAATAGGCTAAGTGTACAATGGGTAATAGGCTGCCTAGTCTGAAGAATAAATAAATGGTTATACTATTTCCATAGCATATTGATTTTCTATAGTCAAGAACGACCCATTAATTTGATTTTAGGGTTACCTTAAGCAAGAAAAATTAGTGTTTTGCTGAGTTAGGGTCCTGGTGTCTGGTGTATATTATTTGACTGTTTCTGTTGAGACTTTAGAAACTGTGGACAGAGACTTTAGAGACTGTAGACAAAACCCTGGCTTTCATGGAATATCACCGAGACTAGGTTTTCTTTCTTAGGGGCAGTAGCATGCTGCATTCAGGTGTTCATTAGGAAGGTGATATTCACTGAAAAGAAAACCAATAACCTTCTCAGGAAAAATAATCCAGTCAATATATAAGTAGGAACTGATGCCAGCTATTATGTTTGAAACACCTTTGTGCCTCAGTGTATCTGTTTTAGAGATCAGTGCTCAAGGATTAAAGCACCTCTTCATTGTTGATATCCCAATTTCCTTGGCTGGAGTGAACTGAAATAATGTTGTGTCATTGGAGAGTAAAAGGCTGTTGATTGTGACCAAATGTGCCCTAGGTGAGTGTCACAGTTTGACGCTGGCCCAATGTCAGTGGCCCCATGAAAATGCACCTTCCCCAATAAATGCTGTGAGATGCAATCAGGAACAGAGCAGAGCCAGGCCCAAGCTTAGAAATAAAGGAAAAAGAACTTAATTAAGCTACTACTATGATAAAAGACACACACTAAATCTGGAATGAAGACCCTCCAAAACACTCCTCCTCCCCCCACCCAAATTCCAACAAACCACAGTGAGACACAACTTGGACCCTCAATCAAGTCATCACTGTTCAGATAATCAATACTCAGTCCCTCAAGGGAGAGAGGAGTCTCTCTTGCACCATAGACCCTCCCCAGGAAACACAAGTGCCACCTTTTGTGTTTCCATGTCACACATGGCACCGCCCAGAGAAAATCTGCCAGTGTGACACTCTCCTTTCCATGTCACAGTGCTCTCACCACCGTGCATGGACAGACTGCTCATAGGGCTCCTTTAAGGATGCTTTGCCAAGGACCAAAAGAAACAACAGTTCAGCTTCTCATTTTGGGACCACAGTCGTCCCGTCCCCCCCCCCCCCCCCCACCATTTTCTTCCTCCCCTGCAGCTGAGGGTCCAACAGCTTCTCCTTTTCTGGGACAACAGCCCCCCCCCCCCCCCCCCATTTCCTTCTCCCCTGGGGCCGAGGGTCTCAAGAACAGAGATCATCTTCTTCCTGAAGACAGAGGGCATCACCACACCCTCCTCAACTCTTCCTCTGTTCACTCCATTCCTGTGCTGGTAGTCGCTGAAGCAGGTCTCTTGGCTCACCATTGCACCCCCCTAAAAATGCAGTCTCTGTTGCAGGAGGAATTGGTTCAGTCTATGGCTAACAAGAAAAGTCCAGCCATAAGACACTCCATCATCTCCTCCCACCAAAAAATTTCTTCTAACATCTCAGGTCCCAGACTGTCTCTCTTCTCTTTCAAACCGAGGAGGAGTAATATTTTACAAAGCTTTAATTTCCCAGGAAAGGGTTAAAAGTCTCGGACTCCCTGGATGGCTGAAATCTCTGCCCAGGACTCCAACTCCCATGGCTGGGCACCTTCCTCCCGCCCCCTTCTCCTTCTCCTCTGCCAGCAAATTCCAGGTGCCGTCAGGCTCTCTGTCTCTCTTCCTCTGCGGGGGGGAACAAAGGCATCTCCGTTTCTCTCCACCCTTCCATCCATAGGAGCTGGCCTGGTTCCAGTCCTTCAGCCCCTGGCCTACCTCTGCTCAGGCTACATGGCTTCCCTTCCCCCACCCAGCCTGTGGCCGGGCAGGGTAGCTCTGCACTGCACTCTGACTGGAACCAAAGAAAGAGTTCCCTGGGAGTTCTTGCTTTTAACCCCCTGTGTTCTCAGAGGCTTGTCCATGCCCTCAGTGGTCACTCCAAGTGCCAATATCCAAACCAGACCACTGATTGGTTTGACCCAAACTTCCTGAGAAACTTCACTTCCGTGCCAAACCACAACAGTGAGGAAGCCAACATCTACATCTGTCCAGAAGGAAGTTCTGTCAGCTTTTATTTATACAAACTGCGGAATGATCTAGTGGGGAATTTTATCAACCTGTGTTTAGTGTAGATGCAGAGTCAGCAGGTAGCAAAACCTCACAATAAGCTGTGCAGGTCATCTGCAGATGAATAACAGTGAAAGGTTTGGACCATGCCAAGCAGTCACATATTGGGAAAGAGTTTAAGTCAAGTTATTTTAAGGGAATTCACTATTTTATATGTTTTAAGCAACATTATTTACAGTATGTCTGAAGCTTCTTCCCTTGTGAGGTCATCTTTGATAGCTCTTCTCTGAATGTGTATCATTGCATGACCTTGAACTATGTCACCTCATCACAACTACAGGGTAAAAAACATGTGAAATATTCCCTTGGAAAGTCAAGCTTCTCCTTCTCTTAGAACTCCCATTTCTAACATGAGAAGGCTGGGAAACAGTGCTTAAAACAGTGACTAACATTTTTATGCACAAAAAATTGTTGTCACTTTAAGATGAATTTTTCCCATTTGACTCATGGACTTTTGCAATTGTGGTACAAGTCCACTTTTGGTGAAATATTTTTAAAGGCAAATATGACATGATTGACTATTGCCTATCACATGGTTGTGCAAGTTAATACTGCCATATATGTGACACAGGGGATACAAATCCTTTTGTTCATGAATATGAAATGAAATGTGAAGGGTAGTCAAGCTAATTTCTTTCAGGGTCCCAGCCTCAAGGTACTCTTGATCAAGGTTTTCTGAAAGAAATTACACTGTAGGTACTTGGGTACAGTGGAGAGAGAAAAATTGTTGAGATCCAATATTAGGTAACATTGATTGTGAGATCTCTTGGACTGCGGAAGAGTTCCAGAAAGATGTCTAACTACTAAGTTTCAGAGTCCTGCACTTGGGTCACCATGTAGCACTACAGGCTTAGGGGAAAGTGACTGGACATCTCTCTGACAAAAAAAGACCTGGGGGCCCTGGTTGACAGTTGTCTGAACATGACCCATCAGTATGCTCAGGTGGCTGAGAAGGCCAGTGGCATCCATGCCTGTATCAGCAATGGTGTGACCAGCAGGACCAGGGCAGTGATTGTTCCCGTGTACTTGGCACTGGTGAGGCCACATCTCAAATGTCTCCAGTTCTGGGTCCCTCACTGCAAATAGGATATTGAGGTACTGGAGAGTGTCCAGAGAAGGGGGGGTGAAACTGGTAAAGGATCTGGAGCGCAAGTCTGATGAGGAGCAGCTGAGGGAGCTGGAGTTGTTTATCCTGGAGAAAAGGAGGTTCAGGGGTGACACAACTCTCTACAACTCTTGAAAGGAGGTTGCAGTGAGGAGGGGGTTGGTCTCCTCTCCCAGGTAAAAAAGGACAGCTCAGTAGGAAACAGCTTTAAGTTGTGTCTTGAGGATTCGATATTTCTTCAATGAAAGGGTTGTCAAGGGTTGGAACAGGCTGCCCAGGGAAGTGGTTGACCCACCTGAAGGTATTTAAAATATGTATAGATGTGGCACTTAGGGACATAGTTTAGTGATGTTCTCAGCAGTGCTGGGTTAATGGTTGGACTTGAAGATCTTAATGGTCTTTGTGAACCTAAATGATTCAATGATTCTATGATTATAGTTTGGATCCAACTACATCCTGCCTAGGCAGCAGTCTGGGATTCCTTATATTGAACTGAAAGTAATAATAGCAGCATAAAAACATGTGAGATTGCTGCATGCAGTGGCCTAGTGCTCCCAGTGTGTAGTTGAGATACAGCCAGAACATGTCCCTGGACTTTAATAATGGACAGTGCTATTATGGGTAGTGATTTCTTGCTGTAAGTTCTGGCTTAAGCAGAGTAAGGGCAAACAACCTGAGCATGCTTTTTTCTGTGGCTCCAACTCCCTTACGCTACTTGCTGTCTTTGCACACTGCTTTGTAAGGGGTTCTAAAGCACAGAAATTGAAATTGAAAACCCTTACACTTTCTTGTGTACGACATGAATTCCAGTGACTCTCAGTTCTGGCATTTTCACGATAGTAAAACTTCACACATATTTTGAACTTGAGGCTTCAGCCTTTAATTTGGGATTCAGGATTAATGATCTTTTTATGAAGGATTTTAATTCAGTGTTGGTTGTCACAGGGTTCCTCAAATCTCTTTCTGGATGTAGCTCTGGAGCCATGGTTCCTTAACCTTTGCTCCACCATAGGAGCACTGTTCCATACACCAAAAGAACAGCCCTGATTTGAATTCCTGGATTCTGCAAAGTTGGGTTTGGGATGCTGTAAATTCAGCTGTTTGGATCAGCCTTCTGTGCCACTATAAATTATTTTATTAATAACTTACCTAGGACCTGCCACTGTTTTTGTTGTATCTCTCAGACAAAGTAATAAATTGGCTCCATGTTGATCCACTCCCAAATCTGACATTTTTTATTTTTGAGTTATGGTTGTATGAGTTGCATTCCTATGTTTCCTGTTTGGAAGGAATTATATTTCCATTCCTGTGGAATGTTATTAGTTTTGGCCCTCCAGTGAATGACATTTCCATCACTAGCTTCTCCCCTGCCTTTGAGTCCACAGAAGTAAATTAGACTTGCCCCCTAGAGCTTTCTGAGGTAATCTTCTGGTATATTTCAAAGTGAGGTTCTTGTATCTGATAGAAGGCTTTAGTTGTGACAGCAAAACAAATAGTGAATAAATATGCTTTTAGGCTTGTAAGTTGATGTCAAGGAAAACAACTAAGAAGCGAAATCACCTGCGATGGCTCTGTCCCTTTCATTCTCATTTGGAGACAGGGAATCAGAGAAGGGAAAACTCTGGAAGCAAAAAAAGAGAGCTGAGCATTGGTAAAGACCTGCATCTGTGTTAACAGCTTGCCAAGGAAACTGATGCCTGTACATGAATCTGAATTATCACAGTCAGTTTTCCTTTTGTAACCAGCTCAATCACAGCATCACAATCTCATTCTTGAACTGGAGGTGTACTGAGCACAGCATGCTGACAGCATTAGGAAACCTAGAGAAGGAGAGAATAAAATTTACTGATACTAGACAATTCAGAAACAGAAAAGGCAGTGAGACCTGACACAGATTTCTTTTCACCTAGGTATTAACATCATAATCCTGCTTTCTTCAATTGTCTATCTTTTTTTCTAAACAAAAATCTCTGCATCTTTGGAGTGTATCTATTATGTCAGTTTTTCCTGGCAATTAATGCTTATTTTCCCCTTCATGTGAGGGGTTCTTTTAAAATCCTATCACTAACTTTCTAACTTGTGAGTAGCAACTCAAAAATCCTATCTTCCTAGTCATGTGTGTGAATGGTGTGTTATGTTCAGCAGATAAAATCCCTTGATGTGGGATAAGCATCATAACAGATTTATAGCATTTTCAGAATCATCCAAAAGTTTTTGAGAAGAAAGAAGACTATTTGACAGTGCAAATACTGAAGACATTAATTGTATTTGTTTTTTTTTTTTTTTTTTTTTTTTTTTTTTTTTTTTTTTTTTTTTTTTTTCTTTTTTTTTCTTTTTAACCTGCTAAGACTCAGTGATTGGTCCTTAGATATATCCAAAATAATGTAGGGATTTTATTCTTCCAGGATGGATATGTAGTTATCTACTACTTTCTTTCTGAGTAAAAGTGGTAAGCTGGCTATCCCCAAAGAAGCAGCTGGATTTGTTGGACAGCTGTGTTGCATGGCTGAGCTTAGGTGCTCAAGGCCCATTGGGAAAAGTAACAGATCTCAGATCCTTTCTCACTGCAGGGTAGAAATATTTATTCCTGCTTTCAGAAATGCTTGGGGCATTTTGTCTTTCTGTTTGTGTGGATGTTCAGGTCTCCTGGAACTCAGAACATTCTATGATTCTATGACACTCAACAGAAAGTTTTTCAGCATCAGGTCTGTAGCCACTGTGGAGTACCCAATCCCAAAATGTGCTGGGAAGGCTTGAGAGGTATGTTCCCTTCATCTCAGGTCTGTTGGGTAACTCTTGGCTGTACATGTTTTTGCTTTGCTTTTGTTTTTTGTCAATGTCCTGCACTATTGTGCCGTCTGAACTCCTCCTGCAGGGGTGAGCCAGCTTCTCAGCAGCATCTGCAGTTTTGAACTGCTTAGGTTGGTGGCAAATATTTTCTGCTGACATGAGCCAAGGGACTTTGTTAAGCATGGAAAAGTACTTGCAGACTGAGCTCATAACACAGGTGGTTGGGATTTTGCAGAAATTTGGAGCTGGATTTTTAAAGGCACTTGGCACACCTCATGCCTAGAGAGATTTTCCAAATCAGCTTGAAGTAAAAGAAACAGGCCATTTGTTTTACCTAACTTTGGCTGTCTAGTCAACTGGCTGACTAGACTTTCTCTTCAGAGACATGTGAGGACTTAAAAAACACAACTGCCTGTCTCAAACACTGTTAAGGCCTCAGAAGGAGGTTGCCATGAGACAAGCACAGAAGGGAGTGATGGGATGTTGCTGATTCCAGGCGTGGCAGAGGTGAGATCTGGGTACTGCAGCCAGACAAACATTCCCACTGTGGCAAAATTTGTAAAGAAAGAACTGCTCACACACACATCACTGGTCAAACAAAGATCACCCCAAGTTATGGGACATATGGGATCACCACCAACCATTGAACTGTGCCCCCATCTCCCCACCCCTTCAAATATGCCTCTGTAGATACCTGGAGCTTCGACTGTAAGATAAGCTACTGCAGATAACATAAAGGTGATACAATTGTCAGAGTGTTATCTCAGACCTAGGGTGAGGATAACAAAACTCTGGAGAAGAATGCATCACTGATAATGGACACAAAGAATGCAGAATTTATGAGCCACAAGGAAAGTCAATTCAGCAACTGTGCTGAAATCAGATCAGAATGGGTAAAAGGTAATTCCAGCACAGGGACACCATGATCACCAACTCTCAATCCCCAAGAAACCCACCAACTCAAAAAAAGAAGACTGAACATAAAAACTGATTAACATTAGAGTCAAGGAAATAATTTAAGCAATAGTGTGGGAGAACTGTATAGGCAATGAGCATTAATTTATCTGTTTGCTAGAATGTATAAATAGTGAAAAGTTTTGAACAACCTTGGGACCCCCCCACCACTGAGAAGCCCGGAGTGAAGAAGAACCCATGGAACACTGCTGGATCCACGTGTAGTGACTATTTTCTGCTTAATCTGTCTGTCTCTCCCTCTCTATCTCCTCTCTTTTCTATTTCTTTCTACCTCCCATTCATGGTTATATTAAATCTGTTCTATTGACTTTGGCCTATGATCTTGTTTGCAGCTTAATTTGGGCAGAGGCATCTCTCAATAATCATATCTTAACAAGAACTTCCAGATTTCATCCCAATCAAAAATAGCTGGCTAAGACAAGTGGATTAGAGCAGTCTCTCATGTCCCACTGGGTGATGAAAGTAAGAGAGTTAATTTGCAAAAACCCCACTTGTATTACTACTATCAAGACAAAACCATGGAATTATGGAATTGCGCCATTTGAAGATTATGGGAGGACTAAAATTATTGAAATACATTTTCTGCCAGACAGTGTCTTTTTGTGGTTATTGACTCTGGCCTCCTGTCCTACTCCTAATGCTTATCAACCAAAATACTTACTGCCATACCTAATATCAATGAGTACTTCTAGTTGAAGGAAAATGCAAACACATTTAAGTCTAAATTTTAGTAGTTTTTTGGGTTGGATTCATAAAACTGCATCAGACATAAACCAAACACATTTTTTAAAGCTAGCATATATTCAAGTTACATTTTGTGAAAACTTTTTTTCTTGTATTTCACAATGACATATCATATCAAACTTTATTTATTTTTAGGTGATTGAACCAGCAAATAAATAAATAAATAAATCATGAATACTTTGCAGAGCTCTGTAACCCAGTTATAGACTACTTTTTTGAGCTACTTACAGTGGCTTTGCAGGATGATAACTATTTTTAATGTGCTTATGGAGGTCTCACTAACCTGAAAAACAATCCATTTTATTTCAAATATGAGCAAATTGTGTTAGTACTACATCTGTACTGGTAAATGTCATTGGAAATCTTTCTGCCCATGGTTCTGGCCTATGGTGAGTTATGCTTTCTCAAAGGGGATGCTCCTGGGGATGATATGGGAGTTTATGAAGGGCATCCCAGCAGGCAGCTTGGCTAAGAAGGCCACCTTGTTATAGTGAATAGTAGGGGTTGGGTTTAAACATGGTCACCTGGGCTGTGTGATGCAGGTTGGCTGCAGTGCAAGTGAATGTATCAGGGAGTATCTGATTTACTGCTGGACCTGTGGCTTCACAGCAATAAGTAGTTTACACAAGCCAGGAAACAGAGAAGGAAAATCTCCCCAAAATTATATTAGCTCTTGTAAAAACACAGATGAATACACAGATGAATCTGGTGGCAAGGTTATATACTTAGCCACAACTCATTCTATGGTAATAATTGGAGTTTATTTGTTCATTTTTACTGCCATGTCCTATTACGGATGACAAAATGCAAGGAGACATTTTAGAAACCTAGGTCCTAAGCTGCACTACATGACAACTTCTCCTAATGGTGAGTGCCTTGGACTCCAAAAGCCTCTTCTTCCTGGAGTTTCGTATTCTTCAGTTTCAGTGGTTTTGTGAGGGGACATTGTTCAAGTCTGTGTAAATGCACTTTGGCTGTGATTCCTTCTTTCTCTTGTGTTCATGTGGAATATTCTCTACACTGTTTAATCTTGGCCCAGAAGTTTCAATATCTATTTGATTTTGTTATAATTTTCTCCTCATTTGAAATTTTCCAGCATCTTCAGTTAAGCTCCACATGGCAGGAAGACTTAAGGAATGACCTCATTTATGTGCCAGACAGACAGGGTCTCTCACAAGCCCACCCAGTCTAAGTAATGACTTCCACTTTCAGACAACAAATTGAACTCTTTAACTTGCTACTTGAAGGTGCATACCCTTCAAGAGCAGTTATTGAGCTAAACATGTTCTTGTTACTTCTAAATAGCTTTAAAATAGGAGGCAAAGGAGATTTAAACAGATTTTATAGGATTAAATAACCCTCCCCATATTTGCATATAGGTAGGTAGGTGAAAAGTACTTTTAAATTAACAGGCTTGTTATTGTTTATTGCATAAAGAAAAATTGTGGATTAGTGGGGAGCGGGAAGGAAGGAATGAGATGGTGACTGCATTAAAAATTTTCCTGCTTGGAGCAGCTCCTGTCTCTGGATGTCTCCCACACCTGTGTCCTCTGAGCCTGGAGCATATCTTGTCTGTTAACTTGTCACGGTCATTTTCACTCTGCTTACATAATGGTTTATGGTTACACAAATCTGCTCTGTCCAAAAGAGTTTATATTAAGAAATATACCATATCTCTTTGGTGGATGGTATATTTTGAATTCGTTCAGGCAGGAGGTATGACATTTTCAATTTGAATACTGGTTTAATGCCAAAGATCTTCCATCTTGAGCACAACCTGTAAAATCCATGATCTTATTGTGAGATTAAATACTATGCATTTGAGTCGGAATATGTCCTCTAGTAGGAAAACATAGTAAAAGGAAATCTGTTTTTGTTGTTAATTATAATTAAAATGGTAAATAGCTCTTGGTCTTACTTTGACAACTCTGTTTTGAAAATGCAACCTCTGACCTGTGACTGGTGCACACAGATTTTTTCTTTCTTTACAGAAGGCTATTTTTAACGTTTTAGAAATCTATCACAACATGGGACTTGTTTTGAGCTCTGTGGTGCTGGTGTTCCTCTTACTTCTGTTTGAATGAAATCAGAAGAAAGGCCTGGGGTTCTTGGGTACAAACTGAGTTTGAAACTGAAGGGCAAAAGCATACATTAGGTCTTTAATCTTTTACATGTGTCTTCCAACCACCTTTTCCCTTTATTTTTTTTAAAGTCTCGCTTTTTTTTTTTTTTTTCCTTCGAAAGTTTGCTGAGCCAATTGCATGCCTTTCAAAGCAATGGGCATTTACTTCCCAATTAGTCCCAGTGAGCCAGCAGGACTATTTGCCTGAGAGCCCTCATCACCATGAAAAAACCTCAACCACCCAACACAAAACAATGAGATCACAATCTGGCCCTTTGCAATTAGCTCAACACTGTCAGGGTTTCACTTTCCTGCTTAAATCCCATAATGAGCAGCCACCAGAAGAGGAGGTAAATAAAGCTGTCATGCATATTGACAGTAATACAATATCACTGCTCATTTTTTCCCCCAAAGTTAAAATTGCAGAATTAGTGTGGCATATGATCCCCTCTCCAGCAATACACATACCAGTTGCAGTCTTTTAAAGTCTCCTATAATTTTGTTAGCACGACTGCCTACGTGAGCAAAAAAACATGGAAACTGCATCCTACCACAGTTGACAAGATTTTTTATTTTCATGATTACTTCTCTGCCTTTTTTTATTTTGCCTGCAGGCAAAGGTTGGCATACATGTCAAGAGAACATTCTCCAGCTGGGGCCTGCAGTATAGAGAATTGTATACTCCAGAGGGCTCATGGGACCTTAGGCAGATTATTATGGTAATATTGGAGACTGCTGTCCTTTCCCTCCCACAGCTGGGCCGCCTCTCTCATTGTAAGTATTGAAGCAATATGTTTTGCAAATTATACATTGGGAACAACAGGGACCTGGGAAAGTGAGGGAGAAAGAGAAACATGGCAAAATGTTGCTTTTAATATGATATTTTTCTTGTTCATCAAGCAAAAATAAATTAGAGCTTTAATTTTTTTTAATTAAATGAGGATCATATATTGGGAAAAACCAGCTATAATAGTAAAAAGTTAATATTGATTTTATTGAGTGAGAATTTTAAGAAAATATTGTTTATTATAGGGAAATTTCACACAGTAACCTGATGCAAGTGAACTGGAGTAAGATTACATAATAGCTTTTATTACAGATTTCAGAAATCCTTTTGAGTCCAATGAAGCTGGATTAACAAAAACTGCACCAAAAAAATATCATTTTAATTAGTGCTAATGTGATCTCGTCATGGTCCAGCTGTTTCACACAGGATGAAATCTGTGTTGCTTCATTAGAAATTCACCCTCCAAAATAATGTCCCTTCTGATTTTTAACATTTCTTATTGATATATATTTTAATAAAATAGCCAAATGATTTAGTGACTACTGTCATAAGGCAACTGAGGGGTTCTTGACTTGCTTGTTTTTAAATAAAAGAGTTTAAAACATTACTGGTAGAAAAGGAAATATTTAATTTTTGACCTTTTTCTGAAAAATTACTATAAAATCAGATTAAAGTTTTTATGGTTGCATTTTAAAGATGATTTTGTATTTATAAAACTAATAAGAAAAGTAAATATTGCTAACTTGGTAACAAGCTGAAATTATGTCTTACATGGGCCAGATGCTTT
Source organism: Vidua chalybeata (assembly GCF_026979565.1). NCBI lineage: Eukaryota > Metazoa > Chordata > Aves > Passeriformes > Viduidae > Vidua > Vidua chalybeata. The sequence continues at coordinate 48,162,681 of NC_071531.1, read as the reverse complement.
TCCTTAAAGACTTGGTTTCGTCTCTTTTTTTAAGTAAGTATGGGCTTCAAATCACAGTCTTTAACCAATATTGCATTAACCAATAGTACCTTTAGATTTAGATCTTTGTTCATTTTCGACAGGACTATTTCACAACTCAATTCCATTTGGAGCTAACTTCAATTTTAATCTAAATTATTTTCAAATTACTGAAACTTACTGCTTCATTTATATATGAAGCTGTAGTATATTGCCTTATATACCTGCCTGAATTCTACATTAAAAAAAATCAAATGTAGAAAACCTCAGTACTCACAGCTCATTCTTCTCCATTATTTTTATATACTTTAATACAGTGGAGACCTCTTGCATATACCATTGTAGAAAAAGCCATTTATATTTTAATAACTTTATTTCTTTTCCCTATGTTACTTAAAATATTTCTTTGTACACTGTTGGTGATAATATATTTATTAGCCCTCTAATTTACCTTAGACTTTGGTAATGTGTTTGAAGATTATGACAAGTTCTTTTATTTTTTCTTAAACATTGTACAATTTATTTTCTTATTCTTAGATAGTGATTTTATATTAAACACTATGTATGTGGAAACAGTTTGCAGTCTGGTGGCAATTGTAATAAATTAAAGCCGGATTAATCTATACCAGTGGTGGATTTTAATTATAATTTTCAATTATTATAATAATAGAAGAGGTTACTAAAGAAAGCAGCACAAGGACCGTGTTGCACTGTATTGGTTGCTTGCCTTGTAGAGTCTTAAAAAGCCCCTGATGATACCATGACAACATTTCTCTTTCTGACCTCTGTAGTCTAAAGCAGCATTAGCAAAGCCAGCCTTTGCAAAGAGGGAAGAGCCTCCAAATATCGAGTAAGTTCTCTATGTCTCTGGGAACCAGACACCTGCTACTCCTGAGCTTACACAAAAACTTGTATTTCACAACATTTGATGCAAGGCTGTGTGCAGCAGGATGAGGTGAAAAGGAAATTCTAAGGGTAAAGAATTTTTTTTTGCAGGATAGAGAACTCAGTGCAGTGATGCATTTTCTCTTTGGTTCTTTTGAAAATCAGAGGACTTCCAAACCTGAGCTACCTTCCACATTTCCTTCTTCTTCCTACCCTGCATTCCTCCTTCCTAGCAGCATGTACTGACTCCCACTTTTCTGGATTATGGTAATTCAGTGTTCAAGGTATATTGCTCCTGAAAATGGCAGCCTTCTCTTTTTCCCTCATTATCTTTGTGTTGGGAAGTTTTGCCCAATATACTTGAGGTTTCTCAGCTGTTTTTAACAGCTGTTCTTGCTTTCAGCATTGTTAATGATAGACTGCATTTTGCAACCCAGTGTACACAGTTTGCCTAACACCTTCCTAACAGAGAATTTTCCTTCATTTGTCATGTGTGACCAAGGTGTGACATTTAAAAAGACAATCCAAATTATCTTGCTTATTCCTATTTTGTCTATGATGAAAAATTCCAGTGAAATGGAGAATTGAAGAAATTCTGCTTTTCTCCATTGGAACTAGTATCTAAGGCTAAATCTCCACTGCCTGTGCACACTTGTTGGATAGAATACAGGGACTTTGATATTGTCAAGGGTTGCTCTAAAAAGGCAAAATGGAAATAATTACTTTAAGGATAATATTAAACTGTGTTGCGGAGTGAAGGAAATCCTGCATATTTCAACAGATCCCATGATTTAAACATATTGAAAAATTAATTGGTGTGTAACTCTTTCTTTTGTCGAAGTGTCAAGACTTAGCCAATATAAAATGAGAAATCCCTCTACATAATCAGGACCAAAGTCCTGATTTGTATTTACATCCAGGATTTATGTGGCGAAATCCTAACTCTCTTCAGGTGAACAGAATTTTTCCTTCATGTATTTGCCTCAAAGACAAGACTTGGTGAATCCTCGGGGGAAGTTCACTAGGCAGTGATAGATATACATGCTTTTCTGCTTGTGGTGTCCAGTGCGTGTTCAGTATTTGTTGCAATTACATTTTCCCTTGAATCTCCTTGTCTTTATTGGCAACCAGGCTCTGAGATATGATAGGGAAAGCTCATCATAATATACAGGCTTTGATGGGGAATACATGCATGTTTTTTACTGTGATATTTTTATTCTTATACAGCTGAATAACCCCAAATATACTCCATGTCTCCAGACTTATAATCTTGTATGAAATTAGAGTTATCTAATTATTAGCATTATTAGCATCAGTTAGAGTTATCTAAGTTATTAGCATATGAGACGCTGGAGATACACGAAAGCTTTGACATCAGATGTTGAAATGTCATCATCATCATCATCAACATCTGAAGGGACTCCCTCCGTTGTCACATGCACTTTCCCTCTGAAATCTGCTTCTTTACTCCTCAAGCTCTGTGAAGGTCATTCTAAGAAAAGTTTGGTCACTTTCATTTGACAAGACTCACAGCCTTACTAATTTAGAATAATGATATTTGATTGGAGTTGCTCTAGTATTTGAAGGCAAGTTATTGGGATAATCCAAAGTGTATTATGTGGTTAAATTTATTAGCAGAATTTCTTACATATTTAGGGATTTTGTGATGAAATTTTCAGCTACTTTTAAATGAATTTTTTTTCAGACAGAAAGGGTGGGTAAGGTTCATCTGATTTTAAGGGGGAAAAACAACATAAAAATCTTATTCAGAGTTTTAAGAAATTCTAATTTAGAAATAAAGAAGACCAAAAAGCAACTTTAACCCTTTTAATTGGTGTTGCTTCTGATAGAACGTGGCTTCAATTTTACTGACTTCTAGTCCTCTGTAAAAGAGTTGATCATATTTCTGTTTCTTTGTGCTGGTTACTTCATTAATTATATTTAAAATGTAGATCTGAAATCTGTTGTTACCATTTTATGTTTTGAAAGTGGGTACTGGCAGCCTATCTTCTTCAACCAATAATCTGTATTAAGGATTTCATCAACAAATATGAAGACCTGCTAAATTAAACATGAAAATGCTACTGTATGTAATTTGCTTAAATGTTTTTTTGGTATAGATTGGAGCCTCCACTAGAATATATATGAGAGATTTTCAGTGTGGTAAAAAGTCTGGAAACTGCTGCTGTAGAAAACCACATTCTCTAGATATTAATCTTTAAACTAAAGACAGGCCCATCTGTGTGCACCACTAAATTGGAACTGGGAGATATAACTCAAAGGTAGGCCTCATGATGCTCCTCCAAAGTATAAATTTCACTTGTTTCAACATTGTGAAAACAACATTTTGCACATTAAAGGAAAAAAGTGCTTTGTTCTGTTGAAAGTCCAAAACTTCAGAGGTACTAAATAAAATAGAAGTCAAAATACTGAGTTTGAAGAGCTTAATAACTTTAACATTCCATATATAGTATTTTAAATAATATTTAGGATGAAATACGTGATAATTCTAATACATTTGTCTGTATGAAAATACTCAAAATTACATTTGTAAATAAATATTCACTTACTATAGTGAGCCATTTTATTTATAGTAAGTGAATAGTCACTTATTAGAAATCTTGCACTCCTGGACAAAGGAAATATAATTTTCTGAGGATGGTTCATCTCAGTCACCTTCCACATCTGCTTTAGTAAGGAATGAATATCCTCTTAAGGTGCTTGTATTTCTCCACTGATAATAGACCAAAGCCTGGAAAAGCATCTTAGACTAAACAATGTTTCAAATGAGATTCTACTCTGTTGCTATGGGCTCAAGTTGGTCATTCATATATAGGTGCCTTTGACCATTGTCAGTGCCCTAATTATCTCAAACCTGTACATGGGGCTGGCAGATACTACACAGGAGTTATGGGAGACTGGTGACCCTCTGTATTAGCAGCAGAAGTGCAGATTGAGTGCCCTGGGGCATCTCAAATGTCTTCAGGTGCCTGTGGAGGGTAACTGAATCAAACTAAAGGGGTTATCTCAATTTTAATAATGTAAACTGATGACTTGCCATTCCCTGAAGTCCTGAACAAATAGAGGTACTTTCTGAAATTCAGAAAGCACCAGTACTGTTGCTTGCCAGTTCTTTGAGTTACTCTTTCCTGGCATTGACAAACCAGATGATACATTTAGGATCCCTATCGGTAATCTTAAATGTGTAAGTTCCACCCCATATTCCCTATCATCCCAAACTTGTTCCAGCAGCAATGACTCCAGGGTCTGCATGCAATCTTATGGGCAATGTCTCTTACCTGAAAATTGGCAACCTAACCAGCACAACAGTATGGTATAACAACAACACAACAGTATGGTATAACAACTACAACACCTCTGCAAGGCTATGAAGCATGTTTGGGTAAGTACTTGTTTAGAATCCAAAATCTATCTGAGAACAGATCTTGTTAAAGTTTCTTACACGGTCTTAAACATAATTTTACTGATGCTGGATCAGAATTAATGATGCTTCATAAGAAGTGCTGACCATTAACTTGTTATGAAAAAATCTGAAACTGCTTTGTATCAATCTATCTTGTAATTGCAGAGGAAAGTGAATTCTTGTTTCCTGCTTCTGAGGCTTGGGGGTCTTGGAGGCAAGCTGGAAAGCAACTTTCACAGTGCATCTGCCATTCTGGAAATCATAAACAGAAACATCTTCATGCTGTACGGAGTCAAGTTCTTTCCACTGCTGACTAGCAGATTGTTTTGCAAGACTTTGTGTTTGGTAAGTGTCAGAAATAGTGGACATGTTCAGCTTTGCTCACCTATCATTACTGTGAGGGTGTATTTAAACATCTCTGTGTTTAAATTTGCAGCTTTAATGTTACATTCATGTATGGAAGCAGCAATAACTGAGGAAACAGAAAGGAAACTGTGAAGAGGCCATGCTTCTTGGTAGCAGCCTAGGAATTAAGATGACAGCATTAATTATTTACACTGTAAAACATCTTCATTGGCAGGTGGTGGTGTGAGGAACGGGGGGGAGGTCAAAAAACACATCTACTTGTATTCTTGTGGTGAAAAAGCTGAAGAAGTAAGAAGCAAGCGCTTAACCATTCAATATATTTGCAGTCAAGGAATGGAGTTCAGATTGGCACTGCAGTTTGCTTGTCCCATGCATAAAAGAGTACTGTGATCCTAAATCTGAAATAGTTGTGTTTGAGGACAACTTTTAAGACAAACCAAAAAAAAAAAAAAAAAAAAAAAAAAAAGGAACAGGGAACAGCTTAGTGTTTAATAGATAGGAAACACAGGATGTCACTGGACTTCCACAGATTGCTTTCATCCTTTGAACACTGACTGCCATAATCTTTCAAGCAAGATGGAACAATGCCATGAAGATGGATTCTTCAAACTGTCCTGTGAAATAATGGTGAAAATACATACAGATAATACACTCCAGGTATTATTACAGCTTTTGTTTCTTTGTTTGGAAGCTGAGACTCTGCTTTGTATGACTTGAAAATAAGAGAGTGAAAAGGCATTTTTAAGATATTTGAATACATCCTTGGTAGATAAATAGAAAATGTCATAGAGACAATGAAAGTGTAGGCTGTCAGTGCTAATGCAAACATTGCATTTCAGGAGAATAATTATAAGTTGTTTAGGAATAACATCAAATTTAAGGAATAACCATGAATAATAGAAATACTTCAGAATACTCTTATTTGCTCTTTGTATCACAATAGTGTCTAGTGGTTCCAACTGGAAAACACCATATCATACTAGATGTTGAATAATACAGACAAAAGATAACCTCTTCCCAGAAAACTTAGTTTGCAAGCAGACAGGCTAGAAATTGGTGGGAAGACAGGCTGCAGCTTGTCTGGGGTCACACACCAGCAATTCCTTCATTGCTGGTCTAGTCAAACATTCATAACAAGTTGAACATTTCTGAGTTGTCCCAGTCTCAGCATTGTGTGCAATGATCTCTCAACAGCTTCTGACCTGAAATGTGGTATTCTTTTCCTTAATGACAGGGGACCTGGCTGTTGAATTATGTAATAGTTATTTTTTGAATCATAGAATGGTTTGGGTTGAAAAGGACAATCCCAATGGCTTGGGATTTAAGGACCATCTAGTCCAAACTCCTGATCACTCTCATGCTTGTCCCCTTGCAGGGATGACTTTCACTAGATCAGGTTGCTCAAAGCCCCATCCAACCTGGCCTTGAACATTTCCAATGATGGGCCAATCTGTTCCTGAGTCTTACTAATATAATCTTAAAACATTTCTTCTACCTTCTTTCAATTTTAAACTGTTGTTGCTTGTCCTTTTAAAACAGACCTTAGTAAAAAGTCTTTCTCTATCTTTTATAAGCCCCTTTAAGTTTTGAAAGACCTCAATTAAGGCCTTCCCAGAGCCTTCTCTACTCCAGGGTGAACAACCCCAGCTGTCTCAGACTGTGTTTGTAGGAGGGGTGCTCCAGCCCTTTGGTCATTTTTGTGGCCCTGACCCTCTTCCAGATCTTCTCAAATAGGTCTATGTCTTTCTTGTGCTGGAAACCCCGAGGCTGAATGAAGGTCTCTGGGTGAGGTCTCACAAGGGTGGAGAAGAGGGGCAGAACCACCTCCCTTGCCCCACTGGCTACACTGCTTCTGAAGCATCCCAGGAGACAGTTGCCTTTCTGGGCTGCAAGTGCATGCTGGCTCATGTCAAGCTTCTGTCTCTCTGGAGAGTGAACCATGGTACTCTAAACCAGGTTCTTGTGTTGGGTGTCCACAGCAAGGAGCTGGCAGTGGTGTTTTTTCTGAGAATACACCAGAAGCTGCCTTCAGTGTAAGACAGAGCCAGTTCCAGCTGGCTTCAAGGGAGACCAGTTGCTGGCCAAAGCTGGGCCAATCAGTTGATGGTGCCTCTGTGATAACATATCTAAGAAAGGGTAAAAAAATGCTGCAGAACAGCAACTGTGAGAGAGGAGTGAGAAAATGTGACACAACTCTGCGGACACCAAGGTCACGGAAGGGAAGGGGCTGCTCCATGGTGGGGCAGATATCCGCTGCAGCCCATAGAGAGAGGCATGGTGGAGCAGATACCAAACTGCAGTGCATGAAGACCCTGGGCCAGAGCAATCTCTTGGCAGGAACTGCTCCTCATGAAGAGGAGCCCAGGCAGGAGCAGGTTTTCTGGCAGGACCTGTGCTCTGTTTGGGGGACCTACAGTGGAGCAGCGTGTTCTTGAAGTGCTGTACCTCATGGAAAGGACTCAGTGTGGAGCAGTCCTTAAAGTACTGTAGCCTAAAGGAAGGACCCAAGCTGGAACAGAGGAATAGAGCAAGGAGGGGGCAGAAAAGAGAAGCTGTTATGGGCTGAGCACAACCCCTGCCTTCCCCATCACCCTGTACTACTTGGAATGGGTGGAGCAGAATAATTGAGAATGCAGGTGAAAACTTAAGCCTGGGAAGAAGGGGAAGGAGCAGGATGGATTATTTTTTAATCTTCTAACTCAATTTTTATTATAATTTTCCATAATTGAGTCTGTAATGCCCATTATGGTGATTTCCCTGTCTTTATCTCAATCCATGAGGTTCTCATGGTATTTTCTCACCCATTTTGTGGAGGAGGGCTGTGGAGAGAGCCTGAGTGAACATTTCTCAGCTGACCAAGGTACACTTACTACCGTGTTGAAGACACCAGTGCAATTAGAATAGGAAATCAAATTCCCTTTTTATGATGTCCATCTCTCCATCCTCTATAGTACTCAGGTGATATGTAAAATCAGGTGGTATCAAAAATGTTTTATAAGGTGTTTCTAATTTATTAATAAGCTCACCTGAGACATGAAAAATATCTAAATAAATTTCTTTTAAAAATATTTTGAAAACTCTTCCCCTTGGTGCACAATTGGAAATATATATGTTCATGCACACATATGTCTGAATTTAATATATGTCCTTATCAATGTCATCTATGAATGCGTATCCTCATCTGCAGACACACCTATAAATAAGTCTTCCACATTTACATAGAACTTAACAGTTATGCAGAGTTAACTGGAAGAAATGAAGCATTTTTTTGTTTAAAGAAATGCTCAGCTTATGAGGATTCTGGCATTGTTGACTCAGAGTTGAGTTATATTGACCTCTTCTTCATTTGAATAAGCTTCCATTCCATAGAAAATACTGCAGGTACCATCAAACTGTGCAGTGTACAGATTCTGTAGCAACCTATAAATGCCAGGTTTTCTAAGTAGCCTTACTTAATTTCTATTTTTTTCCAGTTGTACTGTTTGTGCACAATTACCTATATTTCAAAATAAATTTTCAAAATAATTTGTCCATAGCATAAGCCAGTTTCTTACTGGCAAATAATAAATAGCTTTTCCATTTTATCATCCTGGTAAAAAATGGTATCATATTGTCTCATTTTGCAAATGAAAATTAATGGCCCATTACTCATAGTCAGTTTTATAGTCACACACTGCCTATCTTTAGGGATGAGTGAGCTCTAAGGAGAAAAATTGTATGTCTTATTCACTCCCCTGGGAGCTGGAAGGCCACTTTTTCCCTTTCTGTAGCAGGGGATGCTCCAGTAGTTCCAGTTGTGTTTCCCTTCCATTCCAGTGATGTTGTGCAGATTGAGGTGTTTGCGCTTTTAGTTTTGTCTGGTCAAAAACATCTTCACCAGTAAACCGAACAGGGCCAAATTGCAGGCTCCAGCACAGGCATACTCTGAGCTCTGCAATTAGCCATTGATTGATACATGTAATTTTGAAGCTGTGCAAACTAGCCCTCTACAAACTAGCCCTCTACCAGATGATGACTCAGTGTTGCTCAGGAGACAGACTTAGGAATGGTTAGTAGTAGGTGTTTTGGAAGGAAGAAAAATAAGAGTTTTGGAATACAGTTACCCACTCTGCTCTACCATTTCAGTCATGGCCTTGATTTACTAGTATAACCTTAGCCAATTCTACTCTCCAGTGCTCGGCTGAGATTGTCAGTGATCTATTTCAACACTTCTGATACCTGCCTCAAAAAGGGAAAATGGACATTTTATCAGTCTTCTTCTTTGAAATTATGTAATCCAATTATAGCAAGTGATTGGCTCTCCATCTAAAATATTTTGAACGAAGGGTGCTAAGAAAATTTTGTCAAAGAAAGGGACTGTAGCATAAAACAGAGACGAGACTCCAAAACACATAGTGGTCAGTAAATTCAATAATTTTACTAGCCTGAGTTGCTACCGTCTAAGTCAGGGTGCAAAGGAAATTCATCATTCAACAGGATTGCTATTTTGTACAAAGAGGATTGAAATACCTACTTTAGGAGATTTTTTTTGAAACAATTGGAAACTATTTATCTACATCCTGACTGAATCACATGCAAGGAATCAGCCCAAGCCTTATGAAAATGTTAGATACCTTTACCTTTAAAGAGCAGGGTTATATCTTCAAATAAAGGTACCTTTCTTTTGCCTTCTGTGCACAGCCTGCATATTTTAGAGTTTTCTATCACAAACCAATTTTTTCTTCCTCAAGGAGATGACAATAATAGGTGACACCTTTTATTTTTACCTCCTGTTCACAATGAAATATATGTCATAGAATGTTAACAGACTCACAATGCAATATTCGGTAGACCTGCCATTCATATTAGCCACAGGACAATTTATTACCTGGAATAAGAAAGTCACATCTGCAAAAAACATGTATGACTAGGTCAATAAGGTATGGAAAATTCATTTAAATCCCCTAACTATGTCAATTTTCAGTAGAAAAGAAGTGTGGAAGATCAAACTGCTAAACAATTTTGTATTTAGTGTGTCAGATGCCTGTCTAAATAACAAGACAGAATCAGGTAGAATAACTGTATTTCAGAAATCACGAAGAGAAATAAAAAGAAATGAGAGTTGAAGTGTGGCAGTAAGACTGGAATTAGAGTAGGAGAAATTAAAGAAGATAGAATTTCTAACAAAAATATGTTGAAACAAGAAGGGAAATGGAAGAAAAATAGTCACAAGATCCATAAGGTAAGTAGACTAGAAGCAAGAAAATAGACAATAGCAATTTACTTAATGGTAATAACCAAACCAGTAAATAATTATGTGAATTGATCTGGGAGATGACTAATGTCATGGAATCATAGAATGGTGTGGGTTGAAGGAGAGTGACCTTAAAAATAATCTAATTCTAAACTGTTGATGTGGGCAGGGACACTTTCCACTGGAAAAGTGACAGAATAGGTTTAGATTGGAGAGGAGAAAAAAAAAAGGAGGAAAGTTCTAAGACTAAGAAATGTGAGGTAAAAGAATTTAGAGGGATAGTCGTCAAGAAGGAAAGAAGAGGGATACATTAAGGAGATGTAATTTAAATGACACAGACCTGCTGAACACATGGAAGAGTCAAGATCCTTAAGTCAGAAATTATTCTAGGAAATGTAATTCTTTGTACATTGTAACTGCTATCTGTGTATGAAGTGTGAAGCTGACTAAGAAATCTAAACCTAGGGTATTTTCTTCAGTCATTGTGGATGATGTAGCTGCTGCACCACTGGTACAGTTACCAGTTTCTATTCTGCAGTGCACTGCTAATCATTGCATGCTTGGTTGGCAGACTGAATGAACCAGCTGCCAAAGAGACATCTTTGCATTCCCTGTGCTTCCTGAGCAATGGTAGAGAGGGGAGTTTCTCCAGTGCGGGAGCTATTTAACCCAAGCACTCTCAGTTCTGCTAAACTTATGATAAAACAAATTCAGAGCTAGGAATTAGAAGCTGAGGTTGTTAAATATGCTGGCAGTTGTGTTAAGAGCCATTTCCTCAGCTGGTTTTTAAACATTTTTAAAGGAAGGCATAAAAAAGAGCTTGTTTTTACTGCCATCAGGTGTGCAAGAATGCAAATGTAGGCTGTTCTCACCTGCAACCTAGCAAAGTCAACGGCAAAGTTCCCTTTGCTCCCAGGAAATCTTGGCCAAGGTCCATTGACTTTACCTGGTGTGCTTTGTCCGTGCATTATAAAACCTGCCTTCTCCTCAGGAAATCCTACAGAAATAGGTGGGCAAAGCAGAATAATCCTAGTAAATACCTGCTGCATCCCATACATTCTGTATAACAGAGATATGTGTTTCCCTTTTCATTCCCATGCTCTAGTAGTCCATAGGTGACTTGGGGTTTAACGTCAAAAAGAAAATAGTGGGAAGATTGACCATTTGTGAAATTCATTTGTTCCAATGGAGCTGAACTTTTCTAGGTGACACTGAGAGAGTAATACCTGAGAAAGGAAACAGTGCAGGTATAGCTTTGTAAAGGACTGTGAAACATCATACCAAGCCCAGGACTGGTAACTGCACTTCTTCCAGGGCAAGATATCCAACTTTGAAGAATGTCTTGTGTTCCTAAGCTTCCAAAAGCTGAGGGTGATGGCATCCCTTAAATTTGATGCTACGTTTGCATGTTCTTCACTGTATTAGCTGTGGCAGTCCTAAGATTGTTGAATCTTACTTAAATAACATATAAGCAATATTAGTGTAGGTGAGGCATCTCTCTTGCATGATTCCAGTGACACACAATAAAAAAGCTTGATAAATTAGAAGCTTTTGTGAACTAACCATAAAAAGTACTGACGCCTATATATTTGTGAGAATAACATTTGACAAAGCACACATACCTCCTAAACAATTCTATTCTGGGTAGATGATGGAGAAAAAATAATTGTTTTTATAAACTAAATAAATCTGTTCTTGTGCCAAAGCTGCAGAAGACAAATCTTTATTCAAATATGTAGTGAAATAATAAACCTGTTTTAGAGATAAATTTAATGGGGTTTTGGTGACTATATATTTTCAATAATTGTTTATATTTTTATTTTAGCAGCAGTTTTTCAAAAAAGAAGTTTGTCCCTTTAAAAAATCTTGTTCATTCCAGCAATGGAGTAGAGAATTACAGTAGCATTCCTTGTGGAACTATTCTTCATATTTGTTTTTGTTTCAGAATCAAGAACAACACAGCATGAAATTATGCAGCAAGGACCATAAGCAGCAAAAGAGAGGGAAGAACTATTTAATTTGATCCAGGCATAAATTTCTAGAAGTAATGGTAAAAGTCATACCATTTGCTGGCATTTGCAAAAAGAGAACCAGGGCTATCCTATTATGTTATCTTTGTACTGCATTGAACATAACATTCTGATTAATAGCTGGCTCTTGTAGGCACAGTCACAATGCAATTAAGCATGAAATATTATTAACTTTCAAAAATAATTAGCCACCTTAGTTCCAGTTTGAAAAAATTACTTTAGTAGTTGGACAGTAAAACATTATTTCTGTAACTTGTGTTCTGTGAACCACCAGACACTCAGTGTGTGAAAAATGATCACAGTCTGTAAATTCTGGGTGTTCAGAATGCTATCTGGTTAGGTGTTTTATGGTACCTAAAGTAGATTGTTCTGGACTGACCATGGCTTTCCTTGAGGAGCCTTGCTGGACACAAGGTAGAAGCATCATTCTTTGTTCCCTCTGCAGACAGTAGGAAAAGGTAGGAACCAACAACAGCCAGGCTTTTAGATAACAAAGAGTGTACATCATCATTTGAAGGTAAATATTAATATGTTCTTCCTGTATCTGATACAAAACTGAAATGTGCTAATCAAAAGCACCTGTCAGCAGATGACCTCTCTTCTTCTACAGAAAGCACATATCAAATCATGTTATAAATCAGTGAACTTATATCTCATCACCAAACCTGGCACTAAATATCATATGTATTGGTGTATTTGAGCATTGTCAGTATTCAAGTTTTGTAGCTTGAATTATAGTGAGGTAGTGAGTGATGTCAAACCTCCTCAAGCAGTAGTTTTTTTGACAGTATAGCTTATGTTACAGTAAAAAAACCCCAATACTCTGTAGTAAAAAGGGTCTCCCAACAGGTATAACTCAGCTACACTTCTGTTTCACCAACTTAGTGAAAGAAAGTAAACCAAACTATTTTTTTAAAATATTGTTGTATACATTAAAAAAATCTAAAAATGTGTAAATTTACATTTTACACCTCTGTATCTGATCAATCACTATGAGAATAAAAGAAGAGTGCTTCCATGGAGCAATTTGATTAACAAAATATATGTATCTGTTTCAGGATAAGATGAACACGAATAACAATGCCTATTTCTCTCTGTTGACCAAACAAGCACTTCAGCAAGTGCATCTGCTTAAGTCAGATTCCTGTATTGTGCCTGATGAGTATCATAATAATTATGTAAAAATTAGATAAACCATCATCTAGGCTCTCCATAATGAGAAAAGACAGTCACCTCCAAACACAGTACTCATCTTCCTCATGTCAAAAAAAAAGCAAAGAGAATGAAAGAGAAAAAGAGAGAAAAAGACAAAATGAGGAAGAGAGAGAAATGGAAGGAAGGAAGGAAGGAAGGAAGGAAGGAAGGAAGGAAGGAAGGAAGGAAAGGAAGGAAGGAAGGAAGGAAGGAAGGGAAGGAAGGAAGGAAGGAAGGAAGGAAGGAAGGAAGGAAGGAAGGAAGGAAGGAAGGAAGGAAGGAAGGAAGGAAGGAAGGAAGGAAGGAAGGAAGGAAGGAAGGAAGGAAGGAAGGAAGGAAGGAAGGAAGGAAGGAAGGAAGGAAGGAAGGAAGGAAGGAAGGAAGGAAGGAAGGAAGGAAGGAAGGAAGGAAGGAAGGAAGGCTGGCTATGAGTTTGGTCAAACGTGATTCCTTTTGAATACATCTATGCTGATTAATCCAAATCATCCTTCAGTTCTTCATGTTTTTGGAAGTAGTTTCCAGATAGATCCATTCCATTATTTTTAACAGGAAGGATTTGAGTCTTATCAGCCTGCTGTTCCCTAGATCCTCCTTCCCGAGGTTAGAAGAAACACTGCCTTTCTCCTAGTTGTCAAGAATTTCCCGTGACTTCCATGACCCTTCAAAGGGTTTGATCAGCTATTTCAGCACTCATGTGTGTATCCCATCAAATCTGATGGAACTGAGTGTCCAACTTGTTTAAATGTTCTTTAATCCGATTCTCCTCCAGCGATGCTAAGTCTTTCTTACTCCATATTTTCCCACTGGCCTCGGGGCCCTGGGATTGCTAAAGGTAAGTAAAGAGTAAAGAAAATAAGGTATTATGTATTTCACCCTTTTCCACATATTCTGCCCCAGTCAGCAGTGGGCCTTCATTTTTCCTGGTCTTACTTTTGTAACTAATATACCAGAAGTATCACTTCTGGCAGCATTTCATATCTGCCAGATTCAATTCCAGGTTGGCCATTGCTTTTCTTGTTCCACTCACCCTTGCCTCCCTAGCCTGCCATACCTAAAGTGCTTTTATTCATCCATTGCAGTACTGCAGCTGTGTGTTCTATCCCACCGTATCTGTGTTCCAACAAGACTGTTACTCTCCAACTGCACACACCTCTTCTTTCTCTGTTTTTTTCCCCATGCTATGCACACTGTGTGCACGTGCTGCAGGAGCACACAGTTATACTGATTTCCTAGAAAAGACATGAGAACCACTCCCATTATGCTGTCCTGTAGTGACTCCAGTATTTGTGTACATGTGGTTGAAGTGATCACCCTAAAGCCCTGTTTTGATGACTGAAATTTCTTCTGTTCACCCTTTGCTTGCCATCCCCCTCACTTGATTGTGAAATATTTTCTTTTCTATTTGTCAAAATAATTTCATATTTTCTCCTCATTTGTCAATGAATCAAAAAAATTATTCTAGCACCATCAGAAGAAAAAAGTAAAATACAAAACCTGCATTTGCCTATATGGCATTTTCTGGAAATGATGGTTTGGTGACTCCCTTTCTCTTGTCTCTGTTTCCTTAGTGTTGCCTTCCTTTCCTCCCATTTTGTGCCTTGCCCGCTTCCTTTTTTCTCGTCTTCTTTTAACATATCTGAATTTTTTTCTGTGAGTATTAGAAACAGTATTTATCTGAGCAATATGCAGTCTGAGGTTTTGATTTTTTAAAATGTTTACCCTGGAGTGGAAATTATCAAAATAATGCTTCTCTGGCTAGTATGGAAAGAGACTCGAGACAATCGTGCTAATATGCATGGGGAAAACAACAGCATTAGGAACTGAAATGAGTAGGTGTTCCACAAACTTGCAGTTCTCCAGGAAGCTTCCTCAAAGTCAGTCAGCACTCTATAGGCAAGGAAGCAAAAGACTGTTCCTTGAAATTGCAAATGCGGTTGATTAATGCCATTGATTTTTGATTTAAACTGATTCAGTAACTTGTGAGGAAAATGAATTGCTTCCTTGGTGTTACTTTCATGCATAATGCTGTAGATAGCACGCTATCAGAGTAATAGGCACCAGAAACAGATATCACTGATGGCATAATTATGCATTTACTGTAATTTCAGATTTATCAGCCTATAAAATACATGGATTACTGCATGTTCCACAGTGCTAACACAGTTAGGGCAATTTGATTTCATCTAAACATATTAAAATCAATGCTTAGTGTTTGGTTTAATTTCAAGCATAAATACTACCCAGGATTCTCAGGATGTAGAAAGCAGTTTCTTAGTGAAATGCATTTTTCATAGTGTGTGTCACTTATCCATTATTTGGCTGAAAAGAGATGTATCAATTGAAAAAGCTGGTAACGAACCACAAGTCACTCAATGAAGCATCAAATAACAGTAAATGAGAATTTTTAGCTGTCAATTCAAATTCAATCAAAAGCAGCTCACTTTATTATTTTGTACAAAGTTGTGAAACGGCATTTGAATTTTATTCTTTTTCCTATGACCTTTTGTGTTATTTTTTTCTTTTAAAATGTAAATTACTGTAAATGCAGCTTCTAGTTTCAGGAGTATTTAACTGAATAGTACTTTCTAGCTGCATCAGAAGATTTTTTTTTTTTTGTAATGATTATGGCTTTTAGAGCAAGTTATGTCTATTGCAGATCTTTCCTGTTCTGATTTTTGTTATTTCCACAACAGCTATATTTTTCTCTCCCCGGTGTTTCTAATTATCCTTCTGGTAATCTCCATGCCTTTCTTCTATTTTTATCATTTTCAGCTCTTACATGTGGTTGACCAATCTTACCTTCCATCTTTTGTGTTACTATCAGTGCATGTACCTACTCATCTGCTCCTTGAAAGAGTTTCCAATGACATATTTTTGCCTGCTCAAATATTTCCCATACGTAAAAAGCATTTTACAGGTTCCTCATCTATTAGATCCTTCTGGTTCAGGTATGTGTGACTTACCTAAATCTTTTTTACATTATTTCACATCTATATATGCTGAATATGAGTGGATTTCCACTGTCTATAATATGAAGAAGCAAAGTGCATGATGTTCCTACTGTTACTAGAAGCAGAGGTAGTTCTGATCTCTAAAAAGAGTTGAGGCTTGGAGAAGAAAGAAATAATGGCAGTTAGAATGCAGATGCTTGGAATTAGGTCACATATTTATGATAGTTAACCCTTTTTAAAAATAATTATTGCATAAAGAGGATCTCCTTGAAAACATTGTCATTTCTAGAAGCCTTTGGTGACTATGGCTGTTGTGATTTGGAAATCACTGTTAATTTTTGGTATTAAAAATACTTTAAATAAATAATATTTGAGTAGGTCAGAGCAAGAAGAATAAAGCTACTGTATATAGCAGTTCAATATCTTACTTTGTAATGGTTGGTTTAGCATTCATGAAGATCTCTGATTAGAGAGAGAAGAAATTTTATAGTTGTTTTGAAGCTTTGATGCAATTAACGTTGTTCTCTAAATGAAGTTTAAAGTGATTAATAAAAAAATGGCAGTGGTAGGAGTTGCATGGGCAGAAGTACTATAAGGAACTGATGACACCAATTCACCCACCACCTCTCAAGTTTAAAATATGGGGAACTGGGGACTGTACAGGACATGGTTTGAGCATTTTCTGAGTGTACTATGGTTTTATGTCTAGAATATGTCATGATATTCTTCAACTCCTCTCTGTTCACAGAATAGTGGAATAACCCATGTTGGAGGGGGTGTTCTGTCCCCACTCAATGCAGTTTAGCTACATTAGGCTGTCTGGGGCTATGTTCACTCAGCCTGAGTAACCTGTCTCAGCCTCCTCTTTGTATTGTCATCTCCAGGCCTTCAGCTATCTTGCTGGTCCCTTGCAGGACTTGGTCCAATATGTCAACATCTTTCTTTTTCTGGGAAGTCCAAAGCTGAAGATTATTCCAGGTGCAGGCATAGAGGTGGCTAATGGTGAGGAATAACCGTCTTTTGACTTCCTGGCTATAATTTTGTCAATACTTTTCAGTATGCATTTGGTCCACATGTCTGCAAGAGCATGGTGTTTGACAAATGCTCAGTGTATTTTCTAAGTTATCTTTTGCAAAGCTGCTCTCTAGCAGTGTTTGCTAGCACTCTATACAGATCCATGGAGTCATTCTGAGGCAGGAATGGGATTTAGCAATTTTGTTTACTGAATTTTGTGATATTTCTTTGAGCTCCTCTCTCTAGCATGTTGAGATCCCGCTGAATGGCTGCCCTCCAGCATAATGACTGTGCTTCCGGTCTTGAGGTCATCCATGAACTTGCTGAGGATGTTTTCCACCTCATTGTCTGGGATGACAATCAAGATGTAATTGGGCCTAGCATGAAGTCTTAAGGAATGCTACTTGTAACCAGATACTCCTTGGCTATTGCACTTCTGGTCACTACTCTTTGAGTTGGGCCATGCATTAATGTCCAGTCATATTTTCAAGACCAAGGTGAGTGCCATATCCACTGTACTTCACACTTCTGATTTGAAAATATTGGCATATAGCATTAGGAATGTGTAGGTTTCAGGCTCAGATTCTTCAAAGCTCTCACATAATAACTGAAAGAAAAAAAAAATCTATATATGAATAGCAGCCCCAAATCAGAATAAGGCAGATTCACTCTATGGTGCTGGAAATGTTGTGTAATTCCAATGAATGACCATGCTGTGGGGGAATTAAAGAGGAAAAAGTTTTTTGTTTGCACTTCTGCCATAATATGCTATGCATCACAACAGTCATTTTCTGCACATTAACCGTGATAAAGTTGTCACTGCTTTTATTACTCTGAAAATTAGTGTCTGATTTTTCTTTATTTGTGTAAAGCTTCTCTGAAAATGGTGTTAATGTTAGAAGAAGCACTTCTATAACACTCTGTAATGTTGAGCTGTTTTCTGCACAGCAATTGTTTACAGCATTTAAGCTTTTTTCCTTATTTTTGATGTAGTAAGTAGCCATATTTATAGTGTTTATGTCAATGATAGATTATTTTTTGTCTATTTTGCAGTTTTGACCATGTACATATTCTGTAGTGTTTTGGTCTACATGGTTTTAATTCACATTTGTTAAAATCAGACACAAAAAAAATTGCTACAAGACAAGGAACTGAGGAACTGATACATCAGTCAGGTTGAACACCAGGACAGCCTCTTGAGCTCTCTCTCAAGCCGTGTGTGCAGCATATTCATGCAGTGAATCTGAAGGCAAGGTGCTGAAGCCCAGGTGCAAAGCACAGGTGATACTCCTGCCTATGCAAGTGCAGAAGCTTGGGAAGGGGTAAGGCACCAGTGGCTGGTTTTATATCTGCTCTGCCAGCCAAGGGGCTCTGGGGAGCACCCCATCCATTGCTGTGCTTGAGAGTCCCTGTGGAGGGCCCTATAGCAAAGGTCCACAGGAGAAGATCAAAATTGCAGTGGCCTCACAGTTGTTCCTTGCAGATGGTAGAGATTGACATCTACCTTTAATATGAAAAGAAAGTGATATACCTTTTCAGCATATGAGCTCCATGCTCTGTGTTTTTCTTATTATTCAATGGGCAACTGTTTACACCCTGCCAGGGATATGTTGGCTAAATACTTGATTTAAAACAAATTTTCTGGAGATTTTTCCTTTCATGTTAATGAGGGAAACAAGAAGGAGATCCAAATTCTACCATTTTTAAAGTACTAGTACTTAGAAGAGACAGTACATCTGTGGTGTATTATTTATTGAATTATATTTTATGATTCTTTTGTGTGAACAAATCAAAATTGACTGTTTTGCCAATATTAATCCCCCTCTGGTACATCTCACAGTACAGTCTCTTCCAGGGACAGGCCCAGTTCCTCAGGGAAGTAAATAACTCAATGATTTACTGATAAAGCCACCCAGTACATATATCACCTATGTCTCATACATCACTGTCACAGGCAACAGCTTGCCTTGCTAAGTGACTCCGTGTTGCTCTTTTTGGACTTCTTTCTCATGTAATCAGGTCATTCTACAAACCCCATATAATTTTGCTCATGCTCATGAGTGGATTTAAAGTGCAATTCTATAAACTTGACTATAATTGTTGTTGTTGTGAATTTATAGGTGGCTTATCTGTGGAAAAAATATTGATAACTACCAGTAACTGTGATGTGGATTCTTCTCATGAATTTCAGGATGGTTCTCCAAATCCTTTAGAACATTTTAAGGTTTCTGCTCTGATGAGACAGTTTCAAATTCAAGGAATAGTACTTACATTTTAAGGTTTAGGAATAAAACATGGGTGATCTAAGACTATATATTAATTAGAGATAAAAAAAGATCAGGTATTTCAAATGCATAAACAGCTTCAGTTTTGAGACTACTCTTGAAAAACTCCATGGACCAGCCAAAGATGCTTAGCATCTTGTCAATAGCTCTTGCAGTAAAAGTTATAATCAGGTTCAGAGAGATTTCCACATCATTTATAGTTCAGACTTGCTTCAAAGAAATGTTGCCCTAAATTTGAAAGGGATTGCAATTGCTGATCTCAGCAATAAGACTTGGATTCATAACACCTGAAGGCATTAGACTGACCTACAGCAAGAACAACCTAATCAAATTCCAGGATCTGAACCTACTTATCTTTAATTCTGCCCTCTGAAAATAGCAAGGATGAAGGTGGGGGAGGTGTTTTCTATTTAATTGAATACATTCAGCATTCTTAATTTAGCATATCCGGGAATGGTATCCCTTCTAACTCCAGGTATTCTCTGAAAATGCCTCAACTGAGAGTGCAGTCAGAGGCTTTTTACACTGTGAGTGGGGAGATGAGCCCCTCTGGGAGGCAATTCAGATAATCTGGTTTATGGTTATGGCCATAAAGGCTCAGGAGCATTGGGGTAAAGGCCTCTTCAAGACTTGCACACTCTTGTGTTCATTGAGAATAAGAATACCTGGATTGCCTAAATCAATTTGGATTTGTTTCTACAGCCTCAAGGAACAGTGCTGGTAATCTGGGAGGGACACAACAAGGGATGGTTCAGGGCCTGTCTTTCCAGGTAAACTTATCCAAAATAATTTGTGTTTACCTGATTTTGCCTGTTATCCTCATATAGCATTGCTTGAAACTTGAAGAGGGAAAGTTTTACTTTTGCACAGGAGTAGATCCTTTATGCTGCCTTCCCCACCCCTTGGGGAGCCCTTTAAAGAACCAAAACTGCTTGACAGGTCTCCTGAGCTGCTTAGGTTCTAGGGCTGTTCTAGGTCTTTAATACCAGACCTTTTGGCACCTCTTTGGATATCAGAGTCATAAAAAATAACTGAAAGCTGAGAGACCAGGCTAAGTCTGGTGCCCCCTTGTCCACCCTGCTGAATTGCTGGTGTGTTCCACAGCTGTATTTTGGGCTCTTTGGGTGAGGTCTCTCCAGCCACCTCTGTTCCAAGGCACTATCTATGAGCAGTATGGGCTGCAGTCTGTTGGTGTCATTTGACCTTGAATCAGAGATTGCTCCTCAGTCTTTTTTTCTAGCAGTAGCAGTGATATGTGTGTAGCTACTTATGACCCCAAAACATTACACACACATGAAATTTAGGCTTTCTTCCTTCCCTAGCCCTGATAAGTATCCTTAGAATGGAAACCCTTTATCTGTACGTGCATTGATGTTCTTTCTTTTAGGGGGAACATGTAGCATCTAGGTGGCCTGTCACATGTTGTGCTGGCTCAGAGCCACCGAGACCTTCAGTGGAGTAACATCCCCATGAAGCTGGTGTCAACAAAGTGGAAAATGAGAACATTTGGTGGGGAATTTATTTGTCCTTAAGTTGACATTTAACCTGCTTGTAAGGAGGAAATGCTTGATTTTATTGTTTTTAAAAGATAATCAGCTAAAACCACAGAAATTCCTACAGAGTAGTAGATGTTTCCTGAGTGTAGCTTTTTTGAAGTCACTTATTAAACTGTTTGTAATTCATTTATGGTGCCTTCTCTTGCACAGGGACATTCTCCATAGGTGATTTCACTGATGTCAGAATGAAATAAGGTGCAAATGAGAGCAAATAACACAGCAGTATTTGTTCCCAGTCAGAAACTTTCACTTCTATATACTCTGCTGTCTAAAATCGATGACACCTCTAAATCAACAACAACAAAAAAGGGACGAAAACTGATTTGTTGCTTTGTTGAAGATTACACAGAGCAAGTAGTAAATCCTAAATGGATGCTTCCCATTTGACTGATTGTTAGATAAAGAGAAAGCTTTCAGTCTTCATTAAAAAAACCAAAAAAAAAAAAAAAACCAACACAAAAAACCAAAAAAAACCAAAAAAAACCAAAAAAAACCACCACCAAAAAAGCCACAATGTAAAAAGCCTCAGACAGTTTCATCTGAGAGGGCAAGTATAGCTTGGTGTCAAATGTAAGCTGATACTGGAAATGTGTTTGGAAGGACAAACGGAAGGGCACATTTCTCCAAATAGGAAAAGGAGCTGAAGTTGGGTTTTTCTTCAAAAGGTATTTTTTTTAAAGAAGATATCTAGAGATGCTTAAAAAATATATTTTGAGTTAATTTGAAATCCATTCCTAAATATGTGTCTGAAAACGTATTTTTTTCTAGGTACATATCTTTCAGACAGGAATTCTATTTGCAGCATATTTTTCTTTAAAGGGTTTTTCATTCCTGCATAAAAAGCTTATTAATTATTTGTAACTGCTTGCCATCGTATTCTGATAATAGAGGCCTGGTTATGGGTAATAGCAACCACATCCCTATTTTGGGTCATATAGATTTTATATATATATATATATATGCGTGTATATATACATATATACATATACAATTCCTGGTGCAGTATTACCCAAAGCATCTCCTTTCTCCCTGTACACAGGACCAAAAGTGCAGGCACATCATTTATTGATAAGACAAAAAGAATGTAATGAAATTATCAATGTTCTTGAATTAATTATGAACATGATTAAGAAAGCTAAAATCTCAGGAGCCAGGATCTCATTACCCATTCAGTCTTAGGGATTGCTTTCATTCAGCAAGGCAAAAAGGCTTTGAGCGGTCCCACAATTGCCTTAGTCTCATTTATTTGTGGTAGTATTAAGGTTTATTTGTTTTCTGGTTTGCACTTCTTCTGAAATTATTTCTCTTAGTTTATTCATTTAACAAAATGTTCCTTCCTGTGCCACAGAAGAAAGTGCCTATAAGGCCTACACAGGTTCTTCAGTCTGCAAATCTCCCTTTGAGAACATTTCTTTCAACTCACATTGCTGGAGCTCCTAAATATCTTTCAAGGTAAGTCTGAGAATGTAGCCAAAAAAGTTCTTTCAGATTTATGTCTGCAGCTGTACTATGGCACTGTCTGATTCCCATTCAGCTCGGAGTCTTAATGACATCATTATTACGCTGTCTGAACCAGATTTAACTTGGAGCCTGCACTATATTGTTACTTATCTTCCTTCCTATGTGGGAAATTCAGTATTACTTTGTTTAAAAAAAATAATAATGAGCAGGCGATGGTGTCGCAGTGTTTCAGATACCAAACTTTCAAAAACTGGGGAGACCGAATCAGTGTTGGATACATGCATGCGTGTCTATTTTAAATTAATTTCTGAGTCTAAACGATTACAGTCAGGTAATGCTTTTCTTGCACAATTGTCTGAATGAGAAATGTGATGTGCAGCTGCCTTATTTAGGGAGTTATAATGCACTGTATTACTTAGCAATTTGGTCTTTTTCTCTTTACAAGGCCCTTTTGAATTTCTTGTTGTTGGACGGTTTGCCCCCAAATAAATGTCAGAATGATGGGGCATAGTGATTAAATTCTGGAAGTAGCCCTGCAAATATAATGCACTTAGGATTTTTGAAAATGGAAATAAATTCTAGTTAGCTAAGAAACAGAGATCTAACAGACTACACGGTTTGGATGGGGCTTTTTTTGTTGTTGTTGCCCAATTATTACAAGTTTGATATGTCTTTTTTTAAATTATTGTTTTTTATGTTCAAAAAGAAGAGAGGATTCTGTAGCCCTATATTTGGTACAAGCTATTATTTACCAGAATAGACCAAGGACACCAAAGAACATATTTTAGATTTAAATAAGTGGTGTCTGTGACAAATGAAAAAGATTGATTCTGGTTGTTTTCTCCATAATGCTTTGATATAGTGTTTTACTGCCTTTCCTAATCTCAGTTAATAAATATAAGTAAAATTCAAAGCAATTAATTTACTCAGAGTATGTACATCACCTAAATGGGACAGTCAGACTCAAAAAACAATGATAATGCCTTCCCTCCTTCTTGGTAACCTTGAAATGCAGGATTACATTTACAGCCTGGAACAAAAAGCCTGTGCAAATACTGCTGTTCTTCTGTTCCTGTAGGTCTGCAGTGCTACCAATTGGCAGTGTCTTTAAAGAAATAAATGTAGAGGAACTTTAGTTAAAACTGACACCTGAAAATCATCATGCTACTGACATATGCATTCTATGGTAATTAGAAAACAATATTCCTGTGTTTTTTTTAAGATTCGGGGATGTGGTTTCTTTAAATTTATGTCTGAGTGAAAAATTTTGTCCTCAATATAATTCTTTGCTGTCTGCTTCAAGATTTTATATTTTATTTAAAAAATGGCTATTGAATATAATTTGACATTCTTAAAACTATACTCTATTGCTCTGGGCCTGATTTTTGCTTTCATTTTGAAAATGTTAAAGCAATATATGATAAAAAGAGCATAAATTTTATTCCTGAATCTGATAGAGGAAAAAAAGGATTTTCTCCTTTTTAAGATTTTTTTGGAAAGGCATTGAAGGTAGAGTTTTTAATTTCATCTCTTTCTGAAGAACTGAAAATATCTCAGCCTGTTTTGATATTTCTCTCCCATACCAGCCTTAAAAAGCAATATTCTGTAGATGCAGGAAATTGATCAAGTTACAGAACAGCTTCCAGTGTTATCAAGAGAGAGAACTTCAGCAGCATATTTTAGATGCTGTCTCTCCCTTTAGCACTTGGATATTTTCTGATGCTCAAGCAAAATAGTTTGGAAGATCAAATTTATTATCTAATAGGAAATATACAGCTACCAGTAAAAGCAGGAGTAAATAAATAGTTTGTCACCTGTATGGTATGAATCTTAAAAAACCCTGTTTCTTTAAACTATATTATCATAAGAAAATACACTGTTTTGTTTTATTAATGTTGCAATATATTTCTAATACAAAATTCATGCTGATTTTGTTATCTCAAAGGGTTCACGTTTGCATAAAGTACTGCAAAAGCACATACTGAACTAAAATTACACAGTTTAATAGGAATTGTTTAAATCAAAGAATCAGTAAGAGTGTAACCTTTTGTATTTGTGGAGAATACTAAATTACACTAATTAAAATAGATCATATGTGTAAGGGTTTCCATTTGGTCTGTGAACCTTTGTAATGCAGACAGGAACAGAAATGCTGACTTTTTGTGTGTGTTTACCCTATCCAATATTTTTTTTATTTCTGGTAGGGAGTGAATGTAGACTAAGGCAGGAAAGTATGTCACTGGGGAAGGGTTATGTGAGGATTACAAGGTCAGGCTCTAAACAAGCTCCAAGAAAACTGGGATGAGAAACAAGCAACTTGTTTGCTCGAATCCAAATTTCTTTTTCTTTCTTATTATTATTCAGAGGGATAGTTCAGAAATAAAGGCAATGTCTCCAAAATAAGTCACAAGGGAATCTAAGAAGTTCGAGCTCCTCAAATTACGTATGCTGATTATGTGTCACTTCGATCCCATTAACTCCTAAGACACGAGGGACTGACTGCTGCAATCAATAATTTAGCTCAGACTGACTTTGGAAAGAGCAGGATCAGGCCTGGGATAATGGTGAAGGTGACCATTTAGTGTGTCCAACTACCTGAAGTTAGCAAGTAGTGAGAGGGTGTCGGCAATGTGTGTTGTTTACGTGCTCCCGCAGTCTCTGGAAGCGCCGTGTTCGACTGCTGGGCCTCCCCCCGACCGGAGCACATTGGCTTTTCCCAGCTGTGTCAAACTGAGTGCAGTGGCTTTTTTGTCTTTCTAAACACCAATCATAAAGTAATGCTCAGAGACCTCTGTTATCTAAATACTGGCCATATTAGCAAATCATTGTTTGAACACCTTTACATTTGGAATGTTTAAAAACTGGGTTTAAACCCCTTATTTCTTAACACATATAAAAAATATAAGCAATGCTTTTAAGGATTTTTAATTAGAACTTGGGACGGAATCTTCATTGACATTAAGTGAAAACATTAGAAATTAAAATAGCTGTGACTTGCTAAACTGCTGACTGAGCGCAACATTTTCATTTTGCTTTTGGACATTCAAGAAAAGCTACAATTACATTTTCCATTGCAATGAATAAAAATATCTTTACAGGCAAATAGAATCTGAAGACTGCCTTCCAATAAGTGGTTTGACAGAAAATTTTGGTGAACAGTGTTTGAATGTTTCCTTTTATAAAAAATAGATTTTCAGACAAATTGAGAGCAAGGTGATTTTAGGCAGGCTCAGTTAAATCAATTCTTTCTGCATAGAGTATCCTAGTTTAGTTCAAATCAGAATTTTCAAGAATATTAAATTTTACTACTGCAAAGTATTATACCTTTGCAGAGTGAGAAGGTTTTAATACAAGATTTTTTTTTTTAAGTGGCTTATGACATTGTGGTGTTTGGTCCACACTTCTGCTGCTGCTACTTCTTAGATTCAGTTCATCTCACATTTGGTAGCATAGATAGAGTTTGCTTTACTTTCAGAAGAAATAATCTTGTGAGGAGGTCAGCTTTGTTCTGAATGGGTTAATCAGAACTACCTGCTTTAGATTGATTTAAATCAGTAATGGATCTGCTCATAAAGCTGCTGTTACTAGATATTACACTGCTATCTTAGTCCTTTGATAGCCCTGATAAGAAGTGCTTACCATAGAGGATGCTCCTAAAGGACAGATATTGTTTCCTGTACCTCAGGGAGTAAAACGCCATACTGCTGGATCAGGAACTTTTACTAACAGCAAGTAAATTCAGGCCTTATCAAGTTACAGCACAAACTGCACTCATGTTTTATTATTCTCATTAGAGATTTAAGGACTAATTCCAGTTGTTAGCATTTAGCAGTTTAATGTTTTCCATAGATAAGAATTAAGATTCTTCTGGGGGATTTTTTTTTGTTGTTTGCTAAAGCTTGCAAAATATAATGCAGTAACACACTTAATTTGAGGTAATACAACTGGATTTCCTAATATTTTTAGGACAGGGCTAAAAAAAATTGAATCTAATAACTGAATTTTTCTACTCTGGAATATATTCCTTTTCAATCAAATAGGGGTTTAGAGATCTAAAAAATGCATGTTTTGCTTTGAAAAAAACATGGTACCAATACCAGTGCTTCAGCTTTTCCATGCATTACTAATGCTGATGCAGATCAACAAATTTAAGAATTTCAGCATGCAGAAAATTATGAATTGAACCAAATTATTATAATCCCTTCTTCATAAGCAATGAAGTTGTATTATTGAGTCAGAAAAGGAGGAAATAAGGGCTAACTAGGTTTCTAATGAAATGACATGTTCAAAAAGATAGCAAATCTTAAATTTTCCATCCAATAATTTCTCAAGAGATTAATGCAGATGTGAAATTGAATTATGTGAAACAAATAGTGATATATTTGCATTAGGTCCATGAAGGTAATGATGTCAGAGAAATGAATCTGTGTTTTTGCCTGTTAAGGTGACATGAAACTGAAGCTGGAGCTTCATTACCTCAACTTTCTAAGTTTAATTTGGTTTGAGAAACTAAGATTTGGGATTTTGCAGGGGTTTTTCAGACCTCTGCACTGCCACTAATCCCAGCCATAGTAATGGCAAATAGTTTTTACTCACAAAGCTCTGATGCATCTGGTCAGTTTTTGGAAATTAAGCATTGGCTCCCCTATGACTTGTCAGTCTCCATGTTTCCCAGTCATTCTCTCAGAGCACAGATATTGCAAGTACTGCTGGCAAAGTTAGAATAATCTTGCATTTTAGGAAGTTCTGTTTGGGTAATTAAGTCTACTTATCTAAATAATTAATATAATTTACTATGATCCTCCTGGATCCAATAATCACAATTTCTAGTCCTTACATGTTATGAAATTTTGGTGTGTGTTCTTCCATTTGTTGTATTCTGTCTGGGCATGTTTCTGTTTGATTCCTCTTTAAATTTTCTACACACATGCTATTTGAAACATTTTTCTTGGTTGATATTACCTCAAAAAGACAGGCTCTGTAAGAGCATCACAGCTAATCAATAATAATTGTTGTCAGTAATTGATTAGCTATGACATTGCATTTGGAAGACATTTTTCATGGAGCACCAATACCAGGTAAAACAGGATAAATCCCATTGACTCAGATGCATGTTTCTAGAAAAGCTTCTAAATAGGAGTATTTCAGTATTGCTTTCAGCTGGGCTATACAAAAGCTAATTTCTTGAACAGTTTACTTTCTATAGCAACGTGAAGCTTGCTATTGGTACACTTCACTACCATGCAAAATTGTTTTCCTCTGGTAGTTTCCTTTTGAAGTTTAAGGTTGTACTTCTTGCAGTCATGTTATTGGGTGTAATCCTAACCCATATAAAAAAAATAAATTTATTATGAGGATTTCCCACTAGATATCTTGGAAAACTTACATATAGCTGTTCTGTGTCCAAAATGCTGTTCAGTAGATTTTCCAAAGCACCCAGGTAACAGCTGGCGCAGGCCATGTGCCAGCCTTGACAGCCCATATGCTCTCTTTAATGCTGTAATTATCTCAACACAAAACTCTGATAACCCAGTCTACAGGGTCCAGTTTCACTAGGTTAAATTGACTCAGTGGCTTTGTTAGTAAGTTCCTTTGGCATGTAAGAACTTCATCAAGACTCTAAGTATTGTGGCAGGCTTGGAAAACCAATATGACTGCTAGTTTCAAGACAGGTGTGTTATTAACCCTAGGAGATTTTAGGTTTCAGTTCATTATTGCGGCACCCAGCAGCACTGCTACAGTTAAAGGTCTGCTGTCATTCCCATTATATGCCCTCCTTTTCCAGAAGTCTTTCTGATTCCTTTGGTTTAACCCACTTTGGTCTATACTTTGGCATATGATTCCTCAGCCTAAAGGCATTTTTCTTTTTCAACAAAATTTGACCAAATTTGCTTTATATGTTGGGTTATTTTGTTGGCCGCTTGGTTGTTTGTTTTGTTTTGTTTTTAATTAGGATTAGAGGGAAAAATAACACTTTTAAAAAAGTTTTTATACTGTTTCAAACTTGAGAAGATTATGAATATTTCTCTAAAATAAGCACTCTGAGTGTCATGATTTTCTGCAATTTTCTTGAGCCAAAAAAGACCATAAATAAAATAAATTAGGTTCTACTGTATTCCAAATTGTAAGGAGGAAGACTGTGTGAAGGTCAACTCAACAACTGTTTTTCTCTTCAATTATTCTGTATGGACCAGAGGAGAATATGTTCAGTTGCAAGAAGTTATCCAAAGTTCCTTCCAATACTTTTGCAATGCCTAAGCCAAAGTGCATGAAGAGACAGTAACAGACCTATGATTTATGTCTGACTTGTGTGCTACCTGTACTGGTTGAGTTCCTTGTGGACAGGTACTAATGTCACCACTGGATCTTGGGTAGTCCCCTTGTAGTGGCTGATGCATGTGGGTATCATCCAAAGCCAAAAGAAGTCAAGGAAGTCTTTGCATTAGGCTTTTGGTTTGGCATTTAGTGCAAGTGGTTAATTAGGTGTGGTCCCTGTGATTCAAACAGATGAGGGGTGCGCATGAAGAAAGCCAAATTATTGCCTGGATAGTGCAAAGCTCGGTCAAAAGCTACTTGCCTTGTGTATTCAGAGCACTCATTGATTGTCCCAGGGTGAAGAATCTTCTTCTTTACACTGGTGATGTAAATTACAGCTCACGGCTTGGCAGATGATAGCTGTCTGCAGTCTTCTGCTTAGCAGGCTGACCTTTTTCATTAGGGCAGGAGTATAGAACAACTTTTAAAGCTCTATGACTTGTTTGCTACCAGTTGCTGAAAGGAGGTTGTTGAAGTTAGGAAGTGATCAGACTCTGGCTTCACTCTTCTGGAAAAGAAACACAAGCACTCTCGTTATCAGGCTGTCTTCCACAGGTAGTCAGGCAACTAAAGTCATCATTTATATGTTGTCAGGAGAACTTACCAAATTTATTGACTTGAACATTTTTCTCTGCAAATAAGTTCTAGCTGCTCTCTTCATATTATAATTAAAACTGTAAAGACTTTAATCATTTATGAAATTTTAAACTACATACTGAATATAAATGTATCATTCAATGTGATAGAATGAATTAAATTCATCATTGTCAAATAAATGTATGAAAGATGAAATATCTCCATCCCACATCATTATCCAATGAAAAGGTCTGTTTTCCAAGGCTGTAGTGTAGCATATGGTTTGTATCATCTTTAGTGCATTTCCAGCAAATGAGACTTCCAAAATACCTTTAAAAAGTACATTTTTTAAGGATTGTGTTTTTAATAACAGCTAGGCTAGGCCAAAGCCTTATATTAAAATCTGACCATATAAGGAAGCATTTGTTCTTTATTAGTACTGAGAGCAGTATCAACCACCAAGTGAGTTGGGTGGAGCCTTTCTTTCATCCACTAATGAAACCTAATGGTTTCTGTCAGGATTATGTCCTTTATGAGAAAAAGGAGACGGTCAGTTCTTTGTCTTTTGCTCTGTAGTCCCACTGAAACTATGCCCTACTGCAGAGACTTTGAATCTGTTGCAAGTAAAGGACAGGTTTGGCTTGAGGGGAAGCTCCAGCATCAGTGATGGAAAAGAGGACCCAGCATGGCAGCTCCCATGCAGTCACAGTGCTGTGACACTGGGAAAAAAAATTCTCTCTGGTGGAAGTTTCCTCTGCTTTCTGTTGATTTTATGTGGTCATAAGATTTGGAAGTGAGTCTCATGGAAGAGATTATTCCATGAGGGCATGCTCTTGTCAGAAACAATCAATCTGAGGAATAAAATATGGCAAAGCATGTCATTTGCCTCATGAAACTGTCCCTGAAAAAAACCTCATCCAGCTTCTATTTGACTTTCCACATGTTCACAAAAACAGCTGAAGACCAAACACAGGAAAACTCTTCCTAACTCTTTCTGATACCTACTCTTTCTGAAACTGTCATTCTTACCTGGAACTTTTCCTTTCTTGACATGTGAAATTCATAATTTTCTTGGAATCAGTTTATTGCTCTGCATCTGAATCTCATAAACTCCTGTGAGTGCCTCCTGTCTTTGTTTTCCCAGTGACTCCTGCAAATTGTCTTGTTATTACAGACAATCAAATGGTGAGGTTCAATCTTGCAAACTGAAGCAGCAGTTCTGAAATCTTGGGTTCCAAAAGTGTATAAAGTACCGATATCAGAGAGCCCCTCCCTACACCAGCATCCTTCAATGGACAGGCAGTTCTCTTCGGGAGATGGACTGTGACAGAGCCATTTTTTTTCAGTCAGCTACTTACAGATTTAAGCTTATGCATGCTGGACACCCACCTTTGTAGAGGAGCTCAAGATGTAGAGATCATTGGACAATCATCAGATGGTGTAATTTGGACTCCTGTTTGAAACCCTAAACTGTCAAAATGACTCTGCAGAGGGGGCTGGATACAGTCTCACTTCATTTCAGATGTAGATTGTATTCAAATCAGCAACCTACAATTTATTCTGAGTTGACAAATACTTAAATTAATGAAGCAATCACTCTCTTGAATAACACCAACAATATATTCTTAATTCATGGTTAATATGCCAGTAGAAAGAAACTAAGGAAATAGAATGTATTTAATGTTTCTCATTTGTGTTAGAGGCATCACCCTCCTTTTTCACAAGTAGCATAAATTAGATGCTTTTCACTGTATGTATTATTTGTATAGTATTTGGCCATATATCAGGATGAAATACAGTTCTCTAATTAGCTCCTTCCAAGTACTTACAGTTACCCCAGGCTGGTGATCATCCATGAAAGCAAATGTGGCCCTATCAATTGTTTGTACATGCAATTGTACAGCCATGGTAAAAATCTTAAGCTTTGTTGTGGCTCACAACCACAGTGTGAACAGTAACTGTGGGAGACAATTCACAAGGATCAGGCAGTTTGCTTCTTTTGGAGAAGCACATATATTGAAAAAAGGCATTTGAGGTCTAGTCCTAGCTTTCTAATAGCTTTATGGTGGGGTTCCCTTATACCCCAGATATTACTGGTAAGGTTTTACTGGCTTGGAGATACAATTTTCATGAAGCCTCAAAATAAAGAAAAAGAGTAGAAGTAAAGTACATTTTATAAGCCATTTAAATTCTTTTTCTCTTGCTTCCTAGTATTGTTTCAAAGACTAGAAGGTGATGTTGTATTCCTTAGCGTGCTGTTTAAAGTCAGGAGCGGCAATATTTAGCACATGCTTGGGCAGCCGTGTTTGAAATCCATGCTTCCTCTCTCTGGTGTTCTGATGTGCCTTTAGGGGATGCTTGCCTGTTTGTAGTTTGTTTTCTTTTGTTTAAGGTTTCAGCTACTGCATTGACTAATGATTATATAGCAGTAAACTCTCGTCCCTGCTAAATTCAGAGGTAATGCCTCAAAAGCATTTTTCCCCTGTGTGACATAAAACAATAAAAGAACTTGACAATCCCCTTTCGAGAAAGAATAATCCTTTGTTTAAAGAAAACAAAAACAAAAACAAAAAACAAGCATGTTCCTGATGCCAGAGGGTGTAGAATTCAAATCAAAGATTAAGCTAATTGATAAAAATAAAACAAATGTCTCACAGTATAATCTTCTTTAGGCAGAGCTAACATTTTTGCATTAACCAGTCTCCAACATTAATCACCTATGCTATTTTAGTGTTAAATTATGCTTGATTTTGAACTGTGCAATATCTATTTGATACAGAAATAGCACAGAACGTGCTGAATCTGATTTTTGTCTTACTTGTAACTCAAAAGTAAATTTCTGTCCTTCAGTAATATCATCTCAGTAAAGAACTGATGGGACCTTGGAATTCAAACAAAAAATCAACTCATTGATCAACTCCTTGCTAATAATTTAGCTGTATATGTTTAATATATTCAAAATATATATTTGTAATTTTAAACAGATTTTGTAAAAAACCTGAAATACCCTTACTGAGGCATTAATTTTTGCATTCTGTTGACCTATTGAAGAATTTATAGAAAAGTTCTAATTGTTCTGATTAGCCAGTCACTTAAAATGAAAAAGAAAGAAAGAAAGGAAAGAAAGGAAGAAAGAGAGAAAGAGGAGAGAAAGAGAGCGAGAAAGAGAGAGAGAAAGAGAGCGAGAAAGAGAAAGAAAGAAAGAAAGAAAGAAAGAAAGAAAGAAAGAAAGAAAGAAAGAAAGAAAGAAAGAAAGAAAGAAAGAAAGAAAGAAAGAAAGAAAGAAAGAAAGAAAGGCAATGTGCTGTTTGATTATGTACTGCCAGGAGGTTCTGAGCTTTTATATAATGTGTAATAAATTCAGCACTGCCAATTGAATACAGTTGTTTGCCTAAAATATTAGCATCTAACTATAAATGAAGAGTTATTTCAATTTGGAAGACAAACTTAGAGCTAAGAGAGGAAAGTGACACATTATTACACTATGACTTCAGCCACGGGCTGCAATTGTTGAATACATTTGTAGTGGACATTATTTTCATTAGGAGAAGTTTGACAGCAATAATTATTCATAGCTTCATTTTTTATCTAAGTAATACCAGAGCTTTCAGAG
This sequence comes from Vidua chalybeata, assembly GCF_026979565.1. Classification (NCBI taxonomy): domain Eukaryota; kingdom Metazoa; phylum Chordata; class Aves; order Passeriformes; family Viduidae; genus Vidua; species Vidua chalybeata. Next base: position 48,129,760 of record NC_071531.1, on the reverse strand, counting down.
ATAAATTTTATATTTATCTTTCAGTAGACTTTTTCTTTCCTCTCTGTTTCTATTTTTTTTTTTCCTTCTGCCCATGCTTCTGGGCTTGCAGTCAATTGCTAGCATAAAACTGAAAGGGCAATTAGCCCTGATACAGATGCTATTGCTGACATATCTAAATAAATACAGAGTAATTATAGACTAGATATCTAGGATTGCAGTCTGTCACTCCTTTCTTACTCAGATGGGTTTATGGAAGTGGCATAACTGCCACTGTGGTAAATGTGAACCCTAATAAAAACTAGGCAGTTTGTGTTTGCAGACTGGAGCCTAGTCTGCTCTTTTGCAATTGATTATGTCCTGAATTGACAATGAACACAAATGACTGGGCTGGGTCTCATGATAATCTGAGCCTTTACATGAACCTAATCCAAGAGACAGACCAGACACCAGCCAAAAAAGGGCACCAAAATCAAATATTCCCAGTTTGGGCATCATGTTTAGCCTTGTTCACAGAGAAACAAAATGAACTCCTTCAGACACAGGTGCAAAATTATGGCACTGCTAAGGGCAAGTGTTTCAGTGTGTGCTGTGTATGCAGCCTAAAACCACGGCTTCCCTGTCTGCTTTCAGCATATAAACCCTGCTCTCAGTGGGAGCACCTGTGTCAGGACCAATGAGGAAGAGGGATGTGTGTTGCAAACACTTTCTGCTGTTTCTTGCTCACTATGGGTATCACCTGGATTGACCCAAACGTGCAAGGGCTGATCATAAAGTTACTTGAGAAGAATTGCTCACTGTCCATTAACCTAATGTTTTGTGGGGAGACTGAAGTCTACAAAAATGTTCATAATCATAGAAATTAAGCATCAAAGCTGCCACTACATTTTCTCTGCAATGAGTTTTTAACATTTTGAAGGTTTGCTCTTTTGCAAAACCACATAGTCCACAAAGGTATAAAATATAGCACTTAATAGCAATAGTACATTTACTCAAGTGCATTAGACAGTTCTTCCTTCTCCTTCTCTTCCTGCTTGATTGGCAGCCAAAGATCCTAGATGCAGCACTACAGGAGCTCTTGTTTACAGCCAAAGCAGCAGGATCTGGCACCAGAGAGGACTCCACAGGCATTTGTATTTATGGTGGCTTTGCAGTTGCCTCTGGGTCTTTCATGTGGCTGGGCTGATGAAAGTTATCTGGGCAGTTATGTGCTCTTGGAAACCATTTCTTTTTCCACTGACATTTTAAATGGTTGTGGTGATTAGCTGTTTGTATGCAGAGAATTTAAAAACCTTCACCACGGTAAGCCAATGCAGAGGTCACTGGCACATGGTGTATGTCTATATTTCTCTTTTCTGCCTAAAGCCCCTTTCATGTATAGGTGTCAACAATTGTTTAACTGCAATTGTGCATGTTGGGAGTGGAACTCAGTGGAAGGAAATCTGAGGCTCTAGGTACAGTGTGGTGCGAAGTTTCAGTCTTGGATTCAGGACCCCTCCCCTGAAATTGCTTGGGAGCTCCATTCTGCGCATCTCAAGATAAAAAAAAAAACTGTAGTGGGAGAATATCCAGAAAGGCAATTGCTTATCTTGTAGCAGATAAGTAAAGTTGTGGATAGGCCCTGAGCTTTTTTTCTCAGCCTCTTCTTGTATCTTGTTACACGGAGTGCTCAGTGATGGGGAGAAAAGGCTCATTCACGGGCCCACAGCAGTGTTCCATTGGGTAGTCCTTCCAAACAGCTGGCAACACGCTGCTTCATGGTGTTATCTGAGATTCTCTGCAGATCCGAGCACATGCACTGTCTTGGGTAAAAAGTACAAGGGATTTCACATTTGGAAATTAAAAAAAAACCCCAGATCCAGAGCTTTTATTACTCTTTAAAGTACCAATAATTCCAGCCTGTGTTGTATCTTTGATCTCAAGGAATGCATTTCTCTGCTTCAGTGTTAACTTACGGAAAGATTTCTGCAGAATTGAAGAGTATATCTGTTAAATGAAATGGTCAGCTAGTAAAACAATGTCATATCCATCAAATGTTTTGCTTTTCATTAGACAAAAATAGTTTTGTATGTAATTGTATTTTAAAGAATGACTTCAATAATTTACAGTCATTTACAATATTCTGGGGCTGTTACTGAAGGAATGACCAAATCTCTACTCTACAACTTTTTCTTCAGATAAATATTTGGCTTATGTACATTGGATTTTACAGACATGCAAGCCAAACTTTAGAGCAATATTTAGCCACATTTTCTGCTTTTGCCCAAGTAGCATCAAAACTAGCAGAGACAAGTATTTAATCATCAAGAGTCTAGAGATTTTCTTATACAAATTTAAATTTTGTTTTGAAATTATGTATTTTGTATTTTAATACTAACTTAGGTACCATTAAAATCAAATTATGTTTAGTTTATTATTTCTCATTATTTTGGTTTTTAACAATTAAAATATTTTTATAAAATGAAAAATATTTGAGATCTCAAATCCACAAATCCAACAGCAAAAATATGTTTGCAGTTCACTGGAGTTTCTGCAACTTTGAACAAACTCTATGTAAGTCTTGAAGCTATGCTTTTGAAACTGAAGTCCTACAAGATATACATTGTGATTTCATTAGAATCATGTTATAGGCTTAAATCATGTCTAAAGTTTTCATAAAGCATTCTGTACTTGTCAGTGGTAAAGGTATTTTTAATGTGGATAACCTGGAAATTTTTTAAAAGTTAAGTTGTTGTAGCAAAACTGAGGAAAAAATCTAAAGAAAAAAAAGAAAAGAAAAAAAAAAGAAAAAGGAAAAAAGAGAGGAGTTCCACATACTTGTGAACAACTGTTCCTCCATTAAAATCACCATAGGGTGTTCAAGACAAACGTTTCACTGTATGTTGCAGGCTTGCATTGGCTCTGAATAATCCTGGAAAAAATCCTGGTTTGCTGTATGTGGTAGATGGTTTATGGCAAGCATCTTGAATTCTTCCTGTGGACCTGCTGCTATCCTTCCATCTCGCTGGAAACCAAGGCTGCTTAATCTCCGTTACAAGGCATATAATGGAAGGAAAGGGAGAGGAAAACATTGGCAGACAAACACATTGAGAAGAAAATACAGGAAAATCACATTTAATTATAAAATTATTTCTCCATACAGAATCACATTTTGCTGGGGCAGGTCTCTTAACTTCTGCATGAGCACACTTAAATGCAATTACAGTCTGGGCTGTATACTGATCTATGAAGGGAAGGTTGGAGATTTGAAGGGGACAGATTTATTTTACAAATATAGTGGTCACTTACCTTGCTGGCATTTTACTAAGTTCCCTCATTGTTATTCTTTTTTAAAAGTGCTTCCTTTTGAAGTAAGCAGCTTTTCCACCTATTAAGTATTACAGTGACATTTAACAGCAACAAACCAACTAAGAGGTTTTTTTTTTGTGTGTGTGGTTTTTTTATTTGTTTGTTTGTTTGTTTTTTTGTTAGTTTTTATTAGGACCCTTTTGCGAATTCCATTGAATCATTAAAACTTCATTATGTTGGATCAGGCTTCTCATCTCAATTTGAAGAGAACTCCTGCTAGCTTGATTGGGAATTATGACTGAGAAAAGTTCTGCACTTTGGCTTACTAAAACTCAATCAAATCCTTATAATTTATCCGGATACCAAAATATCAGCAGTATGATTCCCATGAAAGACCTATAGGAGAGAATAACCTTGCTGAAAAGTCTCAATTCATCAAACAAGTGTATTGGTTTCAGTGATATCTTGCTTTGCAAAATGGTAGGAATAATTTCATTTTAAAAGCCTATTTATGTTTTAGGTGAAATATAGTCTATTTTTGGGTTTTTTTTCCACACTTTGTTTCAAAGGTGTTGCATTTTATATTTTGCCAGTAATTTCAACTGTGTTGTATTATGTGAAGGTTTATATATTTTATTTTACTATTCCAATTACTCTTAAATAATCTAAACTATATAAAATCATGCTTTTCAAAACATAAGCTGTCAAAACTTGCACAATTTCCTACCTCTTACACTGGAAATTCCTGGGAAAATCAAAGCATTGAAACTTTCTTTTTAAGCTGCTAATTTTTATTTTAGTCTAGTTTAGTTTAAGGTAAGTTTAAACTTTAACATTTAGAGATTCAATCATTTTATATTGGGATACATTTGGTATATTTTTATCTGGGATATAATGTCAATCCACCTAGACAATATAATTCATCATGGAAGATGAGAGGAACAGGAAAAGTACTAAGACTTCTGGGCATTTCTTCAGCTGTCCAAGACTTAATAAATAGCTCTTCTTATTGAGATATTTTTATGGCTTTGCCTTAACTTTTCCTTTGATAGCAACAAATTCTAACTCCAAGCAAACTTCCACTATTATTCCAAGGTATGCTTTCCTGATTTTAAGGAGAACCCTTTGATCTGAGGCGGTTTTAAATTTTTCTTTACTACAGAATATTTTGTCTGTATAACTCCATTTAGAAGTGATGGGGATCTCAAAATTTTTCTATCTTTTACCAGTTTCTACTGAATTAAGTTCAAGAATTTCTCCTTGTTTGCAAATATATGCTGGGAGTGGCTTTTCATGCTTCCTGGAAATTTGAACATGTTTTTGAAGTTTTGTGTTCCATCAAATACAGCGATACTGAAATTCAGCTATATATGCATTTATTCTGTATCCAGGAAGACAGAGGTTTGCATCCAGACAACATAGAGAACTCATATAATTAATGGAACTCATATACCAGCTTCTTTAGTATATGCTTGTTTTTTTTTAAACTTAAAATTTTAACATGACACGCTCCAAACCTACCTAGACTTTGTCAAACTCCACTTTTGTATAAGGCAATGGAACATGGTCAAAGACTGCATGCAGTCTCAGTTCAAGTGTTTCCTGCTGCCATGGAAAGTACTACTGTGTTACAAGCAGTGCAATATGCATTGTGTAAGTAGCTTTGGGGGAAATTAATATTGGGTATACACAGAAGTGTGATAACTCTTTCCAGTAAAAAAACCACAAAATTCCAGAATCAAATAAGAGCTGAGGTTGGAGGTCATGTGGTTCAAACCCCCTGCTCCAGCTTGGTGTCCAGAACCATATCCAGAAAGTCCTTGAGTATCTTCAAGGATGGAGATGACTCCACAGACATTCTGAGGATTCTGTGTCAGTGCTCAGTCACCGTACTATAAAAAAATGTTTTCTGGTGTTCAGAGGGAACCTCCTGTGTTTCAATTTGTGCCCACTGCCTCTGGCCCCATCACTGGGCACCACTGAGAAGAGTCTGGCTTTGTCTTTACAACATGCCTTCAAGTATTTATACACATTAATAACAATATCCTGAGCTTTTTCTTCTCCACTCTGAACAGTCCTGGCTCTTTCAGCCTGTCCTTATATGAGAGATGCTCCAGTCTCTTCATAATTCCTGTGGCTCCCCACTGAACCCTTTCCACTATGTCCATGTCGCTCCTCTTCTGAGAACCCAGAACTGAACACAGCACTGAGCTATGGTCCCATCAGTGCTGAATAAAGGGGAAGGACTTGCTGGTAACACTTTTTCTAATGCAGTTAAGGACACCATTTACCTTTTTTACATCAGGCGCACACTGGTGGTTCATGTTCTACCTGGTGTCTATGAGGACCTTCAGGTTGTTCTTTTGCCAAGCAGCTTTCCAACAGCTATGTCCAATCTGGTGCAGATAAACAGGTATTAACTCTTTTTTTGGTGGAAATACATTGCTACTAAAAAAAACCCCTGTGTTGTAAAATGTTAGGCCTGCAGTTTGTTCTTAATGAGTTTTTTACAAGATTAAAGGACATTCCTGTTTCTTTCACTTGCAGTTTTGAAAATATTACTCAGATATGGTGCAGTTCAATTTTCCTGAATTTTCAAATGAAGGGAATAACATGAAAAAAAAGGGAGTCACCTCAAAATTCTAAAAAGAAAGAAAAGCTAAACCCTCATACTCAGGAACATTACAGGAAGCTCAGGTATCACTACAGCTGATATGGTTAAACATGTTATCATTGGTCTGTAGTTAACTAGGCTCCTGTTATAGACACGTTATTTCAAAACGGTCCAGTTGAAATGTACATGTAAGGCACTATCCAGATCTACTTTAAAAAGTTAATATTTTATTAGTTGTGACTAGTGAGCCATTCTAGAGACACAAGGAGCATTTCTGATCATGATTTAATTTATAGTTGATGAAAAATGGCACAAGCTCAATGTTAGAACCAAAAATAACCAGTCTCAGCACAGGTGTTTTCCTTTTCACCAGTGTAACTTTGCTAATTAGAACTGGGCTGCAGAACTGGGTAGATTCTTTTACATTCACAAACATTTTGGTCATAGGTAGTGACCAGGTGATCCTAAACAGGGAAAACAACATGAATTTATTGTACACTATTTTAAAGTGTTTACGCTATATTAATTTAAAAAAACAAGGTGAACTGACTGGATCTAACCACATGGGTCTGAACTTGTTTGCCCCATCTCTAAACTGAAGTTCATATGCTTACCTAATTAAATCTACAGTTGACCCAAAAATGACTAAAGATATTATTGCAGATTCACCCCATGTTTAGAGGGTTAACTCAAAAAAGCACACTAGTTGAAGTTAATTATGCTGTATAATATTTCAAAGTGTTCCTGTCTAGATAATACCAAATTAAAATAAATTTGTGAATATTGTTTTCAGACACTCCTGCACAGTAGTTATTCTTCCACCATGCTTTCTCTCCGTTTAATGTTTTCTGACACTATCTCACAAGCATTTCTTGGGTTTGCTGCAGTCAAACCAGAGTGAGTTTGAAAACAGGACCTTGGTTTCTACTTGTGGAGAACCAAATCTCACTGTTAGGAGAATGATGTGGGATGTCAATGTGTGAGAGAAGAAGACCAGGGTTGCGTTTCTGATTTGCACACTTGACACTGCATTGTCTGAACAGCCAAAAAGTCACAGAAGTAGACCTAATTTTGCCTACTTTAGCCATCTAAAATCTAAGGCTGAACTCATCTTTCTGGGCTTTATGGATTACCAACAAGGAGAAGCAACACCTTCAGAGAACAATTAACCTCCTCCTAAGAGGCAAACCTGAGCTGCCTGGATTTGCTTTTGGAAGTCGATTAATTTTCCCCTGATGATTGTAAAGTACCATACATCACTGGTTTGACTTCGATATTCAACTTGTAGACATCCTGCTTGAAAAGTTCATCAGAAGTAGTTTTACTGCACATGACATGCTCATAATGACACATATATATATAGTCATATGCCACCGTGGATGTATATATGTATCCCACCTCTGAATATATATATATATATATATGTATATATGTATGCATGTATGTATGTATGTATGTATTCTGAGTGGCATATGATTTAATTTTGGATCCTTCATTACAAGAAAGACATTGAGGTGCTGGATAGAGTCCAGAGAAGGGATAAGGAGCTGGCAAAGGGTCTGGAGCACAAGTCTGGTGAGGAACAGCTGAGGGAGCTGGGGGTGTTTAGCCTGGAGAAAAGGAGGCTCAGGGGATACCTAATGACTCTCTACAACCACCTGCAAGAGGGTTGTAGCAAAGTGGAAGTTGGTCTCTTCCCCAAGGTAAGAAGAAACAATATAAGAGAGAATGGCCTCAAGGTGCGCTAGAGGAGGTTTAAATTGGATATTAGAAAAAAAAACTGTTTATGGGAAGGGTTATCAAACATTGGACAGGCTGCCCAGGGAAGTGGTTGAGTCACCATCCCTGGATGTGTTTAAAAGATTAAAAGATGTGTAGATGTGTCACTTAGGGACATGGGTTAGTGGTGGTGGACTTGACAGTGTTAGGTTTAGGGTTGGACTGGATGATACTTTAGGTCTTTTCCAGCAAAAACGATTCTATTAATTTTATAATTTTTGCCCCTGTGGCATCTGTACATTCTTTAAGTCTACATCAGCTTTAGGAACAAGGAACCTAAAGTCTATTCTAGTAAGCTTCGTGGGTCAGGGGCTCTCCAATCCCTTGAACAAATGGGAGAGCACAATTAGTTCCCCTTACAACAGGGAGAGAGCAGTGTTGGGCTGGAGCTGTTCGTGAATTGTGTTCAGGCATTGCATTGGCAGGCCCATGCATTAGCAATACCAGGAAGCACAGCAACATTCGTACAGTACCAGTGCTTGAACTAACAATCCAGACACCTACAATTTTATGGAGTATAGGCTGGATTGTTTTCCAGAAAGGCCCTATTGTATGTAGGCTCTGCTGTTTTTCAGTAGTTTGGGATTTCCTGAAATTTTGAAGTCTAAACTTCTCACAAGAGAGATTTAGGCAGAAGTGCCCTTAATCTTCTTTCACAAGACTGAGGTTAGACACTTTTGTATTCTCTAGCTGCAGATAAAAGAGCTGTTAAGTCCCCAGATCCTCAGCCAAACTTTGGCTATTTTATTTATGCTCATTCCTGATTCTCTAATGGGCTTTGATGTCTCAGTTGAGAAAAGGAATAATTGATTGCACTCCTCAAAGTATAAACTGCTGGAACTGTCTCCTGGCTTTTCAAACCACCAGTATTTCAGAGTGGCTGCTCTGGCCCTTTCAGAAAAGAAGGGAACACTCTGGTCAGTGGTCGCCTGGCAGTTCTTGCTGCTCTTCTGTTTTATTATCACAGTGCTTTGGCTCTTCAAGCCTCTGCAAAGAACCTCAGCTGTAGATGTGTTCACTCAGTAGATGTGTGATCACCTCTCTCTCCCATCTTTCTTTTGCAAGCTCCACTCTGTTCATACAAACGAACAATATTCAGAGCTCTTTTTTACTCTGCTTATTTCCAGTTCCAATTCTTTTTGTCTCCTTCTTTTCGTCTCTCGCCTTCTCAAGGATGCTTTTATTCCCCCTGACCTAAATATTTCTCTAAGTCTTGCTTCTCCTGATTTTATTCTGATGCAGAATAATTTTAATTTGGCTAATTTTATTCTAGAGTTGCAAAGTAGAAGGTTCTTTACTGCTATCTCTATTCTCATCCTACCTTTATAGGGCTTTTGATGCTGTTGAATAATTAATATTTGCTAAAGTCCACATTGGTAATGCTGAAAAAAGGTTAAAATATGTTAATAAACCTGGGAAAAGCACAGAAGAAAGCATACTAAAATGAGCTATGCTAAAATGCCATTCATATATCATAAAGTACTCTCCTAAAGAAAGTAGATATAAATGGAGATAGACACATAAAACTGATTGTCAGTTTTATGCCTAAATATTCTGTGGTTGAACCTCTCATTCATTCCAGTTTAAAAATATGTTATAAGTTTCTTAGAAGGTGTAAAATGATTACAGATTATTTTTGAATGCTGTTTTTATTAGATATACTGATTTATAGCTAAGTGAATAGGATTATAGTCTTCTGTAAGAATAAAATTAAAATTTTATTCTGTATTCTGGTGATGCAGATGGTGATATCATCTACCACTAATTTGGTAATTAAGAGTTTTACACTGTTAACCCAGGAATTTCTATCCTTAATAAAACAATTTTTTAAACTATTTCTTTCCATTTCCAGTTCAGGCACAGGTTGCTAAGGTACTGCCAGAATCCGCGGTCTCTGAGACTGATTAAATGAGCTTCCTAAATATAATTTAAGGCATTAATGATAAATGAGTACTATTTCTATCTCTCTTTCAGAAGTTTAAGTTGTTTTAAACAGCTAAGGTGCCTAAAAAGTCTACCTGGATCCTCCTAGGATCAAGATATTTAGAGAAAAGTCTCTAAATCACCAAGTGAGTTTTACACTTTTTTTTGTTGCACATATCCTAATGACCTTCCCTGAGTTGTTTTTAACTAGTTTATGTCTAAAAGACGGGCTCTTTCTCAGAACATTTCAATATGAATAGGCAGCCATCAAACAAAATGCGTTCTTTATCAAAATCTATGTGCTTTGTAATTTTTCAAGTGCTATGGTTTGTTAGGCATTCTTTAATCACAGGTTCTCACCTGGATTAACAGGCATTATGCCAAGGATTTGGGATTGTGCTGGTGCCTAGTATAAAATTTCGCCGTGAAATGAGAATAGTGAGAAACATATCTTCTACATAGATATGACTTAAGGAAATTGTTTGTCAATTCCTTCTGTGGTAAAACACTTTAGCTTTTGCCTCCCATTTACCAAAAGCATCTTTTCAGCCAGTAACAATTTGACTAACACCTACTTTTTAATTAAATGTTGTAGCATTTAGGAAGATGCATGCTAATCTGGGGCCCAGATCTGCAGCCCTCAGCTTTACAAGATGCTGCTCCAGCAGGGGCTGTAAAGCTCTCGATAAGAGGGGTAAGGAGCAAGGTGCAGGTCCCACAGCGATAACCTCCTGACTCCAACATTATAGGTCTTTCTGCTGGAATTGAGTTCTACATCTTCCTCGATTGGTTATTGTCACAAATGAGTAATGGATGCACCCTGCCTGAGTCCCCAGGTACATGAGCCAGTCCATCAGGCCATCAGGAAGCACAGCTGCTGGCCGTGGGGGCAGGCAGATAACAGGCAGGCCCCCAGTGGGATGTTAAAGGCACCGCCACCACCGGGACAGCGGCTGGGTCCCTGCCTCTCCTCTGGGTACCCACCCACCTGCGACCGCCCCTTCCACTGCTCTGCGTGGCATTAATCAACCTGCTCCCTGGGATCGTATAGGGGACCAGATAAAGTGCAACAAACAAATCAAAAGCAGGGAAGCGGCTGGAAAATGCACAGCATTCAGGCCATGCTTAGTTAATTTTGGTCTATTATTCAGAGGGGGAGAATGTTCAGGATATCTTGTTCACACTGGGAATTACTGTTAGAAATGTATATGCTACATGCATATATATATATAATATATATACACTATAATATAGTACATACTTATTATGTATTTTTGTATTATATTTCTTATTATAGATTATTATTATTACTATATGAAAATATATAATATACATAATATACATATATATAGGTATATAAAATTAAGCCTTGCAAAATTGTCTAGCTACCTGCTGAGCTGCAAAATACACTTGTCATTTTTTTTTCTGTCAGTGATGATAGCAGAACAAGTAAGTGGTATTTTAGTAAGCCTGTCAGGGAATCGACTCATGCTGACTGAGAAGTGAGTAAGTAGGTAAATAAGACTTGTGTTTTAATTTATTAAGCATGTTGCTTTGAAAGTGGTGTGATTTGCATTACATTCCTAGTATAAAGGCTTGACTGGAGCTTTCCTAGAGCATCCATGATAAGGAAGGCTTTTGTTTAACATTTCAGGTAAATTTGAAGGTCAGTTCAGTTTTTAAGCATCTAGCTTAGACAAATGGTCCACGTGTCCCTCCAGAGGAGGACATTTGTAGTGTTACCCTGCCTTGCATAATAGTAACATTATCTATAATTCAGGAAATTCCATTTTGTTATCATGTTATTTGTTGGAATAATAAAAATTTGTAATGAAAAGCTCAAGAAATATCCTTTCAAAAATCTATAATTAGAACCCACATTGAAGACAGATTTTCTAAAGTACGTAACTTCTGATTAACCAACTCAGTAGATGTTGGTACAGCTTCCAAAACTTGTTGGAAGCTGGTGTCACAGAGAAAAGCAATAGGACCTGTGAGGTACTGAGCTCTAGTCATACCTATTATTGTGACTATACATGTAACTATCTATGCAATTCTATATTTCTGTAGGATTTGATTCATCCCATTTGGCAATGCTCAAATTTAATAGAAAGTCGTATACAACACTTTGTCACACAAGAAAACAGATACATTATATCACAGAAAACACATCTGGTGTTCCTCTGGATGAAAATGGCAGAAGGATCTTTGGAATACAAGGAGGAAACGCCCAGATTTTCAGGGCTGTATACATCACAGATTAGCAGTTATGTATTCTGTGGGGGAGAAGGGGTAGTGAGAGTGAAGGTGGAACAACAACCAGAAATTGTAAAAGTTCCACAGTAGAAAAATATTGCTATTAGAAATTTCAAAATTACAAAATAGTTAATTGATGTCTTTTTTCTTTCTGTGGTGGCTCAGAGCAATTCTGCACTTAGATATTTCCTTGAAGCATTGTTTCAGAATACCTAAATGAAAATAAATTAATTTTCAAAGTTCCATAGCTCTTTCAAAGCAGAGTAATTCAGGGTGGAACTCTCATGCACATATGTGTCAAATTCTGTGCTATTTTCCCTTATGAAAGTCTTTGTTCAGTTGGTTTTAATTCAGCTACTCTTTGACTATTTGGACTATAATTTTCTATGTCATATTTTTGCCTGAAAAAAATTGGTTTAGAAAAAGAAATTGTTCAGCATTTTTTGGACTAGGTTTGTTGATTAAAAAAAATAGTATTTTGCTAGAAACAATATTTTCTCAACCTTTTATTTAAAAGGTCAAGCATCTCAGAAAAAAGAGCTGCTGCTGAAACTACAGATAATACTTTTTCACCATCCCTATTCAAACCTCCCCAGTCTCAGCCAAATCATAAATCCATGGCTTGCTTTCTTTTCACTTGCTTGGTAGAGATGGGTTTGGACTCATGGAATTGCTGGGAAAGGGGACTGATGTTTGAAGTCAGCTCTAGATCCTCCTCCTCCTTCTCACTATGAGAACCTATAGCAGGTGTAGAGACAAGGTTTGGCCCCACAGCACTCTCTGAGCCTGTTAAACTTTTCTGTTTTATCAGCCAAGGAACCACAGAGAAGCTTGCTCACAGTTGGTTTTATCCTTTTCCCTAGTGATACCAAGATTGCAAGAAAAGAAGGAATAGTTTATCTAGGAACACTAGTGAGGAGGAGGCAGTAGTCCATAGAGTCAGGTGGAATTTCAGAAGAGGGGCTGGATATAGGCTGTAGGAAGGCAGAAAAACACAGTGTGAATACACAGCAAGGGAAACTACATAGTAAAGGCCAAGTATATAAACTCCCTTTGCCTTGAGTTTCCACCTAGGAGTGTCAAGTGCAAACTTTAATCCATACACTATGGTGACATTAGGTATGGATTGTACTGAGTTAATGGACTATCTCACCTTCTAAATTTTCCTTTGTTAAGCACCTGGGTGCATCAAGCCTCAGGCATGCTGAGGTGAGCAACCTGACACTTAGTCCCAGAGGTGTCCATCTCCCCATCAGTTCACCTGCGGTGACCACGCTTCTCTTCAAGGTACTCATTGAAAAAGTGAGAATTCCAGAGTAAAGTATGTACTCAGATGTGGTTGGTATCTCCATGGTAGAAGTGGAGAGAGAGCCCAGTGTGCTACTCATCTGTACCTTAGTACTGGAACAACATTAATTACTTCTCACAATCACTTGAATAATTTCCTGCCTATGTCCTTTCCCACTTTTGCAGCAAGAGACAGAGGATATCTGCAAATAGCACCTTCCTGCAGGGCACATTCATTTTTTGAACACCAGCTGTTGTTGGGCATTGAAAAGTCTGGCTGGTCCAGGCTTGGTAAAATAGCCTCGAATTTTGTGTATCAAATTTAGCTTAAATCAACTTTTCAATGCTGCTGGGTATTCTTCACCCTGGCCCTTGTCCCCAGTAAGTCAAAACACTGGGGAAAATAAGATCAATGCTGTTAAGGGTATAGGCTTAGGGCTTGATCCTGCTCCCAGGGCAGTCCATTGGAGTATTTAAGATTATTAGGCATTATTAGGCTGGAGGTCAAAGTACAGAAGGAAAAAGACAGCATGGTAAATAACTGAGGGGAACACCTACTATTTTTAAAGAGTAGTTAAGCACATTTAAGGGAAAAGACATTACAATAAACCATGGTTAAGGCAAATAAATAAATCATGTCACATCCAGCTTTATTTTCTAGGAGCTGTATGATCATAGGGAGATTGATCCAAAGCTTTCTGAGGGTCTTTCCCTTAATGCTGTTTTTTAATCTGTGTTTTAAAGGGAAAAAAAAAAAAAACCCAACAAATCCAAGGCCCCCAAAACAAATCCTTCTAAAATCAATCCAGTGAACTGAGTCTTGGAAAAGAAACTTCAGAAAACCAGAAACGGGCCTTACAAAACTTGGAGCACTTTCCATCTTTTCCAAATAGTGGAAGATGACCACTTACTGTACCTAAGAGTTGATGTGTGGCTAAGGCTTAGATTCTGTAGAATATATTACCTTTCAAACTGAAGGGAAAACAAGCACAAGGGGAAAACACAGAATGAACCCTGTTTTGCAAGAATTGTTGCCGATCACACCTCCTTCCTTATTGGAAAGATATTAACAGGTGAAATGCTCTTTTCTGCAGAAGGCTGCAGAAATTATTTTTCTCACCATATGGAATTTTGTTCTGTGTATTGTCTCTTCAAAGTGTGTTTGCTTTAATGTTTGACATATGCGAAATTCAGCCTTGGTGGTTATATTACAATCTTAAAATAATAATAATGTTTACTCCTACCATGAATTCACTTTTTAGAGTTTGCAATTGCCTGGGTATTAACCTCTCTGTTGTGCTTGAAGTGCAGCCCCAAAGAAAGTTCTTGTTAGAATTTAAGATGTGAAGATCCATTTCTGCCTAACAATCTCTTACTCCTGCATTCCCTGAAGTGTATCCCATCTGCTTTTGGGAGCTCTCATTGCAATATGCAGTGATTGCAGGATAAGCACACCATTTTCCTGTCAATACTTTCCTATTAGCCTCCTGGATCCATACATCATCGTCTTGCTGGCCTGCAGTTTGCTTATCTTTGTCTCTGAGGCTGCCTTTGATTTATCTAACACCCAGGTTAATGAGGCATGGAGCCCAGGGTGGCTCCAAGGATAATGCACTCCTGTATAAAAATGCTTAAGGAAGGATCAAGTGATAATCCATTCTAGACTAAAGGGCCTAGCTCTTCAACAAATGTTGTATTTCTTAATCACTAAGCTAAGACTATAATAGCTCCCTGTTAAGCTACTGCCATCAGTAAAACTAAACCTGCTAACTATATGAATGTACAAAAGAACTGAAAATTAGATTTTAATTTGTGTTCCAAAAAATAAAAAAAAAAAAGTTCATTTCTTAGGAATAGTTATCACCATTATTTGACAGTGTTCTTATGCAAAAATAAGTTAGCTTTAATATTTAATTTACAGTAATAGTTTTATATTCCCTCACTGGGACCTATGTTTTTCTAAAGACAAAAATAACAGAAGCTAGAATGTTACTGTGGCAAGGATAAATCAAACTAGCTATTTCAATAATGGAGGTAATTACAAAGTGTATATATCTGAGATGTACTGAGTGGTTAGGGGTTGTTTAATTAACATAAAAATTTCAATATCATCAGCAAGAGTGTTGGTATCACAAAAGCATTGTTAAAAATGCATCTTAAAATAGTTATGCCTTTCTCTCTTCCTAGCTTGTACATAAGACTAATATACATTAACTTCCCATTTCTGCTAATTACCATCTTACACAGAAACATTTTAATGAAAGCAAGGTAAAGATCCAAATAAGCTTTCAAAGCTTTATTTATTTGTTTATTTTAAAGCACTCTGCTGCATATTACTTTTATGTCTGTTTTGGCTTCCTTTTTTGGTTGTTGTTTTGTTTTGTTATGCTTGGTTGATCTTTGTATTATGAATCTGCTGCAGGCTCCTGAAATATGTGTAATGTATAACCATTTAGAAAATGACATAGCACCAAATAATGGGACCATTCCTATGGGATGACATGCTCATGTTTTGAAGCAAAAGCCACACACAAGGAAGGCATTCACCAATTGGCCCACCATAGCCCCCAAGGACTTGACCCAGGTAATAAGTCCTTTACTGGTCACTAACCTACATTATTGAGATTTAGTTTGGATTTTGATGACATGACATTGTTAAGAGTTGTTATTGAGATGTAAATGACTTCCACTGGGTTATTTAAGACACATGAAGGACCTAGTTTAGAATGAAAATTAGTTATTGATTATTCCAGCAATTAACCAAGTAAATTTTAGCACTTATATTAACATTTTTGGAAGCCTTAAATTATCTTTTGCTCAAACTCACCTAAGCAGCTAGATTGATTCCATAGCAATCTTTAAGATGCTTTGAAAAAGGAAAGGAAAGGTAAAAAAATATTGTTGTGCTCTTTGTGGTATTCTGTTTAAAGTCTATTTTTTTCTCTTTTATCTACTAGAGATCAGTAGTATGTGATGTGGTTGCCTATGCTGTTGTACAGTCTGCTCCATAGACTCTCTAATATTAAAGACAAGTTTTGAGCACATACAGAAGTCTTCATCCTCTTTGTTCCATCTTTTTTTTTTTGAAACTTCTATCATAATATTAACATAATTTGTAAATTTCAGAGTTAATTTTCTTTACTCCCATTTCTTTAATTAGTATTTCAAGTCCCCTGATGTAAAACATCCTGAAATAGGGGCCAGTCCTTTCAAATGACTGTTATTATTTGTAAGCATCTTGTAATGGTATTGATTGCACAAATATTAATAAAAAACATTTCCCCATCTCACTTAAAAGTGGAGAACATATTACTTTACCCCTAGATATTTTAACTGGAAAATGGGTTTATTGCATTTTTAGTCAGATGGAATAGTGCTGAGAAAGCTTTAGAGGCTATTACACCCACCATAAGGTCACAGTGGCATGTGCCACTACATATATGGTTTGGTGGCGAAAATAAGAGAATGTATGATATGAGTATATTTTATAACTAACTCAGCTTAGTATTCTCTCTTTCTGTGCTACAAGATCCAGCAAAGGAAGGATATTAGGCACTAAAGAGAGAGGCATGCTTTCTTGTTAAAATTTCACTGTTGGTGTCCCAGTGATACTTTTATATATAAAATATTTAGGTAGGGAAATGGCACAAGCAGCTTGACTGGACTGCTAGAACTCATTACTTAATGTGCTGTCTGTAGATAGTACTTCTGAACTCACTGAAACTAATACTGTGGTCATGTGCTCTCTTTTGTGTTGCTGTATCGTCTCAGGATCCTCCACACCTCAGCTAATATTACATGGAAAATTAGCTGCCTCCCCACTGCAGTTTGAACAAGGCTTTCAGAAAACTCTTCCACACAGAGATACTTCAGTTTAAAAGTCCCTTTCAAAATTAGCAGCTAATAGCAGAGAGCTGGCATTTTCTAACATTGACTTTCCTTAAATAATTCTCTCTGTCTTATTATATACCTTTTTCCCCGCTCTCTCAGTTCTGCTGGTTGGATACAGCCAAAGTACCCACAAATTAAAATGAGTTTTGTGTCCTCTTATGGTCCCTGTCATCATTTCAATGTCTGTATCATCAGAAATTATACTCAACTACTTGCAGACTTCATTACCTCTGGTCATAGTGAAGGATTTAATGAATGGGTATTTACAACAGCTTTTACATCTGTCTCTACACCCACCAAACATATAATGTCAGCTTGGGCACTTTTGGTTCGTTTGGTTTTATGCTGGCTGATCACTTGAATTAGAGATAAGCAACAACTCCTAGCATATGACTTTTTTTTTTAGCTTTTCTAACATAGGGGTTAAATATTAGTTTCCAGCATTAGTATTTTGATATTGTGCCATTAGATATTAAGACACAACAATAACCAAAATATAAGCATGAAAACTTTGCCCTTATTGGATTTGAAGAATATTTGTCTTTTAGAGCTAAAAAAACAAGAAGTATCTGCCAAAACGTACTAACAGATATTCATCATTAAAAAAATCTTTAAGGAATAAGATAAAAAATAGGTATGAAATAACAAGACAATGAAACAAAAACAAATACCTTCAGTTTTCACCCAGGAACTACTGATTTCTTCAGATGTTCTCCTTCATACAGAGCTCTTCTACTTTATCTTCTGAACAGCAACAGAGTTGTTATTGTTTTAGTTTCTACCCAACTAGCTATGAGTGTTTCAGTAAACCAGCTGCATGAGAACTAATCACCTGTATGGTGAGTGCAGACAGACATTCAGCTTAAGAGGTGAATGATCCTCTGGAAGTGACTATTTTTGTCCATTCATGGGACTATGTACTCCTAGGTACTGATATAAAGGTGAGATTTCTGTGCTTTTCAGCTGATCTTCCCAGCAAGCCCATCACTGCTTTACTTATAGAAGTCCCAGCTCAAATGTCTGTGCCAAGTGCAACTAGGGCAGTATCCTGAAGAAATTATACTCTCAAACCAAATGCAGTTAATCAAGGAAAGAACCTAAAAAGTGTCCAAACTGATTCTATAATACAGCCAGCAAGACAGCAGCCATTTAAATTCACTGTCCTTGTTTCCCTTATGTCACTGCAGCTGGGGCCACATTTCAAAAATGTGGATCACTTTAAGGGCATTTTTTTTCTGTGGAAGTTTTCTCCTGTTGTAGGACTTTACATTTCTCTAGACAGATTTCTTAACGGGTTCAGGACTTTACTGTTGTATAGGCAGCACAGCATCCCAGCTCCATCAGGCTCCCTTTCTTTCCAGACATGCATTACCAGCACCAGCTGTGCACAAAACCAGTCTTTAAAAGCACACTCCAGTGTGTTTAGTGACCTCTGATTGCAAGTAAAGATTATTCCCCTCAGACATTCCCACAATGGGGATGTATGTGTATGATGTGCTGTTTTCATATAGAAATCTGTGAAGCTGGAAATAGGAATATGTTAGTGAATGCACTTTTGTGGCACTGGAGGCAGGGTGCTGTAGAACAGTCTATAGATGGGCAGATATTATGAAATACAGATATGTGTCCAGCTTCCTGTTGAGATACCAACCTGTGGACTGTGAGGGAAACCTTATCTGTGTTCCTTTCTTGAAATAACATGTGCTAAACAAAACAATTGCACCTGCAAATATCACCTGATACAACAGTTTTAAGAGAGATTGGTGTATCTTGCATTAATAATAAATGTGAAGCAAAGCCTGATATTTTATTTTATAAAGATAAAACACAAGACTGTATACTCAAGAAACATTCATAATAAATGTCAGTTTTAGGGAAAAAAAGGTGTAATATTGTTTCAAGTATTAAAGGAGTGTTTTGTTTTAGGAACTGCAAAAAAATATTTTAACTACTTTTGATCCATAGTTGCTCTTGTGGACATTCTTAGCTTAAAATCTAGCAATTCTACAGAATTCACAATATGCTTTATACTAATATGATCAATAGGATGTGGATAACTGGCTGTCATGACTGAAGACATGCAGGAAAAGTGTCTAAGGAGAAAGATGGTGGAATAGATCGGAGTGTCTCAGGTGCCTCAGGCATTTGGGTGATGCCACTGAAGAGCTGGATGCAGAAACCCTGGCTTCTTGTGGGCAGTGACTCAGATGGCTACACAGGCAAGTAATTAATATACATGTGATATGCGCCTCTCCTATCTTACCTATCCTTAAGCAAGAGGTGCCAATGTCATTGCTTACATTGCTATGTTCTGTCATGTTTTGTGCGTAGCACAGTCACAAAACCTCACTAGACTTCTTTTTCAATTATAACTGTGCAGATATATATAAAATATTGTTAGTGAGTAATTGCACATTTGTGTATCCATTCAACACAGTGTGCAAGCAGATGAGATTCTTCATGCAAAGCAGTGAAATGCAGTGTGCAATCAAGTATTTAATTAGAATTTGGCCTAAATGAAATACACTGAGAATAACAGATTTAAATCCTTATGAGAAGAGAGACTATCTACTGGTAATCTAATCTAACTTCTTGTAGCTCTTATTGCT
Organism: Vidua chalybeata; assembly: GCF_026979565.1. Taxonomy (NCBI): domain Eukaryota; kingdom Metazoa; phylum Chordata; class Aves; order Passeriformes; family Viduidae; genus Vidua; species Vidua chalybeata. The sequence goes on along the minus strand of NC_071531.1, from coordinate 48,110,134 downwards.
CCATTTATAAAGTAGTTTGGAAGCAAAGGCACCACTTGGAAACAGAGAAAGTAATTTAAGAAGTCCAGATCTTTAGTAGGCCATTTCAAAGAGAAATTGCTTGGTTCCCTAGGCAGTTCAAGTCTTGCTTTTAGGGAAAAGTGCTGAACTCTGTTCTGCCAACTCTCATACCCTGGGATTAGACTCTGATACTCTATTCCTTGGCTTAGTGAGCACCTAGACCAACACAGTCAAATGCAGGAATAAAGGCTGAAGAATTGCACTTCCTTCACTAGCAAGTAAAGCCCATGGGATCATGGAAGAGGAACAGGAGAGCATCTGTGCACCACAGCCTTACTTGGGTCAGTATTTGTCTTGTCTGACAACACAGCAAGCAGTAGTGTGGTGAGGAAAGGGCTGAGGACACGTTTTTTTTAATGTGAATAAACACATTTGCTGACATCTACAGCTGAGCTCTGCAAAGGGAAGTGTGAGTCTAAATGATGGGATTTGGATATGCACACAGATTTTGTGGTAGCACAATTGCTGAAGTGAGGATATGGGGGTTTTGGTGAATTCTTCCTTGCAAAACACAGTAACTTTCTGATAAGTCACTGTTTTTTTCCTACCTTTTCTATTTTCCACTTGTCTGGTTTGGCCCTTCTTTAGCCACAGTTATCTGCACATTACAGAGAGAAGGGTGGGAGCCACTGTGTTAGAGCCTGAGTTCCCCACCTACACAGAAGGGTGCATAAATCTAAATTATTGAAAAATGCAATTTAGCCAAGAACAATAGATTAAATCCTGGAACCTTTATTCAATCCTTTCTCAAAAACAACCAGTATACAAGTAATCAAGAGATTTCACTGAGGTATGACTTACATTTTGTGATCAAGATTATTTTGCTTGAGCAAGACAAGGGGGAAGAGAATAGGGGGAAGAGAAAAGCTAGGTCACTTTTGTCATTCCTCTTTAATCAGTTAAAACTGACAAATAAACTGAACAGCTGAACCAAAGGAGTTCCAAATCGCTTTCATTGCAATGCAAACAGCTGTTTTCCACAAACGGATTATGTTTGAAATTATTTTTATTTTTCTAATTTAAACTAAAAATGAACATAGGCATTTTTGTTAAATGGAAGTTACATACAAGAACTTCAGGTGACTGGTCATAAAATATATTTGTGCTTCTACATAGTTTTCTCTTTCTCCCTCTTTGACAAATCAAAAGTAAGAAAGAGTGATGAGATTTCAGGGATGAAGAGAGAATGAGAACAAAAAGCAAAAAATCTTTTACAGTTAGTTTGTTCATCAAAAATATTTTCACAATTTTTTTGGTTGAATGCAATTTGATTGCATCTTTTATTTACTAGCTGAAAGTTTTGCATGGTACAAGATAGAATCCTTTCCAAGAAGTCTTAAAACTGGAATGGAAAATGTGTAGTTGTCACACTGTGACATGAAATAACTCACAGAAGCAGGCTAGATGTAAAAGGAAAGAAAAAGAACCTAAAAAAGCAAACTTTATTTTCTGACTCCACTATGTATACAATAGCAAAAGTGACAGTGGATTGGAGGGTGAAACTGCCACCTCTCCAACCACACTGGTCTAACTAACTAATTCTATCAATTCTCTCTACCTACAAAGAAGAATGCAAAACAATTATTATTTACATGACCATGCATGAGAAAATTCAGTTGAAATATGTAAATATCAGAAGGCATTGAAACTTTTAGAAGAACTTTAAAACTCTCAAAAGAACAGGGCAATGTGTAGTCAAAGCACTGGGGTACCTTTTTTCTTCTGTTGAATACCTGTGCCCCTCTGTGCTAATGTTAGACACAATGTGTATGAAATAGAGTTTTCTGAGCCCACAAAAGCACATTGATGTGGCTTGCTGCTATACTGGTTCTGAATCTCTCTTCAGATACCAGGCAGCTTCTGAGGGTTTCTTGTCTTCAGCTCTGTTATAATATGGAATTGCATTAACACAGTTGCTGTAAATCAGAGGACTAAACCTCTGTGTGTCAGACTCTGTGTGTTCAAAGCCTGACTGTGCCATGGAGTTATGCTGGGCAACTCTGTTAGCCTGGTGGCCAGGGGTCTAAGCAATCAGGTGAAAATACCATTGTAGAAAACATTGGGTTCAGCAGTCATAAATGTGTATTATGATGTGAAAGCAAAGCAATTCCCTGATTCTGATAAATACGATCTCTCCTTCACCAGTGTCAGGAAAAAAGAAAATTCAATTTTCTCCAAGTTTGAGAGTGCCTGGCTTTCTTGAAACCAGTTGTAAACAGAGAATTTGATAAGCACACATTTGAAATCTTTTGAAAAGCAGCACTGCTAAACCATTCTTTATTTTATTTTCCCTTTTCTCTTTTTATATAGCAGAGCATCACTAATGGGTGTGCTCTTCCTTTTTCCCTTCTGATCCTTTTCCCCACTTTCTTTATAAGACTTTAGAACAAGTAGGATTTTAAAGGTGATAATAGTCTGGTTTTAGTTATTAAAAACAACAAAAATTGGACGTATCAAATTTTTTTTAGGATATTTCTAACTGATTTAAGTATTATTTCTTTCAGCTAAAAGTAGATCTACATAGCAAAATTTGTAAGCACAGAGCTGTTTTCTTTTTTTTTTTTAGGAGCTATTTGGATTCAAAATGTTAAGATCCACAGTAGCCATGATTTGAAATAACAAAATCTGTGTCTAGATGAAATGGGCTGCATCCTTACAAATTTTATAGTTAGAACAGGTTAGGAGCTGAAGCCATTATGCAGAAACACAAGCTAGCATAATGCAGTGGATGTTATCTGTAGCACTGTATTATCTTAATATTCCCACCAGTCAAGATATCTGTCTGATTAGTCTGAAGACACCACATTACCTAGTAATGCCAAATATACATTAAAATGGGGAAAGCTGTGGGCGTGATTGAACTGTGATAGCATATGGTTTGTACAGTCATTGGCCTCTTAAGAACTTACCTTCCAGCTGGGATCCGTGTAACATAAGAAACAAGGATATCACATTTCCCCCCTCTCTGCTTCTGGCAGGTGTGTGCTAGAGACTGACTGCTAAATACTTTGTAATTAGTATGCCTTGGAGCAGTGGCTGTCATCTTACATCTGTAACTGGAGTGAGGGCACTGTTAGCATGACTGTGTTCATTTCTTTAGTGTCCCAAGCCTATAGACCTGTACAAGGCAGCCTGAAGGATCAGTGTTTGATGCATGAACCATAGGCAGACCTCAGAAATGTATCTAATTATACCAGTATCTGACTGCACTATTGTAGCAAGATGCATTATTCATAGATAATGATGACCTGCTATTCAAGGATAGAAAATTCTTGTATATTCTGCCAGTTCTAAAGTTCAATGTCTAATTGAAGATTAAATAGTTTAAGACAATCAATAGCTGTATTTTAGATTTTCAAAATTAAAACTATTCCCGCACAACATGAACCATTGTCATATTTCCCAGAGTACACTAAATTGTTGGTATCATCTTCCAAAGTGGGTGAAAAAGAGACAGAGAGAGAAAGACAAATTTACTGCTAAGGTATAAAGGTAAACAATTTTCTGAAATTGTGTAGGAGTACCTGTAACAACATTTGAAATGTTTACTGGATCCCTGGCTTTTTTTGTTTTGTTTTGTTTTGTTTTGTTTTGTTTTGTTTTTGTTTTGTTTTAAACAGGAAGGATAAGTTTCCATTAGGAGTATCAGTTTGCTAAATATCTCAAATGTGATAACTGGAATAGTATACAGGGAATTCCTGAGCTTTAGTTAGTTGAATAGACCAGATCCTGCTTTTACTCCTGAACATACTTACCCCTAGCTCTGAGAAACTGGTGCACTTTTGTTTACATATAAAGAACCTGCTATCAGAAATCTTTTCCCCATGCTTGCACTTTTATACCTGTCAAATAACTTCTTAAGCTTCACCTTGATATATTAAATAAAAGGAGTATCTTTGGTCTCTAGGGCAGGTTTTCCAGGCCCTGGATGTCTGCTGCTGAGACAAGATGAGTGTTTTAACACTGGGAGCTGGAAATCCTCACCATGTCTCAGAGGCAGCTTTTATCAAAAGGTTTCCTTTAATGGTCCTTAAATGTTTCACATCTCAGAGTTCATTAACCTCCTTAAGAGGAACTGGCATATGTGCCTGCGTATTTAAAGAATGCTTTGCATTGAGTAGTCAATATTTATGTAAATGTCTGAGACAATATCTGATGGCAACTTGTCTGTTCTTAGGCAGGTAAAATTGACAGACATGACAGACTATTCTTGAAGTTCTGAAAGAAACATCTAGTAAACACAATAAATGATAAAATAGTTCAAAGAAATCGCTGAATCTGGTGTGCAATATCCTTCAAAGAATTATGGATTGTGGCGTGTGGGATAAGGAAAGATAAAAGCAAACAGGCTTTTAGCCACCACAACTTTTACGGTACAGCTGCTTGAAGATATTTTTTGGTAGAAGAAAGACAGTATCTCTCCTCCAGTCTGGACTAAATTTGCTATTCAAAGGTCTAGCTTAGGGAAGTAGTTTGTGGGAGAGATGAAGAGTCAAAGGAGGACCCTGCCACAAGTTACTTTGCATTGCCCTGTCAGGAACCTTGTCTGTCTGTACTGGCTATAGAAATAAGCTATGGAAATGCATCTGCTCTGAATAATCATAAAAAAAGGATACTCTTTTTATTTGTTAGTGGATAGGCTGGTGATTAACCACTAGTCTATGTAAAGGACATTACAGTATTGTGCTGCCTGAAGCTACACTAAAAGACACTGCATCCACTAGACTGAATCCCTCTCAGATTTTCTTCCTAGCTGTGTCGCCAAGGTGCTGTTTCAGCTGGATTCATCCCAGGTGTTTTAGGGGAGAAGCCATGTTCCCCTGCAGTCCTCCCTGTGTACTTCATGGTACGAGACAGACATTTCTGGAGGGGACACAGAACTTGTGTGTGTCCCAGGAGAAAGGGATGACTTGATTCTAGTCTATCCTCCCCAGCTAAGTGAGGATCCTGCTCTGAAACACCTTCTCAAGGAGACCACTTTGGCAAAGGAGCATCAAAACAGCTGACAGAACATGGAATAGCAAACACTGAAGTGCTATAATTTTCAGAGTCACATTTCCATTCAAGTACTGACACTGTCACTGTTTGCATATCTGATCCCCAAATCAACCCTATCATTTAGCTGTGGGAAAAAAAAAAAACAAAACAAAACAAACTCCAGTGCATGGGATACACAAACCCTTAAAGAAATATGTCTTGTGTAGTAAGAAGGGTTTGTTGATGGTATCATGGACATGTTCACCAAGCAACATTCTCATCTGGGAGATAAATGATAACACTTGGCAAGTTCATTTTAGTTACTCTTTCAATTCTTCTTTCTCTAATTTCTTGATATTATTTTCTCCTTTCTTTGCTTATAGCTCCTGCTTTTAAACTGTCTTTAATTCCTGACACTTTGTGCTCATGGGAGTCCCTGCACTTTGAGAATACTTGACATTCAAGAAAATACACTTTATATGTTAAAAATCAATGGTGACACAATATTTACAGCCCAAAGGCCAAACATTTGTGCTTCTTTGTAGAGACTAAGTGCTTGGAGACCAGCTTTGTGCTGCTAAGCTATAGACATCAAAGAATAATAATACCACAGTTTTAAACTCAATGGCTTGAGTGGGTTCCAGCACAGTTAGGTGAAGGACTAGCTGATTTTATGGATTTCCTTAATACAGAGATGGATATAAGCATTATTATTTTTTCCCTGAACTGTGAACCAACTCTCTTTGTCTAAGAGAGGGTCATCTGTTCTCTACTAAAATATTCATATAAAATCTAAAATTATAGGACAATACTTTCTCCTTCTCATGAAAAGGATGGATTCTCAAAAAAAGGTATTTTTGTTTAAGTCACAGTTAATTCCTTGCAAAAAAAAAATTAATTTCTCTTGCAGAAAAGAGGTCATAATGTGATAATGCTTCCTCTCTTTCTCACTATTTATATAATAAATAAGCAACATTTCTGAAACCTTGATTTTTTGAGCTGAAATAAAAGCTATGTTAGAGATTCAGCTTTTCTAACACAAGAGGTAGTTTGTCATTTTAGAATGGTTTATGAAGATTTGTTTTATATTCGAGGCAAGATTTGTAATGTTTTAAATTGGCATATTTTACTCTACTAGGCTTAATTTTGGTGCATGAGACATAAACACCGTGAGGCATTTATGACATCATTAGAAACTGCACTATGTACCTAGGGAATGCAGTGTCATTTGGTTTGTACATTTGACCCCTGCTTGTTATTAGGTGCACTTTACTAAATCAGCAGAAGGAGATAGGTCACTAATGACTATTACCAAGCTAATAATAATTATAAGGGGAAAAAACTGTTATTGATGTTCCAGACATTGTTCCATATATACTGTTCCTGAGACACTGAATTGTGATTTGCATTGTTAGGAATGAACTTTCTTTGACCTGAACCTTTCATTTGACATAAGTTAGACTGTTCTGATAGTTACATACCATCCTTCCTATTAGTGAAATTATTGTATTTAAATGTTTTAATGGATTTTTGAATTATTTTGATTTCATGATATCTCTAGAATAAATTAAAAAGAGAGGAGAGGAATTAGAAATAGTACACATGAAAAAAATCTTGAAAAGTAATAGGGGTGACCAACAGAATTTAGACCATATTTTGAACCATCGAGAAGTTGTGTTAATTCTGAGCAGTACACACACATCACAGGAGTTTAGTTATCATAGTCTCTCTCACTCAGGGCATACTCCATGTGTGAAAGCATATGAGGAAATGCAGTGACCTCAGCAGGGCTTGTGCTTAAGGTCAGATTCTCTGATCTGAGCAATTCTTTTACTGAATGTGATGGTCTCAATAAACCTGATTACCCTGAATTGTGTGAAAGGGAATAGATTGGACAAGTTTGTATGTTCGTACATACACTGTTTTTTCATTCTACCTTATGGTACTATTAAGTCAATGAAATCACATCTTTTCTAAAAGGGCTTTGCAACATGGACTTTGTTGTTAATTTTGCTGTATCTGGAAAGATTTAAACTCTCAATCAGAGGTCAGTCTGTCACATTCATGACATGGGACATAAGTGAAGCAGAAGGTTTCTCTTTGCTGGATACAACAATGTGAATTTCTATGTGCTCATTAGCAAAGGGTAAGTTTAAAAGAGAGAAAACAGGTTCTTAATAGCTGTGGAACTACTCACTGGACATTGTATAAATGTCATTTGTTTAAAAAATGCATGAAAGAATGGAAAAAAATCTATCCTAGGCCATCAGAAAGACCTCCATTAAGAAATTCAGTGATGACTGAGAGACTGTTCTGGAGAAATTCTATCAGCTGTTGATCCTGTTATAACATGGTTATACAGTTCTCAGATCACCACCACTGGTGATCATCATCTTGGGAAATGAGATACTGAGCTAAGTGGGATTTTGATCCAGCAGATGCTGCAATTCTCCTGTTCTTATGATGATTTGTATCATAAAATAAAACCTTACAAAGCCATTTATTTCTCTAAACTTTCACATTTCCATTGTGTTCACTTCTTCCTTCTGTCTTTCCCCACCTCTCCCCAGTTTCTTTAAAGGCACCAGTGCCTTTCATTCGGGGGTGACACCACATGCAAGTGTATATTTCTGAATATATCATGTTGGTTTCTCACAGTTTGTCTTCTCTAGGAAAAAAGCAGACAAACAGTTTTTTTCCCCCACATGTTTATAGTTGTGAAAGCCCAATGACAATGAATGAGATTTCAGAGAGCAGCAGTGTTTCTGCTGCCATACTAAGAAAAAAAGATGTATTCTCAGCATGTTAGTGAATATGCAGTAAAATCGTAGGGAGACAAAGGAAAATCTCAGCAGAATTGAAGTAAAGACCTTATTCCTGTTTAATACTTTACATGCTAGCACATTTTCAATCCAGAGATGACTGTGGATTTCACAACATTTCAATGGGCATATGATGAGAAGACAGAGGAATGCAGTCCCCAGTGTACAGATAAGGGGTCTCTGCAAAGCTGTGACTTACCATGCTGGATATGAAAAATAATGCAGATAAAGAATCATAATGCACAGCATGGCTTGGTGGTGACTAGGGAAGGGAAAAGAGAAATGCCAGAACTGACTGAAATTTCACTTCATTTACACAGCAAAACTCCACAGACAGATATAATTTTTTGCTTGTTTTGTATCATCATCCTAGATTTGATATCACTCTCCATGACAGGTTGCATCATTATAGTATACCTTTAAGGCTCACGTCAGAGGGAACAAGTGAAAGTGAAGAGTGCTGTGTTTCACATACACAGCAGATTTTATTTTTCCATTCTGATGTCTGAAAAATGCATCTTTCTGCTGAGAGGAGAGGGAAAGGAAATATTAGTTAATTTACTTAACAATCTCAATATATTTTGTTTTCATCAGAATAAGAGTTTTCCTGGAAAGAAAAGGGTTTGCAAAGTTCAAAGGATATTAGACAAATACTTTGAAAAAAGAAATAAACTGATGCTTACTAGATACATAAAATCCCAGGCTATTTCAGGAAAACCCATAGCTGGAAACAGTTGGAGATTAAGAGAGGACTAGGGAAAGGATCCTATGTGTTCTTAAACTTTGTCTTTACAGTCTTTCTTAGGTATCTGTTTTTGGGCACTAGTGGAGTCCAAAAATGTGCTGTCCAGCAGCTACAGGATATAGCACCAGAGTATAGGTCCTGGGTTGCTCCCAGGACCCATTTGGGCCTTTCTCATGCAATTCCCTCCCCACCATGGGAGGCACTAGGACTTGTGGAAGGGTTCAAGAAACATTTTTCACAATAGATTAATGAGGAGAAGTACAAAGCAGTTTAAGCACAGGGTCACCTGCTGAATGGTGCCCTTGGAGCAGAATTTAGAAGGCTGACTTCAGCGTATCAGCTCTGAACCCAATGAATGGAGGAAGTGTTCAGGAAGATGATGATGTTGATCCATTGGATGAAGATCCACTAGAGATGGAGCAGGCAACAGTACGAGGCACAGGTGCCAGATCCCATCTGTCTCCTGCATCACACTTCTGTGAAACTTGGATTTGAAACTTGACACAGGTACATGAAATTAAGTGACCAGGAGGGATGGGGAGTTCTCCAGGGGTTAATTGCAAGACATCACATGAAAAACTTCCCATTCCTCAGGGCATGGACTAATATTTAGTATCTGCTCAGCCTCAGGTGAACATGTTGCCACCAAGTCCCACACACTCATCCTCTTGTTTTACTTCTACCTTCTTGCCATTTCCATGCAGTGACCTTCCCTCTCCCCTGCCAGTGGTTCACTGAGGAGCAGAAAATGTGCTCCCTAGAAATATGCTGGCACTCTGTTTGACCAGGATTTCTTGCAGCAGGGCAGTATAGGATTGCAGCCACCTGAAGCTACACTCTGGGTGTATCTTTCTGGCAGGAGACCTCTAAGCACCAGGCTATTATTCAGAACAGGTGCTATACCACAGTGAGTTAAAAATGGTTGATGCAAGCCTAGCAAGTGAGATTTCCCCAGAGGTGTGAGTGCAGCAGTTCACACACTCTGGTGCTGAAGGAGTTACAGGTAGATCACAGACACCTCCCTTAGTCATCCTAGAGGAAAGGATTTCAAGAAACTCAGGTGCCCCAGGTGAGGCAGGAATTACACAAATGCCTCTCCTCTGATTAAACATTATCAAACAATTAGTTGTTTGTTGGCAGGATCAATTAAGCTTGTGGCATAGAGTGTTTGCTCATTTGAAGTATTTTTAAATTATTTCCTTTTTTCTTAATTCAACCTGCCATTTATCCTCCTTTCTGGTGCATGCTAATGTTATCTCTCTTCTTTCAGTTAATTTGGGGCCCAATGGACTCATTTCTGAACCGACTGCTCTTTCCTGCCCACAGCAAGTGCAGGAGCTGGCTGAAGCCTCGAGTATGCCTGAATGAAACTTGGCTGATGTGCAATTAATGCTGGGAACCTGATTAAAATTCACAAGGGTCAGGGGCATAGAAGGCCAACTTTTCAGCTGCCTCCAAGCCTGCTTCTGAATTTACCCACTTTAACTTCATATTTACAAGGTGACAAGGAATTTGTGTACAACAGGCAGACAGCTGCAGTATTAAGAAAATTGTTGCTGAATATGGAGTTAATCTGTTCCTTTACTAAAGTTGTTTTGCATATTGTTGATCACAGACTGATTGTGCTCTAACTTCTATATAAAACCTCCCTCCCAAACACGCACACATGTTTTAGTATTTTTTGCAATAGAAAACTTAGTACTCTGCTTCTTAATGAGTGGTGCTGATGGGAAATGACCCCTGCTTTCCTAAACACACAGCAATCTAATTTGAACCTGTGTGCCAATTACTGGCCTCTGTGGAGCACTTTGCTGTGAAACTATCAAGTCACAATAGGATTAGAAAGTGTTGCAGGGAGACCACAAGGGAAAGCAAACACAGGCGTAACTGCAGGTTTATTCCTTGAAATTGTCTGTAAATAGCACTGAAAGCTTCCTCAGTGCCACCTAGGTATTGTTTCTATAAATCCTCTGTAGGTACAATCTAAAATGAATATAGACAAGGAGTCTTTTATGGCATACAAACCTTGAGCTGGTCTGTCCTTAGGAAGATTGTGTCTGTTTACCTAAGCATCCCCAGAAGACAAAAGTAGAAAAAGCTGGACAGACATCTTAGCTGCCTCAAATAATTTTTTTTTTTAATTCAGAGAATACATTTTAATATTCTTTTTGCTAAATGAAAACTGTCATTCCAGTGAGAGCAGCCATACTTCTATCTAGATGTGCATCCATCGATCTGGCAGATAGACAAGACACCTTCAGTTCACCTAAATTAATATTTTGTTCTAATCCTGAGCCAAGAGTTTAATATGTGGTCAATCCTGCGTAGCTCAGCAGAGGCAATGCCCTGCCCAGAGTCATCAATGGGCCGACTTACCTTGCTAAAATGGGAATCCCCTCTCTGTGATGTGCATGTGCTCCTTGGTGCTACTTCTCTTGTACAGTGGTCTCAAACTTATTTTTTGTAGACCTTTTTCTCTAAATTTTGCTAACAAACATGTGGGATGTACCCATATAACTGAGTTATTTCTAAACAGCCTCTGTAGGTGAGGCTACTTAATATGAAGTCATGAGGCCACTTAACTCTACAGACTGTTATATCCCAGTTTCAGGTGCCAGTCAGAGAATAAGATCAAGCCAACTGTAGTTGCTAATATTGTCTATGAATAATAGTCACTGTGTAGGTGGCATGAGCTATGGCTCTGTCTGTTGAGAGGTTTCTTCAGTCCAAATTTGCTTAACCAGCTGTGTTAGACTATATCATGTTTGGAGTAACCATACTTTCTGATTTGATATGTGCCAAAATAATGATAATGTGGCCCCAGAATTTATCTTCATCATCTTTCCACCACTGCACCTTAGGTCTTACACCAAACCACTGTAGGAATTCTCTTTTTGACCCCTCTGATCACGGGGTGGGAATCCTACATGGACACAAGTAAAAGATGAAAGGCGCTCTTCTCCTCGGGACTAAATCCTGTTTATTGTCAGAAGCCACTTCAGATCTAGGCAACACCTCAGGGGGTAACAGAGGCCGAGGTGTTTGATGGAGTCAGAGAGAGAGAGAGTTCTCCCGGGGGGTTTTGAGCCCAGGGAAAAATGGATGGGGCAGAGCCCAGGGGCCACATCCAATAGGACACAGGTGAGGAGAAGGGGAGGGAGGAGCAGGTCAGGGAGAGCCCATCAAACCTGAGGCTTAGGGGGGGAGGGGAAAGGTGTGTGGAATAGACGAATGTAACATAGTGCAATAGAAAAACTACTCAGTGCAAATTCCCAATCACCCAGTGCAAAACAACCACTAAATTACTATTTAGTGCATCACAACAAACTACTTTCTATGGTACGTCCATGGCAGCTACCTTTAAAAGCTTCTTAGCTTTTCTGTGTTCAGTCAGAAGTGCAGGCTGTAGCCCAGGTTGAATCCTGTGACAAACCTTTCCAGTTCCAGGTGAGTCAGGGAAGGGAGCTCTGACAGATACAGCAACTAACTGTTGTGTGCTGACTTCCAAAACTTACAAGGATGCCATGAAGAACACAGAACAAAGTTCTTCATGGTGTTGCATGAGGAAAGGACAAAATACAATGGGCATAAGCTGAAGAAAAAAGCTGCTCGGGCTTCATGTAAGGAACTCCTTGTTTCCCATGGGGACAGTGGGGCAGATCTCCCAGAGAGGTTATGATTGTATTTGTCCTTGGAGGTTCTCAAGACCTGACTGGACATAGCTCTGAGCAACCTGGTGTCACCTTGGAGCTGCTCCTGCTTTGAGCAGGAGTTCTGAAAAAAAAAAAGCCTCTGAGGTCTCTTCCAATATGAAAGTGTCTGTGATTCTGTGCCTGTCTGCAAAGCAGTGATTCCAGGTTACTCTGTGATTCCATATGGTTTATAATATGTACATATCAATACCAGACTGAACCTCAATTAACCTATCTGTTCAGAGTGGTGTGCACTAATTTCCTGTCTATCTTTACAAATCGTAATATTATTGAAATAAAGACAGTTCAGCTTGGAAAAAAATCAGCACAAAATTGATCATACACAAAAGTAATCTTGCTGGGTTGAGTCTTCTAAAACTATGAATATTTGATCTCTTAATTGTAGCTGTGCCTTGAATGACACTTAAAACCTCTGATTTTATTAAGTTTCATCTTAATAATTTAATTAGATAAAACCAAGATAAGAGGTTTAGTAACATACATTTTGAAATTAATGAGCTGAGTGCCAGAGGATGAACTATATTACCCACTTCAAGTGCACATACAACATTAATTAATGTAGTCTAGCTTTGTTTTAAGAGCATTTGATAGTCTACTATGTGCAGTACTTACTGCTAGTTTAAAAAGGGGAGCCAAAAAAAGAAATAAAGAAGTCATGTTCATGCAGTCAGGATTTTTTCATAAACATTTCAAGAACAGAAGTAATATAAGCCTCAGAAGTTTAGAAGAAATTTTAATTTTAACCAGAAAAGTAAGTTAAGACTTTTCTGTGGAATATCACTCTTCTTTGAGGGGAGACACAGAAGAAAAACAGAAGGAAAGACATTTTTGTGATAGGTAAGACAAAAATTATTTCAAACTGTTTAACAAAAAAATAATAAAAGAGGGAAATGATAAAGGCAATTTAAATGTAAGAAAATTAAATACTGAACATTTGTGTAACCTTTTTAGAAACACTAACGAGAATGTCTTTATTTCCTCAGCATTTTATTATGTGAACAACTAGTTACGTGATTATGACAGCTATTTTTTTTGGCCTAAAAATATTTTTAGAAGCCCCTCTGGAATCTAATTTTCATCAAAATCTACCCAATGAAAATGTATAGGTTTAATCTTGTTATCAGTAGTAGCTATGTTAGTAGGAGTTGTTACAGAATTGCTTAAATTCAGTAGCACAGAGGATGATGGAAAATGTAAGGCCTGTAATTCTGTCATGCAGTTCTGGAGATCTTGTGAGTATTGGAGAAAGGATTGTGGATTTGTAATGCTGAGATGGACTGAGAGCCTGTATAGTGAACCTTGCTTCTCTCTAATATATGGATCTTTTAAAAAGTATTTATTAATCCTTTTTATAAATGACATATTTTTGTACATATATATACACACACAAATAATTAGTATAATATTAGTATCTGTTAAGACTGTTTTACAGTGGATTTCCAGATCCTGCAGGTGTCATTGATTATATAGTGGCAACATCATTCTTGGCTGAGAAACTTGGCTGGGAGGAGTATAATTGGGATCTTTTTCTCAGAACTACGATAACAGTGTTAACAATAAGGCTCCGCTCAATTGAAACTGGGGTAATCTTTTCCACCAAAGTAAACAAGGAGTTAGGAAGCCAAAGTGAGGATACAGTTAATGAGGAAGTTTGTGAACATTCACACAGAGCCTGTCTGAAACCTCCTTACCTTTCTCACTTTGCATTCAGTAATGCAGGTTTTTCTGCTCATCTTGTAATCTTTTTCCCACAAATGAACAAAAAGCTTTCATAAGAGAACAAAACCACTTGAATGCTCAAAATTAATGCCAGGATTATGTAAACTATGGCCTTTGTTCCTGTCCTTTTTTTAGTGTTATTATAATCTAACCTGACAATTAAAGCCACCTGTCAACATGCCACCACCATTCAGTGAACTGACTCCAGAAGAGGAAACAGTGTAGAGGTATCAATGCAGTGAAGGGTCCAAACTTGTTAAGAGGTCACACTCATTAGTCTGAGCTCCCAAATGTGTGGAAATGTGGCTACACAGCTTGCAAGCCCCAGTACATGTCTGCAAGTGCCCACTGTGTGCCTGGCCATCTATCTGGGATCTCTAGCTTGGCATCTCATTGTGTCATGTGTATACAGCTTTTGATTTTATGCTCCACAGAGTACAGATGCCTCTTTTTGTGTTTTCAGTGAAGGACTAAAAATGCTTGTGGGTGCCTTGAAATCAATATTTATGATGGTAATATAGCACGAAGTCTACAAGTTTGAAATTTGAGCCCTGGCTTGCATGAATAATACATCACTTTATAACAACAGTACTGGAACTGGAGATGATAGAACAACCAAATGTTAAAAACTTGCAGATGGATGGCCAGCACGATTCAAATGTTGGTAAACTGTGGGGCAAGAATGAGGAAACCAGAGGGAAGACATGAGATGTTCTGAAGTGTTATCTCACTCAGATATGTGTATGCAGCAACAGGGGAAGGAAATATAAAAATGATCTGCATGGCATGAACCTTCTGAGATCATGAAGAAGCATATCCGCTTCTAATAGAAGAGTATCATTGGAGGTCATATAAGTGACAGTCCCTTTTTCCTCCCCACACTCCCTTTTTCCTCCCCACACTCCCTGCATTATGACCTAGAACCCAAAGTGGTTCTTAATTTGAATAGAATAATAGAATCATAGAAGGGCCTGTGTGGGAAGGGGTGGTAAAGATCATCTCCAGCAGGTCCATGTCCTTCCTGTGCTGGAAGCCCCAGAGCTGGATGCAGCACTGCAGGTGGGGTCAGAACAGAGCAGAGGGGCAGAATCCCCACCCTGTCCCTGCTGGTCACACTGCTTTGAATGCAGCCCAGGACATGTTTGGCTTTCTGGAAGTGCCCATGGCTGAGTCATGTCCAGCCTCCCACCCACCAGCACCTCCAAGCCCTTCTCTGCACGGCTGCTCTCCATCTGTTCATCCCCCAGCTTGCGTTGATACCAGGGGTTGCCCTGACTCAAGTGCAGAACCTTTCACTTGGCCTTGTTAAACCACATGAGATTTTCATGGGCCCAATTCTTGAACTCATCCAGGTCCCTCTGGGTGCCATCCCATGCTTTAGGTGTGTCAACCATCCCACTCATCTTGGTGTCATTTGCAAATTTGCTGAGGGTGCACTCCATCCCTTCACCTATGTCAATAATGAAGATATTAAATAGCACTAGTCCTAATATGGAACCTTGAGGGACACCACTTATCACTGATGCCCATTGGGACACTGAGCCATTGACCACCACCCCCTGGATCTGATTATCCAACCAATTCCTTATCCACTTAACAGTCCCCCCATCAGACCCATGTCTCCAAATTGAAGAGAAGGGTGTTTTGAGGGCCTGTGTGAAAGACATTTCAGAAGCCCAGGTAGATGGCACCTGTAGTCCTTCCTTTGTGCACTAATGGAGTCACTCCATCACAGAAGGCAAATAAATTGGTCATGTGGGACTTGCCCGTGGTGCAGCCTTGCTGGCTGTCTCAAATTCCCTTGCTGTTCTCACTTTAGGAAGAGATGTTTCATGAGATTCCCAGGCAGAGATGTGAGGCTTACAGGTCAGTGGTTCTTAAAGTCCTCCTTTCTACCTTTTTTAAAGACAGGTACAATGTTTCCCCCTTTTCCAGTCATCAGGAACTTCACCTGACTGTCATGGATTTCACCTGACTGCCATGACTTTTCAGGTGTCATGGAGATGGTCTTGGAAATTACACAGGCTGATTTCCTCAGGACTCTGGGATGCATCTCATTGAGTCCTGTAGACTTATGTACTTTCAGGTTCCTCAGGAGGTCATGAACCAGACCTTTAGGTACAGTTGAGGGCGGACTTTGCTTTGCCTCTCCCCATCCTGCTGTTCATCTACTCAAGAGGTGGCAAGAGAAGTTGCTATTGAAGACTGAGGCAAAATTTATGATGAGTACCTGAGCATTCTCCTCATCTGCTGTTACCATTTTTCCAGCACTGTTCATTGATGGGGGGAAAACACCCATTTGCACCATTCCTAGCAGGATCTGAAAAATATATCAGACCTCTCATTCTTATGTGGACTTTTCCACAAAAAAGTAATGCCTCGTAGTTAAGGACACACTGTCATTTGCTTACAAGCAGCTCCCATGGCATGATATTCCAATAGCCAGTCTGTTTACTGTTTATTGCTTTGCATACTTATGAGAGAACATTTAATTGCAGAATTTGGCACATATTCTTCAAACCCTGCAGTATATGATCCATGAACTCTTGTCCGTGTTTGACTTCCATGCGAAAAGGAAAACAAACCTGTATTTTTCCTCTCAGCTGTCTGAACAATAGGAACACTCCTCAGTAATGTGAATTTCAAGATGAGGGGAAAATTCCTTGTTAAAAGTTGTTAATATAAAATTACAGTTCATTGTTCCAAATTAGCAGCACATCATTATTTTTCTAATTTGGCTTTGGATGGAAAAGATGAAACCAGCTATGAACAAACTTATGACTTAATTCAAATACGGGGAATACTAGTTTTCAGAAGGACTGCAAAACAACATTTTCTCCTCCACAAGTAATGAGGTATTTGAAACACTAAAATCAACTTCTATAGAAACTTATAGTAATAATAACAGCAATACCACCAATAATAACAATAACAATACTAACAATAACAACAGCAATAATAAAACATTGGAAAAAAGAAAACATCATCATAATGAAAAAAAAAAGCTAAGCTGATAGAATGTATTTTATGTTTTATAAATTTTTACAACAATTTGGAAACCCGAAAAAGCTGGGCTTGTAATGGAAGTGCTGGCAAACCTGTAACTGTACTGGTGTGAATGGAGCTGTTGTAATGAGAGAAACTATTGCTTGGAACGAGGACAAGTATATTCTTCTCTGAGCTTCTACAGTCCCTACACCCCTGGAGTACCATTCGAGACAATGATGAACCGTGGTCTCAATTCCCTTATTAGCTGTAAGACCTAAAAATTATATGTGCAATTAAAAGGCAAAATGCTGATATTACTCATAAGAAGCACTTTGTACATTAGCAAGGTACAAAAGTCTGCTGACACTTTGCAACAGAGAGAGTCAGCAGGGCAAAAGATTAATAGAGCCTCATAAATTTGCAGGGTGAAAACAGTGGATGGGGCAGAATAAGCATGTTGTGTTAGAGATAAATAAAGGGCATGGTCATCATGACAAAACATTTAACAAGGAATACACTCCCTTCTTTTAGACAATTTGCTGGCCTAGCATTAGGCTGCTTTATGTAACTACATATAATTACCTCACAGCAGTTCCAGCTAGTATCACAAAGACCTTTTAGCATTTCAGGCAGCATAGTGTTGGGAAAAAACATTTTAAAATGAATTCTTGCCTTGTTTCTTTATTTTCTTTTCTGCAAAACATTCCTGTATTGTCTTTCTGGTCGCAGGCTTGGCCAAGGAAATGCCAGTTCTTCCAGATCTTTTTGACTGTTTGAAGTTAAAAATCCTCTTGGCTTTGCATGTGCAAAATGAGAAAACAAGCAAATTCTATTAATTCATGTGTAGACGGTAGAGGTATCTCTCCTCGAGTCTAAGAAGGCCCCTTTTGTTTGGAAAGAAACACTGGACTTAGAAATCTGTGACACTATTTAACCTCAAGCTATCCTGTTTTCATTCCCAGACATGGAGGGACAGTGTTCATTACAGGAAAATGTAAACATTCATAAATGAGCACAATAGGAATTAAAAAACAACCTATGAATCAAATGTCACTAGTCAGTGGAACTTGTTTATGTCAAAAATGTGTTCTGTGTTTTGGCAACAATTCAACCTGAACATGTTCAAACTTCTGTGAAATATCTGAAATATAATATTTACAGTGATTTTTTCTTTCAGACTGACTGAACCATAGCATTGAATATATGCATAGGGATGAGGAAACAACAAGGGAGAGTATTAAAAAAATAAGATTAAATATAAAAAGCATAAACCAACATAATAATAAATGAAGATTGTGTTGTAGTGACAGATATATCTCCAAAGCAATGGTGGGCGGTAAGAGTAAGGGATGTGCAGCTGGTGTGGCTGTGTCAGTTTTTTCTTCACCAGTAAGTCTGATGATGAAAGAGAGTAAATGACCCCTTGCTTTTGGTAGATTGTTGTAAGTGGGATAACTCATGGGGAGATATTTGTTTTTCTTCTTTTTTTTTCCTTTTTTTCTTTCAATGAACATGGATGCAGTTTGCCCATTCCTTATGTGTTGAAAGAAATCTGGAACTAAAATGAAAAAGGTAAAATGAAAAAGAGGGACAGTCTGATTTTTCTCATATTTTCATATGTGTAGTTTGTATATGCTAATACACACACAAACACATACATTTGTTTGTCTTGTTCTGTCCAGTACAACCTTTAATAGCATGGTGTTTCACACCTAAATCTGATATACTTGTAGGTGTCAGCTATCTCTTTTGTGGTATCTGTAAGTGATAGGAGATTTGTATCACAAACTCTATGGTTTTTCCACATTATAGCTGTTTACAGGGTACTTTATAATGTTGTAACTTTGGTCTAATCCAATGAAATTTTAATATTCTACTTCGCCTCTCTACTTCCTTGAGAGGTACTGTGTTAGTAACTGTATGAGAAAATGAAGGTCACACATGGGATAGGAAGTCATCCATGGGATTGTGTGAACACCTGCTGAACTCTGTCCCCTGCTTGTTCACATTGTCAGGAAAAACTTCTTGATGAATTGTGTGGATAGCCTGTCTTGGTGAGTTATGATGGGGGTGCTGAGAGAAACATTGCATGGACTGCAGGTGAAATTTGAAGGAGTTGTGAACCTGAGTTCCGTGGGCTCTGTAAAATGAAGGTTGGTCTAACATAGGCATCTTCCTCCTTGCAGAAGGGATCCTACTGCTAATCTTAAAATGTTTACCCCATCGATAACAGGGTAGAATTCAACATCAGAAAAAAGCATTGGCATTCTCAAGGGAATCTGCAGTCTCACAAATTTGCAAAGCCCTTCCATATAAAGATTATAATAAGCACAGTTCATTATAGCAAAATGCCTGTTTTATAAAACTTAAAAAAGTGGTAAGTGCTGTCCTGAAACAAGAGAATAGGGCATATTTTTATTGAATGAAAACTTTTGTTCCTTAGTGATGCTCTTTCTCAAGGTTTTGAGGAAGCAGTCAAAATATTCTATGACTCTTGTTTTATGGAGGTTTTACCTTAAGATATGTTTAAAACCATGCATCCCCTCTGCAATTACCTAAGGAGAAGAGCATTCATGTAATCAAATATACTGAATTCACTATCAATGACACCTCCTAAATGCCTAAGGAGAGAAAAGGTTACATGACAGGTCAAAGCCTGTCTGGTCATAGGTGTTTGATGTAATTTCTTTAAAATAAGGAAAGCAAGTAAAAAAATTTCAAGAAATTTCAAAATCACCAAAATAAAATTACTCCCTTCTAATCAAGCCAGAAAAAACCCTTCCTCTTTTGTAAATTTGCTCTGTACCTGTATTTAGCATTATTTGTAAAGAGTATACATTTTTTAAAAGCTGGGTTTTTTAAAATATATGCATTAAATAATACACCCTTACTTGGGGAATTAATGCAGTGTAGATTTATTACAAGTAACATTAAAGAAAAACTATAACGATTTACATTTTAAATAAGGTTGTTATACGAAATATAATTAGAGCAAACGTTGATATACTTTTTCTAAATACTAGAATCTAAATCTAAATTCAGCGAAAAGCTTCCCTGAAAAAAGTAATAGGACATTCCATTTTAGACAACTGAGTGCTTTTCTTTCAAACAGAGGATGCTATTCAGGCAAAAATTTTAGCACTAGGTCTCCTGAGATGCTTCAACTTCAATTGTTAAATTGATAAAACACTTGAATAAGCAGGTGATGTTTGGTAGCATACAACTAGGATTCTAGGAAACTTCCTAGCCTAGTATGGGTCTCAGATTGTTGCCTATTACTGTTTTCCATGTGGGTGGTGATGAAGACATAAGACCCTGCACAAACTTGCAGTTGTTCAAGGAATTAGTCGATAGGTCCTCTTGAGAAATGGCCCTCAGGTTCAAGAGAGAAGAACAGAGCTGGTAGATTTTTAAGAACCATTTCCAGGGAGTGCAGGAGCTCTTGATCCCTAGATGTAGGAAAACAGAAAAGAGAGGCAAGAGACCAGCATGGCTGAGTTGAAACCTGCTGTCAAACTGAGACAAAAGAAGGAAATGCACAGGCAGTGGAAGAGGAACAGGCATCCTTGGAAGAGTGTAGGAATGCTGCCTAGTTGTGTAGAGATGAGGTCAAGAAGACCAAGGCACACTGGAGCTGAACTTGGCAAGGAATGCAGAGAATGACTAGAAGGTGTGTCAGGCAGAAAAGGAAGGTCAGAGAAAGTCTACCTCCCTCCCTCATGAGCAAGGCTGGCAAACTGGTAACAATGGACAAGGAGAAAGCTGAGGTGTTCAACAACTTTTTTGTGCCTCAGCCTTCAATGGCAACCTCTCTTTCCACACCGCTTGGGTGGATGGACTGCAAGGCAGGGACTGGGGAAGAAAAGTCCCTCCCATTGTACATAAAGATCAGGTTCATGATCACCCAAGGAGCCTGAATATATGTTAAGTCTATGAAATCCAGTGAGGTGCATCCCAAAGTCCTGAGGAAATTGGCTGACATAGTTGCCAAGCTGGTCTCCATGATGTCTGAAAAGTCATGACAGTCAGGTAAAACCCATGGTAGTTAGGTGAAGTCCCTGATGTCTGGAAAAAAGGAAAATTTGTACCCATTTTTAACAAGGATAGAAAGGAGGACCTGTCAGCCTCACCTCTGTGCCTGGAAAGATCATGGAAGAGATCCTCCTAAAGTTCTGCTAAGGCACATGAAGGACAAGGAGGTGACTCAGGACAGCCAGCACACCTTCACCAAGGACAAGTCCTGCCTGACCAGCTTAGTGGCTTTCTGTGATGAGTTGAGACCAATTGTGCAGAGAAGGACTTGGGGGTACTGGTAAATGAGAGGCTGGACATGACCCAGCCATGTGCACTCCCAGCCCAGAAAACCAAACGTGTCCTGGGCTGCATCCAAAGCAGTGTGGGCAGCAGGGACAGGGAGGGGATTCTGGCCCTCTGCTCTGTTCTGACCCCACCTGCAGGGCTGCATCAGCTCTGGGATCCCAGCACAGGGAGGACATGGAGCTGTTGGAGTGAGTCCAGAGGAGGGACACCAAAATGATCAGAGGAAAGGAGAACCCCTCCTATGAAAGCAGGCTGAGGGAGTTGGCGTTGTTCAGCCTGGAAAAGAGAAAGCTCTGGCAAGATCTAATAGCAGCTTTTCAATAACTGAAGGGGGCCTATGAGAGAGCCAGTGACAGTCTTTTTAACAGGACCTGTAGTGCTGGAATAAGGAGTAATGTTTTTAAACCGAAAGAGGAGAGACTTAGACTAGATATAAGGAAGAAATGTTTTACAATGAGGGTAGTGAGGCACTGGCACAGGTTTTCCAGAGAAGTTGTAGAGGTCCCATTCCTGGTAGTGTTCAAGACCAGGCTGGATGGAGCATTGAGCAGCTCAACCGAGTGGAAGGTGTCTTTCTCCATGGCAGGGGGTGCACTACATGACCTCTAAGGTACCTTCCAACCCAAACTATGCTTTTCTTCTAACTAAACATCAACGTTTAGTGCTAATTTCACTCAACTTTTCAGTGTTTAGGAGATAAAGAACAGGTGTTGGCTGTACTTGAGTTATCACAAAAAGAGGATTCTCAGATTTTCAGGTGTTGGGAAATGCTTTAGTGTTTAAATGTCCTGAATTCCAAAGCATAGATAAAAAATAATTTTAAAAGTAGGACAGAAACACCTATTTTTTTAGGATTCCCTCTACTTTTTTTACTTAGTCTCATCCTAACTAATCTTAAAACATTTAGATCTTTTTACTTATATAAACAACACAATATAACTCATTTCCAAAGCAAGGGAAAGGTTATTCCCTGTAGATAATAAAATGTTTGTTGTAAAAAATGTAGTTGATAAACACTCTCTCTTGAATGAACTATTTGTGAATATATTTCTTAATTCAGCTATTACTAAATAACTAAATTCAGCAATTGCTTGTGCTACTTAACAAACACATTATTTACATATATTTATTGTTTCTTGATCAGCTCTAATTGTAAAAATTTTGAGCTAACTCTCACTTAGGAGAATTGGACTAATAATTTAAGCAAATAAGTTGCATTGCTGAAAGGACTACAAAGAAATAAATTATTTTTCAGTCTAGCAGAGAAGAAAATCTCTTTGTATCACACATTCAGCTCTGCAATAAGCATTCCCTCTGATACCAGAGAGAATTAACTTTGCACTCTAATTACAGTTGTCTGAAGTGGCTGCAGTGATATCAGTTGAAGACATCAGACCTTTTTGGGGGAGCTCAAATTTAGATGAAGTGAAACTTAATTAGAGGAGGAAGTCAGATTTAAGTGGCAGGATTTCAGGATTTTCTCATTTTTTCTCTTATGTTTGGAAGAAAACCCAATCTATTTTATGGGTCAATGTGTAAGTTTTGTCAGCGTTGATGGATAGTACCAGCAAACATGAGAACAACCTTTTCTGGACATGGCTTCCTGATCTTTTCTGAGATTTTACATTCAAATTAAACAGGAATAATTATTAATTTCAGTGGAAA
Organism: Vidua chalybeata; assembly: GCF_026979565.1. Taxonomy (NCBI): domain Eukaryota; kingdom Metazoa; phylum Chordata; class Aves; order Passeriformes; family Viduidae; genus Vidua; species Vidua chalybeata. The sequence goes on along the minus strand of NC_071531.1, from coordinate 48,087,125 downwards.
CTATTCCAGGTTATGCCCGGGTTGTAACTTGATGCTCACCATTTGGTAAAGTACTCAGATATTGTTTACTTTTCCGGTTTACACTTACTGCCAAATCAACAGAAGTTACATTATTTGTATGCCCCTTTGACCAGCCACCAACACCATTTACACAATTGCTATATTTGCCACAGTGACTTCTCTTCTGGGTCAGTTTTCTCTTCCCTGCATTTACTGAACAATGCAAGAATAGTAGTTACCTTACTATCTATTTGCATATAGATTTATTCATTGATTTGCCAGAGGTAGCTGACAGGAGGCAATCTCACTGACAGGTTAATTGAATTAGTCCTCTGCAGCTCAACCACACAAACGTCTTGTTTAGTAGGTGTTGCCACTTTAGGCAGTTAGGGGTTTTATTGCCTCTTCCCATACTTCGCAGATTTCTTGTATACCTGTAATTTATCCTTAATTGTGTGAATGAAGTTTTCAGTATGTATCATCAAAGTATATTAGTATAATATAGAATCATGATAACTACAAAAACCTAAACAAATAAAAAACAAATGTAACATTTACATTGACAGACTGGTTAGCAAAACCTTAATACCTGATTACAAGATATCCCTGTACAAATACTGTGCCAAATTTCAATATTTGCATCCTTTTCTAGGTCCTGTTCTCATTGAACGAATTGTGTTTTCCTTGAAAAAGTCTTTATGGCTAATTGAATCAGTGCTTTCCAGTAAGTGATCAAGGGCTGACAAATTGCTTCCAAGGAAATGAATGGTTTACCTTCATAGGGAAGGAAATCTCTTCCCTCTGTCTCATTGCTTGTTGTGATTAACCAGGCTCAATTTGTAAATAGGATAAAGGTGAAGAATTTGAAGATATTAAGGTGCTGTATCTAGGTCAGGGCCAAACTGGTATCAACACAGGCAGAGGATTGAACAGACTGAGAACTGCCCTGCAGTGAAGGACCTGGGGGTGCTGGTTGATGAGAGGCTGGACATGACTCAGCAATGTGCATTTGCAGTTCAGAAAGCCAAACACTACACTGTTGAAACAAAGAGATAATGTGCATTTTGGTGAAACTAGAGGTTCTCTTTCAGCATTTATCAAAATTAGATTGCTGTGTGGAGATGGAGCATACTGGTCTATACCTATGCAGAGTTAAACCCCATTGAATTTGGAGATGTTGTCAGGACCATTACATTGGACTTGGTCACAGGCATTCCCATTTCCATCCTCATATTTTGAGAAACAGACCCTATCTCATGGCTTTCAGCATCTTTAATTGACACCTGTGGGGGTGACCCAAAGCTCAATGAAGCTAATGAAAAGAATGTAATGACTTTATCCATCTCTGTGTCAAACCTTTGAAGCTGATATTTGTTCGCATTCATGGCTCCTTTTCAAGGTGGGAGACAGCTGTGATCATGTGTTTAAAGGCAGACACAGATTTGAATTTACTAGAGATAGAATTTATTGGAAAGAACTAGAAGTAAAAACTAGAAAGTCCTGAATTCACTCCAAAAGTGAACAGCTCTCATAATTTTTAAAAGAGATTCTGAAAAGCAGTAGATATCTGTTTTTAATGGTCTGTTTTTAAAGGATAATTTTGAAAAGGAATGAGCTATTTCTGTCGGCAGAAATGCCCACAGGTGCATGATTTAGAATGGTTCAGAAGTAGTCAAAGAGCCTCCAACTTTGTAAAGGGGATATGAATCCCACATTCCAAGGAATCCTCATCACCAGGATTTTGGCTCTTCTAAAGCAGAACTCACTAATCTCCTTGATGAAGTTGTTCTGCATTATAAAACTAATGAATTTTTGCTGAACCAGAGCCTTCAATGCTGGTTTTCCATAGCTCACCTGAGTTCTGTAAATGGTTTGTAGAGTCAATTTCTCCCACATGCTTTGGCTCAGTTAACTTTTAATTATTTTTTAAACAAAACAAACCATCCTGCAACCAATGATCAAACTGTCTCTTTGCAATATTTTCATAAATATTTTTATGTTGCTCTTACTGATCCAAGAAGTCAGATAGATAATAAGCTGTAATTTTTAGTTGTTTTGTGGAGGATTCTAAGCAAAGAAACTCAAGTTTTTAATAAGCTCCTTTTACAAGAGCATTTATACCTAGTGAAACACTGCTAATAACATTTGGGCTTCAATCCTGCAAAGGCCTGGCTATTTGCCAAGTCCTGAAGACATGAAACAGGGCTTGTATGCAAGAAAGTCTGTTTTTTTCCAATTATATCTGCAGCTCTAATGAAAGATAAGACTTCACATTACAAACTTTTCCTTGTTTAACTCTAGGCTTTTAAAGTAGTCTCCTTGGGTTTAATTACAGCATGTAAATTTGAGCACACATACCACTCTTTACAGGATCAGGGCCTCAGCACTTATCAGGTCAGGGCAGGTATTAAGAATTGTTGTAATTCCTTAGCACAGCTCTGAAAACATGTTGATGTATTCTCTTGTATTTTCATGTGCAGGTATCCAACATCTTGTGAGAAAAGGAAGTATCCTCCTTAGATGAGTAACGGGGAGCAGGAAAGTTAAGCCCAGGCTGATGCAGGTGGAGTAAAGGTGCCAGAGTGCCAGTCTGAGCCCCACCCACAGTGGGTGGCTGCTGCTTTTTCAGACCCATCCTTCAGAAACACTGGCAGTCCTTAGACTCAGCCTTAAATGTAGGCTTTCAACAGCTGGCACTTCTCCAGCTTAGCACTCTTTTTCACACAACAACTTTTATTTTTAAGTATTGATGTGCAGAGTTAGCCTTTCTGGTGCCAGCTCAATTCCTACTCAATTCCTGCTATTGTATTTAAAGCTTTGATTATAGTCAAGGGCTATTGAGGGTTTCCGGTGAACCTGTAAAAATCCTCTTAATCAATCTGCTCTGGCTGTACATTGTTCACAGCTCTGATTAAATGCACTGCATGTGTACTGTTTGAGTATGTAGCTGCCAATCCATTTGTCTGTCTACAGAGTACACATGTAAGCATATTTTTACATACATACATGGGCATATGAAACACACAAAGCAAATGAAGGCACATTTATGACCTCAAGGAACATCACCTTATTGCAAAAGAAGTAACAGTGTAGCTCGTTCTGTTAAAACAGTCCAAACCACAGTGTTTGGTCATCAGAATTAACCTGATGGTTCCATTCTATTTCTGTTGAATAGTTGTCTAATAATAGGATTCATCCAAACCATTTGTCAATTGGCCCAATTCCAGTGCTCCTAGCAGTCATTGTTCTGTGTTAGGACACATTTAGATTAGTTTGCAGACAGTCAATACTTACTTTATATGATTTTAAATTGTGATAATTTCATTTTGGGCTCACTTGCAGATCTTGCAGTACAGATCAATATATTTGACCATTATTTCTCATCAAAGCACTCTAATTCCTTTCTATCTTGGAGAGACTAAAATAAATAATTAGCAAAAGATAGTTTGGCTAGTATTATATATATTATTTTGAGGTTAGGATTGTTTCACATTGAAAAGTTCAGATGTTTTTGGCATCTGAAAAACTGAAGTCAGAACTTCCAATTTCTCAGTTGTTGCATCTCAGGTAAACACATTTCTACAAGTCTTCCTCTTATACTGTGGCCTTTTCTTTCACAGAAAAATAGGGAGGACATAATGTGTTTTATACTGGCACTTCTTAGAACAAAGGACCAGAGTTTGAATGCCTGGAACCCACAGAAGAATAATTTCAGCTGTATTTCTTGACTGTGGGTGTCTATTTTTGCCTCCATATCTCCTTGTCTTAATATTCTGAGTGCAAAGGAGCACAGACGCTTGACTGGGACCTGACAAGGGAGATTGCTGGTAAAAACTGCTATTGCTTTCAGCCCTGTGAAGCTGATCATAACAACAGACTGGTAACACTGATAACATGTTATGAAGCTCTCTGAAAATCTGATTAATGGTTCTCATTATTGTTTCTAGACAGCAATTTAACAATCTGCAGAAAACATCCAGGGTCAAAACTGCCTTTTGGTAACCAACTGAAGTTCTTTTTGAGAATAAATTTTAAAATGTTTTGCTGCTATAATTTTCATAGATTTATAAAATATTATATTTAGTGTTGATATTAAAAGAAAAATACGATATATATTCTTATAATATAATTATTATGTTCAGTATATAAACCACATAAATTAAAATATATTTTGTTCATTTCACACACAGTGTACTTTGGCCAATATAGTATGATGAAGAATACTTTAAAAAAAAGAGCTTATGGAACCTTTATTTGAGATTTCAAAGCTAGTTGTTCCCTTTCTAGTAAAAGACAATGTGCACAAGGTAGATATTTATTGAGGGTTGATGGGTTGAAGATTGTAAGAGTTTTCTGGTTACTGATCCTTGCTGATAACTGGACTTTGAAGGATTTTCCCCTGAAAAAGAAGTATAGGATTGGGATTTTACTCTTACAATGTAGGTGTACAACCCACAAGGAGCATCTACAGAAAATCTGTAAGCCCAATTATGTAAAGCATTGCATTTTCAGGGCATAGTTGTGCATATGGGTGGGAAACATCATCTTCCGCTGAAGAGTTTGCAGTTCATTAGTTGTATGATCATTTTAGAGTAATACAAAGTATCTCAATTTCACATTAGGCCACTTTATTGAACCATTTTTTGGCATGATGTTAATAGCTTCCATTTTCTTAATAGCTTTTAGCAATCCAGTAAGCTCTTAGCAGCAATATTTTGTCCTTCAGTTTGCAGCCTTATGGTTTTTGCTGTCATCATGTAAAAACATAAAAGATTCTTGCTCTTTTGAATGCCTGTTTTTTCCCTGCAGCCTACAGATGGGTGTGCTCAGTATATTGGGGCAATCTACCCCAACGGGGCCAGCACTCCCACAGTGCTGGGGAGAAATCAAAAATCTTGCACCATCTTCACACCACAGGTCCCTCTGTAGCCAGTGGCAGACAGTTCAGCTGTCTTGCTGCCCATTTAATAATCACATAGATAATTCCTTGAAAGAATTTACACCACTCTGCTGGCTAGGATCACAAGCTTGACTTTGACAATGGTGCAGGTTTAGGGCCGTTAACACTTTTAAACTTCACTGGAATAACCACTGGAATATGACCCAGTTCCTCTTCAGCACTGCTTTTAAATCAAGGCTAGCATGGTGAAAATTTCACAGATATTGTTAAGACAAGGTAGTTAGTCTGATAAAATATTCTAACAGTCATTTCTGTCCTAAAATTTAGTGTAATTTCAACTATTAAATTAGAAATTTTCTGTCAAATGACAATTTTGCTTCTTACTCTCACTCCTCTTGTAAGTCAGGGATATGTCACCCTGAAGATGTTAGTGGTACACCACTACAGGAGAAAATTTTCATCGACACTTAAGAGGAGCCAGTTATGCCAAAAAAACCCAGTATTGTTCCATGATTATTGGTGTACTTTCAAGTTCTCTATTTAACTGTACTTTCATTAAATACCTGTTATTCATGCAGTATATCGCTTTTGCATCTTGGCAAAGTAAGATTGTTTTTAATGTGCTGTCTGAGATTTAGTTCCATAATCCTTTTTTTTTTTTTTTTTACACTATTACCAGAATTCATATTCTGGATTAAAAAAAAGTGGAATTTAGTATATTAGAACTGAAGACTCAAAAATGTTCTGGCTGTCATTTTGGCTAATTATTTTAGGGGGGAAACTTAGTTACACAGGAATACTGGACTTATTTTCACAGGGAAGATCTTCTAATCAGATTGTGCATGTGTGTGTTTATTTTTTATTTTCCTATATATAAAAAGATCTTAAAGCAGAAGCAGGATCTTAAGCATAGAACACCCTCAGGTGAATTTCAGCTGTTTGAGGCATGGTAAGAATACGAAGATTTTTCAATGTTTGTTACAGTTCTTGAAATTTCCTGCATAGGCATAGCATTTTCTCAATAGACTCGTGCAATCTGTGTAGTCTCTGAGATGTATTGGTTTAATTCACTGAATAAAAATAGTTTAAACAGCTTTCCTCTCTCCCTATTAGCAATTCAGATTCAAAATCCTAAGTATCTAGATTTAACTTGGAGTTTCCAGCTTAAATGTACATTTGGCTGTCACAAAATATTCTCTTTACTTTTAGAAGAAAGGAAATTTATCTATCCAGGATCACCTCTCTCATCTAGGCCTTGCAAGTAATCATGGAGTTAATATAGCTGTAGGATATGATCTTCAGCATAATGGTCTAGCTGCTGTTATTTTTATTGCTAAGATTAATTATTATTTTCCTCAGAATCAAAATGTGTCCTTCTTTTGATTTTGCTTTCAACTTTAAGATAATGCTGGTTGATACTGGAATTCTTTGGGTTCCTGCAGTTGGGTTTTGGTAGTTGGAGAAGAATATCTAACAGAGCATAAGTTTCCTTTAAAATGAAGACATTCTTCTTCTCCACAGTTGTAGGTGCTTATTTTTTGTCTTTCTTTTCAATCAAAATATTGGTGGAGTGGGATTTCAGAAGTCCTGCAGTGGAGGTGCATGTTGCACTTATCTGACATTTACAATTGCGCTAAAAATAAAAGTAATTTTAGAAAATTTTGGTTAGAAGGATCGATCTTAGCTCTTTTGCAAAGGATAATTCTTTTATAATGACTTCTCTGCTAGACGTCTCAGAGCTTATGCAGCTGAACTTCTGCAGAGTATCAAAATCCAGTATGTAAAGTCAAAGGGCTGTGCTCATCCCTGTCATTTTTGAAGACACTTGTACCCTACGGCTTAGAGCAATTTGCCATAGTTTTTAAGATCTTTTTGTCTCCTTAGAGCTCATGTGTTAGAGAAAAGTGAAGTATTGTCACAAGAACAATTCATATGTCTATGCAGACTAAGCCAACAGCAAGGATTAGGCTATTCTCTCTCACTTTGTGACAATATGAAAGAGTCTGTAGAAGTGCCTGTTCACACAAAGACTCCCTCTCCTCAGCTGCATCCTGAAGTTCAAGGACACAATTGCCACAGAACTGGATGAAGGAAACCAGGCTAAAATGACATATGAAAATACTGGACAATTTTAATATTTTGAGATGTTTCCTTTGAGATATTGTCAGGTGATGGAATATTTGTATCCACAAATGGGAAAAGTCACTTTGCAGTGTTCACATTGCACACTCTGAACTCAGTCTGGCCATGAGATTGGACTGCATGTATGCAGAGTGTATGATTTTCACAACATGATGTGGATTTTTTTCTGGTTTAAAATGTGTTTGAACAGTTCAAATGGCTAGAAAATTCTGTGCTTTGAAGAAGTTGGCACTGGTGCCAACTATAATAATGCATAACCTCAGAGGTATAAAGCCCTGTCTAACATCCTGAGCAAGTCCTGCCTGCCACTAGAATATAAACATTACTGTTCAGAAGGGTTATGCTTGCCCTTCTGAACAGTCATGTTTATATTCATGCTTTTGTTTCTCATTTGCAAAGTTTGGAATGCTGACTGCAAGTGTTTCACACTTGAACCGCAGCAAGAAGTTTCTATTGCAATGCTTGGCACATTGGGATTGTCTGCAAACTTCTGTGCAAAAGTCTAGCCGTTTCCATTTTCAGCTTTCAGTTTCAAATACAATTTAAAAAAAGAGTTTCTTTCAAAAATACACAGTATAGCATATTTACCTAGGAATGTGACATATCCCTGTATGCAGTCTTCAAAACAAGATGTCTGGCTAAAAAATAAGCTATAGCTTAGCTTGCTGGTTTTCCTGAAGGAATCACTGTGTTGTACAAGGGGTCACAATAGATGATTATAATAGTCCCTTGTGTAGTTAAAAATCTATGAATCTAAAAATATACAAGTATAAATAATAGATACACATATGTATGTAAATTGCAAATTCTTTTCCACCGAGGAAAGGAACGAGACAATAATTACACATAAGAGAGATATTTGTGGTGTTGTGTAACAGATCACTAAGTTACCATAAGCCAGGTATGTGAGGGTTGTGGCATGTGCTCTCAGCATTACAGACAGAGTAATAAATGACTCCTGTAATCATAAAACAGACCAAATGGAGAGAACAAGTCAAGAAGTCTTCAAAATAAATAGTGCTTCTTACTCATGTTAAAAGACAAGTTTTGTCTGAGGGAACCACAAAGATTTTTTTTAAGTTAACCAGCATTGTGTAATGAACTTAGTGCCTGTTATGGAAATCTTTGTTTCTTGTGACAACATCAGTGTGGGAAGACTACACTGTGGACTAATTTAGTATTGCAAATCCTGGGTTTCTGAAGAGGAAAAAATGTCACTTATTTTAACAGGAAACAGAAAACTAGTCAGAAATATATCTTGAAATGAACTTTCTCCTACCCATTTATGGGTACTTGAGAATTTGATTCTTCAGCATTTCCACAGGAGGTGTGTTAGCAACAAAAAATTATCTTCTGCATTAATTTATGCTTCAATATTTTTATGAATGAACACATTGTAGCTAACAAAAAGACCATTATTGTAAATGCAGTTAATTTAGTATCTTTACGTTATCCATGCTAGTAATGAAATGCAAGTTACTGATTTCCACCCAAGTATTTCTGAACAAGATTAAAATTCCCGAGGCACAAAGTTGCTGTTATTAATGTGTGGTGACCTTGTCTAGAAGCGGCTCTGTTTTTGTGAAGTGGAATAGATTTTCCTAATTGTGGCACACAGAGCTCTGGGGTGTACCCCTTGATACATCTTCTGCTAACTTGATACTGTGCAGAGGCACTGGAGATTGATGAAACTGCAGCAACATCAGGAGCATCAGAATAAAATGGCTGCAGGATGCAGAGGTGATGCCTCCTCCTATGAAACAAAATGTTTCTTTGCTATTCACAGGTGTGGCTAGACTTTGAGATGCAAACCAGAGGAAGAGTCCAGCTGTAAAATCTTAATGAACCTTTTCTTTTTTTTCCCCTTTAATTAGAAGCTTGCCAACATCTTTAGTGTAGCTGAAATCAGACACTAATGTTACTATATCCATCTCCATTTTATTTGTGGATGCTGCATTGTTATTGCTATTACCAGAAAGGTTGTTCTATTTGAAACAAATAATTTTATACTCTAATAAAACTTATCAAAATAAGTAGCACAGGCAAAAAAAAAAAACTCTAAAAATAATCTTTTGGAAAAAAATATGATCACAGTTGGGGGATTTCTAAAACTGAAGTCATAATTTTTTTCAAAAGTTCCTCAGTGGCTTATGATCTTGGACAGTGCATAAAACAGTGAGTTTTATGTGTGGCTCCTATGCTTGAAGGGGCTCAGAAGCTTATCAAATTTAATGGGACTCCCTCAGTTAATTGTGGATTTGAGATGGTGATGGTGCACCACCCTCCTCAGGCTGGACTATGGTCTCTGTTTTGGTTTTAGGCAGTTCTTTTAAGCAACCTGAAATGCTCATTCACAACGCAGACAAAACCACTTGTATTTGAATCTTACATTTGTGATCTCCACAACTTTAAGTTAAATAGGTTGGAAGGGTTTTTTTTGCAAATAATTGCATCTTTCTCCCCTTCCCTCATGAAAGTAGACAGAGTTTTGCCTAAAACTGATGACTTCTGGAAGGCTAAATTTGGGTCAAGGTGAATGGTACCCTACCAGCATCTGCCCCTATGACTTAAACATTTTCAAACAAGTATGTATAGCTCCCAGTGACTCACCAGGAGCAACTAATATTTGCTCACGGAGCAACCTGTCCTTGATGCACCAAATACCTCTCATACTTGGTCTCAAAAGAAACATCCTAGATTTTTTCACTGTGAGCCTCCCAGATTCTGCAGAGCTGTAATTTTCAATTAATGGTGGGATGGTTTTTCTAAGGGAAGTTCTCTCTGACTTTCAAGTTAACTTTTATTTTTTACGTGTATAGTCACACTTATTGAATTCTGAGTGTCACATTTATAGATTGGCCTTCTGAAATAGCTCGCCATTTTCCAAGTCTCTCTTGGTCATTTGAATAGTCTGCTATTTTAGCTCATTTTTCTTTGTTTCATTTCAAGCTATTTTGCTTCATTAAAGGGGAAGGTTGGATTTTTCAAAAGCACCAGCACAGACCTTAATTACCATTCCTATTTCAAATAACGTGTTAGATCAAAGATTGAGGTTCGTCTTGTCTATCTTGCCTGTCCCCAAGTTACTCAGGAAGGTCTGTACTAATTGGACACACTCCTTTTATAGTCAATGAAGAAATATATGAGCTTCTAGACAATCTAAAGATAGGAAAAATGAATCATAAAACATTAAATGCTATCTGTCTTAAGCACCTATTTTAGGTTGGAAGGACAAAGAAGTCACTCTCCATTGGTTATAGAAGCAGCCTAAAAAACCATATAGGATAACACCAATAGGTTTTAAATGGCTCTTTAATAGGTTTTAAAAGTTAGATGAGATTAATCACACAAGGTATTTATGATTTATTTGGAGATGTACTAAGAAAAAAATCTGAACGAAAACCAGACATTTTCTCCCCAATAACTTTGTTTTCAGCCATTTCTCCTCTTAATCTAGTTAGTCAAATCCCAAGTCTTTGGACTTCTTCTGTTACATTAAGAATGTATGCAGGTCAGCTCATCACAGACAGATTTAATGAAGAGAAAATTGCCTCTGGAACTTTCTAGAGGATTCTTATGCAGATTTCTTCTTACTATTTGGAAAGCAGACATCTGAAGAAATAAAGAAGACAAGCAATGCTCCAAATGGTGAATAAAATGTCTGTACATTGTACTTGAGTTTAGAGGATAGAATTCTAAGTTACGACTTGAAGCGTAAAGAGAATTGGTTATTTTTTCTTTATGAAAGCCAGCATCTAAGTACCTAGAAATTGTTAGGCTTTTGATCAGGTAAGCTCATTAGAGACCCCACTAATTTCCTTATCAAATGTGGTTTTAAATGCCTATCCTGAAACACACAGGTTAAAAATATTGCATTTAAGTTTCAGAGTTCTTCAATCCAATGGAGCAAAACAGAGTGATTCATGGAGGGGACTGATAAGAACTTCAACTACAAGCTGTGAGTTCGCCACATGAGAGAGACTGAGAATAAAGATCCGTGTGCTGCTAACTGATCACTCAATGTCTGCGAGTCACCAGCCGGCCCTCCCTGGGACAAAGGCAAGCAGCTATGTGGCAGAGATATTCCCCACAGGGAAAAAGAACTGTTGGGTCATCTATACAAGGTACTTGGGAGAGAAATGAAATATCAAACTCAATTCTGATTCCCCCAGTTTTAAGAAAGAAGAATTCAACCAATCATAAGTGCAAGCAAGTCTGTTAGTGCAATCAAGAGAATAAAGAAAGGAAAAAAATATGGACAAAGGCTAGGAACATGAAAGCAGAAAATGTTCTGGGTATATCAGGAGGGCTGATAAGAGCGACAGTGTTTTCTAAAGAAGGTGTGCCCTGAGAGTCACTCAGACTGAACTTAGTTGGAAATTAGAGGAAGTTCACACATGAAAACAAAACACTGGGACAGCTTTTCAGCACAAATACTGGTGGGGGAAGCCTCAGTAGTTATAAAACAGAAACTTGATCCACTTATCAAAAGGGTCATATCAAAAGTATCTGTGCTGACCCAGGAGGTGTATTCCTCTCCTACTCATTTTTTATCCTTATAAATTGAACTTACATATGTGTCACTGTTCACTCTCCTGGCATTTTAGGGATGGTTTCCATGCTTTTCTTATCCTTTTTATTTAAGTCAAAAGCCTTTATCATTTGGAATACTGATCCTGTTTAATTTGGGAAATATAGATATATCTGAATTACAGAAATATTTTTCAAGTATTTTTAGGTTTATTTTCTTTGTAATTTCTTTGCCTTATAATTAGAGCAGTATTTTAATTAAAGAAAGCTTAACAGTTTTATATGTGAGTTTAAAGATGCCAAGAAACCCTCTCCATCCCAGAGAAAATGCTAAACCACAGCTTATGAAAAAGTCTGAAGGGTGGGGTGAAGAGAGAAAACTACAGAAACCACTTTAGCTAGGAGCTATTAAAAATCTTTATCAAAGGAGTGTATTCTTGTAGTTGGAAATTACTACATCCTGTTCTAACAGAACAAATGTTATTTTTCAAGGATTCACACGAGGTATCCAATAACATGCGTTACAAGACTGCCACCTCTAATTCGAATTAGTATAATTTTAGTGGTAATTAAACTGTGATAAATTAATGTAACTTGAAGAACTGAATTAGCTCTCTAGAAACTAGCTAATTTGTCTGTATTGAAAGATTGTCATTGCAATAATGGCGAATCCTCAAGGGGTGTTGAAGCTCTAGGGATAAAATCTACTTTTAGATCAGCATACATTTCTCAGCAAAGCCTGTTCTCTCACCAAGACAAAAATGCTGCATCATTGTATCTCTCTCTCTGTGTCTGACATAATTTTTTTAAAATGTGAATAATATCAAATGGATGTATTAAATACTCTTTGGCAGACTACCAGCAGCTGCTTATTGACCTTTCACCTCATATTGATTTATTTCTCAGTCATTTTTCTTGGTGTTTTTCAGTTTTTCTTCATACCTTTCATGTAGGAGTAGGGAATCTCTGCCATTCCTGCTGAAAAGCACACTTACTGTACTCAACAGTAAGGAATATATCACGTGAGATATTTCTTTCCCTTTCAGGACTTTGTTGGTTCAGTATTTGCCCATGGAATAGAAACTTTTTTTCAGTTCCCCAGACACATATACTCCTTAGTTCCTCCTTCTTCTGACAGATAAGTTCCTAGGAGGATATCTTTAACCTAAAGAAACAAAAATATGTTCCCAAGATGTTAAACATGCCAGAAACCTTCTTGAATAGATAGTAAGGATTTCCCTGTCTAATCACCTCGAAGGGCTCAGCATAAAAAGAAGCATCTTACCACATTATCTAAATATCTTAATAGGATTTGTACTTAGATGGGTCTCAGGAGAGCACAGGTTCCTGATGCGTGACAGCAGTGGTGATGGGAGCGTCCTCTCTCCAGGGCTGATGGGCAGCCTCATGGGGTGGTGATGTGCCCAACCCACCCCAGGGTAATGGAGGTTCTCCCATTTCCTGTAGGGTGTTATTTAGAGTGTCCATTGTCATGGGCTATGCCTGAGGAATTTGAACCTATTTTGTGCCTGTTCTTAGCCCCAGACATTTTGCAGGAAAGAATACAAAGTTGTCTTTACTGCTAAATATACAGTATCTCTGTTTTCCTTCTTACAATAGTAAGCTTTATAAAATAGATAAAAATAACAGAAATAATCATAAAAACCTTACCCACAATCAGCCTACAAATGTTCTTTGAAAACATATATTAGTTGTCTGCCTTTCTGATACGATCCCAAATTTGCTTTTCAACTGTCAGTGTGTACCTATCAAAGGGGACTTGTCTTTTAGTCATCATCATCACAGGATCATAGAGTCGCCATAAAACAATTTGGGCTGTAAGAGACCATAAAGAGCACCTAGTTCCAGCCCCCCCAGATATGGGTGGGGACACCTTCCACTGGATCAGGTTACATCTCTAGTGCCCCAGTGACATTACACTTTGGACAATTACATGCTGACCAGATCCAACCAATGTTTAATTCACTGATGTGGGAAAATCCTGCATCCTAAAACATGTCTGCTTATGTTCCTAACTGCTATTTATCACCATTTTATTCTACAAAAACTGTTTCCTGTCTCACAAAAATGGCCTGTTTACACGGTCGGTGGTATGCTAGAAAGGTTTTACTGTACCTCTGAAGGAAGCATTATGTCATCCATCATGGGCAAAAATAAAACCAGAAGAGAGGTGTTAAACTTTAAATATGGTCTTATGAGACTATCACAAATCTAAAGAGTACAAAGAGATTCAAATTGCAGTCCACTTTTATTTGAACTGTAGATACTCAAACCTGAGGTGATTTAATTTTTTCAAGCTTTCATAGCTGAGCTTGTTTGACAAACCCAAATGGATTAGGGTTTATAGAACTTGAGAAATTTGGACAAATACATTTCTAAAGGCCTTCATTTAATAGAAAGGAGGAACACTGAAAGGCAACACAGTGAATTACTCCACCTTGCAGTCCGTGCTTTCTTTTCAAATTGCTAAAGGTCTAAAAGCCTGTATCATTTTACAAAACTGTGCCAAACAAACCGATTTAATAAGAGTGTATGAGCACTTAGCAAATGCCCTTCTGAGACAGTGATTCCAAGTGGCTATTTCTAGATTCATACTGGTATAATCAGAGTGCAGCAGAGTCTATGAACAAGCCCTAGGGGGTTTGTTGAGCTGATGCTACAGCTGATATCTCAGGCCATTTTTTAATTAAGCCTGCTAATTATGCAGAGTAATGATCTCTCCTTCCCATCCTTTTTTTCATAATGCAAACTACACAAGTCCAGTCTGAGACCATTGTTTCATGACCTATCATAGATTGTGTCTCAGAGCCTGCTAAGTGCATAGAAATCATTACTTTCAAATTAGTGTTATAGTAATTACATTATCATTTCTTTAAAAAACAAAACAAGAACAAGAGAAAGAAAAATGGTAAAGCAAGCAAAGGATGGTAAATTGTGAAGATAATTACTCAAGTTGGCTATGTCTAGTGGTGCAGGCCACATTATTTATTTTATTTTGATTGCCAACTGATTTGCATCTAATTCATCTAAACAGGGAAAATACTGTTTTTGTTTAAGTGTTCTCTGGTGCTGGGCTAAGGCCTGTTCTACCCCCCTTCTCTGCTGGAAGACAAAAACCTCTGATTAAGAATGACAGACACTTTCAGTGAAACAGTTTTTTAAATAGCTCTCTTCCCTCAGCCAGGGCTGGTATAATTTCAGGGTATTTTATTTCCCCATTCACAGAGTCGCTAAGAACAGGAAGAAATATCAAGTTACACAGCAGCCAAAGGGACAGATCTGTTTACTTGACAAAGCTAATTGATTATGCTGAGTTCACTCCAATACAGGGTCATTGAATAGTTCTCTTATTGATGAAATGATACTGTCTGCTGAGGATATTAACCTCTTTAGCTTTCTGCATTAGCATTGCTGTAAGGTCTTGCTTCAATGTAATATAAATTCCTTGTGCTAAAGAGGAAAGCAACCAAAAGATTCAATTATCATACATGAACCTAGACCTTCATACCTGAGTACTGATGCACATATATTTTTTTATATCCAGAAAATGCTATTGAACATGAGGGGCTGAGTTATTTAGACTGAAAGTAGTCTATGGAGATAACATTTGAGTTGTCTTAAATTTTCTACATTTTCCATATTTTTGTCAGTGTTTTGGGATTTTTTTTCTTTTTCTTAAACTGGTCTTTGGATATTACAGTTAGGTGAACATATATTATACTTTCACTATGAAAGTACTAATAGTCCTTCTCAGCACTAGTTAAACTTTTAAACTACCTAATGTTCAAAATCTCATATGAAGAACTCTTTTCTTTTTTTAAACATTGCCAAGAATCTGCCTCAGAAATGTCAATTATGTTCTAGAGTTTATAAAACCAGTCTAAACATTCAATGTAAGGAAATTATTTACTTGTCTATATTTGTCACCACTTTGTTAGATATAAGTAAGAGCAAGCCATTAATTTTGCAGAAAATGGTATTTAAAACCACTGAAATTCAGTTCAAAAGTTATACTCTCAGTATCATGTATTGTAAAAACTAAAAAAAAAAATAAACTACAGTAGTCTAAAGAATCTACAAAATGAAATTTCGGGACTCTCATAAAAAAGCTGAAGTTAATCTTCAAAACAGTTTCAGTGTCTTTAATTTTGCAATTGGAAAGGAATTCTCTTTAAAATAAAAATACATGGGATAAATTCCAAACTGGAACAGGAACAAAATGGCCCATCTCTGTTGAAATAAAGTATTTCCACTCATGCACATTGAATCACCAGAATGAAATGTTCTTATCTAACTTCAGCCTTTAACAATTCCAGTTTATCTTAGTCACTGAAATATCCTTTTGTAGGGACAGAGAAATGTGGGCAGCTCCAAAAGCAATTCCAGATAATATGTGGACAGAATTGCCCTCTGATGCCTGCAGAAGGAAATTCATTTCTCCTACTTTCTCAGGTGCTATAAATGTCCCTCAGAAGAGGCTGGTGTCTCTCCATTTACTACAGAAGGATTACAGATAAATTAGCACTGAGACCCATGGGGTGGATATACTCACAGTAAGGATTTGTGCAGTATAATTTGAATTCACATCCTCATGTACTGAGCTTTTTCCCCAAGCTGAGATATTTTGGGTCTGACACAGAGCTATAAACAGACACTCAGGCAGCGGGAATTGCATGCTTAACTGGAAGTACAGATTCAGTGTGTTTGGTTATGAAAGCCAGAACATGAATAAGGAAAAACACTTCTATTTTTTATTATTTGTTACTTGTTCCAGTTTTAATATGAGAAAGAACTTCTTCACTGTGAGGATGACCAAGCACTGGAACAGATTGCCCAGAGAAGTTGTGGAATGTCCATCACTGAAGATATTCAAAACCTGTCTGGTCCCAATCCTGTGCAATTACTTTGGGATGACCATGCTTGAGCAGGGAGGTTGGACCAGCAGACCCACTGTGGTCCCTTCCAGCCTTATCTAGTCTATGATTCTGTACTTATGCCTGAAATCTGCCCCAGAAATTGATTCCAATTTGTGGAACCCTTCCCAGACTTCTGCAAAATGTATTCCGGGTGTTAGGTTTACTTTTCAGCCATCATTAACTGGACAATTTTATCATTCTATTTTGGTAATTATAAATTTAAAATATATAAATTTTTTAACATATCTATTTCTGTGGGGTTTCTCTCTGATTTTGCTTTTAGGGCTTTTGTTTTGTCTTATTGATATTAAATCTATAATACAGAGGAAAATCAGAGTTAACTGTGTGCATTCCCAGCCAGAATTTCTGTCTGATATTCTCCGATCTAGTTTTATTGTTAAGACAAAAAAAAAAAAAAAAAAAAAAAAAAAAAAAAAAAAAAAAAAAAAAAAAAAAAAAGAAAGAGTGAATGCAGTGACAGTTTCTGGCATGCATAGGCTTTGACCTCCCACTATGGGGTCCATTTGAAACCCAGGACCATTATCATGCTACCAGAGACAGGAACTTAGAACCACATTTTAACTGGCACTGCTGCATGTCACTCACATGCTGCATTGTGCAGTGACAACTCTCCTTCTTGCAGACAGAGCTACCTGTGCAGTGTGTTTACCCTTTGTCATCATGCCACACTGTGCATATTTAATTGAACACACTTTCATCCTTCATGGGTGCATACCATGTCTTTGACAAAGCACTTTTTTTTCCTATCTGCACTGGAAAATACATGAGGTTTGGCGACAAATTCCTGGGGGAGGATGAGCATTAGCAGCCCTGCACCCTCCCCTAGAGACTCTGTGTGACAAGAAGAGTCCTGAGATGTGAGCAAGTAGGAAGAGCTGATTTCAGTTGCTTAATCTCCTCAGCCCCAGGCAAGTTTCTCATTGAGAATATGCCTTGGAGTTACTTTTGGTTAGTCTGTAAGCAGCTGCTTATATGTGGACAGCAACTTTCTTCTTGGCCCAAGGGGGACCCATGCTGGAGCAATTGGTGTTGGTGTAAGCTGCACCACAGCCAGGCAAGGAGGCAAAAGGACTGTAGAGAAATTATGTCTGTTGTCTATGTACAGGTTTTATGTCCCCTTTTTCTCTTTCTGCAACCTAGACATTTAGGATCCTCTCTTTGCTTAATATCATGGATGGTAAAGGCCCAAATCCAAATTCATGAGAATGAGGCAGAAGATGATGGTTAACAAAACTGTCCACAAGAAAATTTGCTTGTAAATTGTGGAGTTCAGTGCTATAAATGTATTATAAATTATTATAATACATTATTCCATTTACAAATTAATGGCTGAGCAGAGCTGAAGTGTCTCAAGTTCAGAACTATCAGAAATATTTTGTGGTAAGACAAGTCACTACAAAGCTCTTCCTAGCTAAAGTCTTCTTAGAGAGACTAATACATAATAAATATTTTGATGTACTGTATCTGTCAGAGCAGTCAAGTCCTAGGATTTTTCTGTATGTGGCAGATTATTTCTGTCTGGCACTAGGTTGTTTAAATACAAAATTCTGTAAGCCCTAGCCTTTTGATTCTGTAGAGTAGGTGCAGCTGCTTGACATGGACCGGTGAGGACAAAATTCTAATGCAGTTGAATACCCTGGTGCATAGGGAAATCAGTGTAATGCATTGCAATAGGGTGCTGTCCTCATTTAAATCTAACCATAAGTACTCTTTGGGTGGCTGTCACTTCACTGTATTCTAAAACACAGCATTAGTGAAATGTCACTTTGTGTTAAGCTCAACAGTGGCCTTTGCTATGTACATTCTTCCATGTTTCTGCACAGAGACAGTGAGGCACACCAGAGCCTCAGCTCTAGAGATCGATTTCTCTTCATGTCTGGTATTAACTTACATTGCCAGAGCCAGGGTGGGGTGTGAAAGAGGTGAGCAGAAATGGTGTTTATTCACTGAACCTTGAGGTAGAACTTTAGCAAATGGCTGAGCTGCTTTGAGTTGCTGAAATGACTGCATTTTTGGTACCTTTTTAGGGTTTGCAATGATAAGAGCAGATCTCTAAGGAGTTGAATGTCTGAGTGATCTAAAACCAGGGCAGTCAAGCTGAAGAGGATGTGTGCACTAACCTGTTTGCACTGAATAGTCTCCATAAATAATTTACAACTATGACTGCTAGCTATTATTACAAAAATACCGGATTGCATTTTGACACATGCAGCCAGCTTGTAAGTCAATAGATACATTTCACCTACTGTATGCAGACCACAGTTTCAGCCATCCATCCATGTGTGTTTTACAACAATACAATCTACCATTCCAAAACGAGGCTGTGAAGACCTTTAGAAACACTTTTCAAAAAATCAGAACAGTGACCTGAGTGTTGCATCTTTTATTGTATTGGTTCTTCATATATTTCTGTCCCCTTCCTGCACAAAACTTTCCGTTTTAAATGATTATGATGTTTTATTTAAGGGTCTTACCCTCTAGGCAGTGCTGCAGTCACTTTGGATCTACTGCAAGGTATCAGGAAGCTAGAAATTAAAGGATGCATGTCTGAAATTTCCATTAAGCTCATTTGGAGGAAGTATTTCATTATAGCTTGATTTAACCAGAAAGAGAATTAGTGGGCTTTGACTCAGTCTTCGAGATTGGCAGAGTGGGAAAAATAGTGGGAAAGTACTGCTTACAATTTTACAAAGAAACACAGACAAAAAAAAGCAAATTTACGAGATACAGGTCAACCATGTATATAAAAAAAAACAATCCCTAATTTATTTCCTCCAAATACCAAAGACTCCTCAAATTCTAAATTAAGAGTTTATTCAGAAAACAGCTTAAATATGATTAATTAACCAGAAATTAGAGAGTGTTAAAAGATAGAGATTTTGGCATAACCAAAAGACAACTTATAGCCATGATAGTCAAATATAAAAGACAAAACAAAAACCAAGTAGTACCAGTAGCTCAACTACCCAAAATCTCTTAGAATACAAAATACTTAAAGAACTTCAATCAAATCCCATTCACAAAATCAGCTTCCCCAGTAATCCAAAATTATTATCCCCATTGCAATTATAACAAACAAATATAATGAAATATCCATCTTTTAAGAAATTAAAAAATATCCATATATCAATAAACACCTTTCAAGTACAATTTTAACCTCCTTACATACAAAAAAAATCAAACATTTTTCATCACTTTTTACAAACATTTACTTCACTAAGTATACCTCAAAAATAAAAACAAACAACAGTCCAACCTACACAAAAAAAACCCCACATTTTTTATAAATTTAAGTGTTCATCACAACTTGAACATTCCATACTCTCACAAATCAATAATTTAAAAAACACATAGCACTCCAAAATCTCTCTTAAATAAACAAAAAAGGTGAGATAGAGGCAATGCCTCAGATTTAATTAAAATCTTTTATGTTCTAACAATAACACCTGAAGCTTTGACCAACCTGGTCTAGTGGAAGGTGTCCTTGTCCATGCTTTGAGCTTGCAACTAGATGATCTCAAAGGTCCCTTCCAGCCCAAGCTATTCTAGGATTCTATGATTCCATGATTATGGAAAACCCAAGATAGATATAAGAATATGTGCAAAACCAGATAAAATACAAATATTGACTGTAACTATATTGCACTAGAAAATATATTTTTCTATGCAGAAATCTAGAATAGAACTGAAGAATTGGCTTTCTGACACAGTTGACATCACGTATTTATTAGTACCTGCCTGGGAATAGTTGTCATCCAAGGATTTGATCTGATTAGCTGACTACTGTTGTTTGACATCAATCATTAATTTATGAATTGCCAATCCAGCTCTCACATTTTCATTAAGGAAAATCTTTTTCTTTCTTCCTCATTACACCTACTGGGTCATGCAGTTGCATATAGCCATGTAGTTATATGGTGAAACATAGCAGAGGGAGTTTGAGAAGATTGGACAGGAAAGAGAATAATTGAGGGGAGAGAAATCTGGAAAATCAGATGTCCCCATTTTATTTTGTCCATGTAGAGCACATTCACTGTGGATACAGCAGGTTTGCTCACATGAGAAGTGACCACAACACACTAGATAGACTGTTACCTGAATATCATCTGCAACAGGTACATTTTAAGCATCAGGTCACAACTTGATGAATTCAAAGTTCATGCACACTCCTCTCATTTTAGGCATTTAACACATGTTGGATCCCATCCCTGTATAGGCCACCAATTGTTGGCGTTGGTGCTTGGCACCAATCAACAGTGGATGGGAACTGACTGTCACCACAACAATAAGTTTATTATCTTACTGTAAGACTTTCGTACCTTCTCTCTGTGAGCTCTCACAGGCAGCTCCTCACAACACTGACCCCTTTTCTCTTTCTTCTGTACAGCCAGCTGACTTCTTCCTGTCCCTATCACAACCACCTGACCCTTGCTCCTCACAGCAGCACAGCCAACTGACTCCAACTCTCCTCTTAACCACCTAACCCACTCTTTTAGAACACCCATCCTTACTGGACACAGCTGTACCCTATTAAAGGCAAGGCTGTTCCTACTCTTTGGTAATTAGTACAGCTGCAACTCCTCAGGGGCAAGATTGCCTTCAGCACTATCTCCATTCTCCTACAATCCATCCTCCCATAAACACATTCAGCATGGGTTAACTACCATTTGGCTAGGCAGTCTTTGCTTCATTGCTGATCACTTCATTGGCCTTTGTTTAAAGAGGTGGGAAATAGAGATGCTTGAAGGACAAGATCCAGCTCACAAATTAAGTCACCTAAGGTCGTCAGTAGATCAGCCCACTAACACTATTAAGCTGCCAAAATGTGTGTGTCTAGTGCTTTACAGGGGCTCTAGTGTGTCTCTTGGCTACCAGAAGAATTCCCAGACTGTTTTTCTCTTCCAGGTCCAGTTCAACATCTGTCAACTTCACATAGTTGTTTCATACACTCAGGTACATGTGAAATAGTAATGTTGTGCCTGTATTTGTGCAGCTGAATTGAAATCTCTGAACACATCTATACCAGTATGTGAGCCTTTTTATTTTGATTCTAATTTTGTAAGGTACATTCAGCCTTGTGTATCCTTTTTCCAAAATGCACTTTACCTTCTTCTTGAAATTGCTCTTTCAGACTCTCACACGCTGCTAATATTTTAAAGGATCTATTATTAATCTGAGAAAATGTTATTACCATTGTCTGGATTACATTCCTGAAGTCATAAGAAATGTGAGAAACTAGTGGAGTTTATCAACTAATGTAGTTTATCTTGACGGTATCCTTCTGTGTGACAGCCCTTTGCTTCATGTCGTCTCCCCTCTACTCAGCTGCCCAACCTTAAAAAAAATTGAGCTCTCACTACTGCTGCCAAAGTGATTAAAAATTGGCACAAAATTATCAAGGGCAGAGACAGGACAGATGCAGGCACACAGTATGTACACATAAGTTTTGTTGCCTTAGGAACACAACAGATTTCTAGTGCTAGTTTAGTTCAACAGGAAAAATTCCTTCCTAATTCATAATGGAATGCCAATCAGATCCATGGTACAATATAGGATACTGCTCCCTTGAATAACTGGTTGGGCGCAAGAGGCTTCTGAAAACCGTGTTCTGGACATCCCAAAATCCACATTGGCTGAAAATTGAGAAATCAATTCATGGCTGTTTACATTCCACTGCTTTCTCCATACTTTTAGTATTACCTTGATTTTTTAAATAATTTTCTGAATAGGTATGTAGACTCCATCTCATATGACAACCCAAAGCAGGCACTTAGCAATTTGGGGTGTGCTTTTCACTTCTACTTAGATCCCTTTGCACAGTCAATGTAATGTAAATGACAATCAAATCTATGGTAAAGAATAGTGTCAACTTATTGGAAGTAAGGCAACAAATTCAATCAATCATCAATCAATTTTTTTTTTAATTAATGCTTTTATATCTAAGTCACCACAGGACCAATAAAAAACCTGAAGTCCTTAACCTTGCTCATTAACTCTTACTTAGTACATTCTTCTTTGAAATGTATGTTTTTTCTTGGGATGAACAACTATATTTGACATATTTGACAAATGACTTCAAATAATAATGCATAAGGAACAGTAAACTGAGGCAACCAAGGAAAAAAATATCTGTGTTTTAAAACAGTACTAACCACTAAAAGTCTAGAGATTTATGAGGATTTGAAATTTGAGTTTTATGCATCCTAAGAGTATTGGCTTGCAAGGCTGAAGAAGGAAATTTATAGAAGAAAAGTTTCAGGAAAAGGCACTTTTACAGTATGACTATTTGCATCTTTAAAGGTGCTTTCCTGAACCAGCTCTGCAGCCTCCATTCCAAATCAAAACAATATTGCTTGGCTCTCAGCAAAATTGCACAGTTCTGTAAAGAACAGATTCTACAGTATCTCATTTGCTTTTGGCTTCTGAGTTGTCTTTTTGAAGCACAGTCTTCAGTGTGAGTAGGTTGGAAGGGGTTCAGTAATCTATAATAATCAGGAAATCATTCCGTTTCTTTGATTCTCTCTGAGTGGAAAAACAAAATTCTGCAGCTGGCAGAGATACAAACTTAATTGAGATAAGAATGGATCAGAGACAAGGCCGTGGCCATCCATAGGCATACCTGATGGATAACGACTGGTGCAGCATTTTCAGCTATCAATCCTTAGTGGGAAAAGACTATGACAGCTGGACAACATGCCTTGTATCAGCAAAAAGCGACCACACACCAAGGAAGGAGACAATGGTTCAGTTCGTAACCTCAGGTTTTTTTCTGATTTCAGATTGCCTCTATCCTAATTTTAAACTCAGTCCAGCACAGGAATAATAAAATGAATAAAATTGTAAAGAAACCTTTTATTAAGATGATACGTGAGGGGGGAAAAACCCACCATCCTATTTACTACAAAAGATATATGGCAAAGAGAACTTAATGATTAACTCGATTTCAGAAAGGCTATCCCAAATATTATTCGACTTCTTAAAGAAATACTTTCACAAAAGGCATTTCTGATTTTTTAACTATGGTCTTCATTATTATTTAATTTTGAGTGTGATTACTTTTATGGAAAAAGAAAGTTTTTTTTCTTTAAAGAGGGTCTTTGAACCCCTCCACCTTCATCTGTCAAAAAAATACTACACAACTGACACATGGTCTGTGGTTGACCTTGGAGACACAAAATAGGCATGTCAAATTCCAATTTTTTATTGGTAAGGAGTGACTGCTTAAAGCTATAAGGAACAAGCTCATATTTTTTAATAGATGTATTCTAATACATTATTTTGTTTACTCTTGCACAATCAAAATTTACATTAAAGTCTAATTTTGGATAAAAAAGAAGTGTAGGTATAGATCCTTTGCTGTTTTAGGACAGTCATTCAACTAATTTTCACTCCTCTAAGACATCAAGATACACATACACTGGTGACCTAAGTGGATTTCCTTTATTAGATCATCATTACTACTATTATTCATCAGTGAACTTACAACATCTCCTGGGAGATGTTCTAGGATGCTTGTGAAGAAGTGGCAAGAGATGAAAAATTTTCATGTTATTACTGTCATGAGATGCCAAAACTGAGAAAGACACATAATAAAAAAGGTCAGCTAGAGATATTTTTGTACAGGTTAGCGTTCAGAATTGCTTTTACTCTGCCACTACAAAAGATTTGGGGCAAGCAATAGTAAAATCTCACATAGATGTTATTGCATTTTTAACGTTAGAATGCCTTTCTAAAACAGGTGTCTATGATTCCTTGGTCAAATGTAGTTGTTTTTTTTAACTTATACATACAGGGACCTGTTTCTTCATTATTCCTAAGAGCAGGACTCCCATTCAAATGAATGGTGTTAACTTTAAAGTATTTATGTGGAACAGACATGATTTTATAGAATAATAAATAGAGCTGAAAAATACTGTTTGCAACAGTTGACCCGATCCTTATTTGTGTAGTGGCTTCTATTAGAAACTACATTAAATGTCCACATGACATTATGTTGTAACATGAACACATTCATGATGCCACATAATCATGAGTATACTCCTAAATCCTTGTGATTGTATTCCACATGTAAGAGATGTGGAACCTTCACAGAACCTTCACAGCATGCTGTTCAGCTCATAACCAGCGTCAGTTAGAGCAGAGTTTAACCAGATTGAAATATTAAATTATTCTGCTAAGAAAGGAAAGTCTGCTTTGTCCCATCTTCCATCATCAGCCATGGGTTCTTTTCCTTTCTTTGGTACCAGGTCTAGTGAACATGTGGCTGTGGTATTTCAGTTCAGGAGGCTGACCTACTGTGAAAAAAAAAAGAAAAAAGTCCATTGACTTTAAGTGAAAATACTTAGTATCTTCAGCATAAACTCATTATTCTAGAAATCCTTCCCTATATGCTTCGACCATAAAAGGAGTCTAAGGTAAGGAGGCGAAGTGATGAGCTTAGACATAATTCCTGCAAAATATATTCAAAGATGAATGATTTGAATACTGCCCTGTTGTGATCAACTGGAGAATTATTGAAAATTATTTTGATTACATAGATATCTCACCAAATTTCTGCTCTTCCTTACGTGACTATGGCTTAAAAGTTCAAAGAGACTACTGATATGTCCTGGTAATGTGCAAATTAGTGCTATCAACAGTGATGGAGGAGGCTTGCCAAATAGTGTTTTCTTGCCAAACCTAAATTAAAGTTATGGTGATACATTCAAAAGGAGGAGAAGGTTCTGCTTGTAGATGTAGTTTGTAAAAGACAAGATCAAATAGCAAAAAAGAACTGTGACCTGAGACATTAAATGTGGGTTTTGTCCAGAGCCACTCAGCAGTGTAGGAGCAGGAAGGCAGGAGTTTTCCTTATGGAAATGAAAACATATCTATTGCTTTCTTGAAATAGACTGTAGAATTTAATAGAAAACTGTAGTCTTGCTACAGCATTTTGCTGGATGTTTCATATGGACTATAAAAGCTTATTATTTGCTATTAGTGTTCTTCCTATGTAAGAATCTCAGTAGAGTTCATCCAGTTTAATCATAAATTTCATAGGATTTTTCCTTGAAAGATTACTAAAATACCTTCAGTAAAGAGACACATGCAAACGTTGCATTTACTGCTTTCCTGCCCTCAGGTGAGCTATTCTTTTAGGTCTGTTACCTGAAATAATATATTGTGTGTTGCTTTTTTAATGATGTTTACTGCATGACCTGTTACCTGCTTTCATGGAAGGTAGTCTAGTTGCATGAACTTGTGAAATGCCAACTGAAACAAAAATACATAACATTATTTACTCCATTCATGGATTTAAAATGGAGGAGTCAGGGGTATAATAAAATAAATGACAGAAAGAAATGTATCCTATTTAATATAAAGACTGACAATCAATTGTTTCTTAGCCTTTTTTGTCAGAATAGCAATTCTTTTTTTCTCCTCTCCTCTAAATAGACAGTGGGCCTGATACATAATAAGATATAAGTGGGGTTTATTCTATTGACTTTTTAAAACAATTCGTAATATTGCTTATAAAATTCTGCCAGAAAGTACTCATTTTAATCATCAGTCAGCATTTTTATTATATTATAATCCTTAATTGATTGACGTTTAATCACAGTCTTTGTATTTTACTATCCCTTGTCTCATAAGAGGCAATTTTCTCTTTACTGTAGTTTAACAGCTGATGAAAAAGATTTAAGGAAACCTATAAACTTAAGATTGGTTAATGGTCCCTTATAAAAGAATATTACACTTCTAGGATCCATTGCACAGATGTGATACTCAATTGTAGAAATGTGCATGGGGTTTATTAAATTACAGCACAAATCTTCAGTCTTCTGAATTATTGTTCATGTTGGTACTGTTAGGCAAATGGGGAGACACATTATTGCTTCCAGTTGTTCGCATTACTGTGGTGTAATACAGTCAGAGACAGCTGGCACATTGCTCTAGGCAAATGCAGAGCTAGAGCAGCTGCAGAGTTCTGGGCCCCCAGTGAAAGTCCAGCACCGCTGAGTCAGTACTGGGTGGCTCATCAAAAGATGGCCAAAAATTAAAAGAAAAAGTTGCTCTTTTTCGGAGCTAGTGTGCGGGATTTTACACAGCTAATTAACATCCCTTTTTGCTGAGTGGAAACCAGTGGGCATGTAAAAGCAATAAGAAACCCATTTGTCCTAGTTGTACTGCATAGGGTGAGCTGAGATATCATTTGCTTTACTTATGGAAGCACAGCCATACTTCTCAGCTGTGGCATGAAGAGTCAGTGTTTTCACCAGTTTTGAGTCCTGCTGGCTGACATTCAAAAAAGAATACACATGTGTAGGTTACATATGGCTATTTGACAATGTCATGTAAAATGGAAGATTTTATGATTTAGGTCATAGACATTAGACTGATAGATAATATATCCCCATTCTTCATGGATTTAAAGATCACAATAAATCATTTAAATAACTAAAATAATCTGCTCTGAATTCTTTCATGCCTTGGCTTCATGTATTTTACTTAGCACATCCAAATTCCATTGATTGCATATATCTTCCAGGAAGGCAATGAAGACTTACATTGTTTCACAATTTCACAAGTCATTTAGTAACCTGGTAAAATAGTTGCTACTCAAAATATTAACCTTTTCCACTTTGAATTATTGTTGACCCAAACCTTAGTGTTACTTTGTGGAATGGCGAGCGCTATCAGGAGTTCTGAGAGTTTTGCTCCTTTTTAGGCAACTAACTGGAGTGCATTGGTTTTCTGAGTGGAATCTGAAACTTCAGCCTAAACTACTGCAGACAAGGAGGAAACTGCCATCAGAGTCATTCAGGGTGCTGGACTAGAGACAGCACATTCTAGACTTTAATTTCCAATCTGAAACTCCTTCTGCTGGACCATATATTAGAGTTCAAAGAAGCCTAAGCTTTTACCTGCATTTCCTAAAACAGCAAGGACAGCCTTTAATCAATGCAGTGTATGTTCCAGTTTTAACCCAGATCTGTTCTCATAAAGCAATTATTGCTAAAAGACCATATAAATGTGCATGTTCTTAATTTTAAACTGGTGCCGATCTCATAAGCCACTTGGGTATTTTGCTATACTCGATAATTTTATTTAAAAACATGCTATTTGACTTCTTTTCTTTCTAATTTGGATTATGTAAGCAAACATCTAGAATGATGCCCTGGGAAAAAAGGAGCTACCACCAAGAGTTTGCCAAATCAGATAAGATGTAAATAGGGATGGTGCACTCAAGAAGGGGCAAGGAACAATTAGAATCTCTACAAGAACTTGGTGTGCCTTCGCTTCTATTTAAAATCCAAATTTAAGTGGTTGGTTGGATCCCCCACCAATTTTTGAAAATAATTTTGTACAGAAAATTTGCCAATACTTCTTGTCTGCTGTGTCTGGCTAAGAGACTGCAACTTTTCCTTTTGACAGATACTCTGGAGATTATTATCTGAGCTTTGGATGCTCTGAGAGCTTTTGCTGCTGTCTGGTTTACATTGCCTTACACTAAAACTGCATGAAGGCTAAAGTTAAGGCAGCTTTGGAGAAAAAATGTAGCACTTAGATTTCTGGGTAGAACTTCTCTGTAAAAATATTGCAGTAGTCTGGAATTGCACAGATCTACACAGTTTAACATGTTAAAAATTGCCAAGCCTTTAGACCTGGAAACTATCCTGATTATGATTTTTTTTTTTTCCTGTGTGTACTAGGGGCACTACCTGTTGTTAGCAGTTGATGCCCGAATTGAATTCTCACTTATTCCACCATGGAGGGGTAATTGGGTACTTTCAGGGCATTCCTAAGACTCTAATCCTTCAGTTCCCTTTTTGGCACAAAATAACTCCATACAGTTATCTCCAAAAGACACCTGTTTAATAGCATTCTTTAACAGGGCTGAAGGTATATTTCCCACAAAGATAAAAGGTTGGAAAGGAGTCTCTGTAGGATGCTGCTTGGCTGAGTTCCTGTTGGTATGATTATTTTCATTCTTCTGGGATTTTATTTTATTTTATTATTAATGGTATGTGAGGGAGTTCAGATCCTTAGACAGGCATCTTTTTAATTATTTTAATTTAAATAAATTAATTGTGGCTACCCTTAGGAAACCATGTCAACTCGCTACAAGCTTACATGTTGGTAAAAGCCTGTGTTCAGTTCTCATTTAAATTATTTCCAAACTTTGCATTCTTCTGCAGTGACCACAAGAAATACAGAATCATAGGAATAAAATAAGATAGGCTAGGGTGTCTGCAGGATCCTCTCCTCTCTATATTTCAGACCATAAAGTCAGGGCAGGAACTGTCTCTTTTGGTGTCTTTTAAGCCAATAGGTCAGATTATTGCCACTTGGGACAGTAAGATACTGCCTGGTTGTTAGTATAAGTTTTATATACTCAGGTCATGCACTTGGTGAATATCCACATCTGATTGCTGCAGAGCAAACGTGAGCAGCTCTGAAACATTGCTGAAGCAAATCTGCAGATTTTGTTCTCACAAATGTTGACAAAACCCCCTTTCTCCTATGCTTTGCTCCCTACCCTGCAACAAAACATTCAACTCTGTGAACAAAGACAAAGAGCCGGAGCAGTGGGGTCGGTATGTGGCATGCAGGCTATTCAGCAGGTGCGTGCTAAATTGCATTAGACTTAACACCAGGAATCATATCACTAATTGGGCACCAATGTGAAGAATTTTTCTCATTTGGGACCTGAATTGCAACACTTATATCCCTTTAGGCAAGACATCACAACCTTCCTATCCCAAAGCAACAGCGCTACCGCTTGAGCTAAAGCAGAATCTCCATTAGCTAACAGTAGAAGCACTTACTATGTATCCCGTTTCTAGGCTGCAAGCCACAACAGGGGAAAGTCATTTTAATCCTTTAGTGATTTATAATCATTGGGATTTTAGGACTCTGGTTTTTTTTCTAACTTTCCATTTATTTTTAATTCTATGTGAGATTGTTTGAAAGAAATAAGCAAAGATGGCACTGGTTCTCAAAATTCAGACAAAAGAGATTTTCACTTTTTAAGGAAGGTAGAGAAATTAAGAATGTTCTGCATTTTTTGTCTTTTCTCATTTCTTAGCTCCCTCATTCCTACTATTTCAGAACTCTGAAATCTTTTCTCACCGTTCCTTTACTACAAGACACTAAAAGTTGTGAAAAGAACCTAATGTTACATTTATAAAAACTGAAAAATGACAATTTTCCCCTCACGAATAACAGTGCTGGGGGTGCAGCTCTTTCTCAGGGCTTTCTGTGATGGGTCACAGGTATAGTACCTAGGTCCAAGGAGAAGTATTGAGCTCCATATGTATGAAACTGCCCTGTTCTCCAGTTCTGAGAGACTGTCTGACATGAAGGATTTCATCTGTTGCACGCCAGCTGTGAGAAGTAGATGGTTATAGATTCTTCCTCTCTGCTGAGATTTAAGTGTCCTGAGCCTCAAATTGCACATGCTCCTCAAGTACTTAATGATCTCTGAATAATAATACAATGACATTATATACAATTCACAACATTAAATCACCTCTATTTCTATTAAAATCACCGTGCTAGACACAACATTTCCCTTTTCACACAGGCTGTTGATACGAATGTTGAAACATCCATACAGTGTTCAGATTTTAATTTTTAAAGGCAACTTGTTATGTGGGACTGTTTCTATAGCCCTATACATTTCTCTAATATTGCTTAATTCCTATTAATTTTTATTTTGCTAGTTAGCTGCTTTCTTTCCTTAGGTATTTCTACAAAAAGAGTTCTATGATATTGTGTTTATGCTATCCAGAACATAAGAAAACACTTCAGATAGAAGGAACTCTATTTAAAGTATTGTACATAGTCTTAATTTAAAATGCTCCAAGAAGATCCCCAGCATGAATGCAAGTGCTATTTTGAAACAAGATCATAAAAAGCAGCAGATAAAAATCATTTTATGATCATTATTTCCTCATCAATTAAAAAATGTATTCCACATAAATGTTATTATTTCTAGACCTTCCCCTCACTAGAAATACATCTTTCTCCTAAAACACTTTCTGGTCTAATTCCTAAGTAGAAGTCCTGCTAGTGATTAGTAATAGTTGAAATTACAGAATTATCCTGTGAGGAATTATTATATTTCATTTCCCTTCTCTTTCCAATTCAAACGGAAAGATGGAATTTAAATAATTTCCTAGAAAATCAGACACTCAGGAAAACGCAGTCTCAAATTCTATGGAAACATATAATTTGAAAGTCAAAATTATAGAGATCAAAATGAAGTGATTTTGCTCTGCTGAAGCAAGTGCCTTAATTAGCTCACTTCCAGGAAAGGTTCTGGGGGTTAGGAGGGGTGGTTGAGGGTTTTCTTGTCTCAACCAACAGGTCCTTTATGATAGAAAACTCTTCTAACAGGGATGATTTTTTTTCTTATTTGTAGTTCTAACAATATTAGCCAAGACAAAGGGAAAAAAATACATGGACACAACCAGAACACAAGTGTCTTTCAAATCTAAACACATTTTCACCTACCTCAGGGAACACTCCTACACTGCTCCAATCCTATAGTTTCAGATAATTTCTATGGGGATTTTTTGTTACTCACTGGCAGCCAAAACTTGACACAACCAGGAGAGATTCCATTAAAAAAAAAATGTAGGATAGTATTATTCCCTCCTGGTGACTGTAAAGTCCTTCACAGAAACTTCCTTAACTCTGAATGCCCAGACATTCCTCTTTGTAACACATCCATCATCAAATAGTGTTGCATAAACAGAACATAGAAGTCATTCTCTGAATACATAATTTCTCACACTCATTATTGATGAGTTAAAGGTTATCAATAACTCAAAGAAATACAATAAATGACCTGTCCTTTGTCAGACTGTTAGATATCCTTTGCACGTCCTGTAGTTGCAATTAATTTCTGAGGCTTGCTTGCTGTGATCTTAACTTTTGTTATAACATAGTTACATACTGTGCATTGAAAAAAAAAAGACTACAAACAACCTAACTTCAGTCATGGCACTCTTTATAAAGCTAACCCTACGATAACTTTTGATTTAAAAACAGTAATTTTGAATTCTCATTTTTGCCAGACTCAAAAACGAGGGTTACTGAGTACATCTAATGTAAAGATGCCTATAGTGGATGCCTAATGTAAGCACATCATTGGAAGGAATACACATTCCTAAACTGCAGTTCATGCATGCCGCTGTGTTTGTTTCTGTTAGGAAATTTTTTCACTGAAAGAGTGGTTAAGCACTGGAATGGACTGCTTGGGGGAGTGGTAGATTCACCATCCCTTGAAGTGTTCAATGAATGACATGGAAGTCACACTTAGTGGTATGGTTTACTTATTGTGGTGGTGAAAGGTTGGACTTGAAGATCTTGGGGTCCTTTTTCAACCATAATGATTCTGTGATTCACAGGAGAGGAGCCATGAGTCAGGCCTCCCCCGTGCTCTGCAGGTTTACCCCTAGGACACTGTCCTGGGAGGTCTGGCTTGAGGCAGCCCATGTTTGGTGAGATGAATCCCAGACATGAAGTCAGTACAAACAGTAGGTGGAGGGAAAGTGAACCTCCCCTTTCAGAGCACACATCTTTCAATTAATATAACTTCTGCTATATCATATTCACTGAGCAAAATAAAACCTGACATATCTTGAAAAGCTGCTCAGTATTTATTTCCTGAGGTATTATGTGGAATAAGTTCTTCTCAGAGACACTCATCTAATTTCTTCTTAGCAGAATGATTTCTAGTTATTGTATGTGTCTTTCTTATCAGATCTCTCCATCCCTTTCTTTGGTACTTTCTTTGATATCTGAAGGGGATGGTAGTAGATGCTCTTTGAATGATGAAAGAAGAGGATGTGATTTTATAACAGCCCATGTTCATTACAACATGGAAAGCCTGGCTATGTCTAACATAGATATTGTCTGCTGATGAGAGTTGTACTCTACTGAATCCTTTGAGAGCCTGCTTAAGTGCTAACATAGAAGTAATTCCTATGCACGGTGACCCTGCATGCTTTGCCCTGCACATCTGTGGTTTGCAGAATTGGGTGCACAGCATGTACCTCCAGCTGCCCACATTCTGAGCTAAAATTTCTAACAATCTTAGACTTTTTTTTTTGCTGTGCCTCTTAGAAGAAAAGAAGCATTTAAATCAAGGAGTAGGCACATGCAGTAAGGAGACGCATGTATTACAGAGAGGGAACAGAGACAGAGTAAAATCCCGCTGTGCTTGTCCTTTTTGTGGTACACGTGGAGAAGCAATGTTAAATCAGAAGAGTGAGGAATAATTAATGCTAGTTTGTAGGGGATAACTAAAGCAATATCACTGCAATCTCAAATTGCACAGAAAACCAACTGTGTAGTTGGGGGGTAAATAAATGTCTTCCTATGCTCTTCTCAAAGAATACAGCAGTTTTGACAACTTGTCCTCTCTTTCAAATGTCACTAATTATTTAGCTGAAGGGAATGTTTGTTTTTTATGGACCAAGAAAAGCTGCTTTGCAAGTCTTGGATGCTGGAAACATTGTAAAAATGTGAATCCCACTTTATAATACATCAAAAACATCCCTTCCAAAACATCGCTTCTCATATTTGTGAGGGGTCTGCATCACATACATAATAACAGTGTTTTTTGAATATATCAGGTGGAATTGTACATCACAATTTCTGTTCCCAAAATTAATTTATATGTCTGTTTGTTGTATATATTTGAACACTTACCTTCCGTGGCAAAGACAGATTTTTCTGATGAATATCTTATATTTTGTCTCAGTCAAAGCCTTTCCTCTTAAAACCAACTGTGAACCATCAAAAATGTTAATGTGGAAGTCAGCAGTATTACACAAAAGTCATTGTTTCATAACAGAAAAGAGAGATTAATTTTAATAATTTAAGACAGTCTCTAAATTAACAAAGAGGAAGTGGACAGTGTAACCATGCTGTACCTTGATGGATGCCTTTTTCCCTTTTTTTTTTTGCTTTTCAGATTCATAGTGGTGTCACTCAAGTTTCGAAATCCACCATTACCAATTGCCATCATTACATAGAGCCCCACATGCCCAGAGCAAGACACTAAGGCTCATAGCTGCAACTTTGAGGATGAAGAGCTTCTGTGTCAAACTACACTAGATAATTGGACCCCTGTACAACTCAGATCAAACCCTGACTTTTGGAAACTAATACTGTTTTAACCAGGAGTCTTGGGGTTGAGGAGGCATGCAGGTGATTACTAAGCACCAAATCTGAATATGGGTTTATTATCCTAATGAGACAAAGTAATAAAGAAGAGCGTCATCTGATGAGAATTTTCTGTGTAACAGTCTGCTCCTAGCCCATCAACTTGCACAGCTCTATCCATAGCTCCATACTTTCTCCAGTCTGAAATGGAGGTGCAAGGGTCTGGGCAGCAAAATACCATGATAGGGATCTTAGAATAAACCTGATTTTTCTTTTTTGTTGTCAGTCGATTCATCTGTGAGGAAGCAACAATACGGGAAATTACACAGTCAACGTGCTACCTCTACAAAAAGAAACTTTTAATTTGTTGTGTAAAAACACATTCTGAAAACTGATATTGTCTTTTTAGTTGAAAAAGGCATTTGGGCTATTGGCTATAGAGTACATATACAGGTCAAAATTAATACTCGTTAATAACAAATACTGTTGCTGTCCTGACAATAACTTGGCATTCCTAATTGATGCTGTAACATCACATTATAGTTCCTTTACTTAAGGGAAGCACAGGCTGCTTAGTGCTGGCTTGGAATATTTGGCCTAGAAATCAAGTCATATAGATACAATTATAATGGCTTAGGAGAAAAAGAAGTATTTTGCCTTGTTCAAGAACACTATGGATCAGAGATTTGTTTTTGGAGAGGAAGATATTAATGGCTCACATTTTGGTGAGCCAGCCATATCCCCACTTTCAGAAATGGAATCTCAGTGGTGACTGGCTGTCTGCATCAAGAAGACAAACTTAGGAAAAAGAGCAGGCAGAGTGGCAGCCTCCCCTGATAGTTTTCTGTTCTTCAAGGACATGTACTTGGAAACTCTGAGGCAGTGAGCCAGTTTTCTGTTTCAGCTTTATGTGCTGCACAATCGGTGCACATACAGTTTTTAAATGGAGGTCTCCACCTTGTCTGAAGGGCAGTAATTAAGTGGGGCTTTTGTTGCCCCAGGCAACCAGATAATAGGAACTTTTCTATCCTGATGAGCAGTCCCAAAGGATCTGCTCTTTTGGTACCTCCTGATTTGACTGCTGCAATGCACTTGATATGGGGCAACCTTGAAAACTGCTCAGAAATGCCGGTGTCTGTGGCAGGTGGTGGTCTGCTCGCTAAGCCGTGTGCCACGCGGAGGGGATTTCCTGCTGAGGCTCTGGGCTGAGTTATTCAAGTGACTTCCTGCATCTTTTGTCCCAGCAGCAGCAACTGGAGAAGGATACTGCTAACTGTCTTCAGGTTTGGCTTTAGAGCTGGTAAGTGGGAGAGAAAACACATCTCTGTTGTGAGCTAGTTTGGGGCTGGTCCAGAAAGATGAGACTTCCCCCTGTTGTATGATAATCATTGTTTCACTGGCTCATCATAGCTCAATAATTTCATCATTAGCATAATGTTTTAACTCCAGATTTCTAAAAGCAAGTTGTTTGGCAACTATATATTTGCAAGGAATAATTATTTTCTGTATTGAGTGTTCTTATTTTTAATTAAGTTAAATGGTGTTAGTTCACCCTGAAATTATGAGATTATACTAATTGCATTGTGCATTATTACAATCAAAATAAAAGTTCTAGTTTGAAAACAAATGGAGAACACAGCTGGAAATATGGTCAGTCAGCTTTGAGGAGGCACTGTCATGAAGAAGATTTGCTGATCTATGAGTCTTATATTAGTTTAACTTTGTAATGCATAGGGATCTTGCCTAAGCATCTTAAGTAACAAAGAAATAGTAAAATAGTATTTTTAAAACTTATTTCTTCTTTGGCAAACTTAATCCAGCGTCTGATATTAAAAAAAACTTAATCTACGTTCAACGTCTTTGTCCCTCTCATGCTAGTGGTCTGACACAAATGGTAGGGTAAGGAGAAGAAAGAGACGTGTCAATAATATTCAATATCTTATTAAGGTAAAATCTAGTTAATTTTCAGGAATAAAACCAAAATAGCATCTAGATGGTCAGAAGTTTATCAGAGATACCAGTTACACATCTGCACTGATAATACTTAGGTGCTATCAACAGGGATTGCAGTGAATTTGGACATGCTACTGTGAGACATTGGCAGTCCTGCTATTTATTTTTAAAAAAATACAGCATTTAAAAAAAACCTGTTTCACTGAAGCCTAAATATTTCACAGAAATTCTTGTCCAATAATTTCAGTGAGCAGTTTGTATTTTGTATTAAAACACAAGGAAGGAACCTGAGTTCTCCAAGAGACAGAGCCAGGAAAGACAGTTCTGTTCATTACCCAGCTTAATTTAGTTAATCTGGTTTCTTATCTAGAGGATTTTTCACTCTTTTTTAAATAAAAAATGTCCAATTGCTTCAATTTCACAGTATGAACCCTCAAGATTTATTCACAAAACAGAAGAGATGTTTTCCACATGGAATTGCTTGAGGGATTATAGGGGAAAAAATGGTACTTTACTCCAATTAAGCCAAGCAGAGCTGAAGATAAAGGACTTCGGAGTATCTGACTTAGTGCCTCATACTTTTAAACAGTTCATCTCAACAGGCTGTAAAGAGAAACTTTTACATGGCATAAATGTAAGACTTTCTAAAACCGAGTGAAACAGTCTGAAAGTGCATAACTCAGGCTTTTACTTGATGAATAAACTCATCTTTTTTTCTTTTCCTAAAGAACTCATATGGCAGGCATTATGATTTCAAAACAAAAATTTCAGACTGTTTATTTCATACTTACAACCAAGTTTTATTTAAATTTTTCTTTTTTATATCTCTAATAGATCCAGTAATTGTGGAAATAGGTGTGTAGAATAATTTTGCAAGACAACTTGTTAATTCCTTAGGTCATTCTATCATAGAGTCATAAAATCATTTATGCTTGAAAAGACCTCTAGGGTGAGTCCAGCTATGAACCCAGCACTGCCAAGTCCACCATTAAAATGTGTCCCCAAGGGCCCCATATACATCTTTAAATACCATCAGGGATGGTGACTTCCCAGGTCAGTCTGTTCCAATCTTTGACAAACCTTCCAGTGACATACTTTTCCTAATCCCCAGTTTAAACCTCCATTGGTGCAACTTCAGATCACTTCCTCTTGTCCTATTGCTTGTTACCTGAGAGAAGAGACTGACCCCCACATCGCAACCACCTCCTATCAGGGAGTTGTAGAGAGTTATAAGGTTCCTAATGAGCCTCCTTTTCTCTAGGCTGAACTCCCCCAGCTCCCTTAGCTGCTCCTCACCAGACTTGTGCTCAAGACCCTTCACTAATTTCATTGCTCTTCTCTGGACTTGCTCCAGCACCTCGATGTCCTTCCTGAATTAAGGGGCCCAGAACTGGACACAGCACTCGAGGTGTGGCCTCCCCAGTGCTGAGTGAAGGGGGACAATCCCTGCCCTGGTCCTGCTGGCCACACTATTGCTGATACAGGCCAGGATGCCACTGGCCTTCTTGGCCACCTGGGCCCACTGATGGCTCTGTCGAGTCCTTCAATCCGATCTAAGATCTAAGGTAAATCACCTGTGTTTTCACCTGTTTTCTTCTTTCCAAGGTTAAATTTTGCATTTGAGGCTAGCTGAAGAATGAAAGAAAGTTTTTACTGTCTTTCAGCATTCTATTAGCAGAGTAGGTAAAATACAGCATATACGTAGCTGCCAGCTGTTTTGATGGTTATGTTACCTAAAATTTCAACATTTAAATTTAAAATTAGGCCATGTGCTTTTAGTTCAGCAGAACAAAAAAAAAAAAAAGCTGACAAAATGTCTAATTCATTTACTTCTCCCTCCCTATTTTGACAAATACCTGCAGGAAAGAAAGTCAATACTAGAAATTTTAGAAACATCTATTAAATAGTTTAGGAGGTGGGCAGGTTTAAAAGGGAACTTCTGTCTCCCATGTTTCTACAGAAAACTAGAGGGTTCAGGGTTTTATCATGATTTTCCCATCACAACATGGTGCAATATTATACAAAGCTAAAACATGTTTAAATTGATTATCTTTGTTTTTTTTTTTTTTTTTTTTTTTTTTTTTTTTTTTTTTTTTCCTTAAAACTGAACCACATATCACAAGAACTAGTGAAATGTGATTTGGATTTCCAGTGTAAAGCCTCTCAAGTACTCTTTGCTTGGTTAATGTCTGTGATAGCACTGTGCCAGATATGTGTCCAGTCTGTACGGAAAACAAAAGGCAGTACTGGTGACCACTGCCTCTGATACCTGCTAGCTAAGCAGAGAAAAAGCAAGACAGACATTCCTACAAAACCCTTGGATAACTTTTTCCCATTGCCATGAATACTGATAATAAATTGCAATTTTTTTTCCTTCATTTAAAGGCTTTTCATTGCCAGATTTTGCTCCATGGTGAACCCAGTGCAGGGAAGTCCTCCAGCAGCAGTCCTCCTGTGCAGGTCTTACTAAAGCCAAGGAGTTTACACAGAAATACTGTGTAAACAGCTTCCTCTGTTGCCTGCTGTGCCCCTTGTGCTGCCTTTCCCTGTCCCCACAGGTGTGAGACCTCCTGCCTGGTTTCAGCAGACCTGGGCTATGCCAACAGCTGGGCGGAAAGAGTCAGCGAAAGGCACAGAAACATCTCTTGTTGATCTAGAGACTCAATAATTAAATGAAAATAGTGACACTCAAAAAGCCATTCCTCTAAATCTTCTAAAGGATAAAAAAAAAAAAACAATCTAGAAATCTAGAGGAATGATCCAAAGTCCCCTTGTTGGAAATGTAAATCAACTCTGTAAATGCATACAGGATTATCAAATTACAAAAGTGCAGTTAAAGAAATCAAATTCAGAGACAAAATTAAGTTGCCATTCCCTGCACTATATTCTTCTTACATAAAGGTAATATTTCATTGAAAGGCAATTTAAGAGCAAATTAAAAGATCCCTATTTCTGTAGGGAACAGACTGGGCCATTGAACAGTAGGCTTGAGTTGTTTTTAAACAGTATACTTTATGTTAAACTTCCAAAGGTAAGAGAAGAAACAACTACAAATGCTTTTTACATCCTAGTCATTGCAGGAAAAGATCAGGGAAAAATGTGAATGCAACTGATGACAAGTTTCAGAATCAGACCTTAAATTTTCTGGGAATACACAAGACTGGCACAAAGTAACAGCTTTTTTACCCCAAAGTGAGGCCTCTTCGTTTAACAGTACAACATAATCTGTATATCACAAATAGCTTGGCAGCTCCCTCACAAAATACTCCCATATTTGAAGTGGACAAAGTGGAACAAATTAGTATCAAGTGACTCTAAGACTGAACCTAACCACTCTGGGACAGCTGTGCAAAATTCCTACTGACTCCAGAGGTCCAGGATCAGGTCCATAATGACTGCAAGGCAGCATGACTCAGTTAACAATGAAATACAATGTTGATTATTTTGCTCTGCGACAAAAAAAAAATAGAAATTATTAACCTCCGTACTGGAAATTAAGGAAAAAAAATTTGCACGATGCGTTCGAGGACTGACGCTAAAACCTAAGTAGGTGGTAGTGCTGAAGCTGCCGAGAGCCGAGAAGCGCTTTTGGCGGCGGTGTAACGAGGCTCCAGCAGGAGAGGCAGCCCCGTGCGGGGCCGGAGCGCAGCTCTGTGCGCCCGTAGCCCGAGCGCTCCGGCAGCATTCCCGCCGTGCCGCTCGATCAGCGCATCCGCGCAGGGACCGCGCCACCTCCCGGCGCCTCCGCTCGCGGCACCGGCCCGGCAGCGCCTGATGCTGAACTTCCTTCCTCTTCAGGCCCAAGAGATGTCCTGCTCTTTCCTTACTCTTTCTCTGAAATGTCCTTTAGCGACTGCTTCCGACTGAATGCCTTCCCACACCTTGACGTAGAGGATAGTACAGTGTAAGGCATTTTGTCTCGGGCAAAGGACAAAGAAATGGGATATTTTTTCCCCCTCTTGGGGAAGTTTACTGAGCAGAACATTGGCCCAACATCTGTTTCTTATCTTCAAGTCAACTAAGCCGGAAGAACATGGCTCTGAATAACATGACAATCCTGCTGCATTAATCCCTGGACAAATGTTAAATATACGTTTCTTCTCAAATTCCAAGTCTGGTAAATTCCATTTGAGCTTCCTCTCCTCAGATTCTGAGTTGGGTAAATTACATTTTAGCTGCCCAATTTTCCATAGCTATTCTCTAATGATCAGTATTGTTTTGTACAAACAGCAGGGAATAACAGATGCTGTGTTTTTTCCTAGAAAAAATGCTTTTTTTCTCATGGAAGCAAATTACTTTTTAAAAAAATCACACCATCTTCAATTATTGTTCTGGTAAGTAACCCTAAGACATGGTAGAATGTGGTACAGATTTTGATCCCAAAGCAGAAATTCTAAGACTGAATTATTTGGAAAATGTCTTCAGGACAAATGTTCTTTTTCCTGATTCCAGTCGGAGGGTTATATATAAAGAGAGATGATTTATGCATCATTTCAAATAGGAGCCAGACCAGACCTAACGTTTCTTTCTCTTGACTTCCTTTTGTTTTCATGATGCCAGGCTTCTCAAATTCTACTTATGCTTATATCAACCAATCAGTTTAAAGAAGTTCTTCTGCTGGTCTTGATCACCTTTCTCTGCTCTCATTGCTGCATTTTGAGATGTTAGGAACCCCTGGGGAAACACAGTACCTGTGCATGTTACCACTAATTGACTTCCACATCGTTGTCTAGTGGTGCTGCCTACTCTTATGTGTAAAGACTGCATGAATGGATTGTTATTAACTCTCCTCCTAGCCAATATAGGCAGGAGATCTAAATAAAATTCAAATATTTAAATCCACTTGGGTAATTTGGGTTGCATACTCTCAATGTAAGTTCCCAAAACACATCTTTGCAATACTTATTTCCCATTTGTTTATCATCCTTCTTCTTCAGACCTTAATGATGTAAGACAAACCATTGATCTGATTTGTACAGTCCTAAAATGTAGCCATTGTTTTCAATTATTTTTCACATTTTACTCTCCGATCATTTATTTTTTTTTCTGCTTAGTTATGCTAATTAGGTGAAAAACGTCTAGTTGTATGCTGTATTTTTCTTTCACAGTGTTTGAAATTTATTTTGTGTAGATTGTGATGATCATATGTTTATAAATTAATGGGGTATAATATTCTAAATGGTCTAGCCAGCAGAGGATAAAACAATAATGGTAGGTATTTTTTGAATTTCATTTGAGTGGGGAAAAAAATCCTGTAAGGACAGAATAGAATTACTCAACTAGCAATTAATTGAGTAGAGTAGCAAACTAAATACAAAAAAGATGTTTAAATAACACATCCCTTTCATTAGACTTTCAAAATTGTTCTCGCTTAGTGACTTAGAGATGAATGACTCTTTCAGCTATTGTTCCAAAAATATATCAATGAATCTAGTTCTTATCAAAGTTTAGGTGATATTTGCATACAAAAAGATATTCTCTGCTCAGGAAAATATTGGATCCTGTGGTGAACATACTAAATTGTAAAAAGTTTGATAGCAGAGACAATTACATATGAATAATGGTAATTCAGTATTATGCATTTTTGTTGTGTCCTTAGCCAAGGTAGAGAGGTTTGCTGAGGTAACTGTATTGCTGCATAGGTGTATGCAATTCTAAATTGTATTTAGAGCTCAGCCTTGCATTAATATAAAGCCAGGTCACTGAAGATCTGCCTAGAATTTGCTTGAAATAGGAGTTAGTCTCCAAGGTCATTTAAGATGAAGAATCATAATGAAAGTCAGAACTTTCTAGCAAATACACCTCTGTTATAATTTTTGAATATGGAATCAGGCTTTGCAAACTTGTCCTGAAATGCTTTGTTTCCAGTTACATGAGATCCTACAAAAGCTTGAGATGTCTGTAGTTCTCCTAAACTCATCAGTATCATGGATCATAACATACCCACTTTTAAGACACATAATCAGGGTGAAATGCAAAGAATAAAAGATAAATATAGGGACAAAATGTGCCAATTCTGCTCATGTAGGAAATAATTAGATCAAGTGTGTTAATTTAATCTCACTTTCTGTGATCTGCATCTTAAAAATATCAGTGAAGGCCTTGTCTCTCTACAAGAAAAGAGTAAAATAAGTAAAATGAAATTTTTGAAATGATTTAGTTTTTACTGTCCCCAGATTTTGAAATCTCAGACATTGTGTGCCTCTGCGTGTGATGCGGGTGGCTACAACTTTCACTTCCATTGGTACATCTCTCCTTTTACATGGGACTGACTTTTTTACCCATATATACTTTGAAGTCCATGTGTCCCTGAATGCAATTTTAAAGCCTTACTGTGCCAAGTGGGTTAGGCTGGGTTGCACATTTGCTGAAATTGATGGAAGACTGCCCAGTGATGTTCATGGTGCTGGGAGAAGGCCTTCAGCAATCTGCCTAAAAAAAAGCTGCAGGATGCATCTTCAAACATTGCAGGACTTCTCAAAAAGAGACAAATTTTATGCTTTCTCTTGAGGTAAGGGGTAAAATTTTTCAGGAGGAAAAGCAGAAATCAGCTCATGAATCTTGGATCATTGAGGATACTACTAGAGGTGACAAAAGAACTCCATTCTCCCCGTTTACTCAGTCTTGTATTTGTTAAATACAGAGTGGAAAACAAATATAAAATCCCCAGCATGACAAAATGCTTTTTCGTGATCTTCCCAGCACAACATAGTGCAATATTATACAAAGCTAAAACATGCTTACATGGATTATCTTTGTTTTACCTCTTTTTTTTTTTCTTTTCTTAAAGCTGAACCAGTTCACTTCCCCCCTCTCCATTAAAGAAAAAAAACCCAACTCTGTCATGACTTAACAGATTTCCAGGTGATCTATGACATTTGACAGAGCACTGTAAGAAAAGGCCAGAAAGCAGGCAGGGATTAATGACACTTTTGCCAAGTGATGAATTCTGCAGTCTTGGAATCCTGGCATTTTGCATTCTGTCAAGATCAGAGCCGTTTTTAAGCTGTTTAAGTTGTGATTATT
Organism: Vidua chalybeata; assembly: GCF_026979565.1. NCBI lineage: Eukaryota > Metazoa > Chordata > Aves > Passeriformes > Viduidae > Vidua > Vidua chalybeata. Next base: position 48,044,456 of record NC_071531.1, on the reverse strand, counting down.
TTCTCACATCTGTTTCCTTGAAAACTAATTGTAGATCTGAAGTTGCCTTTTTTAAATAATTCATAAAAACATAAATCCAAAGGAGAGTGGCAAAGGTATACAGAAGCCCAGTGAAGTACAAAGAAAAGGGTCAAGTCAGCTGTAGTTATCTGAGCACTTCTCGACTCCTGGAGTACTTAATTAGGCCCGTCTGACTGTTTGGCCCTGGGTTGATTTCTTCTTTCAAGAGAGCTGTTGACCTGATGGTATATTAAAACACACTCAGCTGTAGCTTCAAAATGGTTACAGAAAACATTTGTAAATGCTGCTGTTTTGGCAATAGGGGAAAAAATGTAGGCTAGCAAGTGAAACTCATGCATTTATAATTTTTTTTTCATGTTACTGAATAGCCTTTTAGCTCTACCAATTACACAGATCAGCTAGACAACATCATTTAATGTAGGCAACAAAATGCCCAGAAGATCCTTATCTATGAAAACAAGACCTTCCCCAAGTTTTGGAGGGTCTCCCAACCAGGCAATTAATTGAACTAATTCAAACAAGCCTGTATAAAGTTTATAGCTTCTGGAATTATTGCTGAGCTTACAGAAGCATTTTAAAGATTACATCCTCAAAACTTTTAGATCAATTATTTTACAGTAGGAGTAGATCTCTTGTTTTAAAATGCCTCTTTGTGCTGATCCATCATTTTTCCTAATATAGGCTATTTTTGCAGAACTAATTAGTAACTTATGCCCTGGAGAAAATTCTGTCTGTTGGTTTGTCCTCTTCTTAGAAAAGAGAATTTTTATACTTTTATTCATTTGAAGAAAATCCTCTTCTGTGAAGACAGAAGGAAGGAAGAAGATATTAGAAAGAAGAATTAAAAAGAGAAAAAAAATCCCCAAACCTAAAAACCAACCCAGACTCAACAGAGCTGTAGCCACAGCTGTTTTCAGACGGAAAAGGGTTTTATCTTTTGCTTGTTTGCCAGTCCAAGGCTTTCCCACCAAGAGCTGTTCAAATGAGCAATCCTGTGATTACTAACACCCTCCTCTTAATAATTTGGATGTGACTTCTCCCTTCTTCCCCTAAGCATGGTACCGAGCAGGCTCCAGTTTTATATTTTGTTGTTGAAAGGGAGGCTGTCAGGGTTGACATTCTGAAATATCCATCTGGCTCCTTAAATGCTATCATGTCTCTTTTGTTTTCCCAAGTCTCCGATGAGAAGATGTTTGTCACTTAATTGCTGCTGAGGATCACAGATGATGGTTTATAGGTTTAGGCAAATTGCAGGCAGCACTTTGTTAACAAACGGTAGAGCACAATGGTACTTCATAATTATCCTATAGAGCTCAATTGGCCCTTAACGGCACCTGCATGTACAGCATCAGGGAGCCTTGTTTCAACACAAAAGCTCCTTCTTGTTAATTAACCTGTGTGCACTTGTTACAAATGAAACCTATTTGTTTCCACTTAATATATTTGCAGCTAGTTTAAATATTCATTTATTATTATGCTTGTTAAGTGAGGAGTGGAGAAAAATAGTTTGGATCACTTTCATTAGTATGCATTGAGCTTAAAAGAGGTAGCAAATAGACCAATATGTCAAGTGTGTTCCTTTGTGCTTTCCTTCTTCCTGCTTTGTAGGTCCCCAAATTAGGCTAACAAAGATGTATATCCATAGCTGAGTGAAATAATACAAAAGGAATGAAAAGTATAGGAAAAAAAATCAACAATTTCTCTGAAAGGGGCTTTGTACCAAATGACAAATACAACTCATTCTAGCTGAAAAATGCCTTTAATGGCACGTTTAAAATTTGTTTGTGCACATACAGTTTTTATTTGTGTGTAAAAAGCTGTGAAGTAAAACTGGATCCAGTGTATTTAACTATTATGCCTTTATTCACGCAGTTCTAGCGCAGATGCCCTTTAATCTTTAACCAAAGAGGTTACTTCTATATTATCCTTATAAGCAAAGCAACCTTTTCAACTGATAGAAATTAGAGAGAAACTGATAGAAATTAGAAAGAAACTAATAGAAATGGTTGTGTGTTTATAGAGACTATAAGTACTTCTAAAAGACCATTAATTCAAGTGCATAAAGTGATTAATAAACAATGACCGTTGTTACCTTGCATTTTTAAAAGAATATGCCAAATGCTTTTATTCCTGTTACTGGCAATGCAAATACATTGATTTTGATAATTTGTTTCTGATTTTGAGTAGCTTTGTGGTCTGAAGATTTTCAATGATTTTTTAATGTGAGTAGTCACACAAATAGTACATTGCAGAACAGATGCAGCTGAGCAGTCAGAAAAAGCTTAATTTTCCTCCTTCTTTTTGCTTGACTTTTGGAAGTTGTTTCTAAAGGATATAACTACAAGGGAATCTTACCCAGTACAGCAGAGTTCCTTCTGAAAGGAAGCACAAAGGACACTCATCATTTCTTGATTAGCCAGTGTGAATGCTGAATAATCCTGTTTCCTTCTGAGTAATTTCCACTAACAGCACTGACAGTAGAATCAAGTCCAGAGAATTGAAATTTCCCTTTGCATCTCAGTATCAGCAGATAAACATATAAAAGTTAGGTGGAGGAGGGTGGAGCAAAATTTTTGGCTGCAGATTATCTCTTGTATCAGCACAATGAGCAATATAAAAAATACACTTATGTGTTGATGTGAGATGCATTCTAACAGCTGCTGATCTATTGCTGTGATACTTCTGTTTAAAATTGGTCAAATAAAGCATTTTTGAATTGGTTAGTACTGCCTCTTACCTAGAGTAATATATCTATCAGTTCACCATGATCATGTATTCTGGCCATTTTATTTAAAATTTCAACTTGCCGAGGGGAATTATTAACACAGAGAATATTATAAGTTACATGTATGCTGCACACTTAGTAGAGATAGGAGTCAATACAGTTCAGTAATGCAACAACTAAATGGGGAAAGTGAAGCTATACGTTTAGTTGTGTCTGTGTGTTCATTTGTGAATCGTTATTTTATATGTGTGTTTATATTTTAATTTATTTAGACAGGAATTCAGTGTTTATATGACAGTTTGAGGATCAAAATTGTATAAATACTCTGTAATCACAGAATAAGCATGAGGGGTTTTATAGCAGAGGAAACTTCAGCTTGTCATCCTCTGAAACATATTGCTTTTTCCCATAGTGAGAATATATTTAGCATTCAAATGTTACTATTCTCTTCTTTTAATCATGCTGAGGCTTCCAAGATATAAGTGCAGAAAAGGCCCCAGTGATGCATATGTATCTTGTAGGCTATAGATGGCACTAAATCAGCAGCCACTTTTGGTTATTATTGATTTGCAGTGGATTTCAATAGTTGTTTAGAGGTGAAGGTGCTTATCAGGCCAATGAACGTTCAAAGCCCTAATGAACTCTCATTAAAATATCTTCCATCTTCCAAGGCCCCCAAATCTTTGCAAGTCTCCAACTGAATGACTTCCGTTATTTCCAAAGCAGGTGGGAAACCAAGGCATTATTTTTGCTGCTTCTGTGTTTTTGTGATATTCTCATGCCTCCTGGCAATTTGTACAGTTACAAAAGCATGGAAAGTGCTACTGCTACCAGCTTATATGGCATCTGCTTCTCTCAGGTCCACACCAGAATCTGAGAGAAGCAAACCAGCAAAACTTTCAGCAGTTAAAAGTGTGTCTACCACTGTAACAGCTAGCTGTATTTTAGATCCTTTTCATCTCTCCCAAATGCATCGAGATAGTGAGAGTTTTCTCAGCCCCTCTTTAGATACACTTTGGCACAGTCTCTAGACTAGATCACTGGGCTACAACCCTCTGTTTTTCACCTGTGAAAAAGTAGCAAATCCAGCCATATTTGGCACCTGCAAGGTTGCTTCTTCAAAACAGGGCATTATTTATTCATTGCAGAGTACACAGCTTTCTGAGAAGAGAGATAAAACAGTGGAAGGCCTGTTTCTGAATCTTTCTTATTCCTGTGAGTTTTGTTAACTTTTTCTTTCTTAGTGGACACACCTTTCCCAGCCCAGGAGATACTTGCAATTACAGCATCCCCTAATTTCATTTTGTCTCTGCAGCATTTTCTTATAAATAAACACTCCCTTCTTTAGCCATGGATTTATTTATTTTCTAAACAATTTGGTTTTCTTTTTCTCTGAGGCTTTGGTCAGGTAAAACACACCTGTTAGCCTGGCTGGAGACAAGCAGGTGCCTGTCTCGTAATTATGGTTCCCTGCCTTCTTCCTTGTCGCATGGCTTTTCTCTGGAGATAGCTCATCTCTGCCACTGTTTTGTTTCTAGCTTGCTTTTACCCTAGAAGCCTCTTTGATTTAATTCTCTGCAGTCAGATAGAATAACACCAAGTTAGAAAATGTAGGTACCTACTGCATTCAGAGAAAATAATACTTCTATCTCCCTCATTAATCTCAGAGGAGTTTATGACTCAGAAGAGAATAGATGTGGAAAGCACTTACGATAAAGGCTGTGTTCCAGAAGGAGATTGTAAGGCAGGATTTTTGCTAAGATGAGAATCTGCTATCCCCTACATAGCTCCCTAGTATGCGTTCCACTGCCAATGAGGCATGTGAGTCTTGTTCTTCATCTCTTTCTTGCTTCAGATTCTGCTCTCTTAAACCCCTCCTCAAATGTCCATACCAAGTTGTTTTGTAGAGTGGTGGGTGGTATTTTGCTCACCTGCATGTTTTGTTTTCATACCTTCAACATGTGGAGCTGTTTACATCATGTTCACTGCTATCATCAGTGATAAAACCTGTCTAGGTGTCTATTCTGCCACGACCAACCCCAACAAGTCCACAGTCTCATATATGTGCTTCCTCTGTCCACCACTTGTTTTCACATTAGGAATTATATGTACTGCACCGTCTGTTTTAAGCATTTTCCAGCCCATGAGGGCTGCCCAGCTGACAGTGACCAAGGTGTCATCATCATGACAGGTGATGATGCAGTGTGAGTCATTGAGAGGCTGGAAGAGAGCTAAAATGCTGCATATCCTGTTATGTGCCAGCTTATTTTATGACATGCATAGCCCCTACCCTTGTTTGCTGCTGCATGTGTCCAGGAGTCAAATGTCTCCTGTAACAGCACACAACCCACTGAACTGTGCAGTCACCGAGGTTAGAACTTGAGTGGGCACTGGGAAGCGTGCTCCAGCTTCTTGTAGAACTTCTTGGAGTCACTAGACACTGCATGGAAACAGTGCCCCTTAGATTTTCTTCTGCTACCCGATCAAGACAAACAAAATTGTATTATTAAACTGACATCTCTCTCTGCTCCAGATGGAATTTCTTTAATACAGGTCTTGGCTATTAAAATCTATATATGTTCTGTTGGTATGGGGCTGGCCAAACACACATAATATATACAGATAAAAGTGAGCGCTTCCACAGCTGGATTCACTGCTGACGAGCTTTCCCATAGCATAGAATTAATTTTGGAAATGTAAAATTCAGATATATAAGAGCTTGAATTGAAATCCACAGAGACATCTTCTGGATTTAAAACCTTCCAAAGTACCTGAACAATGTCAGATATTTCATGTCAACAGTATGATCAGAACAAAAACCTCCAGAGCCAGTTTACCGGGGATCACACTGCCCTGGCTGGCTAAACTGAAACACGTAGAAGAGAAATGTGCTTTATGTCCCAGAAGCTCAAGGCCCTGCTCAATGAAGGCCAACATCAGCCTGAACTCATAAGATAACTGCATTATATCCCTTTCAAAAATCAGTCTTTCTTGCAAAATGTATTCGCAGTGCAGGTTTCCTGTTCAGTAGCTAGTACCCACTTTAAAGAAGATGTGGATTTAATTCCCCTTTCATTGGCAGAGGTTCAAACCCACCCTTCCCACCTCTCAAGGGACACCCTAATCAATGAGCAACCATCTGTTCAGGATAAGCAGGGGAGGGCTTCCTCCACTTCCCTTCCTGGTGTCCTCCCACTACAGTGGAAGAAGATGTCATGACTAATTGAGCTCAGTAGCTAAATCACCCACCTGAGAACGGGGCAGATTCTGGTTCCTCCTCCTGGTTCAAAGGCTGCTTCTGCAGTAAGCAAGATGCACTTCATGTGACTCAGTTTCCACACCTTTAGGAACATTAAGAGCCGTGAGCAGGGTGGACTTTGGGTGAACACCTACAGATCCATATTAATGCATGCAAGGGAAAGTGAGTGTATATATATATATATGTATGTATAGACATGAAATTAACACCCTTGAATCTTTTTACATAATGTAAATATGACAATAGAACCACTAGACAATATTCCTATTAAAAAATCCCAGTATAAAGATTTGTGACAAAAAAAAAATTATGTTTTTTTAAGACATAACTTTTGCACAGAAAAAAAAGACAGAAAATAAAATGTCAGGTTTTGATTATTAAAAACAGGAACAAGATCTTGTTTTTCAGTTGACAAAAAAAAAAAAAAAGGAATATTTTTAAAAAAGAAAATAAAAGTATATTTTTTAGGGAAAAAATGTGCATGGGTCCAGACTATATTTTTTGTTAGAAACAGCATTACTTATTGAAGGTAATGTAATGAAATTAACTTCATACACCAACAACATTGGTGTATCTTAGGGAAACATAGGGAATTTGACATGCTAAAAGCTGGGACACATTTTTCTCTGTGAGAGACAACTACTGAGTTGTTTTGCCTATAAAGTGCCGTAGATAAAACACTGGGAGTTGGAAAGAATAGGCTTTAAGCCATGATATGTGATTTTACACTGTTGTGTAATTTGGTTATTTCCCAGCTCCCCCACCCAAAAGCCACAAGGGGTGAAAGGCTTTTGAAAGAATTTTGAAACAATTATATATATTACGAGTGCAGGAAGTGGTTCTAACTTTTCTAGTGTCTCTTGGTGATCACATACCTCATTTCTGTTTATTAACCTACCATAATGAGGTTTTGTTAACCCTTTGTACGGCTGATTACCATGACTTTTTGCATATCAGCTTGGACTGTCACATGGTTGACTTAGCACCAGTGAACACTTCACAACCACAGATTCATTTTCCTCAATTTGTTAAGTGGCTAATTATAAAGGTTCACAAAAGAATTGACACAAGGGAAGGAGACAGCCACACTTCTGTCAGCAGCCCCATGAGGCCTGTACAAGTGTCACTCGTAAAACAGAGCACAGATTAAACAATGGCTATAATAAGATCTAGGGGCTGGTGGATAATGAAAGAAAACTTCCTGTGTAGATGCAAAAGAGACACTAAATGGGTTGTTTTTATGTTTGACAACAGGGCCCTTATGTAACTGTTCATGAATTCCGAGTCTGCCGTTAAGGTAATGTTCTTGGACTAGACTAGATGGTAACAAGCTAAATAAAATGACTACTATTTATTTTGTGTCTGTGACTGTGATTTCCAATTTAATTTCCATACTGTAGTATATCACTAAGATTTTTTTTAAAGCAGAGTACAGTGCATGCAGTCTTTCCCAAGTAAGTAGATATTTAAGAATTTGTTAGCAGACATAACTGCAAAATGAACAGTGTTGTATTTTAAGAACAAATGCAATCAATGAGTGAAGAAATCATTCACTCTACCTACACTCATCAGCTTCTTATTACAAATAGCTGAATTTAAGGTAAAGAATAAATTTAAGCAGCAACCTTTTCCTCAACTGCAAAATTTCTACACAGTAAACTGAACTTTATTTTATTTATTTAAGTATTTAATGAAATGGAATGAAAGTATTTTTGTGCATGTTCTGTTTCTCCCTTCCACTATAATACTGCTACTCTCTATGCATAGTGTTTGCATCATTATGTAAGACATTTGCAAATATGGAATGGTGTGTTTGCCTATGGGAAAACCCTCTCTTGTAATGTATTCATGAAAGATAAATTAACAGTGCTTTAGGTATGATAGAGAGATTCATAGTAGAGTCTATTATAATGCTGATATTAAAAAGCAAGCTCATAATTTAATAAGAAAAATGTTAATCTTTCACAATCATGGCAATATGTTTTATTTCTGAGAAAGTCTTCCTTCCACCATTGTCTTTTTATCGGTTATAATTTTAGTTTACCATTTGTATTAGGCTGATATCTAGTCAGGACACCATTGTTCTGACACTGTACAATGACAACATCTCTACCAGAAATATCTTTGTTTCTGTTTTCTTTTTTCTACTGAGTTTCTTTCTTCCCTTGATCTTCCCCTTTTTACACAGTATAGACCCCAAGCATATCTCCTCCAGGATGCTGATATGATACTTTTGCCAGTCTCACTTAAAAAAAAAAAAAAAAAAAGCCTAACTCACAATACCAGCTATGAAGCAATTTTCTGCAGGATCATGCAGTTCCTGATTTTCTGCAGACACCTGATTTTCAGGTGACAAAATGTAGGCATTCTCTAGCCATCTGGTCAGAGATACTAGAAACCTGACTGCAGGAAGCTGTGTGCCACAGCTCCATTTATTACATCCTACATTTATGCTTTTCTGGCAGACACACTGGTTTCCTTGGCTCTGTCTATGCTCTTGTCAGCTGAGGTCTCAAAGTTGCACTGTAGCCCAAACTACCCAGCTGTCACCACCACAGGATTCCTGTGCCCACCCTAGTACAGAGCAGACCAACTGCCCTGTCCAGAAAGGATGCCCACACACCAGCTCCCAAATCTTACATTCAAAAACCCAGAAGCCATTAGTTTCAGCTCCTTCAATCTGAAGAGTAGAAACCCAACAGAGCAGAGCAATCAGACTACAACTTTTGCATTTCATGGAGACGTACAGTGGAACAAAGGAAAAGGACTACAGAGGAGGACTATATTGGGCAAGGGCAAAAAGAAATCCAAGAAACTGAGTCCTTTGTCTGTCCTTAGATATGTAGGGTTCCTATCTATTTATCTTTCTTTTTCTATAGGCATCTCACCGTTGCCTTCTGAATGCTCACTTGTACCACATCTCTATATCCATTCTGTCTCATACCAGCTCTTATTTTCAGTTTCACGTAATCTGCACCAATTTCCTGCATGTAATCCCCTGGGTTATGTACAACTGTCAGCAAGAACATCCTCTGTGGAAGTACCCTGCAGTTAAATCCATTTTCTTATTGAAACAGAAAGATTCAGCAGAAACTGTTATCCATGATATTTTTGTCATTAACAGATTTGGTCTCACAGTGTGTAGCTGAGGAGAAAACTAGATCCAGGATTCTGTACAGGTATAGTCAGAACAAATTGTTTCACCACACATGCTTTGGCGGCAGCCTATAGAAGGACCTAAAGTTTGTTACAGCAGAACAGGGCACTGGTGGGTTATTATACAGCCTGACCTAGGAAGTGTACTAACACTCTTTCTCAATTAAAAAAAGTTTGAAATGTGAAGAACTTCAACTTTTTTTTTGACTGAGATCCTGAACACCTTTTTAAGTGTGTTTTCTTCTTCATGATTTTTGTTTCAAAAAAGGGAGTGTATCATGCTCCATAAACACATTGGCCCAAACATAATTGTTCAGAAAATACAGAAAGACATAGCAAAGAGTCATTCTTCATTTATTCTTTTTCCATCTTCCTGTTGTTGTACCTGTTTCTCCCTGTCGTCTGGTTCCTTTTCCTTAACTGTCTCAGACACATCATTCTCTTGCCAGTAACAATACTGAGTAAAAATGATAGAAAATCCTTAGAGTTTGCATTTTGGTTCCTCATCCTGTCACCTATTTTGATGTCACACTGGTGTCTTTTTGGACTTGTTTGGTAGCCCTTCCTTCCTTGCCCCAAAAGGATACAGTGGCAAAAATCTGAGAAACCTAATGTGTGAGTCTGATTTTTAAGGATCCAAGTCAACTTAACTCCTGCTAGAGCATGCTTTAAGTGAAGATCATCTTTCCCTTAGAAGTCAAGGTCAACATAATATCTCAACCTGGGTTTAGATATAGCTAACAAAGTCTTAAATCTTTGGGTACACGGAAAGTTTTTCACCTGATACTTTGTCAAATATTGAAAGAGAGCTTTTTGAAATAATGGAATTATTGCCATAACCTAGTGTGGCAATTTTTCTTTTTATGCTAGGGCAAAAAGGGCTTAAGGAGAGTAGGATGATAGCAAATCTTGATTAAAAGCTTACACTAAAAATATTTCCAGATTTATTCTGCAAATTAAAGTAACGATCAGTATATGTTTTACAGAAAAGAGCACTAACCCTCAGCTTCCGATTTTTCAAGATAGATTAGTAATAACTGGAATTTTTAATGAAATATATAGTTGGGTAGGTGTAGACTGCATGTAAATATACAGGCCTGATTTGTGAAAATAAAATTCTTGTCAGAGGAAAGACAAAATTTTTATCAGATAGAAAAACCTAGATAATAAAATCCAAGTTTGACTTTAAAAAAAAATCTTTAAATATGATTTGGCATATAAACTGAACTCCAGTGAGACCAGAGTGTCACTGTACAGAACTACAGGTGGAAGCACCTGGCATTCCACAGCTATCAAAGGACATAATTCAGAACTTTTTAGACAACCTCACTGTCACAGTTTCATAAGCACACCTGATAAATAAAACAGTTTGATATCTGCCTAATTATTTAGAAGTGCCTAATTATTTATTTGCATGATCATCAACATGCATGATCACTCTAAATAGATGCACAAATAATTGCACAATCACTTCTGCACGTTGTCCTGAACCTTTATAACATTAGGAATCAGGACTGTGATTTTTTTGTCTAAATGAATATTCACTGCCCTAAGTCACATGAATTCATTTCAGCTTTATATATACATTCAAAATAAATGAATTTGCATTTTAAAAGGTAAAATATTCACCATCCAAATTAATAATACTTTCATTAAAAATATATTCTAAATATTCTCTGGGTAGCATTTGAATTTGAAGCCATCATTAGTGGATTCTGTTTCAGCTTGGAGTCTTTTTTTTTTGTAATGTCTATCCTATTCATTTTAAATTTTGAGCATAAAAGCATTTCACCCACTATTTGAACCAAGATGTTATTAAGGGATTGAAGTTTTCTGGTGAATGAAGAAGTCCAACTGCTTTTCATGACAAAGTTGGTAATTAGAAGGCCAATTTAATGGTGAATCAGGCAGAAATATTCAAACCATGACAAATTACTTTAATAATACAGCTTGCAATGCTTGAACAGAAATAAATTTCATTTCTGAAACTCTCGCCTTTTCCTGCCTGCCTGGAAGATAAAACTGTCCATGAGCTATTTTGTACCCTTTATTCAGTAAAGCTTTTACTAGAACTTAAGCAGGCCAAATAGCTTGCAAATGCAAAAACATTATTCAAGTTCTTATGATTTTTTACCTGAAGGTAAGCCGTGTTGAGAATTCTGTATGACTCAAAGATTAATTTTTTTTACATCCTGCTTAAACACTGCAATAGTGTTTTATTGTTTTATCTCTGACTTGCAGCATTAGCAATAGTCTACATGGGCTTCAAAACTGAAAGATAATTTCAGTGTTTGTCATAAGTTTGTTAAGGCCACATGCATTCCACAGTTTGAAAAATTTCATTATTCTGTCCATGCTGGGGCTTCGTAATTGGATAGTAAGGATGTTCAAAGACTAATTTAGTGAATTGCACAATATTTTAAATGGAATTATGCAGGTTTATGGGGCCTCAGGGGATTGAGCTAGGAGCCTCTTGAGAAAATCTGTTTATCAGTAAATGATATTAGCAGCTTTCACCTAGCTTTTGTCTTCATTAAATTGCTGCTCTTCCAATTGAGGGTCACATCTGAGGACTGCTTTGATAATTTGTCATTATTGTCTTGTTTATTGGAGCATAAAGTTGATACAGCAAAGGTTGTGCAGTTTATATACAATGTGCAAAGAAGTTTTACCTACCAGCCATGCCAATATCATAGCAAAACATGTCAGGATGCAAGAAATTGTGACTTGTCCAGTAGTCTAATATATTCTAAATCAGCACATCCCTGTATTTAATCTCCTAATATGTTCTAATTGCATGCAAATTTTAATACTCCAGGTTATAAAACATTGTGTTGTCTTTCCTTCTGTCATTCTTAACTGATGGACATTTGGGGTTTTCTTATATGAAGCCTTTTTTTTCCTGTTCGCTGCCCCTTTTCCAATACTCTGGATTTACCCTGGTGTAAATATGACCAGGGTTTGTCCCATCAATTGGATTTAATTTCCCATAAAATAGTGCATGCAGCAGACTCAGTCCATATTTTAAAGCACCAAGGCCACATTTACATTATTGTTTACAGAATAGAATTTCAGTAAAAAGCCATTTCAATGCTTCTATTTATGGGAAGAGTAATTGTAGATACTGGCTGTATCATCCAATTATTTATTTCCTTTCATGTTACCGACACCATGGAAAAATTGTAATTTCTCTAACAGTAACTATAGGTGAGATGCATCAATCCTATCACCTATATAGATTGAGAGACTATGGCCCAGCCTTAGACATGTGTTTTCAGGCCCCTTGTCAGTGAATTATGTACCCTTTCAAATTTTATTTATGTGTAGGGATCATATACATTTTATAACATGTATGAATTAGGCTTATTTAAAGCACTTGAAAAGGCTTGGCAGTATTGCTACATTTTTTATGATTAAATTATCCTGCAGCCTGATGTGGGAGTGCAAGAGCACTCTTGTTATATTTTATACTAGTGGCCTGAGAAAAACTGAAACTTCTGAACTGAAAATTATGCAAGTTTCTACCTAAAGCACTTAAATGTGGGATAATCTGGGGGCTTTTTTGTTTGTTTCTAAGAACCAGTCATAAAAAAACCCAAACAAATATATATTTTTTTATTATTACAAAGAAAGTACATTCTTGACAAGCACTAATCTTCATAAGTACTTGCCTACAGCCACATCAAATGAAACCTTTCTTACAGAAAATGTTTTCTTCTTAGGAGCTTGTGGCTGGAAAGTGATTTCAATATCAAAACAGATTTTATTGATTTATGAAATTTCAATTTTCAATACACTTTTCAGTTTTACATTGTTGTCAAGGGGATTCAGATGTTGAAACTCAGGGCAAAACCTTAGACCCTACTCATGATCCGAGTAGATCCTTCAGCCTTAAAGGTTAAGCTTGACTGGTCTAGACACATATGGCAAAATATCCTATGAGATTTCCTAGACAGAACACCCCAAACTACCACACCAGTCTGTAGGTCACTCTTGGTTGTCATACACAGGTGCTTTGTACACCCTGCCCACAAGCCACCAGTTCATCCTTTCATCCTTTCTCTTGTTTTATTTTTCCATGCACTGTTTTGCTTCCCTGCAGCATCACTGTTCCTTGAGACACTCACATTTGATATCCCCATTTACCCTCTCAAATTAACTCAATATGTTTTCCCAGCTTAATTTATCATATCTCTCAACCCTCTGTTATCTTTGCCCTATCAGTTCCCTTTCCCTACCTGCTCTGGATGTTGCCCAGAAAACCCAACAACTTCCATGGAGTCAATGTGCAAATTTTAATGCAGCCATAAAGGTGGAGATTGCAGATCAACGGTTGGGCTCAATGGTCATAGAGGTTCTTTTCCAGTCCTAATTATTTTATGATTCTGTGCAAGCCCTGCTGCCTGGATTATATCAGTAATTCAATGAATATTTTTAGTTGTTTTATATGCTCCTGTCTACAATTTTATATCTAAACATTTGCCGGTTTTGGCTCCTTGCTTGATGTTTTCATGTTCTGTTCTTGTGCTGCTACAGAACGAACCTGAGAAAGTGAGGGGCTATTTAAACTCAGCTACAAGATGTATCTTACTTATTTTAAGTAGGAAAACCTCTTGTTATTGACAAAATGTAAAAAAGCAAAGATATTGTGGATGTGAGATCCTGAAGATGTAATCTGGTACAGATTCAATAAAAAAGGCTTATGGAAAAATGCAGTAGTTCCATTATTACTTTATTTGGAGGAGAGTAAAACCAGTTCAGGCAGCTCCCTTTGTGTTTTTAAAGAGAACTGTCTCTCTCCAGTGACTACAGGAGGAACTGCATTGCGTGCACCTTTACTAAGTAGCAGCTATAAAACCTTTAGTAAGGGGTTAGCTGGTCCTGTTTATTGTTTCTGCATCTTTTCCTTTCTTCTGAGACCAGAAGAGCTTCTTTTCTAGTTTTCTGTCTTGGTGAGGTATCAACTTTATAAAATGGGAAAACAAAATGGTCCTGTTGACCTATGACTGTTTATGTGCTATGCAGCAAGACCTGTGATATAAATGACTGCAGGATTGTTTTGATTTTTGTTATCATTGGCAACAGGTTTCTTCTGCCTTGTGTCTGAAGTCCGATGTCATCAATTTTAAATGTTTCTGGATTTTGTACACTTGACTACAGCTGAGGAGGTCACAGAACCTGTTTGGTGTGAGTTTCTCAACCATCACAGTTTGAAGGTTCCTCTAGATTGCTCTTAAAAGAAAAAAGATGGCCAGCTATTATTCCCCTAACGGACATATAGAATTCAGGGTAAGGAGTAAGACAGTGGTCTCAGGTAGTCTCCGTCACCTCTTTGTGAAGATGCCTAACTCCAGGAAAGGACAGGAGCTCAAATATTTCTTTCCCTTTCATGCTTCCCATTGGCTATTTCAGGCATTGAACACTTTCCCTTTTGCCACTTACCAATATGCTGCTCTTGTGCATCCTAGTCTTAGTTGCTAAGCATTTCCCATGCCATGGTGGAAAAAAACTTTGGACCATAATTTGATTTTGTGAGTATTATGCAGGGAGATAACATTTAAAAAGTAAGGATGGCATCATGGAGCATCACGGCTTTGCAATCCTTTTCCAGATCTGCTCCCCACTAGGCAGTGACTCCTACAGATTCAGAAACTATGAGTCAAACCTTTGTTACCACAAGGGATATTCGTTACCTATGTTGCTTTAAATGACACCTAAGGCATCCATATGTCAACAAAAATCAGGACTAAAGTTACTACTACTACTACTACTACTACTACTAAAGTAGGAACTCCCCGAGTTGGCCTTGAGACAGCTGGCACTTGTGCCAGGAGTCATGTAGTTATGGCAGAAGGGAGTCCAAATCAACCTAGGGCAAACTCCTAGCAACTAGGCTGTCCTGAGCTCTGTGCTGCTGCAGGCATCGATGCAAGCCTGTCTGGTTTGCCTGCAACTTTTATGAGAGGATGCTCACGCAATTTTGATAATGCATATTCATGTAGGTCTTGTAAGGGTCAGAAATACATGTGTGAGGCTTCAGTGCAAATAATTTTCTTGTCTTATTAGAACTAAGTATACAGTATACATTATGTTTGTTTTGCATGTATGAAAACCATTTTGATATGTGGAATAAATATTTTTAATAAAAAGGACGGAAATATTAGACTATCTGCAAATATTCTGAGCAACTGAACGTGAAGCACTGTAGTAAATATGTTAGAAAAAAACCCATAAAACTTCAACAATTGG
Source organism: Vidua chalybeata (assembly GCF_026979565.1). Classification (NCBI taxonomy): domain Eukaryota; kingdom Metazoa; phylum Chordata; class Aves; order Passeriformes; family Viduidae; genus Vidua; species Vidua chalybeata. The sequence goes on along the minus strand of NC_071531.1, from coordinate 48,029,046 downwards.
TTTTAAAGAAAATTAAAGTATTGAAGAATTTAAATATGAAAGTGAGACCATTACGGAGTGCAATGAAAAAGTATAAACCTATGTCTGCCAACTGCAGTGAGGGCAGCTAAGCCATTGTGAATACAAGGACACACACTCATTCTCGTGTTAATCTGCTCTGTGTTTACACATGTGTTTTTCAATTCTCATGGGACATCAAAATGGTAATGATTTCCTATTTTTGTAAACAAATGGAAATACAGCTTTCATGACAGCTGTTACTTTGAAAATGATCTAAAATATTTATGCAAATTACAGATTTAAAAATCTTTTCAGTGAAGGTGTTTCCCATTCTTGAGAAAGATTCTGACAATCAAAAATAAAACCAAAAAAGCATCAGAACCATGCCTGTTATTGTTTAGTCCATAACAAAGACAGCTGTACATACCCTTACTGTGAGTCGCTTTTATCTGAGCAACCTTGCTTAGTAAAATTGGACAATTTATCACCCCGGTGCCTGCAGCAGTGTGCATTACACGCAAGTGATTAGTTTGCCACTTCAGCTACTAGCTTTGATACACCTCTGAGAAACTTGCAGTCTGAATGAAAAGGTCAGCATGGAGCTTAAGCTAACTCTCAGGCCCCAGATGGCCAGGGGGACAAATAGTGGGCTGTGGTGTCTCCAGCCTATCTCAGTGGGAGTTGAGGCCTGGGGCATCTGAAGGTTGCTCTGCCCAACAACCCAGAAAAGAGGTTCTGATGTACTCTGGCATAAAAGGTGGAAGATATGAAGTTAGGCACCTACATGAGATTCCAGATGCCCCACATGGTCCACTGACCTCCTGCATTTTAGCTGTTTTCTCCTCCTGTAACTGTGCAAACTAATGAGAAGAGCCATGTCTCTAAGTTAAATACTAACACTGGAAAGAATTAATATGAGCTTCTGCCTGTGATTTCTACACTTAATCCCACAAACCCCAGGAATCTGATAGATCTGAGGGCCACAGTCTCTTTTGAGTCTTGCCCACTGCTCAGGCTAGCTGGGCAAACTTACACTTGAATATGTGAATATTCACCCAAATATGTGACCCAATATTCACCCGAATATGTGACCCAAAGGTTTCAATCTACAAGGCTTTCACACCCACCCAATTCGATGACATCACCCAAAACAAGGTGTAACCATAATTTTAGGATGCAGCCAGTCTTATCTGAGCTAAATAAATTCTTTACAAGTCATTGTACTTTTAGAAGTCCAAGACAAAATTTCAAAGAAGGCTTTGCTCTGCCAAAAAAAAAAAAAAAAAAACACAAAAAACTGGAGTAATAATTCTGGTTGCCTTTGAGGGGTAACAGTGGAAGGTCTCCTTGAATCTGATAGCACCAGTAGTTAGACTGTACACAGCTGGAAAGAAAAGAAAGAAAAACAGAATTTTAATTTTTAGCTTCTTAATAAACAGAAATGAAAAAAAGTACTGGTATAATTTTGACCAGTGAGCCAACAGAAGAAAAGGGGAACTTCACTTTATCTGAAACTGCAATAGGCTTAGAGTTACTAACCATTTAATCTCAATGAAAAAAAACCAAACAAACGACGAACCGATTTTTTACTGTAGCTTGAATGCTTTTCCAGCTTGCTGTATCCATGCTTGTATTTCACTGGACTTGGATGTTCAGATGGTTCTACTGGGCTCCTATATTCTGAGCACTGCTCAGATGTTTGCTTGGCATCTTGTGCCAGCTTCCTGCCTGTTCACAAGCAAGTACTCTGAGTTTCACAGCACTGTTCTTACACAGTTTCAGTGAGGGGGTTTCCCAGCTGTTCACTGCAAGGTGCTTTGCAGCTTAGATTTCAGTTTGCAAGGGCACTGCTTTCTGTTTTTGGTGTGTGCACATGTTGCTTAATTTGATTTCTTTCCATAGCAACTGCCTAGATAATTTTTGGATAGTAAGCTAATACTGCAGGTTTGAACTTAGCCAGAGCATTCTGATACTGAAAACTTTATATCTTTTTTCTTTTTTTTCATTTTTGTCACCCTAAACAATAAATTCTACAACAAATTTCCTTAGATCCAAAGTTTCTTTGTGAGATGTTATATGTAAAATACTTGATTCTGTTGCAGATCTTTAATGTTTCCATACTTCATTACAGCAGGAAATTTCTTTTGAATTCTGCTCTTTAGAAAAAGGAAGTTTTAGCCCCTTGAAGACCCAATAAATTACTAAAACAGGGCAATTTATGATCTTCATGCATCTCTGCAAAGAAAATTCTCCCTCCAGGTAGACTCAGTCTGTCTAAGATTCAAAGATATTAGAGGCAATTTTATGAAAGGGATCATTAATTATAAGACATGAAATTTTAATAGGAGGCTTCTTTTTCCTGGTATCTTGCATGAGCCAAGATCAAAGTAACTCCTGTATGTTGACCTAGTAAGCATGATAACTGAGCAGATCAGCTTCTCTCTCTGTTTTTTTTAACCTCAGAAAAATCACAGAAGTGATGTGTTTTAAGAGAAAGGGCATTTCGGTGTCATATATGTGAGATGGAAAAATGCTGCTACTTGTTCCGGGCAGGAGAGACCTGGGTCCAAGCAGGGATGTTTAAGTACACTTGTCACGACCAGGACAAGTGTTCTGGGTGCCTTACCAAAGATGACCAAGACTTGCACGTTGCATGGTCAGCTTGACAAGATGTCCATCTGTACCTACTCCTTTATAAGAGGGTCACTGGGGCTGTTTTCCTTCCATATAACATCAGATACAAACCACACTCCAGCCATTAATTAACCCCATTCTGATAATTCAAATCTAGCAGCTTTTTCTGATTCCTCGTGCTCAAATACATGCAGGTTTTTTTACATTAAGGCTGAGACCAGAAAGGATTCATATCAGTCTGAATCAATGATCTTTTCTCTTCATTACTGGCTGCTCCTTCCATCTTTATGTCATCTGAAAACTTTATTAGTGATGATTTAATATTTAATTCCAATTCATTGATAAAAATGTTAAGTAGAAATAAACCCACTGGAACTTAGCTAAAAATGCACCAGGTCAACAATGATTAGTCATTTACAATTACATCTGGAGAGCTATCAATTAAACTGGTTTTAATCTATTTAAAATGTGCTATATAACATATTATTCTAATTTCATAATCAAAATGTCACAAGTCACCAAGTCAAATGTCTCACAGGAGTTTTAGTGTATTATATTCACCCAATTGCCTTTAGTAGCTAAACTTCTAATCACATTACAGAATCAAGACCAAATTTCCAAGAGCCTATATTGATTTGCATTAATTGTATTATTGTGCTTTAATGCTTTTCTAATGAAGTTGACTATAATCTGTGACTTTGCGATAAGTCTAATTATTATCTTAGAACTATAAGTCTATTATTATCTTAGCCTTTTATTTTAGGTTTTCTTCTATGAATTTTGATCTTCAAAGTAGTTTAAGAGCTATTGAAAAGAAAGCACCTATGGCTCAGGGAGATGCTCTTTTAGAAATATTCTATTTTTTGTATGCCAGCCACCTGTTGATTTATTGTTGACTAATACTAGTATCTGTGTTTTAATTGATTTGCTTTAGCACTTGAAGATGTTTCATCATCATTTAAAGAGGTTCTATCACCTGTTTTTTTCTCATCTATAAAAAGACTTGCTTATTGAATGTTTCTGCCTTTTCTGTGTTACTACTCACATTGTATAGTACCAATCAAGTAATTTTGTTAGGGTATCTTTTGTTGGTTCACTTCAAAAATTCCTTTTTCTTATTCCATTCAGCTCATATCAAATTCTTTTTACTTGTGTTATACAGCGATAATCAGTACTTTGAAGTTAGTGTATCTCACAAGCGCCTAATACTTTGATAGTAGTAAACAAACATAAGTTTATTGAGAAACACTAACTTATCCATATTTAAAATTGCAACTCATTTCCAGTATGTATGTCTGATTTTGGTATTCATCATCAAATGTAAAATAAATATATATATTATATATATACATATGCTTCCTAATGTTGTATGCAATCTTCATCTGAGTTAGAATTTCCTATCAGATTTTAAGAAAATAAACACATGGTTAATAAATTATGACATCTTAAATATCTGTGTCTTCTTCAGAATAATAATAAAAAAGCTAAGATTTACTTTTGCTGAGCAGAAAAAGAATGGGAAAGAGAGAGAATATAGGATTCATATGTATGATATCAAAGGACAAGACTGATATTCATCTGAGAAAATGTTGACTTGCCTCACTATACACTGGCGATTCATCAGGACACAGAAGTCCTTGCTTGGTGAGGTCTGCATGAGGTAAAGAAAACCAAAACACTAAAGGCAGCACATCAGGAATCTATTTATTTTGGAATGAGTATCTGGATTGATAGTACGGAGATGGGACTGGGTAGGCTGAGATGCAGCTTGGGGAGGGCTTGCAGGGATGCAGGAGCTGAGTGCTAAAGGCTGAAGAGCATTTTGCTTCTGCATCGCAATCCACCTGTACTCCACTACTAGTCAGGGCAGCTGATGTCATGCATGTGATCCCATATTCCAGATGGCAGTGAGGGGTGAGAAAAAGACAGGGACCCTTAGATCTATTTTATTTGTTTACCTCTGAAAGTGATTTATTTCTTCAACAGCAATGATCCCTCAAATAGAAACCTCTAATAAAAATATCAGGATAAATCCAGGAACAGGCTCACAGGTGAGAAGTTACTCATGCCAGAACTGCCTCAGTTTGCCCAGCCTGATATCTCTCTCTTGCTTAGCCTAACTGGTATAAAGGGAGTAGGAATGACATCTCCTAGGAAGTGCATCCTCCAGAAGGTCAAAGTTTTGCTTCTTTTATTGATTTTCTACAAAACACTGAACATTTCCTACAGAGTGGCACAGGCTCAGCAGTGCATGTGAAGAAGGCCAGTGGTCTCCCTTCCCACGTATACCTCACACATACAGGGTGTGAGGCTGCATGCCATGTGGCCAAACAGGTTAAATTATGATCTCCCAGTTTCTGAACTAGTACTATAATAAATAATTAACTAATTAGAGGGATAAATTACTTTTTATGAAAGACAATGACTGTGGAATTCAGTGTTGCTGCTGCAACAGTTCAAGTGTGATCCCATATCTAACATGTCAAGCTTAGTATGGGACTTAAGTAGAGGAAACTCAGCTGGTGATGTCTCAATGGCTTATGATGCCTGGAGGTGCAGCCACGACCAGGCAATAGACTTTAGTAACTCAAATAAATTTTATAGCCAAACCAAATGCTTAGTGTCTCAGATACTTCTATGGTGTCTGCAGGCTTTTGTGCATCATGCTCCACTTCTGGGACCAGGCACCCAAACCTTTATTTGTCCTCCAGTACTGCTAATACTGCATCCACTGTATCCCCAGCCACACTCAGCACAAGCTCTAACAGAAAAGCTGCCAGCATTTGCTCAGCAGATGCTTTTGCTGAGTTTGCTGTAACTGAGTCCTCCAGAGTATTGTACAGTTTTTTCCAAGTGTAATAATTAGGATTCTTTGGACCAGTAGGACAAGCTGATTGCCATTAGCAGTGCCTTTTTCTCCCTATTACCACATGTGCACTAGTGTTTGTTTTTGTTATTGTAAAAGTAAAGTATGACTGCATTTTCCTCTTTTTCTTTTGATCCTAATGCTCAGTTTGCCCCTGAACTTGTGATATCCCCCCTCCATTTCACAGTGTTTGATCTAGCTATCTAGAATCAGGGAACAGATAAGATCTCAGTATCCAGAGCTCCATGTTAAGAATCTAAATTGGACAGCAAAGACTTCTCCTTTGCCTCAGTTTTATCACTTCAGCAGAAAGACAAGTGAGTTCCTAGTGAAGGATGTGATTCAAGCTATAGCACATCTTAGTTTCCATAAATCCCTTATGGTGCCTTTCTGTGTGCTGGTCCAGCCTTGTGTTGAATTTCCATCCCTTGGAAGCAAAAGCTCAATTGAGGCTGCTGTAGATCCTCAGGCTTCCTTTGATACACAGCAGTGCTACACAGCCAGGTGTACAGCCAGAATCCTCGGGAACCAATTTTTACAACCTTTACCATAGATGTAAGCTCACCTGAACTTTAGATACCCCATGCTTTCATGAGATCTATATTTATGCACAAATCTCATAGCAACTAGAATAAAAGATTACTCTGTAGTCTTCTCATCTAACTGGCAGCATGGTGCACAATCCTCCTTCTGTTGCTCCATTCTGTGTTTAGAAAGTTCTTGAAGGACTTTCATGTCTAGGTGACTTAATGTGATATTGATTTCTATTTTTCATAGAGCTTACTAAACTTATTGCTGTTTTTTGTTTTCTGTGTTACTAGCAACAAGGGAATGTGTTACCTGCTGCTTACCATCAGTCATAGAAAATAATCTATTCATACTTGTTAAGCATGACACATTTCTAATATTTTTAAAAAATATTTTTATATCTCTGGTTTTGTTTCTGTTCTATATTTCCTCGAATATCCACCCTTCCCCCTTCCCCATCCTTTATATTATGGTATCTTTTCATTTGTATGTTTTTACAGCAAATGAGTTCTTTATAATCAGAAGAATTTGCATCAAGTAAAAAGATAAACTGCTATCAACTTTCTATTCAAATAAAACTCCTGAAATCAACATTACACTAATCAAAAGAGGTAGGTAAACAGATAATTTTGTTAGATGGTCAAAAAGATGTGTTTTAGTAAGCACTAGGGAAAGAACAATTAGAGATTTTTCTAAACATCCTTGAAGAGAGCTAAATGAAGATATTTGCTTCTTATAAAGAAAAATTTTAAAAAGGATGGATTTAATAAAATGCTAGTAAGTACAAGTATGATTAAAATTATATAAACTGTAAATGATGACAAAGCTAATTACCTAATTCCCAAAGAGATAGTCATCACTATATTGATACTTTTCTTATATGAATGTGTCTCAAAGAGAAGCAAAATTAACACTGAAAAATTTTTGTCTCGTGTGTATTCAATTTAAGGGTGATTTCTCCAACACAGTGATGAACAGAGCAAAAGGTTTAAGTACAGTGTTAGAGTCAGGGCCTTTCTTCTGACTTTGCCTGGGCAGAAAATGGACTTGGGCAGCCTGAGCACATGGTTCACAGGGAATTCACATAACCTGAACTGCTGCAGGCATCTACACTGGAGCTTGCTGTCTGACCTCCTTTTCTGCTCCTGAAAAGTAGGAAGTGTTTCTAAGGAGACAAAGATTCATGCCATCACAAAGTAGGCCATGGAGATAGGTGAGAGAAATCACATCCCACACCAAATAATTTTCTATTAACTACAACAGCCCACCATGACTAAGGTGGATGCAGATATTTCTGCTGCAGACATACAGAGCCAGTGGACCTTCATGTCCGTCTTGTTTAGGGGAGGGTGACACTGATAATTTCTTAAGGAAACCAGGCAAAAGCCCATGTGTGTTCCTTTGACTGTATATCTCTGGCTCATAGGTAACTTCTGAGGCCATTTCGGTGCTTCCACACTTTTCCATCTTTTCCATTCTAACCAGTTGCCATGCCCATCCACTGTTCTTCTTCTCATTTGGGTATTTCTCTGACTTTTCTTAAGACATCCTCTTCTTTGCAGTGGCCAGCTTATGCTTTCACAATTCATAGGACAGAATTCATCCAACAAAATTTCACTGGTGTCTATTTTACTCACTATTTTTTTTTTAGAAAATCCTATTTTTCCTCTTAAATGTTGATATTTTAGGTAGATGAGTAGCAACATGAGGGAAAACTGAATGGTGAAGTCGAAAGAAAAATTAGGAGACCCATAGAAATATTTTTAAACTACATAAAGATGTTGAAAGAGGTCAGGATTAATGGGCTTAAATTAATGAGATTCCAGTTAGACATCTGGGAAATATTTCTAGCAGTAAAGTGGTAGATTAAGTTGCTTAGGGAAGCCACAAGAGCTCCATCAATGGAAGTTTTTAAGAACAGGTTGAGCAAACCTCTGCCAAGATTGGTGCTCTTATAACTGAACCTGCCCTGAGGAGTCTATTAAATTTGCATGAATTATGGTCACCACTCACAAGAGTTATATTAATACCACAAGAGTGTCATGATGCAAAAGACACACAGCAGAAGGCAACAGAGACCTATCACGAGGTGATACTACTGCACTCCTGAAGTAAGGCTTTGCTTTCTCCTCCTTGCCATCCACCTACCTTTTTTCCCAAAGAGATGTGGCAGTGCAGTGCCACACCTGAGAGTGGGTTGGAGAGGAGGGATGTGCTGCCCTGAAGGGTAAGGGATGAGACACCTTGGTGTTTTACACATACTTTTCCTTACTGACTTCTTTCTTTCCCACGGTTCACTCTGGTCATATTTCAGTCAGGAGGCTTGGGAAATGACTTGTTTCCAGACTTAGATGCATGCTCCTGCCAAGACCTTTTTTCACTGACAGAATGAGCATTTTTCTATCTCTGCCCCAGGAATCCTGAGCCTAAGATTTACAAGAAAGACTGACTCTTTCAAAAACTTCTTTTCTCTGAACACAGATGGTACCAGGACCTCAGTACCCTTCAGTAGAATCCTTACTTCTTGTTTCCTCCTCCTTCCCATCTGATTTGCATTTTTCTTTCAGGTCTTTTCTTTTAGGTCTTTTCTTGATTCAGTTCTTCTTCCCCTCCTTCTTCTTGTTTACCTCCTCATTTGCCAGTTACAGTCTTTCTTGACCCTTTCTTGATCCAAAGCCATGTTTTCTTCTACTTTTATGTTTCCGCTTTGAGAAATAAATGCTCTTATTCCAAATTAGAGTAGTACAGAATAATTGAATTAAAGTAAGATCTGTGTAAATATAGAACTGTACAGTTTTACTGTTATTTATAAAAATAATTAAGAAAAAGAAAAAGGATATTTGAATTAAATAAGTGTCATTATCTGAATCATCTTCTTCCTGTCTACTTCTGTAATTTTTGAAGTTCTAAAGCTGTCTTAGCTTTTTTCTAGGAAAATCTTTTCATTCAAAGTATGCAATATAGTTAGTTCAATATCCACCACCTCTTACATGGAACGATTATTTTATAATCAGAACATGCATATCTAAGCCAAAATCTTATTTCTGTAAATATGTTCCTTCGTAGAAAATATCTAGCTCCATTGCCCTGTAAATTACTTTACAGAACATGAAACAAGTGATGCACAGGTAAACTAATGCATACACATACATTTGTGTAATCTTTTTAATAAATGTACCTGTAGCTTGATGACTAATTAGAAGAGACAGAAGAAAAAAATAAAGGCAGACACATATTAAGAGAAAATACTGCAAGGTGGTCAGTTATCACTGGAACTGTAAAATGGAGAGAAGGGGTAAATTAAATAGTGTGGAACCTGGGGATACTTATTAGGCCATCAGCAGGGAGCAAGAAGGTGATGTCACACTTAGCAGAAGGAGGAAGACTCATGTAAAGTTGGATGAGATCCAGTTTGTTCTGTAGATTTATGCAGTTAATTTTGTCCCTTGGCTGCATTCTGATGAGCATTTCTCCCCGACATACACCAAGAAAATTGCTTGATTATAGCTGTGTTAATGGTAATCAGCATGCTAATGAGTACCAGAAGGTCGTTACAGAAAAGAGAGGTTCAAAGATGTATAACCTAGAGGAGAAGATGAAGTAAATCTTCAGGGAATGCAAGTGTCTTGTTTGTAGGTCATAGATTATTTGTTTTGGTCATTGTAGAGCACAGGGAGTTTAATTTAAGGACAGAAAAAGATTAAGCTTTTTTGAATTTTAGGAGCAACATAATTAAATATATGCCTATGAAGTAGACAGCAAACAGTGCTGGATTGTTTTTGTTCTACTCTAATGTGTTCCTTGATAGAGATTATACAAGTGTAGTTTATGTCTTTCATGACTTAAATCTAACATTTATTCATGCTTAATATAAAAATTGGAATAACACTTACGGCATTTTGTATTTTGCTAATGATACAGAGTAAAAGAGGAAAGGTTTTGCAGAAAGAAATCCAGAGCAAGCATGTCAAAATATAAAGTGAACATTAAAAGGCAGTGAAATCAGAGGAGAATGAAAATCTATCAATGTGTAAGAGATGCCAGTGAGATAAAAGAAACCATGCAAAATAGTAGTTATAAAATTAGCAAAAATGTTGAATATCAGTTACATAAATATCATAGGGAGCATGTAAAATGCTAAGCTGGTAAATATCTTCTTATTTAATTCAAGTTTCTAGTGCTGTTTCAAAAGGTTAATGTGCTTCCTGCTAGAAAAGAACATTTGAATGGTTTTTCCAGAGAGAAAATGACACTGAATAAGGATTATATACACTTTAGGGGAAGCCTCAGGATGAGGGAAATCTAACAGAATACTGAAAGAATAAGTTAGGAGGTTTAACACCTCCTAAGTTCTAGGAAGCCCAGATTTAGATGGAGATATTAATTAAAAAACAAACAAACAAACAAAAAAAAACCATGCACAAACTAAACAAAACAAAAAAAACCCAAACAAAAACCAAAACAAAAACAAACCTCAAAAAAAACCCCTCCAAAAACCACCCAAAAAACCCAAAACAGCTACCCTCTGTATTAGCAAGTAGCTGAAGTTCAAAGGAGAACTGCACCTCTCAGCTCCAGCAGGAAAACTAGGAACAAAGGTTTTGAAAGGACATTTGCATGTAGGTGTTTGAATAGGACACACTAAGATTTCTGGACCTCTAAAAGCTAGAAAATCAGAGAACAAAAGGAAAGAAAACACCAACCAAAGCAAGCACTCCCACTCCACCCTTTCTTTTTTTGTTGGGGTTTCTTTGGTCCTTTTATTTATGGGTCTCAGAAGAAAAAGATTAATTATATGTTGAATCTCAAACCAATCCTATCTTGAGCTGTGGGGAAAATTGTCAGAGAAATTGGTAAGCTGTTTTGGACAGCTAGAAACTGACCACACCTCCTCAGAGAATCTACATCTCTAACATCCAGTGCCTAAAGCTCAGATGCTACCACAAAAAGGCTTTAATCTCTTCCAAGAGTCATGTGTTATTTTGAAGGCTGCAAAATAATTCTAATACTTATTCTAAAAGTTATGTTTGCCTTGAAGTTTCATGCTTGTCTGTGCCACTAGTTAAAAGCACATATCAGCTCTACTAGATTATACCATTTCAAAGACCTGATGTGATTATTTAGGCCTCCTTATAGTAAACAGAAGAGTAAATGGTACTTCCAGGGGGTGGGGTCAGCTAAAGTAGACACAGGTGACACAACAAGGTTACCAACACAAGCAATCCATGTTCGAAATGCTTGGAGTTACCTCCACCAGGTTGGTTAAAATAGGAGCTAAGGGAGGTACCACTGCAAAACTAGAAAGAAATGCTACCTGGAGGTCTGGTGAAAACCCCTGGGGATCTGTTTTTCACATGGGCAATTGAATTGAGGTACAGCTCCTCAAGACAAGTTGTCTTCTAGGAACACCGATCGCTACTTTTAAATTGTAGAAGGGGTTTTGCACTAGCTGCTTATCTCTTAAGCCATTTAAAGTAAAAGGGGAAATACTTGGAGTGCATATTATTAAAAAAAAAAATAATTCTTCTCCGGAGTACTCTGGGCTCTGTTCCTGCTCACTTTTTAAACTGTGAGAAGGCTGAGCTTCCTACGCATTTTCTTAAAATGCTTCCCCTCTGTTCAAATAAGAACAAAAATGGTGCCATTAAAAATTTCTCCAAAAACCCATGCAATATCGGCAGTGGCATTTGTATGTGAAACAGCAAAGCTATTGATGGCAAAATCTACAAAGAATCATGTGTGAGGGCAAAATAATGCAAGAAATTATAAGACCAAAGCCATAGAACAGGAATCAGGTAGAGGGTGATGGATATGGCATGTGGTATGATCCCCAGATTGTTCTCAGACAAAGGGAAAAACAAAAACGTGAATAAATATAGAGTGTGCCAAGCAACCAGAAAGCTGCATAAAGTCAGGATGACTGATTGCAGTAATTGTTGGAGAACACACACTTGGGGGAAGTGCCTTGTGTCAAAGAGCTCACTAAGGACAGGTACAGACTCAACACAGAGGTGGATTCAGGTACATAAACTCGATCTGCTGGTGGTGTTTTAGCTCCCTTTGGGTATTTGTGCCACTGCACCTATGTAGTTGACAGATATGGCATGACAACTGTGGCAAAGGTAAGTCTGACTGAGGTGCAGGTGAGGTGGTGATACATGACTGTGTTTCAACTACTGTACCTTGTCCTGTAGAATAAAGAGTACTCTTGAGAAGGTGGAAGCCTGACATGGAGAACAGCTAAGGGCTAGGAGGAACTAAAACCAAACAGCAGCTTATGAAGTTGAGCCACAAATCTCAAAAGGTGGATTAGTTAATTAAATTGCATGGGTTTCATACAAACAGACTACACAGACAAGCCCAAGCATCAGCTCTCCAAACACAGGCATTTCAGGGATGTTTCTGCACTTATAATTGTTCTTTTAAATTGTTCTGAACATAGCCAAGCCTAAAAAAAAAGGCAAAGGGATTGGATTTTTTCTTTAATGTCTTTCTCAGATAATTTTCCTTTTTTACCCATAGTGTGTCCCCAAAGGAAAGTGTGAAGTTGAAATGTTGCACCTTCCTTGTAAAGAAGGGATAATGGCTGAGCTGTTGTTTACTTTCTTTGTGAAATTTGACATGCTGGTAGGATTTTGCAATTTTCCATAGACACAGGAAAAGCTATCGCTACCTTTTTACAGCTGTCTTTTGGAATATAAAATAATCAGTTCCTGAAGTATTCTATCATATACTGAATGCCTTATTAAGGGGTCTTCCAGAAAGGAAAATATCCAAAGGCACAGAATTTGCAACAAGCAAAGTACTATTCTCTGAGTGATCATGGTGAATGCTACATGATATAAATAGGAGTTCAAAAGAAAATTAAAGTGTTCAACTTTTTATAAGAGTCTCTAATTCATTATGGATTAACAAATTATTTAATTTAATGTAACAAATTAAAAATGTTAATACAAATTTCAAAATTCAGTTTCTTTTCTCACTAGTCCCTAAGGAATAAGATAATAACTTTGCAATAATGACCAAATTATTATTATTATTTAAACTGAAACGATACAGCTAACAGAAGCAGTCTACAAAAAATACCAAACTTGTCAAATCTAAAGTTCAAGTTGAGTCAAAACACCTGAAGGATACATTGCATTTTAAAAGACAAGAATATTGAATCACCAAGGAGTTACAAATCTAAATGGACTGTTAAAATAGTTCCCAGAAGGAATATTTCCTTCCAAATTATGCATATCAAAGCCATAATTGTTTCTTACAATAAACAAGAATAAAAATAGAAATAAAAACCTTCAAGACCAAGTTGCCATTGGACACTGAAAAAACATTAATAATAGAATGAAATACCTGTGTGTACAAATTCTTCATCTAGAGAGCATAAGCTGAGTATTATGAGATACTGTTTAAAGTAATTGTTAAAGCATTTCATGCTTCCCACAAAAAACCCTAACTTTACCCACTGTGATCTTCACTATATTTTGGTCAATTTCTCATAAAGATTTTATGGTCAGCTTCTTGCATTTATAGTCATGAAGAGAAGTTAGCAGAATTCTATGCTGAGGAGAAAAGCACATAGGAAGGAAAATAAATTAAATTGAATTAAATTAAAACACTCAAAATTTACCTGATTTTAAATTGGGGCAGAGGATTCTGTGCTCAATTTAGTTGCCAATACACTGACATTCAATGATGTTTGAGAGACTCAAGCTGCTGGTCCAGAGGAGTACGCATCTACTGCTAAGATTGTCACATCTGCCAGGACTATGCAGACATGTGAGATATATTTTTGACATCCAAAATATAGATAGTAGGTTCCTACAAGATGGCAACTGCTTTTAACCTCCACATTTCAGGTTCAATTGCTTAAACAAGGACACCTATTGTCATTTGAGGTGCTTCTATGTAGCTTGTCCAACCTCCCAGTTCCTGCACAGGCATTCCGTAAGTCCTTGGTCAAATCTACCAGTCCTGTGAAGACAGGACATTTCTGGAAGCAGTAGAAGGTAGGACCTTAGAAAAGGTTCAGAAAAAGACCTTCTGATGGTAAGAACTTGGGGGAAAAAAGGTGTAAATAGGTAAATTATTATTTAGAAAAGATGAGATTATGGCAATAAAAGTCAATAAAATAAGGAAAGGTAGAGAGAAAAAAATGTGGTCCATATCTGTTTGCTCAATGTCATAATGCAAGTGACAGTGGGTGGTCAAAGGCATTAATAGGGACAGACCCCAAAATCTGACAGGAGGAGATGTACTTGAAGAAACACTGTCCAGAAATTAACACTGCTTGGGAGAGAATTGGATATCAAAAGTATTTGGATTTTGCACAGTAAAAATAGAAAAATGCCCTCAGCTTGATGTGATTTCTCGGGGTTCAGGTGTTCTCCTCCACTCATCAAATATAAATTTGTAAACTTATTTATTAATTTTTTCCTCCTCCAGACATACTGCCGATGTACCTTCACAGAATTGTTATCTGGCAGTATAAGGTCAGCATTTACCTCTTTTATCACATTCCTCAGGGAGGGTCATCTGGCATATTTGAAAAGCTCACTTTAGTGTAAGTTAATCTCTTGGTAGATTTTTGTCATTTTCGTTCGTTTTAAAGGCATCCTAAAACAATAACTCATATGTAGACCTCTTCTGAGCAAATAAATCCTGAACGGCCCATCATGTACTGTTCTGTGCCTTAAACCTACAGGCCAATAAGCTGGGGACAATTCTACAAGTAGTAAAAATGAGCATGGGAGCTTATGTTAGAAGTAGCTTAATTTGCATTTGGCACACAGCCACTCTCACATTTCTTCCTTTATTGACTGTTCTTACAGGCACTAGATATGGGAATAGGTGTGCATTTAGCCTCATAGAGTGTAGAATTGACTGCAGCAAGCTGTTTGTATTTGTTATAATGTTTAGTAGTAATATTTTTGTGTCATTATATACTACTGTTATTTTATTATTATATTGCTGTGTTATTAAATGTAGTAAATGCTGTATAAATATGGTATATTGCCAAATAATAACATTATTATTTATGAGATATCTAACTTCAGCAGAAATGTTGGTCTGTGCTCCAGATTGTGTAGTGAAACATTTATTTGCTTGCTCTTATGCATCAGTCAGTTTCCTCTCAAGTTTGTCTTTTGTTAGCAAGCCCCACATGTTGCATCTACAGTATTACTCTATTCCATTTCCAAGTTTCCTGGAAACTTAGCAGCAAACATATTCTCTGGTAGGATTTATGCATGGCATGGGAAAACTGCCCTTTCTTCCAATAAATATGATCTTTTCCTTTCCTTTTGTGTGCTTCTTTTACACACTGTGAAAATATGAACTTACAGAAGAAAAGAAAATTTGACCCAACTTCTGAAACTTTAACCTCCATTTGCTACTTGCTTTCTGTCTTTCAGTGACAATAATTGGCTTCTTTAGTGAATCTCAATTCAGAAAAGCACATACAAGCCCTCTCCTGCTTCATGCAAATACATAACCTAAGAATCGAGAAGTTACTATGAAATAGGGCTCAGTACTGGAATATAATCTTTGACCATCTAGTAATTGGTGTCAGGTTTTCTCTTCTGTTTTGGTTCCAGCCTTTCACTCTAAAAATGCAATTTACCCATTTCTTTGATCAAACAACCCCAAGAATTCCAGGACATAACAGACTTTATTTCCACACAACTACAAAAAGCATAAGGTTCTAGTTTACTACAAATCCAAGAAAATAAAGTATAACCAGGAGCAGTTTTCTCCTTTCTTATTCTTTCATTGTGTGCAATGCCCTTAGGTTTTTTATCACTATATATGTAGATGTCGAAAGAAAATCAGCTATTTTTGCACAGGTTCAGAGACCAGTTAAATTAAAATGGTTAAAGGTAATTTGTTGATCTTTTTTACATAGTGTTTATATACTAGAAGCATCACCTCAGATCAGCTATTTTAACATAATGTAATTTTGCAAAATATTGGTTTAGTCACAAAAAATTCTACAGAAGGAAGCATATTGGATAAAGTATCATTCATGGTGTAATTTTAATTCTGAAATACCTTGCTAAGAGGGCTTATTTAAATAGGTTCTCTCTGAGATGAATATTTAGAAAAAATTCCTACAGGATGATTTATAGAAAAATTATATGAACAGAATGAAGGACAGAAGAATTTTATTAGAAAAGAGCCTCATTTCCACAAAATATAAATTATACCTTTTAGAAACTGTATTGAGTTTTATTAATATTCTGCAGACAGCCTGCAGTGTTAATCTCCACCCCTACCTATAAGATTTTCATTATGAGGTACAAAGTGTATTTACCCTTTAACCAAATAATTTTTGAGTACTTCAATGCAGGCTTCACTGCAGTTTACATATCTTACAAAATATTTTCCTTCTGGAAACACAGCTTATTTTGTGGCTTTATTCTACATAAAATCTTTGGTGAAACATTTACATGTATGTGAATATATATAAGCTGTTACACATATGCATCTATGTAAATATAGGGTTTATACATATTGGTCTTCAATTTACATATATCTCATATTTCCACTATAGGTATAAATTTTAATGTTTGTACATTGCATATAGGATCTTTAGCACTTGTATATATATATTTTCTGACCTCAATTATTTAACCAGGCTGCTTGACACTGAATTCCTTTTTGCCTGTTTGGGACTCAATATATAGAGAAATATACCAACAAACCATTAAGTAGAGAGATTTGGATAATCAGTAATTTGTTTACAATTATTTACTCTTATTACTTTTTTTCCCCACAGAACAACTCCTTCTTTTGAAGCTCAAGAAATATTTTTTTTTTTTTTGTAAATTAGGTTAATCTCTGCATCAATCATTCCAGAAATATGAAGATGCTTTGTTTGCAAGGAAAAATAAGAGCTAGGGAGTTCCAATTATATGTTCTGGGAGATTTCTTAGAAACGGTGATATACAGCTGTAACCATGTGAATGCAGAATACAGTGCCAACTCCACAAAAGCCAGAAACTTTACATTTTTGTACAGGCAATATATCTTGCTTCTAAAAACTAAATATTTAGAACTCATGTCTCAATTGGAACTAACTTTTCAAAACTCCACAGCAAAACAAAACAAAATTAATGGTGTATGAAAATTGAATCAAATTCAGAATGTGTCAGAAACTATTTTATTTTGTCTACATAATAAATTTAACTGTGACTAATAAAATCTCTCTCTGGAAAAATATAGCAAAAATATACCCAGAAAGTTCTAGATATACCTTCTCGATGACATACATAAATTATTTTCCTGCCCTCTTCAACATTTATATTTCGTTATAACATCTATAATCAGCCCATTATATCAACATGTATACATTGATTTTCTGAACATTATAACTGGCTTCTAGCTCTCTAGAACTGCTTTGTCCTATTATGTTGAAGGGATTTGTTCAGTTTTGTATGCTGTTAGCCATAAATATATGACTAACAGTATTAATCCTGAAAAGAGAATCCTTGCAATAAGCCATGAATCATTTAACAGTCCTGTTTGTTGTACAGTGAGGCTCTGATTCTGGCTTCAGTGCCAAGCTTGAGTAAATCAGATTTGCTCAAGAGAGTTCTGGAGACAACATAACACTATAAAATTGTCCTCTCTTGGACCATGATCTCCTTGGAGTTCTGAACTAGTCCTTAGAACTAAAAGAGTTGATGTGGTTGTTGACCTACATGCTTTGTGTGGTTTGTTTTGATGTTCATCCTCTCAAAACAGCCAGCAATACCAAATACAGTTTGAGGGATTTTATGCCAGTCCTTCTGCAAGTTAGCTCTACAATACATAAAAGCACAATTTTTTGTGCCCTGGCCATGTTGTCCCTATATTGCAGTCCTGTGGCCACTGAGACTGTTCACAGCTAGGGAGATGAATACTGTGTTTTTCTGCTGTAAAATTAACCTGATAATATTGTCTTCATATCTTCTTGCTGTCCTTGAGATCTCAGCCCAACAGTTTCTCCAACAAATCTAATTGCAGTTGAAACAAATGATTGCTGTAAGTTCATTCCAGGCTAACTCTTCTATTCTATACTCCCACTCTAGACTCACAGACTTAGTTTTTCCAAATTTTAATCCTGAGCTGGGGTCTAACATGATTGTAGTCAGGGACTGTTGACCCTAAAATGGGAAGTTTACTTCACATTCCTTGCAGAGGCTCATTCATTTTTAGCAAAACTTGGATGAGTATTTCACTGTTCACTCACTGCTTATCCTAATGTGTTGGTAAGGAGTGAATGGATTTTGACTGAGCCCAGAGTTGTGTTGGTTTGTGGCTGGCTGGTTGCTTTTTTTGCTGAAGGCTTTATGAGTTTCTAAAAGCACAGCTAGGAAAGTTACATTTTTTTAGGCAATGTTAATGAGCTTTTAGTTGTCTTTGTGAGCATCTATTCCCATCTGGGCATTTTATAAACTTTTGGAAAGCTGCAATAAAAATTCCCAGCTCAGACCTCTTCAGAGTTTTTTTGAGGACCTCCCACCAGCGGAGCAAGCTCTATTAACATGCACCAAACAAAGCAAGCAGAAGTTATAAAGGGTTGCTTTGCAAACTTACTCAAGAGCTGGATGAGTGAAGCTGAGGCTGTTCAGGCAAAACATCTAGAACATTTACAGGAAACCAAAGTGTCAAAACAAAGGGATGTATGTAACCAGGTTGTCTGAGAGCTGGAGCCAGGTGACAGCTGATAAATTGGGGAGTGGAATGGAGTGGAACAAATGGAGTGTGGGAGTGCATTTGAGAAGGAGCCAGCACCCCCAGACTCGACTGCGGAAAGTGACAGGAAAAAGAAACTGAGGAAAGGGATGCTGAAGTTTGGGTGAAAATACAAAGAAGGTATTAAAGGTTCTGCAGTAAGGAAAAGAGAAAAGGAAAGAAACATTATATGTATAGCATCTGATTATTCACTGATACAATTAAATACCATTGTACTTATAAAATAGAACATGGTAAAAGGCTAAATGTTTAAAACAGAAGATCCTAGACATCTCAGATTACTGGAAAATTTAATCATGTCTTGCCTGGTAAAACATCTCTCAATTATTATAAATATTGCATATAAAAATTAAAAAAATTTCAAAGTGTGTTACCATGTAGATAAGCAACATAAAAAGCCCACCAGAAAATTTGGAACATTATCTTCTGAGCTGTGGTTGTAGTATAAGGAGAAGGAAAAGTACCAACCAGATGTTCATTGATGGAGCATTGTTGCACTATGCACAGGATGAGTCCAGGTTTCTTGGAAAATACAGTTAGTGATCAGATCCTTAAGCTTACCTTGTTTAAAAATATGCACAAGTGAATTAAATGACATTGTGTGGGCCAATAGCTCTCAGGTGTTTGCAAAATCTATCAAGTTTTATTTTGTGATATTCACAGTAAGGAAGATTTTTCCATGTAATCACACTTTATTTTTACCTGTGGTAACCTCACAGAACCCAGTTCATGACTTCTAAACCCCAACATACCAGACAAGGCATATGGAAGAGAGAGAGAGATTTTGCCCTCCCTAGCAAATTTATTTCATGCTTAGCACAGAGAAAAAGAAAAAAAAATCTTCTTACATAACTTGCCTTACATAAATTGAAAGCATGGATTTGGCTTTACATCACATTTGGGTCTGCATGTACCAAAGTGGTGTTACAAGGCAAAAAGGAGATGAAGAATGAGACAAAAAGTAAAATTGAAAAGATAGTACACAAATACTGGCTCATGAAAGAAAGCAATAGAATTGTTTTGGAAATTTGAATGTTCAAGATAGACAAGCCCCCAGGCAGAGCTGACTTGCAAAATGGAACCTTACTGAATTTGGCAGATACAGAAAGCAAGTGTTACAGTCCTACGCCTAAGAGTTTTACCAGACTGAATCATTCTTCAGCAGTCACTGTGGATACTGAACTAGGCACAAACAAGTGTTCCTCCAGCCTCCAGCGAGCATGTTTCTCTTATTAGCCAGCATTTCTGTCTCTCAGGCATGGAAATGAATGTTACTGATTTTGGCAAGTGAGGATCCTCTGTGGGTTTCTTTCCAGACCTCTCAAAAGTATATGTTGGCACTATCAGAAGATCAAAGGAAGACAAGATTTATCTTGCCAAAGACAGTCATTTAGTGCAATCTAATTTGAAGAATTTCTTTACTTTAGAACTGACAGTTTTTCATCATGTCAAGGAATATTTTTATTCTGTGATTGAAAACATTTGAGTGCATCATCTTTATTCATGACGTCCATGTGGTCTAAATGACTTTTGAGCTCTTTCCTTCTTTTATTATTGTATTTAATAACATGTTTTATTTAGCTACATTTTGCAAGGTAATTTAAGACCGTGGTGATTTTGTTCTATTAATTTCTTAAATAAAGGGAGTTATGAGCTCAAAAGTGGATTGTAATTTTAAATCATATGGTTTGTAGCTTTTTAGATTAAAACAGTGATAAAGATAGGTCAAATAGACAGTTAGCTGGTCTAAAAGTCTCATGATAATTGTTCCTGGAAATTTTGTGACATTGCATCTAAGAAAGAAAATGCTACACCATGCATTAATACTAATTATTGAGTAAACTTTCTAACGGCTTTGCATGTCCCATACTGAGAGTAGATTCTTTATCTGGGAATATCTGAGATATCTTTATCTGGCTCCTCTGAAATAAGTTGTTCTTCTCACTAAATATATTTTCCCTTCAGCTATGTAGTTTTCACACGTATTTGTAAATTAAATCTCTTGATGAAGTACTTCAGAATACCCTTAGTACACCTATGTGTTGATTATCATTATAGCATTAAGGGAATCATGACGCTGTCAAGGCCTAACCTGACAAATACCTTGGAAATTTAGGTGTGACTTCACAAACTTAAGAGCAGTATATATTGTTGGGGAAGATGAAATAGCAAGGCCCTATAAATATGATGGCCTGGCAAAAGAATCAGAGAATACAGATATCGAGATGAAAACAAGGTTTGAAATACCAAACCTTCATTACTGAGCATCCCGAAAACAATAATACAGCCAAGCTGAAAGCAATCCCCCCTTCTGATAGATCCTAAGGTCAAATGGAATGTCCTGTCTCACCCCCCAATGTATGGTTCATCCCATACCTGTAACCCTCCCCTGAAGTATCAGGTATCTGCAACCCCATTAGCCCAAGTCCTGTCCCAGCCCACCTTGAAGCCCCCTGATAAGGTGTGGCCGAAAGACTGGACGCTCTCTCTCTTGGACCTTCCTGCTGGGACACCCACCTGGCACCATCTCTCTCTCTCCCTCTCTCTCCCTTTCTCTCCCCCCCACTCTCCCCGGGCCTGCCACGAGTTGCGGCTAGCAACTCTAAGCAGTGCCCTTCATCCTTTACAATAAACCATATGCTCTAAAGACCGGGCCTCAGAGATCCTTCGTTACCACCCATCCAAACCGTCCTGGAGCCCAGCAATCCCCGCAATATATGACTGTGGTTCTGCTATCTAGGTTATGAACATTTCAAGCCTATTAATAATACATAGTTTATGGCTTTTACTGCCCTATTAACAGTAGTGTTTTGGGGTTTTTTAATTCTAATGAATTTTGACATGTTTATTTCATTCTTAAGTCCAAGTTCCAGATACTCTTATATGCATAACAGATGCAATCAAAACTTTCAGTAAACCTCTACCAAACTTCTGTTTATATATGCCATTGCAAAATGCCACAGTATAAATAACAAATATCCCAATATAATCAGCAAGCCTATTTTTCCTACTTCTGCCTGGTTTTTCTCACACTTAACAAACAAATGGAGCTGCCAAATGCTAATCTTGACATTTTACATTTCCCTTCGCCCTGGTGGATTTTAAATCTCAGTAGTGATGTTCTGACCTCTGGTCCCAGGGCACATTCCACTACTACATACAGAAAGCCCAAAGCATTAAGTTCTGCCAGGAACTCTGTGCGAAGCCATTTATAAGGCGGGATAAAAGCAGCAGAACAGGTTTTGTGCCTACTAGGGAGATCTGACCTACTGCTTTTCTTTTGTACTACCTGAGTACATGAAGGGCATAATGAAGCATCTTTTTAAAAGAAGCAATTTAAAGCTGTTTAGAGAAGATGTTGGCTTTTGTTTTGTTTTGTTATGTTTTTACAGGCAAAACACAAAGCCTACTGTGTTCTCTGAAGCTGTGTATCATTTAAGCCATGAGCTCCGGTGGCGCGTCACTTTTCCCGCCCCGACCAGCTCCCGAGAACATGGCTTGGCACCTCGGCTCCTCATCAGGGTCGATGCCACTGCTTCTGCGGCTGCTCCCCGGGGTGGGCTGGCCACACTTTGTCGTCGGCACGAGGGAAGAAACGAAGAGGCAGGGAATTGTCCAAACTCGTCTGCGTTGCAGCTGGACACTTTATTGGTCGCAGGAGCTGCAATGGAGAAGCTGCGGCCGCTCCCAGCCTCGCTTGGATGAATCTGGCCCCAAGGCTGGGGTGCTGTGGAGGGATATAGGGGTGGGACAGGGGAGGACTGGAGCTCTCCGCCCAATGAACACAGACGCCGTGGCTGTGACGTTGCCACAACGGCCAATGGGGACACGACGGGGGCAGACATGGGGGTTCAGGGCCAGTGGGACCACGGGAATGAAGTGACGAGCACGGAACTGCTGGGGACCAGACGGGGGAGTGGTCACAGGAGTGGCAGGGGAGAAGACCCAATGGCAGGCAGCCTGGGGCTAACTTCCGTGGCGGGGGATAACACGGGGGATGCACAAGGATGCATGGAACCGGTAAGCTAACAAAGACCAGAACCCCAAATCTGAACCTAAAACCCAGGATGCAACAATGAACTAGAAAGAAAACATTCATCACTGGCATCCCTCGGAAACATTTCATTTTAATGACAGTGATGTAAAAAAGTCAAATCAAAAAAGAATATTGAAAATACTTGAAAATTTTACAAGTCATTATTTTCATTGTCTATGACACCTGAAATTCAGGTTAAACTCTCTTCAGAGCTTTTTATTCACTCTTTCCTCTCAAATGCCTACCAAGAAACACTTGGGGCTTGGTTTAATTGTGTAAATATGGAAACTTTTTGTCACTTCACAGAAACTCTTTGCCACTTTACACAGCCTGAGGTATGAAACTTTAAGTCACTTGCAGTATAGTAAACCTGATACACAACTTATGGCACATCCTGGAATATGCCAAGTGGAATCTGAAGATGAAATAGAATATCACAGCCAGTGGAATCCAGCTCAAAATAGCTGGATCCATCTTTATTTAGATGTAGCTGAAGTATGTCTGAGTGGCAAGATTCAGGTTGAAATTAAGAGCTCTGCATTTAGGAGTGTGTGTAGATGAATGTGAGCTAAGCATGGGGATCTAATCTGTGCAATTAATAAAGCCTGAGAGGGACTTTGCAGAGCTGGTATAGATTGCATGACCTCCAGCTGCTGATCCAGAAAGTTACAAGCCTACCATGTACCTGCCTGGTAGTTGCTCCATCTGTAAACTCCTCTGTTCAGGAAACTGAATCCAGCACTAGATGTCCTTTGACTGTGATGGGAACCAGTGCTTAACCCACAGGCCAACATCTTTCTGTAGGCACATAGACTCAGTAGAAAAGTAGAGCTGAATCTCAGACCTTGTAGCAAAACTGATTTACATCAGCCATGGAATAGTACAATTTGTATAATTCAGGAGACAGGTGAAATGAACAGGGCTAATGCCTTTATTAATGTTCAGCTCTTTATTAAAAAGATCAGCTGGGCAGGGGGCCCAAACTGAGCTCGCCCCCACTGATGTAGCTTTCCCAGGTAGCCAAAAGGGAAGGAGGCGTACAGAATCTGTCACTGAAGTCCAGAGCAGCAGCTGTCCCTTCTTTCCTTGTGGCACACTGGTAGCCAAAGGGTGAAGAGGCGTGCAGAGTCTATTGCTGAAGTGCAGGACAACAGCTGTCCCTGCTTCTTCCCTTGCAGCAGCACCAGGAGCTCTGCCATTCTGTCTCCCTGCTTCCCCCAGCCTACTCTAGTCTAGTCTTTTTTAGGTGATGGTGACGGAGAAAAGTCAGTCAGGGGATGTGTTCCTTCTTCCTCAGCTAGGGCATTTGTCTAGCCCCCCTTTACTGGGTTTTGTTCTTTATTTAGGGGTGTCTTTATCCCCTAAAAATACTCCCATGATCCCAAGGGTATTTATTTGCATTTTAGTTCCAGAATGTTGGCTGAGTGAGGGAGGCAGGTTATCTCTGGGTAGTTTAGAGAAAACAAACAGAGCAATTAGCTAATTAACATTTCAATATCGGTACTCAGCTAGAGCCAGCAGCTGTTCCAGTGTTGCCATGGGAACTAGGAAGGCCTTGCTCGAGTCTCTGGGGAGCACCTGTTTACAACAGGGTGCCCAGGTGGTCTGAATGATGTTGTTCCCATCGCAGAAATCAGTGCTCAGAGCTTGCACAGGGACTGGTAGTTCCTACTGCTCCCAGTCTGCACAAGAAAGAAGAGTGAATGCTTGCTCTACTTCAAAGAATTATCTATGACAAAATTTTAGGATCAAACCTATCTTTTTTTCTCCTTTTTCTCCTTTCCCATTGTTATCTTGTGCATTAAAAAAAAAAAAAGAAGAAGAAGAAGAAGAATCATAACATATCTTAAACTGGGAGAGACCCCACTAGGGATCATCAAAGTCTAACTTCTGGCCCTGTAGAGGATAATCTCATTTCAGTAATTTAGCATTGAAGATACATCTAGTGCAAATAACTAAAATTATTTCAAAATACATAAACGACAAAACTCAGCTATATTTAACCTTTTTCTTAGATGCAAACAGCTGAGGAGAAGGGGCTTGCTGAAGAAGAGCTTATGTCTGCAGAAGTCTCTTCCAGCAACTAAGTGTAAAGTCTTCAAATTAGGTAAATAAAATTCAAATTACTCTTTATTGTTGTTGTTGTTGTTGTTGTTTTAATATTTACCAATCAAAGCTATCAGAAAATTAAACTTTTTTTTTTTAATGCTAGTGTTCTTCTTTAATCCCAGATACTTGCAACAACTTTGTCTGCCTCAATATCTCACTCATTTTAAGTGATGCTTAAAAATATGTGTATGTAAGAGTAAATTTTAAAACAAATACTGGAGAAATGGATCTGGATGAGGAATCTTGGATCAATGAGTCCCATTACTAGGTATAAATGACATAAAAAAATCATTTTGTACAGCTTTTATCCACTATTCTTTTTCAGCCAATTTTGTTTCTTTATGAATGTGTTTGGGTTTTTTTCCCTATTTCTGTGAGAGGGACTTCAGGATAGGAGAGGTTATGATTCCCTGGCTGGGAAGTAATATGGTTCGGGAAATTAAGAATTTTGTTGCTCTTACGATACCACGCAACCCCAATGACAGATGGACTTGGGAGCAAGGTGAAACAATTAGCATTATCACCAGTCACCTCTCCCCAGGACCTCACTTCAAGGGGTGGGGGTTCCCCCCAAACAGGGCTCAGCTCCCTTCTCAACCACTTTTTCTTTGCTGAAGTTAGGGTGATGATATTTTTGGAGAAAGTGTTATGCTTCCATTTAAAAACCGTTTGCTAACCTCTGATGGACCCCAAAAGTAATACAAAATAGACTCCCCATGCATCTGCCATAGCTACTCTTCATTACACCTTTTCCAGCTTGAACTTACTCTTTCCTGAAAATGAATAATGAAAGCAGTCCAGGGTACTGCAGACAAAATTTAATTTACCTTTTGTACAAAGGCATTGATGCCCTTTTGTCTGTATTGAGGAATACCACAACAGACATACCTAAGGACTGCACATTTTTCATGGCCACATCATCTTTGCAGCTCATAGTTCCCTCAGATGAAATTAATCGTACACAGATATATCTAAGTAGGCAACACAGGGTTCTGTTCTGGCCAATTTACAGAAACAGGCACTAAGGGATCACTAATCTTGCCAAATTTCTATTTCAGAGTGAAATGGACTATGCCATAAAAGTGCTGCCTAATTCTCTCAGCTGATTGTAATGGTGTACATCTGTCTTTGGTCAAATGAGTTTCTTTTCTTGCAATCAGTGATTAGGTCTTTCCTATCTCTGTCATACCTAGTGAATAAGAGCTAGGAAAAATTCTCCTTACACATCTTAATCTGTGTGATTAAATTTTATCTGTTTTTTTTTTCCTTCAGTTCTCAATGTCACCTCATTCTCCCTTTATGATTTCCCTGTTCAAACTCTTTGAAGTAAATCTTTCGTTTGTATGTCTGTTCATTTATAAATTTGTCAGATAACTGTCCACTAATAAAAGTGGAAGTCAGTATTCCCCATCAGAAATGTAGGCCAAAGTCCTGTCTCATTTTCAGCATATCCGTGGATCAACCTTTGAAAATTAAAAGCCATATTCAAGTCAAATGCCTGAACAAATCTGAACATCCTCAGATGAAGCCTTTATATCCAGGAAAATTATTCTGACACTGACTGAAAATTGTCTTTCAAAATGTGCAACTTTCAAACAAAATTAATTTTTGTACCTTTCTGTCGTGGTTTGACATGGAAGTGAATTTTTTCCAGGAAGTTGGGTCAAACCAATCAGTGGTCAGGTTTGGATATTGGCACCTGGAGTGACCACTGAAAGTATGGACACGCCTCTGAGAACACAGGGGGTTAAAAGCAAGAACTCCCAGGAGAACTCTCTTTTTTGGTTCCGGTCGTCAGAGAGTGCAGAAGCTCCCCTGCCCAGCCATGGGCTGGGTGGGGGAGGGGAAGCCACGCGGCCTTGTCCAGGTAGGCCGAGGGGCTGAGGGTCTGGAACCGAACCAGCTCCTGTGGACGGAAGGGTGGAGAGAAGCGGAGATGCCTTTGCCCCCCACTAAGAGGGAAAGAGACAGAGAGCCTGGCAGTACCTGGAAATTTGCCGGCAGAGGAGAAGGAGAAGGGGGGGGATGGTGCCCAGCGTGGGAGGTGGAACATCGGACCGAGATATCAGCCGTCCAAGGAGTTTGAACGTTTAACCCTTTCCAGGAAATGAGGGCTTTTTAAAAGTATTACTCCTCCTTGATTTGTAGTGGAAGAGAGATAGTCCGGGACCTGAGATGTTAGAAGAAGAAATATTTAGGTGGGAAGAGATGATGAAGTAGCTTTTGGCTGGACTTTTCTTGTTAGCCATGGACTGAACCAAAATCTCCTGCAATGGAGACTGCATTTTAGGGGGATGCAGTGGTGACCCAGGGAGACCTGTTTCAGCTTTGAACAGCACAAGAATGGCGAGAAACGAAGAGAGCTGAAGAAGGAATGGTGATACCCTCTGTCTTCGGGAAGAAGATGAGTCCTGTTTGGACCCCTCGGCCCCAGGGGAAAATGGGGTGGACTGTAGTCCCAGGATGAGAAACTGAACTGTTGTATTTTTGGGTCTGTGGCAAAGCATCCTTAAAGGAGCCTTATGAGCAGTCTGTCCATGCACGGTGGTGAGAGCACTGTTACATGGAATGGAGAGTGTCACACTGGCAGATTTTCTCCGGGCGGTTGCCATGTGTGACAGGGAAACACAGGGTGGCAGCTGTGTTTCCTGGGGGGTCTGTGGTACAAGAGAGACTTCTCTCTCTCTTGATAGTTTGAGTATTGATTATCTAAAGGGTGGTAATTTGATCAGGAATCCCGGGTGATGTTTCATGCTGGGTGTTTTTGGAAATTGGGAGGAGGAGGGGTGTTTTAAAGGGTCTTCATCCTGGATTTAGTTTATGTGTTTTCTGTAGTAGTAGTAGTTTAATAAAGTTTTTTTCCTTTGTTATTAAGCTTGGGCCTGCTCTGCTCTGTTCCTGATAACATCTCACAGCATTTATTTAGGGAAGGTGCATTTTCATGGGGACGCTGGCATTGCGCCAGTGTCCAACCATGACACTTTCTTTCAGAAAATTACTGTTTGGATTTTTTTTTCCCCTACATCTACTTTGATGTAGTACTTAAGTTTTCAAAAATAGAAATTTACTGTGCATCATTGATTATACAATCATTTACCAAAGCCCCCCAGAAATTAATAAAAGAAATATAACACACCAAATAAATAATTATCTTTACGAGAGTTGTTTTTATCTTGGCAATGATCTTAGAAATAAATGTTGCTCTTGTCAAAAATGATATTTCAGGACTCTGGAGAATAATCATAATGAAGTCAATTTAAATTTTTATGGAGAAGTCTACTGAAAAAACATCCATACAGGAATAAGAGTAAATAAATAAAGTAAGTTGACTGGAAAATGCAGATTTGTGCCAAATATTTTTTTCCCTATATATAAAATATTATCAATTTTAACCTTTGGCACATTATATTTAGGCATCTTTCAGAAGTACAGTTTTATTACCCATCCAGTGACAATAGACTGAGTATTGTTTTAGTTATCTCAGATTTAATGAAGTGTTCCTTAGTAAGTAAAACACCCAAATTTGTAATCACCTGCCTTTAAACAAGAGATTATTTCAAAATTCTTGAATTAATGTATTTTGTTTTTGCTGTATCAGGAACAGCATGCTCAGTATTTTGTAAAACTGAAATCTTAATCAATTATAAAATCTTTCGGTGACTTTTCATTTTTTTCTTGAATTTATTTTGCAAATAAAACCCAGGGTCAACATTATTTAACCTAGGTTTGATGAGACAACACCCAAAAATCATAGAAAGAAGCTATACAGTTAATGAGTAGCAAATCTTTTTATTATTTACTGAAAATAAATTAGATGAAGTTGTGACATCTGTTCTCATATTATATTGGTTGTGTTTCTTACATCTGAAAATTATAAAGGTTAGCCATAAACTACAATGCATTTTAAAAACAAAATTTAGACTTGTCTTGCTCTTTTTTTTTTTTTTTTAATGCTAGAAGTACTCTATTGAAAAAATGGGCAAATATCTTAAAACATCTAAATATCACTTCTCTGTAAGTCCAAAGGCATAGACTAAGATCAACCATTTCAATCAGTCTGAATCACGTTCAGGAGTTCCACTGATTTATCCTTCTATTGGCCCTTCTAGGAAAGTATCTTTTTTTTCCCTTTTGCCCCCTGTCTTCTATATTTCATTTCATTTCATGTGTCTATCGAGGCTATGAAAGATAAAGCTATCTGCTTTCTCCTGTAGTAAAGAACTATATGGAATCAGTTCACCTGTCTGTCACTCCTCATTAAATTCTTACCCTCTTCATTCACATTCTGATCTTTGCAAATGAACATTTGCTTAATAAATGTTCCCAAGACTAACAGTGCAGAGTGAAAATCCCACACAGCAGTAAATTATTAACTCAGTCACAGGGGGAGTGCCATATATGACTTTTCAGAATGAGTTATTATGTGGATCATCATGTAATTATGAATTTTTCAAGCCATGATAGAGGAAAATTGAATATTTAATATTTTATGGACATATTCTGCACTGAGGACATCTTTCAAAATTTTATGATAATTTTTGGAGTGAGCAAAGAGCAGAACAAAAGTTACAAAATAATTACAAAGTGGAATATTTAATCACTATGGACATTGTTGGCGATTTTTCAAATTGCATAATATAATCAAGGTCATGAACTTTTAATCACGATGTATTCAAATGGAAAAAATATATGCATTAAATTTGATCTACAAGTATGTTTTGATTGTTTAAGAAATGAGAATATGAGGCTTCATGCTTTATTGTACGACGGGTAGAATGATGTAAATATTCATGACTATTCAAACACTCCAGATCATTCGTGGCTTGCCCCTACATGGGGCATTTAGAAATACTGAAACATGAACATAATCCTGTACTGCTTGCTCCAGGAATGCTTGCAGAAAGCAGGGAGCACGAGGAAGAGCAGCATGGGTGGCTCAGCACTGTCGTTCTAGACAGTTTTAAACATCCTGGGGTATTCACAGCATCTGTATTAGCCTGAGAAAGAAAACACAAGATCTGTGGGAGACCAGAGCCCTGCTGAAGCTACAGCTGGTTGCCAGGCAGGTTATCCTCAGGCATTTAAATGGTATTAGGCACCTATGTTTAGGCTTTTGAATCATACCCTAGGAAGCTGAAACCAAGTGTGCTTTAAGTGGCACGAAATACCCACATATGTGAAACAGACTTGAGCTGTGAATTGGAAGTGCAAGAATCACTTAGGAGAGGAAAATATTTACTTTGTCTTCTGATAAAGGAGAAACTGAACAGAAAAGACATGTTTCTAAAGCAGTGTTTTAGGAATAGTAATACTTTATCAAGCACTTGATATTAAATCAAATCAGATACTGTTTGGTAA
Organism: Vidua chalybeata; assembly: GCF_026979565.1. NCBI lineage: Eukaryota > Metazoa > Chordata > Aves > Passeriformes > Viduidae > Vidua > Vidua chalybeata. The sequence goes on along the minus strand of NC_071531.1, from coordinate 47,998,777 downwards.
CTGTTCAACTTAGTGCAAATCTAGAACAAATAAAACCCCAAATAAATAGTGCTCCTTTCCTTAAAAGTCATTTACCCTCCCAGAAAACCTGATGAAAAGCTTAAAGGATTGAGGAACCATAGAGCAAAACAAAGTATATACAGTAAGTACACATTAGTCTGGAACTCTCATCTCATGTATATACAAAAAAAATTCTTAATTTTATTTAATTTATTTGTTTAAATAATTTACTGCACGGCCATTACTGAAAAGTATCTTGATGCCACATATAAAATAATTCACAGATATTGTACTATTCCAGATGCCAAGGCATCAGCCTGACTTCATTTGCCCACAGGGGTAAATGATGGAAATTAAAAGGTTTGGATCAGAATGACCCTGCACTGGCAGTGTGCTCCAGCCTTAGTCACAAAAGGCATACTAAAAAACACATTGGAGAAGAGGACCAGTAGGCACTATCCAGATGCAAAGAGAGTCCAAACCACCCAATATTGAGAAGAAATATTTTGCTTCCTTTTACAGAGAAATGCTGTTCTGCCTTGATTCATGAGTGCCTGCTTCAAGACAAAATTGCTTCATGTCCTTGCAAAGTGACTGGATGAAGTTGGGTCCAACAAAGTGGTGGTCTGAGAAGAGCTACTCAAATAATTTAGTGTAATATATCTTAATAACATTGTACAAATCTCTTTGAGTTGTATATGGACCTGTATATACATTTATATAGGCTGTATAATATAATTTTCAATATGACATACTATTACCTGACCATTGTTGTGTTCCTTACTCCAAGGATATCTCTCAATGGCCTTCAGAATGAGACACTTCTAAAATTTTAATCATATTTTGATTTTGGAAGAAAGTTAAATGTGTGTTTGTCTGGGTGAGAAAGAAAACATTTTTCTGTTAAGGTAAAAATAAACCTAGACTTTGAAAAATGCTAGGACCCAAGTACTGAATCTCAAGTGCATCATACAATAAGAAGAAATTTTTTTCTTTTGCTTGAAGGAACACCATTGATAAATGACCTGGCTCAAATCCTAGGATGATGGCAATAATGAATAACAATCTCAGTCCTGGTAATTATAGTTTTTCTACCTGTGGTTACAGTGGCAGTTTCAAATATGGGTGATCCCTTCAGTTGTTTCAAGTTTCAATTATGTGTTTGGGTTATTACATGAAGTATTTGTTCTCTCCCAAATCAACAGACCATCAGAGACAAGTTAAATATATGAGAGACTTGGGAAGGTATGACATATAGAAGTGTGATTTCTGTTAACATTTTTAATTAGTGTCTGCTTGCTTAGTGTTTACCAAGGAAACTTTTTCATATCTTTGCTCACAAAATAAAGTAACTGCTTTTGGGGTCAGAAAAGCATGTCATTTATCTACTAGCCAGTGCAGGATTTTCATGCCTGTCCCAGTGATATTACTTAGACATTTCTATCTTTATGTTGGTCTACAAAATAAGTGTCTTAGCATTCATCTCTGCAATTTCTTTGCAGAAGTTCAAGTATTCTCACTGTCAGTATTTTCTGACCCTGACAGTCCTGGTGTGGACATTTGGTAGGTCACATTGACACTCTGACATGAATGTCGCAGATCCATATTTGTCATTTCAGTAGCACTTCGGGGACTTTTGTATGTTGCTGAGCATTTCTAACTATAATAGCAGAACAGCAATCACAGAAAATGCCCAGGTGGATTTTCTTGCTTGCCTAGGTATCTCCCTTCATGATTTTATATAGCAAAACATGATGTACTTTTCAGGATGCCTCTGGTGATAATTCTTGTGCAGTCTGTTCAGGAACGTAGATTCCATAAGCCTAGAAAGTGCCTCCTATTGAGATCAAAGCAAAAATATTTACTGGAGATGTAAAACACCAGCATTGGGTCCCAAGCCTGTCTCAGATCACCAAAGAAAATGGTTTATACTAAATTAAAGAACATTGTAGAGTACCACATAAAATACTGTAGAAAACAGATAACCTGAGTAAGTGGGATCTGACTGGGAGCCATGTAGTAACAAAGAAAGACAGATGTCCTAATTTTGCAAATGCACAAAACCCAAAAGCATTATTTTTAGTTTTAAAACCCACTGCTCCCAATCACAATATACAGAACAAAGTTCTGAGTGACAAGGGACATCCGCAATACCTCCCACTACATCAGTGTTTTCTATGAATAGTAAACAAAAGCTGTATTTAGCACTTCCATAGTACTTTATATACTCAAAGGACTTCACTAACCATTACTGGCATATCTAGATGCTTCTTATATGCAAATGAATGCAAATATGAGAGTAGGCATTAGGAGGCAGGATATTAGAATACATTAGCAAATGGACAATAGAAAACAGCTGGTTTGACTGAGTGTGGAGATGTGAGTAGGGAGTAGCAGATACCACAATTCTCTGCTCAGAATTATGGAAAGAATAGTGCTGATTGCCACCATGGCTTAGAAACTCATCACTTAATTAACAATATAAATATTTTAAAAATTAACATTTCATAAAACCACAATAGGAGGTTCCATTGTGAAAATGGGAAAGGATTAATTCACAGTTGGCTGAACCGATGGCACCCAGCCCTCATCCTCTTGGCTTCCGACAACACACTCGGCGAGAATTAATACAACACAATTCATGCCCTGTCATGTCTTATTACTTAATTATGAAATGTCTGCAGTACTTTGGACATTACTGAGCCTGTTTGATTGGCTGTGGCTGATGTCATATCCACTTCAATACTAGCCAGAACATGCATGGATATGCCTGTCCCCCTCCTCACCATTTTCCTTCTTTCTATTCATGAATTCTATTTCATAACAGTAATAATATACTCCAGGCGGTGCATTTCCAGGGAATTATTGCATTTCTCAAGTGGGTAAAGTCATTTGGCCTTTCAGCCTTATGCCTTTGCAACACCTTCCTAGGCATGTTATAATTGCTCAGAAATACTCTATACCTTGTGTATTATGATTCTTACATGCCACTCTTGCTTTTTCACTTGACTAGCCCAAATATAATCCAATAGGAAAAGAGAAGTTGTCAGGTGTATTTTTTCAAATGAGTCTCTCAGATATATTTGCAAGGCTTTCAGTGTCTCATGTACATACAATTTAAATGCATTAATTTACAAATATTAATCATTTAGCATGCTGCATAAAATATAATGGCCACATTCTCATGTCCCTTGATAATTCCAGAGCACTGCCTCCTGTGTGTCTAAGGTGGCCAGGAGCACAAGATGACACACTTGATTTAATAAGAGCACAGAGCTGCATGCACTGATATAATAGAATGCTTAGATATTTTTAAGTGTGATGCTAGAGTAAATGTTTATGAAAGCTTAAAAGAAATAATTCTTGTAGCGCAATCTTTGCATCTAATGATTGAAGAAGGTACAAGGCATTATTCTTAGCTTATAGTAAACTACTGAAGTCAGAACTTGCTTTAGATAAGAAGAGAAAATAATTTAGGCATCAAAAGAATTCTCAGATTGAAACAAATAAAAAAATACAAGGTATTTCTACTTCCTACAGCACAGAAGTTTAACATGAACACTTATGTCCATGTTCATGAACGCTTATGTTCAGAAGTGGGCTGAAATCTCAGTCAACATTATCTCCTCTGAGTTACTAAGGTTCGCTTCTGAAGTTATGATTCAGCCTGCCATGCCTGCTTTTTATTCCTGAAGTAATTTTCAACCAAATATCTCTAATAACTCAATGAGCTTTAATGAATCAAGCCTTCTGGCAAAGTCCAAAATGAAGGTCAATTTAGTAGAAACTAAATTATGGCAGTTTGCAGTGTTAGCACTTTTTATAACTGCAATTATATAATGGAAACCACATTCCTACCAGAGCCAAATATTCTTCCAGTAGTTCCATCCTTACCTTACTTTTTGCTTCTTCTGGAGGTGACACCTCCCAGTGCCTGAACTAGGGTTGCCCTAGACTAAACCATAGCAAATATGAGGGTGGTGAGGAACTGGGACCAGTTGCACAGAGAAGATGTGATGCCCCATCCCTGGCACTGCTCAAGACCAGACTGGATGGGGCTCTGATCAATGTGGTCTAGTGGCCCCTGCCCCTTTGTGCCCCTGGCAGAAGGGTTGGAGCTGGATGATAAAGGTCCCTTCCAAACCAAGCCATTCTATGATTCAATACATGTAAGATCGGAGGATGTTTAGGTAGCTATGCCCCCTCTGGACCTGGACTTCCCATGTCTATTACAACCATATTTCAGATGTGAAACAGTCCTGCACACAGTGCCTTCTCTGAAACTCAGCCAACTAGAGGTGGTGACTTTCTCTCTACTAGAGTGAGCTGATAAATAAAATGAAGGCCACAGTCAAAACTGAATATTTCCAACTGAATATTTCCAGCTGGAAAGCGCATGCATTTGTGCCATCTATGGCAAAGGGCTGTTAAAACCCTGAAGAGACTGTTCTCAAAATAACTGGGGCAAGAAGAAGCTGGAGATTTTAATTTTGCATGATGTGTAATGTCAAGTTTATAATTAAATAACAAATGGGAGTTTCCCATGGTTCCCCTCTTCAGTTTCGGTGTACCTGCTGTAAACCAACATGGTCATAGAGAAAAAAAGGTGAAAGGCTAACCAAGTTTACAGCCCTGCTTTGTGGGAAATAAACAAGTTGAAGTGAACTAGAACAGATAACGGATGTATTGCACAAGAATTTTTCTTCAGTCTATTAAAAATAGCAATGAGTCAAAGGTAGAGATGAAGATGGGTTCAAACCACATTGTCAAATCCTATGTGCCTCTTAAAAGAAAAGATAAAAAAGGTTAGCATTAAATTCCAGAATAATTGTGGACTTAGGAAGACTGACATTTCAATCACACACAATCTCTAACCTAGCAGCTTCTTCTCTAGGCAATTATTTCAACACAATTTATCAGAAAAATAGGAAGACTTACTCCATGGTGGTGTCTTTTCTCCTCTTATAGGTATTAAATTTGGCTCAGATACTTGAAAGACTTGATATCCTTTGGGACCAGCTCCTGAGTGATTAGAGCATTAACAGCACTGAGTTAAGCTCCCCTGCTCTCTGCCCAAGGGACAGTAATCCATGCCTCCCACCCGTATGAAGAATGCCTTCATCAGCAAATAACAGTATTCTGGAGCTGGGAGCTCTCAGTCTTCTTACTAAGATATTTCCCTTTGTATAAAACAAACACTCCTTCAACACAAAGAGGGAACCTTCTACCCAAGTTTCCTAACCATTCAGCTACACATCCATCTTCATCTGCTTTCTGAGAAAATAGGATCCTCTGCAACAGGACAGCCTCCATCTGACAAAACTGTGGTGAAGCCATGAGAGGAAAAGGGAGAAAAGTTCTTTCTCATCTATGTGGATGTGGTGGGGTCAGAGGCTTAGCTGGATACTCAAGCACTTCAAGCAAGGAAACTCTTCTTTTATGCCTCCCAGAGGGGCCTAATTAGGAAGGTGAAAGAAAGGGACCAGTACAGCATGAAAATGCCAAGGCTTATGCAGATGGATATATCTGGAGACAAAATATTCAGTTTTCTTTCCTTTTAGGATCAGGCCTGAGTGTCATTATTGGCAATGCTTTCCCACACTGGATTTAAACTCTTGAAATGGCATGTGAATGCCTCATTTTACCTCAAGAATCTGAACTTTAATGTACAGTGTGTTAAACTGTAAAGCACCTTGGGAAGTATTGGGATTGTTTCCAGGTGGGTAACAAATACTAGCTCACCAGTAGCTCTGAGGTGGCACACATCCCTGGAATTCAACAGTGACTGGCACCACTTATGCTTAGTCACTTCCATGCAGTGTTACAAGTGTGCAGTACTGGCCTCTAGGATAATTTTACCATTTTCCTTAAATTTATCAAACAGGCTTTGAGAAAGGTTATATGAACATCTGGTTTCAAATAGAGAGATTTTCTAACAATTGCTATCAATTAAACCCTGGAAACCTACCTAATGGCAATAATAAGGAAAAAATCAACCAGGTATCAGGTCATAGTAGATTATTTTTTTGGTAGTGAAGAAAGGTCTGACCAGTAAAGGTAACTATTTTAATGTCCAAAAGCATCTGTAACCTTGCTGGCCTTCCTCTATGATACAAATTCCTTCTCTCTCTTCAGAATTACACTTATCACTTTTTGCTCTTGTTTATTATCAAAGTCTCACCTGAGAAAATAGTGTATCAGTGACAGCAGTATGAATAAATAAGGAGTGACAAAATCATAGGTGAATGTATTTTGTAAAATACCAATTGGCATTGGTAAAAACCAACAGGTTTCAAGAAATTTTTAGGTCATTATTACAGATAAATATTTCTGTAAAATTACAAGCTGCTTTAAAAACTACTGTGTGAAAAGCCAATTATCCAACATAATTTATCAAATTAATTTTACTACAAATTATGTTGTAATAATTATAAAAATTCAACTCAAGACATGACAAAATGGATTGAAATGCTATTGGTGCAACTCAAGAAAAGTTAAAAAGTTAACAGACTAATGAATAGAATAAGAATGCAAAATATATTATATTTTGTATCATATATGATATTTTAAATTATATGTTATCTCCATGCTTTGTTTTTCAGGTTGGGCTCATAGATCTGTATTTTTCATCAAGGAGTAAAAGTTTCAATAGTTTGTGAGTTTGAAGATATGATGCTTTAATCACGATATCACTTTTTTTAAGTGATGTTAAACAATTACACAAATAAGGAATACTGCCATGTAAGTATCAAAATGTGATAGGTATTTTTTCCCTGCAATGATAATAGGGCCATGAGTTATATGAATTTAGAGAAGATACAATCTATTTCTGTTGAAGACATCTACTTTCACTGCTGGCACATACATTTGCAATAACAGCATTGTTTATGTTTACCAGAAGAGCTGTCATTTAATTGACAGATAGCTCCAGTTGCTGAACGTAAAGCAACTCACTGAAATTGTTCAGTGATTCCCAAACTACTTTAACAGTGTATTCGAAATTCCCATCTTTATATGCAAAACTATAATTTATTTATTGGTGCCACTTCTTATACAGCCCCCATCACTCCAGCCTGAGTACCTCCCAGTATTATAAAACACATATAGAAGATATATTATTTCTCCCTCTCCCTCTTCTTTCCAGACAGCTAACATTTCAGAATTATTTTATTTTACCATATATCTATATCTTTGTCTATTTGGAAGAAAGAACAAATCTCACTTCTCCATCATGACTTTTACCATGTGCGCACACACACACACACATATATATATATATATATATAAATTTAAATATCCCTTGTATATACACATATATCATATTTATACCATGTACACACTTAATGGTAGAAGTTGTGATGGAGGAGTGGGATTTGTTCTTCCTTCACAAATAGATAGATTTCATTTCCTGAGAAGACTTAATTTGCTTTTCTAGCCCCATTACTGTCAATGTTTTCTTCCAGAGAAACCTCTTAATGAGAGAGGTTTTGGAGTGCCTGACTTGTTCTCTGTGTGTGCATGGAAGGTTAGCTTTGAAAAGTCACACCTTGTCCTCAGTACCAGTGCTGCATCAGGCAAGACACATATCAATGTTGCACATTTTATTTCCAAAGTGGTGAATATGGCCCCAAATCATCTCTTTGTTCTAGGGGTCTCTGATTTCAAATGACTACAAGCATATGGGAAGAAAGGCTTGGATAATTCTAAAATCCAAATTCTCACCTTATCATGGTGGTATCCTTCTCAGTAGTGATATTTATTTGGAATACTTGAGCCAGATAAACCTAGACAGGAATTGCTTTGTTCTTTTTGAACTCAAGTTCATTTCTCACCAGAAATGAAGACGAGGTTGAAGTCTCAGATAACTTTGCAAAAATTCTTTTTATAAGAAGTGAATAACTATGCAATAAGCAGAGGGATTTCTGAGCTGGAAGAACCATCCTGTTGGGCTTCATTTTGGGAAGTCAGCATCCGTATGCAAGCACACAAAAAAACATACAGAATCATAGAATGGTGTGAATTGGAAGGGACTTTATTTATAATCTAATACCAAGCCCAGTGTCATGGACAGGGGCACCTTCCACTAAAACAAATTGCTCACAGCCCCATCCAACCTGGACATGAACACTTCCAGGAAGGAGACACTCACAACTTCTCTGGTCACACAGCACACTGAGTTCTCAGTCTAAAACTAGTGTCAAACTTATATGTTTTGTTCTGTTTCATTTTCAATCAGCTTGCCTGATCATGCCACAAGGAAGAGAGAAGAAAAAACAAAGAGAAACTCTTGATCAGAAGGCTCCATGCAAAGAAATATCACCTTCCAGCCCAGGAAGTGGATTTTCCCAGCTCAGCTGTTGAGCTGTAGGAGCCTGTTCCAGTTTTCTACCAAAATATGTCAGTAATCGATGACTGACAGAGCTGGGAGATAAGTAAATTGTGTTGGTCTTGTGGAACATGGATTATTCCCACAGGGCTGCTGACAGTTCTGGGGTAATCCAGAAGTATCTGTGTAGTGTTTCTTTCATGTCCATGAACCAGAAATAATCAGAGTTCTTAAGGCACTGGCAGATATCATAGCAGGACCCCTCTCAATCATCTACCAGGGATCTTGGGAGTCTGGGGAGGTCCTTACTGACTGGAAACAGGCCAGTGTTGTTCCCATATACAAAAGGGTATGAGGACAGACCCAAGAAATTACAGATCTGTTAGTCTAGCCTCAATTTCTGGAACAAATATGTATAATATTATACCTGGTACTACTGGAAGACATTTAAAAAATACTGTGATCCTCAGGCACAATCAACATGGGCTCACAAAGGGAAAGCCATGTTTAGTCAATTTTATACCCTCTAATAAGACGAGGAATCTTGATAACTGGAGCACTTGGCTATGATTAAAAGGATTAACTTGAACAAGTCCAAATCCTGGATTCTGCACTGGGATGGAGTAACATGAAGCACAAGAATGATTTGGAAGTGTGGCTGGAGAGCAAGCAAGGTAAGAGTCCGGGAGTGCTGTTGACACCAGGCTCAGTGGGAGCCAGCTGTGCTCCTTGGTAGCCAAGAGAACAAACTGCATCCTGGGACACATCAAACATCATCACCAGCCAGTCAAAACAGGTGATTATCCTGTTGTATTCAGCATTGGTGCAGCCTCACCTGGAGTACAGTGTGCAGTTCTGGGCTCCACACCTTACGAAGGATGTAGAAGTCCTGGAATTCATCCAGAGGAGACCAGCAAGCTGGTGAGCAGGACACAAGAAATGTCCTATGAGGAACAGCTAAGAACTTTGGGCTAGTCTTAACTGGAAAAAATGATGTTGAGGGATGACTTCATTGCCCTCTACATCTTCCTGAGGAGGGGAAGTAAAGAGGGAGGTGCTAATCTCTTCTCCCTGGTATCCAACTGTAGGATGTATGGGGGCAGGTCAGAGTTGTGTCAGGGGAGGTTTAGAGTGGATATTAGGAAACATTCCTTTACCAGGAGAGTGGTCAAACCCTGAAACAGGCTTCCTAGAGAGGTGGTCTTTGTTTAAGAGGGATTTGGACAATGCTCTTAATGACATGCTTTAGCTTTTAGTCAGCCCTAGATTGGTCAATCAGTGCTACTTAATGATCCTTTTAGGCCCCTTCCAACTGAAATTCTCCTTTTTTATTCTAGGTTATGTAGATTTTTATTCTAGGTTATGTACATGTCAATATAACCACTCATTAAAAGAAACATTACTTAATGGTATTTGGAACACATGATGTCCAAGCAACACCGTGTTCCTGCCAGTCACCAGATGCATGACTTTGGGTAAGCCAGCTTCCTGAGCTTCCCTACACCCATAGAGGCTATGATATTTGACAGAGGTTACTCTTAGGTTAAAATGTTGCAATGAAAATAAATCATTATTTCAAAGTCCTATGGGACAATGAAACAAGAGAGATTATATAACTAAAATGAAAGCACTAATTTTATTAAATTTTTTAAAATTAAGAATCATACTCTCTTATCAAGTTCATTAGGATTATTTTCACATTAATTTAAGCGTATGTAGGCTGAAGTGAGGGAATATTGCTGGACTACTTCCATACTACAAAGAGGAATTTACTCTCCCTGCACCTTATATTTACATTAGAGACACAACTGCTAAACAGCTGCAATCCATTTTTCTTTTATTTTTAGATCAACACAAATTGCAGCAAATTCGGTTTCCACTGACCATTTGTTTAAGAGACATGCTTTTACTGATCTTGCAAGCACTAACATTCATGGCAATGCTTGAATTATTCAAGCTCACTTTGCTTAAAAACAATTTATGAAGCTCCATAAATATATGGAGTCATTAGCAACAAATTGTACTATAGCTTGTCTGACTTGAAGACCTAACCCCATTAGATGACATAATTAATGATAAAATCAAGTCTATAAATATGGCCTTAATTTTTTCAGACATATAAACTTACTTTCATGCTTTCAGATTATGGGTATTTTCCCAAAAAAGGAATTCTCTCAGCAGTACAGTTGGTGGGATGATTTTTCTCTTCGTAAAAATTCTATACCAAGGGACAGGACTAAACACTAAAATGTATTAATTGCCTGACATGAAAATTAACTTGTAAAAAAATAAAATTTAAAAACCCTTCTTGGATGGGTTATCCCCAAAAATTTCTACAATTTTTTGCAGCCCGTAAAACCAATTTAAAGACTCATATGCGTGTATGTGTTTGTATTGAAAGCACAAACTTTTTAATCTACAGAAAATTTGTTTTATAGCAAGAAAGAAATAATCAACAGTTTATTTAATGGATATTTAGATATACACAGCAGTTTGTTACTGGATGAGTGAGCATGATGAACATCTAACAATGAGACCTTTACTCTTTTCTGTAGAAGCCAGTGGAAAGTCAGCATAGATGCCATCAGGGAAAAGTTTGAAGAAATCAAAGGAGCTGTGCAGAATGTAGAGCCTATCTTTGTGAAGGTAGGAAAGCACTGATTAAAGTCAGCATAAAAACATTTTCTTTTACAGTTACAAAGTAAAGTAGAACCTTTTTGTCTTTTACATTGCATCCTAAAAAATGCTGCTTCTGTTCCACCATAATTATTTAATTTCATTTTCCACAAAGTTCCCCACTTGGTCTGCATACAAACCTATGTCTTCAGGTATAGTGCAGATTGGCTTCCTCTCTCTGCTGATCAAGAACTACAGGAACAGGTTTTTATGGTGAATTATTGAAACATTGATATTCATACTGCGCATTATCTCAGACACCTTTCAAAACTTCAGTTTGTTTCATCCAAGAAGAACACAGTTCATGTGCTTTAAGATTTTCTTGTAAAGCAAACAAAAGCATGCTATGTGGGAATGACTGGAAAATTTCCTCCAGTACATTTGCAATCCAGCCTAAAATAATAATACAAACATACCTTTCACATGTCAGAGGATGGGTGGCCAGTTCCTTGCCTTTGTCTTGGACTGCATTGTCTGCAAAGAGGAGTCTTTAACTAACAAGAAAATAAGCCACATGATTTCTCATGTGGATCACAAAGAGGAAAGGAAAAAGGAAATTCCAGAAATGAATTTTTTTTTAGGAAAAAGGTAATCAGATATTTGCAAACCTTTTTATTCCATTGTATCTCAAAAATATCTTAATATAAAATAGTAGTGTAAATATTTCTAGTACCAAAAGAAAGGTAAAACCTTCTTCTCAATTAATTTTCTGGTCTCCAAATATAGTTTAGTTACTTTTGCTTACAAGATTCTTTGATTTGAGGACATAACAACATCTTTCAAAACAAGGAAGCATTCAGACATGAATACATGACTGGCAAGGGAATGAGGATGCACATCATTGAGAGAATATTAACTTGAAAGCATATTTTGAAGCTCTGAACAAAACAAACACAGTGTTTGTAAAAGAATATTTATGAAGTTTTTACAACTATACATTGGTGTCACCAAATTAAACTCTGAAAGACCAAAAAACTGCCCTATATTAATTCTTTATAAAACTGCTCCATCACATCCTCTAATAGGACTCATTTCAGAGGGCAGCAGTGAAAAGAGAGTTGAGTAGTCAGAATGGAGAAGTAAGAATTGAAAACTTTTTGTTCCTGCTTTAATGACAGGAGCTTCTCACTGATGAGAGCTGAAATAAGAACTGCAGAATTGATCTTCCCCTTAAATTCACCCTCATCAGAAAACTAAACATCCTGTCTTCTCTTTTTTCAGGGAATTTTATTCATAGTCATTGACAGAATGGAAAGCCAGAAGCTTTATTAGACCTACAGACTGAAAAATTGGCTTATTTTAATTTGTCTCAAAGCCCAGAGCTGTCAGCAAGTACCGTACTGTCTGAAGAGGTAGCCTTAGGACATGTTTTGTCTGGGCAGTTAGGAGGATGTGCATGTAGCAGGAAGAGTGTACACGTACCTAAGGAGTGCACAGTACACGCCTTATCTTGGATTATAAAAATCCTCTTGTTTAAGATGATATATGAACTACATGAAATCTGAATCCCTCCATGAGGCAAATTTCCCCTTACAAATCTTCCCTTATAATAGAAATGTGGGAAGACAATAAAATTGCTGGGATTTATTTGGAGAAAAAAAAAATAAAAAAAGGGATAATTTTAAGAATGTATCTACCAGGCTCTTTAAATTATAATTTAAAGGTGGCTGGGGGGGGGGATGGCGTGGTGGGGGTTGTGTTTCAGATAACATTTAGAGATTGCAAGTTCACTACTGTCTCTAAACCTCTCAAGGTTATATTCAGTTTTCAAAGCACAGCCATCCCCTGAAGTTTCCATTTTTCCAGTTTGCAAGGTATTTCACACAAAGTTCTCCACAATTTTCCTTTTCTGACAGTCTTTGTTTAGAAGACAGATGGGAGTGATAGATTTCTTTCAACTCGGTTTTGTAAGATCTATAGTCAGGATGGTCCTCATTCTGCTGAAACATAAAAGTTAAAGAACCATCTCTGAAGAACCATTCTGTCATATTTGAAGCTTGTCCCATTCTTCTAAGGAATAAATCTGGTCAGAATTATTAGCAATGAGCAGACACAAATTTCTGCCAATTTCAGAAATCCTGGTTTTGTGACAGGATTCACACTGACTGATAGAAACATCTAAAGTAGATTACACACAGCCTGGAAATTCAGAGCACCTAGCAAGGTACCTCCATTCCTGTAAGCTGGATAGACTGGAAGAGGTGTTTGTGGAAATTGTCCAAAAAGTATTCCTTTTTGTTTCTTTTTGTCTCATTCCATATATAGTTCTGCATTCTGGTACAGTTTGGACTGTATTCGGACTCCTGTCCCCCTCTCAGAATAGAACAGGTAATTTTGGATTTTTTATTTGCACAATACTCACCAAACCAAACCAGAGTGCTGCTTCTTTTTCCATGATTGAACACAATGACAGAACTTACTCAGGAGAAGGTTCAGAGCTGCAGATGATACATGGGGCCTGAGTGAGATGCACAGCTCAAGGACAAGATCACTTGTGGGATCTGCTGGGACCTCTACCCATGGAAGCTGAGATCCTGCACAAATAGGTGTATATAGAAGACACAGACATCTAGAGGAACCCTGATTCTGTCATTCACTTCCTTAGATATGTCTGAAGATCATCTTTACCTCTCCCAGTGCTGTTTATGCATTTTCCCTGCTGATTCTGCGATACAAAAAGAAGGATTTGACCTCTAGCAGCAGAGTGCTGTTGTCATAGGGCCCCAGAATCTTGAGATGTTCACCTCTGACACAACTATTTCCTATCTTCATACCCTTCTGCTGGGTAGTTTCATTGGTAGCCCATATAATATAGCTGGTTGTAAAATTTGTGCATTTAATTTTCCACAGATGTGTTTTTATATTAATCCATCATAGAAAATGAGGCATTTGCAAAAATATTTTGCAATGTATGACAAAAAGATTGAACAGACATAACTATAGACAAAGACTGGAAAAAGGATCTGGGATTTTATGTTCTTCATCTTGGAAAAAAAATGTGTTTTACTCAAAACTAATTAAAAATCTCTATTGCAAGAAGTGACATATTTCATCACCATGCAAATGCAACTCTAGCCTTTGCTTTTAAACTTATACTGACTGCTGCTTCCTAGAAACCTTTTATGAAAGGTTTTGAGATATCCTGCAAATTTTCAAAGGATTTAACTGTGGGAGGATGGATTGTGAGAGAATAGAGATAGTGCTGAAGGCAATACTAATTATCAAAGGCTGTACTAATTACCAAAAAGTAGAAACAGCCTTGCCCTTAAGAGGTCACAGCTGTGTCCAGTAAGGATAGGTGTTATAAAAGAGTGGATTAGCTGGTTAAGAGGAGAGTTGGAGTCAGTTGGCTGTGATGAGTAAGGGTCAGGCAGTTGTGCTAAGGACAGGAGGAAGTCAGCCAGCTGTGCTGAGGAAAAGGAGTCAGTGCTGCGAGGAGCTGCCCATGAGCATTAACAGAGAGAAGATATGAAAGTTTTGCAGTAAGATAATAAACTAACAGTGACAGTCATTTCCCATCCACCATCAACTGGTGCCAAGCACCGATGCTGACATTTGGTGGCCTCTTTAGGGAAGGATCCCAACATCTGACATCTGCTACAATTTCATATAAATAATAATATGTCTATGCAATAGTTAATTTTTTTGTACAGGATGTTTTCAGATATACCATTAATATCCTGAAAATAGAAGCTGATTCATGCTTTCAAAATATTTAGGTCACCTAACTGCTATTCCACTGTAAAAGAGCATTTCTTAGGTTAAGAATAGTTCGGAAATTATGTTAGGTCACATTATAACAGGAACCGAGCTGTACCTGTGATGGCCAACATGGAAAAACTCTAATAGTTATGGAGCTGAGACTCAGTAGACAGAAGTCTTTCTTAGTACCTAATATGATATTGCAACCCTTGACTCTGGCAGATTTCAAAACAGAGTCATCCTCCAACAGCATTAATTGGTAGGAAATATATCCTAGACTACAACTGAAATTCTGTTTCCTTAAATTCCAGTCTCACTTAATTAGTAACTCAGTTTCAAGACAATTTAACAGAAACAACTACCCTGATTTTGTGTGTGCATGTGTCTGTGCATATGCATCAATATTTATTATAAGAAAAATACTATTGTATGTTTAATTATTGCCATCAATTGTGATGTTCCCCATGCATGCATTTCTTTCAATGATGTAAAATTTTCTAGTACCTCAACCTCCAGAGAAAAAGATTATCTCACCTTTAAAAATGCTGAGACCACCAGGCTTCAATCAAGACATGTCAACAACCCTTCTTGAGACTGGCTTTTTGTACCACATCAGAAAGTCTAAAGAGATTTTTTGATGCCATAGTTTTTCATCCATTGCTTTGTCCATTTTGCTATAGAGGAAAAACTCAATTTCTTACTTGCTTGGCTCTCCATTACACTATTGAGGAGAAGAATATCTGATACAGTATGAATGTGCAGGATATAAAGGCACTGTAAGTAAAATCACAGGTTATTTTTATTCTGTTGACTTGTAGTTCTTGAGGTATCCTCCAATTTTTGAGGAATTTCTTGGATTTACTCATCCAGCCCTTGTTTGTTGTTTTTTGTTGTTGTTTTTTTTCCCAATCAAGAGAAAAGAGCAGAATATGATAAGGTACTCCTATCAAAATATGTATCTTTGATAAGTTTCATATTTTTGTCTCACCAGAACATGATATAGGGGACATGGAGAAAAGCTCATCTGAATAGAGGGCTTTGACTTTGAGAATTTTATTGGAGTGAAATCCAGATGCAAGACAAGCTTAATCTCCAAGCAGAATCTGCTTCAGGAGAGAGAAAAAAAATCTGATTAGACAGAAATAGAAAGACAGACCACTCCTGTCAGTCTATTCCTAGTTGAAAATACCCAAATATTTGTGGGAAGACTAAATATTTCTCATATCTTTGACCAAAGTCCATATGTTGTATTTAGATATGGATAATTTATTTCATTCATGTAGTGATCTCTCTAATCTCTCTATTTATCCATATTCCATGGTACCCTGAAAATATTGTATGAAAAAAAAAATGGTTTAGAAAGCTGAGAACATCAGCAGGTTTTGTTCACACAACGTGTATGATGAATAAAACACTGTATATGATTCCACAAAAAAATCATAGTCTGAGAATGGACAGATTAAGAAGAGAGGATTTTTCCTCCTAAGAAGGGACCATGCTTGTTTTCCTTTCTAACAGGACTGGATCTAGAGTTTGGAGGCTGAGGCTAAAGCCTGCAAAAAACTTGAAACATTACAAAGTGAAAAAAATGGGTCTCTTCCAAATGAATCCCAGATGATGCCAAGTGGAGGAAGATTTATGTATATGTTGTATGAATAATTAATGATATGGCCGAAAACCTGCTGCCACTTAGCAAAAAGACATTTGTCATTCCTGTGAATTATGACTTTTTGGCCAATGAGACTAAAGTATGTTAATGACCTCAAGTGAATTGTGTTGTTATTCATTAAACATTTTCTCACTTCTGATTTGCTGAGTTACCTCTGAGATCATAGTCCCATCATCAGCCGTAAGTTATTCTGTAACAGCCAAGAAATAGGTCTGAAATATTTTTTTGATGTATAAAATTTACTATAGACATGAAGCAGAGCAAAGGTATATTTTACACATGAATTTCAGAACAGCTATTCTCTTGAAGTTTTGCAAAAAGGAAAAGACTGCTTCGTATAGCTGTGTGGGAACTTAACAGAAAACTTCACAAACACTCTGGGACTAAAGTTTAAAGAAAATTCCAATTTATTTTCTGTTTAAAAAGTAATTTTTTTTCTGAACTGACCTTAGCCTTATAACATGTTAAACTATTGATAAAAGTTCTTTTTATAAAGTGTTTGATTTCAATGCCTTCTCAGGTCCATTGAAATCTGTAAATAATGTATAAGACTCTAAATGAGAAAAAATACAACAGTTTAGTTAAATCTATGCAGTTAGAGTGGACAAGCTGTGTCCTCTAAATTGCAGCTTAGAGCCAAAATTACTTCTAGTGATTCAACTGTTTCCTCAAATGCTAAATAATGCAAAGTCCTCTACCTGTACTGACTTTGTGTGATTGGGGTGTATGTTAAAGGGATGTGGTAAAGCAGAGGAAAGGAGTCTGGAATTTCCCATCCTCTGAAAGAGCAGTGCAGACACCTCAACCTCAGCATCACTAAGCCCCACCAGGCAGAGACTGCTGATAACTGGTGGTTTCTTGTGTACTATGTGGTGCTGAGTCCATCAGGGCTGCAGCCCAAGCTTGCTGCACTCAGTGCAGATCCCCTCATCTTGTTCAGGATGCTGCATTCTCCTCCTCACCCATTTCCACATCCTACATGACAGACAGCATCAGAGAATTTGTCCCAGGGAAAACCAAGTAGTTACTAGAGTACTACTGGAATTCCTCAGGCTTGGATCTTCTCAGTCCTGAGCAGCACTTTTTTATAATATCTTTCTATAATACAGACCTTTGTCAAAAGAAGTATTAACTTGTGGTGTAGGTGGCACCTTAATTTGCCATGTGATTTTGTGGTCTGTCCTTCTGAAAGGTCTACTTTCTTCTGTTAACTTTCCAGCTCATTGCCAGTGATCACCAGACAATAGATTGGCTTGCAAGTTGTCTCAAACACTTGGGACATTAACAAATTCTAATTGGCTATGTAATAGGAGCAGACAGCATGTACAATGTTAAACCACTTCTGAACCACCTATTTTCCGTATGCAAATCAGACAGAAACAAATGTTTGGCCCCAGCTGGGTGAAATGTCCCATTTAGAATTCTTTTTCTCTTCTTTGTTCTTTGATGTTCTGCAAATGAGCTTTAGAACTCCTCTCTTCACACAATTCAATTTTACAGGCCCATTATCTGAGATATAATGTGGAGGTTAAATATATCAGGGCAGCCATTATGTGAAAATAATTAACAGTAATGAATAATGCACTAATTCCACTGATGAGAGATGGTTATATGTGTAATGAAGTGTTGGGGCAGCCCTGACAAATGAAATTAAAATATTTAAACACTGTTTTATGATATTACTTTGCTCATATAATTTCCTTTACCTACAATGAGCCACTTCGATTATCGTCATTATCTTGACAGCTCTGAAGGATGAAATAGTGCAGGTTAATGTGACAGCGATTAGTCAGAGAGAAAATCCATCACATAAAGCAGAACAGAGTGAGGGAGAAAGGTCTCTATACTTCCCCGTTTCAAACATGAGAAGAATGATACTATCAACATCACTTCAATATTAAATGGATAGAATTATCTTGTCATTCATTTACAGCCTCTGAAGAACTACCTATTTGTACCTGCAAAGGAAAGGTCAGCCTTTCTTAATCATCCATAAAAATATGTTGATGGATTCCTTATATCAATAATAGTGACAGAACCAGACGCAGGAAACAAGCTAGGAAATTTAAAAGGAAAGCACTCTAGGTTCTGTATTAAAATATTTTCATGGTTTTGTATTTTTAAGTTTTGCTTCACACACTGGTTTGATATTCAAAAAAGGCATATTATGAAATAAAGTGAGACCACTGGCATACACTTTGTAGAAGTTGCTTCAAATGTTGTTTAAATACCCAAAAGGCCTGCCTATTGTGCAGGTAGTCCTCAGAGTTTTGTTCCTTTTTTTTTTTTTCTTTTTTTTTTATGAATACCTGCAAATCCTAAAAATATTCATATCTAGATGCCAAAAGTTAGGGTCAAGTCAGATTCAGTATTAGAGTCACCTTATTTACAAAAATACTGAGTGCACAATTCTTCCAGATGCATTGATAGAGCAGCAGACATGTCAGTCAGAAATAAGTTTTCTTTTATGCATCATCCAGGCAGGTGGGCAGTTAGGCACCCATATCAAGGATCCTCAGAAGAAAAATGAGCAGAAAGATGTCCAATCTAACCTGGAAGAAGTGCAAAGTAGAATGTGGAGATCAGAAACTTCATCAGTCACTTATAGATCATAGGCATATATGTCCAGAGCACCACAACACCTAAAAAACCCAACTGCTTCTCCTTTCCCAGATCAGCAAGAGGTTTGTGACTCCAATGGTTTACACTTAACTGGGATGCTGTTTCACAGTTCTTGTTCAAATTGAAAATATCAGAGATTTGAATCCCTTATTCTCAAATGAAACCTGAGATTTAATTTTTCATAGGATCCTTTGTAGAAGTGCAGAGAAACAGCCAGCTCTCACTAGTCCTGGCATTTCCCTCAGGTCCAACCTGCTCAGATTCAATTTCTATGTGTAAAACACAGTTTTCTGTTTGAGAGGAATTATGCTGGCTTGGGAGCCAGGTGAACAAAAAAGCTGTAGTGGGGTACTAAGAGGACTCCCTCTTTTGAAATGCCACATAAAGGTCTCAGAGGCACCTGGTCAAGAAAACATTTAAACTCTAAATGGTGTCTTTGACCACTGCAAAAAATTAGTAGTTAGAGCACTCAGGACCCTGTCAGAATAACTGGCACTGTGAATGCTGACACGGTATTTTTACTTGGTTGTCCAAATACAGCTTTTACAAGACTGACTTTTGCAATCTGCCTTGAGAAATGTAAAATCAACTTGCAAGTAAACAAAAATGTGCAAATTTAGAAAAGAGATGCCTTTCTTGTTCATACAAATTGTTATACTTGCAGCCATTCTTACAATAATATTATTATTGCTGTTATTAATAATAATGTTATATCCTGTTAGTGCACACACAAAGAATTGAAGGGTGTCCCTTCACTTTTTGTGTCCAGCATGTTAAACACTGTACAGGTACATATTAGCAGACAACCCATGTACTAAAGAGCTTGCAATTTAAATAAACAAGGCCGATAAAAGCTGCGTGTACACCAGTATTACTAAGTGACATGCATGATATGGTGACAGTGAATGTCATATGTTTGTGCCACAATGCAATGATGAGAGTGGGAGGGAGGTGTTAGGCTGGAGTGCAGGATGTGCCAATACTGCTCAGCACCATTGTCCATCTGCAGGGCTGCAATTGTGTCTTGAAGGCAGAACTCTTCACTGGGACAGAGGCACAGAGAGGCTGTGTCTCAGAAGGAATTCTTGAAAATGTCCTTTGCTTAGTACAGCATAGTGTAGCCACTCTTTCAGTACACAAAAAACCCTGAAAAGCGAAGTGCACACAACATAACAAATCCTTTAGTTTCACTCTAAATACAATGGAAACTTATGTTACATTAAGCTAAAAATCTTATTGTAAACTACACTGAGAGGCAGAGGTGATATTCTGTAATTTACTGTTCTCCAGGATGGATTGCAGCATCTTTATGCACAGCAATTGAAACACTACAGAGGGCAGATCTAGAAGTCACAAATCCTACTCCCAGCTGCAGCTGGTTACAACACAGTAAGCAAGAGGTTTGAAAACTGAGGAAGACAGCCAGTAAAGGGAGAAATACATCAATAAATTAAAAGGCTCATTTTCAATATCTATCTTTGTAGTGAGTATTAGTCCCATTGAACTGGATGAATTCACACAGCACCAGCTGGAGTGAGCAGGGAGGGCACAATCCCTCTCCGAGTCACTACAGCATCCAGGTCTGCTTCTGTGTGGTTTAGGCTTGTGCTTTTGGGAACCCACACAAGGCCAGAATAAAATCTCTTGTATGGAAACTGGGGTCCATACAAGAGATGCATAAGGGACCTTTTGAGCTAATACACTTGTAAAAAACTCATTCAAATTTCAGTGGTTCTTTAATTTTGCTACTTTTAAAATACAATTGACTTCATTTATCGGACAATGAAGTGCCTCTGTAATAAATCTAACATTAAAAAATCATTTCCAGCAAATTACTCCAATAAAATCAATGGCAGTCAGGCTCAGCTGTAAAAACAAATAAATTACCTACTATTGATAGGGTAGGCAGAGTTAATTGTCATTTAGAAAGGCTAAAAGGGATAAAGAAATCTAATAGAAGGAACACATTTATACAGAAAAAATGAGAAAACTGTGAAAGTTTTACCCTGACAGCTCCCATCCATAGGATTGACTTGGTCCCTGAGCAGCACAGGCAGTTGTGTTAAGTCTCAGTAGGACACTGGTATGTGCTTTGTATCTGTCAATATTTACCTGCTTCAGTGTTGCCTCGTGATCTTTTTACCTTTCGTTTATTGAAACCCCCAAACAGGATTTCTGGTAATAGGAAATGAAGAATTGATAGAATTGAACAATCCCATCTTTAGATTTTTTTCAGCCAGGTTAAAAGTACTCTGACCCAATTCAGGCTTTTCAATAGTTCCAACTATTAAAGAAATATAAAGCTGGGCATTTACTAGGTGGATTTATCATTCTCTGATAATACAGTGATGATTTTAGAGTTAAGATCCTCTTTCGAAAACAAATTTCTATTTATTTATTTTTAAAGCTGTCCAGGTTTTCCTGTGAGGACTCTAAAGATCACATTAACCCAATGTATTTCCATTATTGCAGTGTACTCTGTTTTCAGCACTTCTCTTTGAAAAGTAATTTTTCATAATTCTTATTTGTGTTTATGCCTCCTAGTGGGGGCAAACAAAGGAAAACCAAAATGTTGGAACAATCATGTGTTCAATGATCAGTTGTCCCTGAACTCTTATGAGAGGAAAGTTAATTTAATCTTCTGGAAATTGTAAATCTTGCTCTGGACTGCAGAGTAATGCTATATCCAGTGACATAGCAGGGCTTTTAACTTCCCTATGATGAGTGCAAAATTCTCTGGGAATGAGCAGTTTCCAAGATTTTGTAAAACTGAACCCTTACTCTTTTGGTGTGGATGCTTCTTCAGTGACATCAGGAGAGCAGATGACCTTATAGTTATCAATTCTGCATATCAACACTTCTAACAGGACAAGAATTTCTACCATGTTACTCTATAAACAAACAAATGCAAAGTAAATTCAGTTTTGAGTAATTCCTAGCTACAATAGGGAATGAAAAACCAACAAATATCAGACACAAGCATATACAACAAAAAGTTCAGAATTCTTTGATTGAAGACGTTTGGTCCAGAGATGAGTGCGGTAACAGCTGCTGCAATGTTTGCAGTAAGTAACAGATTTAAACCTGCATCTACTGGCAGATAACTGGGCTGGACACATCTTTGTAATAATTTACCCCTGGAAACACTGCAAGTTGTAGCCATATGAAGAACAGGCAGTCCAGAAGCTGTGGCAAAAGGAATCTCTGGATCCAGGAAACACTGACATATCCTTAAGAAGGAGGCATACCTGTGTCTTTGCATCATCGAAGTAACCTGTTAAAGCCACTGAATGCTCCTGAAGCACACATGGCCAGGCTCTGGATGGAAACCTAAGGTCTTGGAACTACCACTTTTTCTCTCATTTGAAGTGCATGGCCCAAGTTTGGAAGTGTTCAAGGCCATGAATTCAATGGCAACGTGAATTTCTTTGTCTTAGGGAATTCTGTTAATGCCTTCTCATTCTTTTCAGCAGCAACTTTTAAAACTTTGAGCCAATAAGAAACAGATATATACTGCTTTTTTGCATTCCCTGTAAAAAAAAGTCAGATTACAATTACTTTATTTCCTTTTAGCCACCAAATCAATTAAAATTTAAGATCTCCTAATATAATACATGTTAGCTTAAGACATGTGTGATATGATGGTGATCAAACACTAGCACAAGCTCCCCAGGGACAGTGGAGTCTCCACCTGAGGAGATACATGGTCCTGGGCAAGATGGTCTTGTGAATCTGCTTGAGTAGTGGGTTTTACCTGGATTTTCTCATGAGCTCCCTTCCTACCTAAATGACTGTGTGATTCTGTGATTCTTCTTCTCAGAAGAGTTTTCAAGGTAAGAGATAGTACCCGGCCAGTACTAGTCAGATCAATTGGCTTGAAGTTTCTACCTAAGAGTTCTCCTGCATTGCCTGCCACAAAGAAAAATTAGACTCTTATATTGCCTGGGGGTCAGGCTCAGTTTAGGTTGCCTATACAAGAATTGAAGACAGTCAGGATTGAACTCCTGCTATCTAAATTTGCAAGTGACTTTTAGTGGCACCTCAGAGCTAGTAGTAAAAAAATGGCATCCCAGACTTCTGTACATCAGAAAATTTTTGGTGCTGGCATTAGAATCAAGATAATTGCACTGATTTATTTCCATATAAGGGAAGCCTACAGTCGTTGTCTTATATTTATGTATCTGTGGGGTATGTATCTACTTCTGCTCAGATAAATCTCATTATGATCATACTTGACTTCATAGTGCTTCCATAACCCCACAGATAAAATGGAATATAGCCCTAATGACTGCTCCTTGAAATTGCTGTACTCAACATAAGGAAACCATTGAATGGTCTGTCAACCCATGGAAAGCTATTCTTTTTGTGACAATGACTGGGAAGAGACAGGTAGAAAATCGCTCTGCTGAAGAAGAGAATGATAAGAAAAGATGAAAAGGTGGCAACTAGACATCCCACAGAACTCTCTCAATGCCCTGCCCATTCTCCCAGGAAAACCCTCTGCTATATGTTAATCTAAAATTTGTCCTTCAGCTGGCCTCTGACATTTGAATCTAAGTTCAAGTATGTAAAAACATGTAATTAATATGCTAATTTTCATACAGTGAGAAAGGAGAGGTAGAAATAAGGAAGGAATCCATCCACAAAGGAACAGAGAGCCTTAGTTTTGGATCAGTGAACAAGCATGAATGTACAATGCAGACAAAGAGCAGAGGGGTGAATCTTATGCTCCTCCAGCAGGACTTAAGAGACAATTCACAGAGTGCTTTGGCAAGGGGGCTGGGCACAATGTGGAACTGTGGATGCTCTAGAGCTGTCACTGTAGGAGGGACAGATAAGGTATTATGGTCAGAGTGTCACCTGGACAGAAGATTATTGCAGTAGAAAGGTGTGCAGTATACAGGAAACAAACCAATGGAAAATACACTCATTAGTTCCACTATTGATGGAACAGTTTGTTTTTTCTGTGTAGGAATGTTTGGAGTGGACATTCTTTGATTTTACCAGAAGTATGTTTTATTACAGCAGTTGTTCCCACTGTGAGTTAGTTCTAAACCACTTTTAAACCACTCCTAGAGGTTCAACATACAAGCAGTGCAATAAAATTTGCTGTGCAAGGAGAAATAGTGTGTGTATTGATTTGTGTCTCACTGCCAATACCCGTGTGTGATCAGTAGCTGTGGACATCTCTTCAGCAAAGTACAAATGCCTTCTGCTTACTGAACATGAGTAACCAGCACCACTTTAGTCCTTGACCCACGGCACATCCCCTCTGGCCAGATGACCTCATGGTAGAGCCTGCCCTCTCAGCAGTGCTCTGCTTAAAGAGAAATGAGCTACAGGGACTATTGCACAAAATCCAAAATGCAGGAGACACCCACTCCTCCTTTGTAAGAGGGTGAAGTTTTCTCTGTCCCAGAAAATTTTTTCTCTGCATCTGCTCTCTTCTGTATTTCCAGATGTGAATGATTGCAATGAGAGAAAGAGTCTGTCTTTCATTTTTTCACAGTAAAGAAAATACTTTAAAATATTGAATAAAATGAAGATGTTTCTGTCTTGTATGAAGAGAAAGGAGGACACTGTTTCCATCTGGCTTTACATGTCTGTTTATATAAGTGTCTACAAAGAAGTGTCTGAATAAGCTACTCTGGGGCATTGCTCATCTGACCTAAGATAGATGTCTTTTTAAGAAAAATTAAATTCACTCTGGAAGTGCCTTTTTTTTTTCTTTTTTTTTTTTTTTTTCACTGGATCTAGAAAGGACTGTTAGGATGTAGACATCTGTAGCCAGGTAGTTTTACCCAGAATATTATACATTTTAAAAGTTCATTTTTTCTGTCTAAGTTTTCAGATAACGGAATGATGAATGTAACAGATAAGTAGGATCTGATTCTTCACATATCATACTTGTGTCAAAAACCAGAACCATAGGAATAACATCTATTGTAAAATAGAAGTTCTAAGATAAAAGAATTTTCAGTCTGTAACTATATCAGTAGGCAGTTCCTGAAGTCATAAATAGTAGTTTGAATTAATAATTCGTACTTATTGTCAATAAAATAACATTATATTTTCAGTTCTATTGCTAAGGAAATATCTTGATAGAAGTGATCAAATTCTTACATTTATTTCACAATGAAAAACATGAACTGTAGGGACACTTGAAGTTGATGTCTCTTCTAATCCAGTGCAGAAATCAACAGAAAGAAAAGTCTTTCTTGGTTGGTGCGATTAGAATGGCATGGGCTCTTTCTGATATCATGGATTTCTGTCTTACTCCTTTACTTTTGGTAGGAAAATAACATATTTACTGCTTTAGAACAAAGGTCTGAAGTTTCTACACTAATTTAAACAATGACAAATCAAGCATAAAGTAGGTTTGGATTCTCTGTAGAACATATATAATTAATTGAACATTTTTTTTTATGCCTGTTTAACCAACATCCTCAAATATAGCACAAATATTTGCAAATTGATCCAATTTTGAATTTATGCACTGATACTAAAAGAGTAATGTGGATTTTTTACGGGTGATTTGTGAATGGAGAATGTGTTATTCCTGTACTCCAAACAAGTCCATTTTAAAGACTGTTTTTTGCAGTAAGTAAAAATTAAGAAGGAGGTTTGCTTTGCAACACTCTATGAGAACAAAAAAATTATAAAATTAATGTCTATGAAAGATTTATTTTAAAATTTCCCAAAAGGTGTTAGGCATGTGATTTTAATTTTCACCATCCTTGAGTACCCATGAGGGATCAACTTATTCATTCAAATACAGAAACACAGAAAGTTTAGGAACTGATATGGCACATTTAATGTCTCTTGAATTTAGAATAAAAATGTTAGAATATATATTTAAGAATATTATGACACATTTACTAGGTATTGTATTTATGCAGTGCATTATGTAAATGTAGCACATTCTGTGTTACTTTAAACAAGTCAGTTCAGAAAACATGTAAGTATTTTACATTTTTTGCAAAATATGGTAATGTTAATATACTGGTGTAGTGTACACAGTTATATAATAAATGTATATCATTTTATGTATCACTTCTGATTATGATTAATTTGCACCACAGTTTCACAATTCCAAGACTGTGTCTTGCTTTTTTACTCTGTGACTCCCTGTAGCAAAGAACAGTTTGCCACTAACAAATCAAACTGATTACTCTTGAGTAGATTTTGTCTTTGGGGTGTCTATAATTCTATAATACTTTATCCACATAGAGAGTGTACACTCTTCTTTCAGTTATGGAAATAAATGTTTTACCAGAGAGCCACCTGTCAGGCCAGCACTACTAGTCTTAAAATGTTATTGTCATTCTCATGACAGTCTTTCTTAAAGCCCCTGTTTCAGAAGTCATTATATGGTAACCTTGATTTTCCTTTTCTAAAATAAAGGTTCTCCTAATTATGCATTTGTGTAAAAAAGTTTGAATATCAGACCTTCAGAGGTTCAAAAACAAGTAGGCAAACAAAAAGAAAATATATTTGTCATTTTCTTCTGCTTTTTACTAAGTGGCTATTTTAGCAAACTTTGTACTTTTAATAAAAAGGCATGAGTCAAAATTTTTTAAACATTTTATTTCTTATACTAGTATATGTTTTTTGTTTTTTTCTTCTGGTATATGCTATGTTTTCAAATAAGTCTTTAAATGAACAAAGAAATGTACAGTGTACTTTCTATATGCAGTTATAAGAAAGAAATTTTTTACCACGCAAGTAGCAAAACACTGGAGCAGGTTATCCAGAGAAGGGGTGGGTACCCCATTGCTGGAAGTATTCAAGGCCAGGTTGGATGTGGCTCTGAGAAAACTGATCTAGCTGAATGTCCCTGCTCATTGCAGGGGCTGGGAAAAGATCATCTTTAAAGGACCCATCCAACCCAAACCACTCTATGTTTCTATAACTGTGTAGCAAAGACACACTTTAGAATATAAATGATTTTTCTGTCCTTGACTTTCAAAATTGATTTTGCTGCAGTAATTTACTTTTGTTTACCCAATAGTTTTGAAATTTGGAGATAAATTGGAGATAAAATTGGAATCCTCTGTCCTGTAGTTTTCATGAGTTCTCTGGAGGTTGGTTTCATGACAGAGCTGTGGTTTCCTCTCTGGAGGCATCCCACAGATTTCCCTGTATTTTTTCTCATCTGTCAAATTCTATGTACACCTGTAATGTCCAGGAAACTTACTGGTGTGCAGTGATTTCAGTAATATGTGATGAAATTATATACCATAGGTTCCAATAGACTTGTGCAGAATAAAGTGATCCTTTACAGCCAAAAAAAGAGAGATAATTTAATATAAAATATATAAATGCTTCTCTTTATTCCCTCAATTGCTGCTTCCTCTCTGACTGGAAAATTTTCATAAGACTTTCATATCTGCAATTTTTATCACAATTGAGTGATATGTTTAATTACATTTTATTCCTTTCTTAGGGAAGATATCCTCTCAAACTCCTATTAGCCACACTTCCATTACGATTATGAGATGACTTATAAGTTAAGAATTAAAAATTAAAATATTTCTTAAAGTAATTAATAAGCTTGTTGCTGCCAAAAGCTTCATTAGATGCGAACAACCACAGTTATGCAGAAATCAATGGTAGGCAGGGTAAGATGAAGCTGAGAGTCTTATTGATCCTTTACCAACAGGCATGCATAGTACTACCACAGCTATCAGTATATGTGCATACCAAACATTAGAGGAGATCCAGGAACATTTACCAGAAATTGGAAGATAAATTCAGTGAACAGGGAACTGTGACATCTACAGCTTCCCAAGAGTTGGAATAAAACAATAACCTGACACTTATTTAGTGAAGATTGATATAATAGACTGCAATCTGTGCAACAAGCAGAGTTTTATAAATAGATATGTTTTACTGCATTTTGCCAATATGTAGGGTTCCCTCTGCAGCAAAAATTTGAAGCGAATTTCACAAGTAAATGTGACTTTGTCTTGGAAAACTCTTAAATCTCTTTTTTGTAACTTGAACATCATGAAGTCACGAGCAGTACAAACCTTATCCCAGAATTACCTTGATTAAGGCACAAAACATTAAAAGCAAATTACTGTGAAAGTATCAAACAATTTGCCCTTAATGTTTCAGTCATATCTGTAAAAAATATGACTTAAATCTAGTTTTATTAATAATACATATTTTAATTAAACGGCTAGAGGTGCATCTAGCAGGAAAAATTGAATCTTCACTGGATTTCACATACTTGTATGATTCATGGGCAGTAAATATGCAAAGCTTTATGCCCATAAGGCAATCACACTGCAAAGCTGATATGCATGTTTTTGTCTGAAAGAATGAAGTCTAGTAAGCCTTAGAAATAAAAATAATAGCAATAAAAATAATAACAATAAATGCTCTAAAATTAATCTATTTTTATAGATTTAATGCATTTCTAGATACAATCCTCATTTTTTACAAGCTGCATGATGCTGAAAATATATTTATTGTTATTTTCATTAATCTCATTACACAAATTTTGCCGGCATGGGTATGTATATATGCACACACACTATCACAGCTTCAGCAATAAAACCATAGGATAAAAATTATCATGCTACAGTAGCATAGCATGAAAGGCTTTCATTGCAAACTGGGGATTGAACAGTTCTGCAGTCTGCTGATCTGCTAACAAAGCCTCTCCTCATTTACATCAAGATTGTTTTTAAAGGTCTGACTGCATGCCTAGTTTGCTTTATCTTTTGTTCACTTCATCAAACATTCAACTTGGCTATATTTAATGACAACTACGCCATGCACACCACCAACACATCTCACCTGGCGGTGTCAAAACACAAAAGCAAACACGAAGTAATTACAGCCTACAATGCTTCTCTGAGGTAACTCTATAGTGCCAAATTGCCACCTCTTACTGAGTGGAGCACAGCTACTGCTCATAACACCCTGCAATAGCATGGCACAGTAAATGTGTGCACGTTAAGGGTATCGAACTTTCCTGAAAGTACTAGCAGGGTGAAAATGCACTTAAAAACTTGCTTTTCAAATTTCCAGCACTTGTCTAAAGACAGAACTATCATTGTCATCAGATTTTCCATCACTGCGGCGATCAAATGTTAATAAATGCCATCTCACAATGTCCTTATAAGAATATGAGGACCCCCAGTCATGCTACCAATTCAGAGACAGAAGACTGATGAACCAAAAAAAATTAGGTCCAAATTTCTCCTGATTTAGAAGGACCACTCTGAGATGCAGTAACTGGGAGTTTCCAGTCCCTCTGCAACCTATTGCATAGTGGCTGAGATAGCACATCCATTAAAAAAATTAAGTTATTTGTAACTCCATCTGAAATCTCTTGTTTAGCTACCACTTACAAAAAGTTTGATCATCAGAGGGATGGGTGAGGTTTTTTCTTCTGAGCAGAGATTCCTCCTAGGAGTCTTGAGATTTTCCTAGACAATATTTTGTTTGCTAGCAGTTTCCTTGAATTCTGCTCTCCATCTGAAAAATAGTGACACAGGGGCTAACTCAAACATGTAGGCACCTATTGGCTTTTACACCAGTTGATATTTGTACCACTGAATTGGGCCACTCTGCTCGACATAAAATGAGTTTAAGGCAGAATATGAGGAAAGTTCTTGTATGAAAAAGGGGGAGGACTAAAGTAGTCAAGAACTACTGAAGAGAAGGATGCATCAGGCCTGAAAAATTTATGCCTAATTCTAAGGTGAAGAGAGAGATCTATTTCTATTTCTTATTCATAATCCTGAGCTCTCAGTTCGGCTGAGGCATGAAATCAGTCATTTTTGGAAGTAAACTGAGGTGAAATGCTGCTATCCTATTCAGTATTTCAGGGATAGTCAAGCCCATATTCTTCCTCTGATCAGAAGCAGTGATTTTAGTACTTTCTAAAGGAGCATGCTGTGCACTGTTCTGGCATATTTTCAGATATTTTCTCTCAATTTCACCTTTTCAAATTGTCCTACCTCATTTTATTTGTATAAATACACATGTAGATAGATAGATAGATAGATAGATAGATAGAGAGATAGATAGATAGATAGATAGATAGATAGATAGATAGATAGATAGACAGATAGATATAGATGTATGAATTCACTGGACTAGGGAGTAAATCATGGGTCCTGATGTTGAATGTTTGAACCAACAATTAAATTTACAAAAATGAAAGCATGAATCTCCTGCATGAAAACTGTATTTTAAAACAGCATCTGGAAAATAATGGGTGAACTGGATATGGAGGCAGAACCAACTGAAAAATGCAGCATCCTTGGCATTTTGGGCCACTTTATCTTCCTTTTACTTTCACATATGTGAATCTCAGGGCTTGCTCTTAAAGCACATTGAAGTCCTAGAGCCCATGAATCCTCTAAAATGTGTTCACCTTAATTTGAAGAAGGGGGAGTGTTGCTAAATTCTACAATAGAGAAACTCTGCCATACCCTACACCATTTTCTTCTTAGCCTAGGCAAGTCCAAAGACCTCAGTGATTCTATCCATGAGAGCTGAGTCTCTTTTCTTACCTGGGATAAGGCAATGCTGTCCCCCTGCTCAAGTTAACCATTCTATTTGTCACAGTGACTTTAAGATAAATAGAAAGGAATTTGGGTCTTTCAGCACATCTCTTGCAAATCACTGAAAGAATTTGTGTCTTGTGACACTAAGGTGACAGATGCCAGGTGTCAGGACGGTATGGAAGGTTGAGCTCTGGGGGCACATTGAGCCTGAAGTGAGGACACCACCCCCAACCCATCAAAGACCTTCTGGTACTTCTTCTGCCTTGATTTCACCATGCAGACGGGTTCAGCTGCGGTGAGCTACTCACAATATGATGAGTAACGTATTAAGTATCAAATATATGAAGTAATAAATCAAATTGCTTTTCAGTTAAATTGCAGCAGCTGTAGCCTCTGTAACAATACATCTGAAATTAAACAGCTTAACCATGGGGCATGAGCTTCTAGGATGAAGAGGAGAAAGCTTGTGTACCCACCATGGGCACAAACTCAACTATTTCAGTCTCATTCTACAATTTGACCGACAGACAGCAGCACAGAGCACTTATAAGATTTCCCTGGCAGTTTAGCTCTGGCTGTATTCAGGCTGTTCTTACTGATTCTCAGGAGACCAATAAAACAAAATTATAGGCTATGACATAACATTTTCTTTGGGAGGAAGAAATGTGAATGTACCTGAACTGTGTTTAGCTATTTATCAATTAACACAAAAAGTAACACTGCTTTCAGCCCATATTATTTTAATCACTAATGCCACAAATGTGGCAGTATTACACTTTTATTTACATCATAAGAAAATGAATGCTACGTGTCATCTTGCTTTTAATATGATACTACAAGACAAGTGAATGAGTTTTGCAGGACTAGTATTTTAGTGTATCAAGAATTGTTCAGTTGATTAATTCTGATTTTATACTGGTTTGATTTACAATAGCTCAGAAGTAAGCACTCCAAAATATGAAGTTCGTTATACACACACACACACACACACACACACACATATATATATGTGTTTATACATTCAGGAAAGTGACAAAATAAACCAATGACAAGACATAACATTATGAGACAATACAGATTTCAAGCAATAGCAGAAATAATTTATAAATTGTAGTAGTGATAAAAGAACACAGGTGTCATAATTTTTTAAATTGTTTTGTTATAATGTTTCATGGACATATTATGTCTTCCCAACTGAAAAGGAAAACTATTGTGAAAATCAAATTCATGAAGAAGGAGTGGAGGAATTTAAATATGTAGGGTGTGGATTTCAAAAGCACTGAGCTTTGATTTGAGCCCTCTTTCAAGTGAAGTCAACTGTGAAACTGTTACTGACTTCTACAGGAGCAGAGCCACGGCCTCATCAATGCAGCCAGCAATTCCATCTGTGAATCCTGAAATGCATTTAGGTCTTGGTGAGACACATCCAGTAGATCTGACATGAGTGGAACATAATGGAGAAACACTTAGTGATTCTTGCAAATAAGAACCAGAAGAAAGAAAACAGAACTAGCATCTGTGATTAGGAAGTGATTCCTGATGAACAGCAACTGAAAAATCTATTAATTTGACTGAATTCCTGCTTTTGGACACAATGAACATAATCAGTCCTCTCCAATGCCTGCTAGGAATGACCAGACGTTTTCCAGTCATGTACAGTGGATGGCAGAAGATGGAGGAGGAACACAGGAATATCTGAGTTCCTTGCCTTCAAAGAGATCTCTTGCTCTACATGGATTGCAGAATGGAGGAGAGGTTTGGCTTCCTTCTTCCCCTACAGCCCTACAGCATGACCCCAGCAAATTTTGCAGTCCTAGACGTCTCATGTGATATTATACCTCATACAGTCCCAGAGCATTTAATTTCATATTTCTCCTGAAAACTGCAACTGAACACTCACCTGCAAAAAATCCACACCCCACAAGATTTATAGAAGTGAGACACCACAGAACCCCAAAGGAGATCCAGGAAAAACACTATGTGATGCAGATGTTCAGATTAGTTCCAGAGGTAGCTGGCTTTCAGCACTGTAACACAAATCAGTCTCTGTTACCCATGCTTTTGGCAAGGGTACAGTAATATAAATCTACCTACACTGTCTGCTACACTTTCTGCATAAAAAGAATAACAGAATTGCTTTCATACATCCACAAAGAGAGCTTTGCGGTGAGCTCTACTTTATTTTTCAATCTCTTTCACAAATATGACGTTAACTCCCCAAGTCAAGCTTTAGGTTATCCAGGCTACAATTTATTTTACTATTAATAAGAGACAGGTTTTAGAATGAACTCCAACATAGTGAGTCAATGCATTTATAGATCCACAGATATGACTGAAGGCAGGGCTGAATGAATTTTGCTCAATCCCTCCTGACAGTCATTAGTTCAGCCAGCTTTTAAAAATGTCAGAGATGAAGATTGCACAAATTCCCTAAACAATATATGCCAGTTACTCTGGTTCTTACATACTTTCTAGTGATCTTATCACCACCAAAACCAACTAGATGTATGAAGTTTTTGTGTGACCTTGAATATACCCCTTAAAGTCTTAGTGGTTATAGAACATAGCAGGACACAAGTGTGCAACTCATTAGCTACCCTGCTTGCACAAATCATCCTGAAGCAGTTTAACCTGCCAAACATTTATTTCCAAAGACCACTTCAGCTGACATCTCAGTAACTCACTTTAGAAAGAAAAGAATTGGTTTTCTCAAGAGGTCTTCAAGATTATACAGTGCTTGTACAAAGCCAGAGTATTTAGTTCCATCACCAAAAGAAACAGGTAGACCAGGCCCTAGCTGCTCTCCAAAGATGACAGTTCATCTGTCTTTGACAGGAATTATTTAAGGACATTGGGGTGATTAGGAACACAAGTACTTCATCTGATTGCCTAAGATTTGGTATAGTGAATCCCACACAATACTCTTTACTAGAGGTATATGTAGCAGGATATATTATTTTGTTCCCTTTTTTGTTCTTTCATTAGGGTCCTGGTGGCTGGACTTGTTCAAAGCATCTGGCACTGTTCTGCATAACATTCTTATCTCTACATTGGAGAGGCATGGATTTGATGGAGGAAACACTCAGTAGATAAGGTATTGGTTGGAGGTCACACTTAAAGAACTGCAGCCAATGACTTATGTCCAGGTAGAGACCAGAGACTACTGTCATTCCCCAGGGATTGGTGTTGGGACCATCTCTGTGTAACATCTTTGCCAGTAACAAGGCCAGTGGGACTGAGTTCACCACCAGCATATTTTCCAACAACTTTGCCAAAATATATGGTGTGGCTGACATGTTGGAGAGAAGGGGTGACACCCAGAAATATCTTAGCAGGCTTGACAAGGTCCTTTCCAACCCAAACCAGATCACAAAGTATGGCAATGCAAGCAAATAATAGACTGAAATTACAGAGCATGAGGCTTTTATCTAAAAAAAAAAACCCAAAAAAACAAAACAAAACAAAACAAAAAAACCAACCCCACAACACATTTGCTTTCAGTGTATTTCTCAAATGTATCATGTGTCTCAAATGTGTCATGTCCTATTATATCCAGTCCCAGTAACCTAATGTGACCAACTGACTCTATGCAGGATGGAGAGAAAGCCTGATCTTAAGCCAGATGCAAAATAAAAAGATGATTTGTGAAGAAGACTGTATGTAGTACGGAATTCTAGAAAAGAGATAATATTCACTCACAGGAATAAGATGCATACATTGAGCAAAAAAGTTTTCACAGTAAAAGTAAGAATATTCCCTAACACACATGTAAAACAATTTACTGGAGAACCTTGGAGTTGTGCAAATCTGATTTATAGGGAAGTATTACATCTTATAAAATCCATACTCTTCAAAATAAATTCCCTTTTAAAACAGTATGGAGAAACAAGGACATGTTCATGCACAAGAACTAATGTGCACAAA
Organism: Vidua chalybeata; assembly: GCF_026979565.1. Taxonomy (NCBI): domain Eukaryota; kingdom Metazoa; phylum Chordata; class Aves; order Passeriformes; family Viduidae; genus Vidua; species Vidua chalybeata. The sequence continues at coordinate 47,964,330 of NC_071531.1, read as the reverse complement.
GGTCTCTGAGGCAGTGCACTGAAAGAAGGAATAACTATGCCTGTTGTGAAGGTTTTTGCACTTCCCTGTAGTCTAGGATTCATCTCACTATTTAAAATCTATTCATTGACTTCTAAGCCAATTGTATAAGATTCTGTCCAGGAAGGAAAGTGACCGCCTCTGGGGTTTAGCTCATGCCACGCATGTTAGAAACCTTAAGTTAGCTGATATTAATTTTACCATACAAATTAGTTCTGTGCCGTTACAACTAATTCTGCTTTTTACTAAATGTGGATTCAGATCTCTCTGAGCTGACAGCAACACTCAAAACTGGGATATATGCCCACCACTGTTCCTCACAACACTCTCTTCTCTTTGCATTTTCTTTTGGAAAAGGGAAAGTACAAAATCATGTGAATATGGAGAAGCTTTACCCTTGTTCTAAGACCCTGCTCTTCAATCTGGTAATAAACAGGTGAATAAAATACCACTTTTAAAACATTTTTCAGACTACAGTTTTTCTGTGAAAGTATTAGGAAGGTTGCAAAAAAACCACCCAACACCTTTGTTCTTTATTAATATTGTGTGGTATGTGGTTAACAATTTAAATCAAAGGGCTTTTAAGAATTCCATGGTAGTATTTAGCAAGCTCATCTATTTTACCTTGTTTTATGTCAGAACAGGAATGTATTGCTGAAGTGAACTCCCTGGTCATCATCACCTGCTGTCTTGATTCACACTGTGGTGTGGCTGCAGGGAGCCACATCGTTTTCAGAAGGAGCTGTTCTTCAGGAACCACCTTACATCCTTTGACAGCTGAGGTGGGCAACCTGCAGAATGAAAACAGAACTATTCCAAAGTCAACTCCAACCACAAAAGGGTCAGTGTGGCTGTTGCTGCAGGTGGGTCACTCGCAACAATTTTTCCTGTGGGGTCTGCTCCTATTGCTCCATACCTCTTCTAAATCAGGTGTAGTCCCAAAGAAGCCAAAAAGGACAAAGAACTGTTTTTTTCAAAGTAAATTAAGATGACTGATTTGTAGAGGAATGCAGAAGCTTGCAAATATGATTTTAAGATTCTAAATTTTTAGCAGACTTGATCAGCATTTCTCTACAGCAGAAATTAAAACATCACATTGGTCATTTTCACTGTTTTAACTTGTAGATTAGCTTAAATTTTAGTTGTTTCCTTCCATTTGACTTGGGGGTTCAGTTGAAACCCCCAAAGGAGAGAAGATTCAATGCCCACAACAGCAGAATTGTGTATGTCTGCTGCTGGCAAAGAGAAGTGCTGAGCTGCTGACAGCTCTAAGTAAATGGGATAATTTAAAAGATTGCACATAGTCTGTGCATTTCTGCACTTTATCGTTCTTATCTCACCATGAGCAGAGATAGTTACACTGATTCATGGTTGGTGGCACAATGCCACAAACTGACATCTCACAGAAGTAAAAACAAATCAATAATCCTTCTGTAGGAACTAGCAGAGCACTGCCCACGATCAAATTTACTCCAAGTTTACAGATAGCTTATTAACTACCCAAATCAAGTGCATATTTTAAATAATGCATAGCAGTGTGATCAAGATGAGAAGGCCGGTGAAATGATGCCATTTGTTTGCTTCATACAAAAATTGGGTTCCATCAACTTAATGCCTTTCTTCCTCCATCTAAATTTAATATGTTTAATTTCAGAGTGAGTTTTGATCAATGTGTCCAAATTACTTTTAAATGCTTAGATAAGATTTTATCAGTCTTCATTTTTCTCACTGGAGCCTGGGTAATATGCTCAGTGTTATAAAAAATCAGTAGCTCATTCCTGGTTTTAAAAGAAAGGAAAAAAAAAAAGAGAGAGAGGATGAATGGAACAAAATGAAAGGTTTTGTTTAAATTATCTGCTATTTACAGATTTTAAAAGTGCTCTAAATGTAATACCGCATAAATATTCTTTCGTTACTTCACTTATGATACTTCCTGGAATAATCCTCTTACCCATCAGTATAAGTCTCTTCCAGTTTATTATGCATCTTTCTTATTGAATAGTTCTTTGTTTCTCAACATATTGTTTAGGTTTTTAATATTGTTAGTGTTGAGAGATAAACGTTTTGGTACATATTGGAGAGTAATAAATTGTGTTGAACATTGATAAACTAACGCAATTACTAGCAAGGTCACAGAGTCAGCTAATTTAGAAATATCAGTACTCGGATTTTGAGTTGTCCCCTGGAGAACTGAAGCCACTTTATTAAAGCAGGAGGGTGAGGAGAAAATGGTACATTAGGATTGATCTTTTGATCTAATTGTGAACCTCTGCCATTCCTTGTTTGACCAAAACTGCTTAGCAAGCAAGAGGAAACACAGCTCAACTAATTGAGGAACATCCCTTAAAAGCCAAAGGGATTGTGGGAAAAAGAAACAAATTGCAATTTATACAGTTTTATGGTGTTAGTTATCAATGAAAAGGTGTAAATACTGTACAATTAATCTTTGCTTTTCACATGGGAATTTTTGAGGTTTGCAGACATATCACAATCATACTTTCAACGTGTTCAAGAATCTAAGTTTCTTATACTACTTAAGTCACAATTAGGCAATTGTGAAAAAGAGTAATATTTTCTATGTTGTGACTTATTTTTAAAGAATTAATGCAAAACCCCTGTAATAGCACTCAGTCACAAGACAACAAGCTGTACTGTTGGACAGCATCAGAAATGCCATGGAATGTTCCTATTGCATGAGAAAAACAAAAAGTGTCTATCTACATCAGAGACTTAAACTGAGGCACACATTCAAACTTAAATGCATTTTTGTCCATTTGATCTCTCTCTAACTGATGTGTATCTGTTTGTATTATACTGGAATCACTAGTATGATGCTGTAGTGGTGTATTATCCTCTCCGCCCCCCAGGCTGCATTTGAGGAGTGACCTTAAAACACTAATTTGTGACAAATACAGCTTTAAAAGGTATGTATTGATTAGTGGGTTGGCATGCTAGAACTAAGGGTAATGATAATGAGAGATGTACCATTATCTTTAAAGGACTGTTTTAATTTGATTCTGGACAGTAACAACTGGGAATCATCCCTTTCTGAAAGGCAGTTGTCTGCCTAACTCAAAGAAACAGAAAAAGTTATTTATTAAAGGACACATAGAAACTACACCAAAACAATATCATTATAGATAGTGCATACTCATCATACATGTTGGAAAAATTCTGTTGGCATTCACTCTTTCTCTGTTTGTTTCCTTCTTTCTTCCCTCTCTCCCTCCCTCTTCCTGTCTCCCTCGCCTCCCTCTTTCTTTCCTATGTTATTTCAGCATAAACAGATGCAGCAACAAAGCACTCATATTGATGCTAAAACCTGCAGGAGGACAATGCTTCAGACCTATTTCAGTTTGGAGATTTTGGGCTTTATATCTTTTTCATGCTAACATTGTTTCACGGACAGTCAGACACTGGGACACAGCTGCAGATCTTGACATCTACATTTAGACACATCTAGGCACTACAAGGCATGTGTTCAAGGAGAGCTCTTATTGGAGTCAGCTGGGAGCAAGACACAGTCAGAGGGATCTAGAAAGCTATCCAGCAGCTCATGTGAAGATGAGCATAGACTGTGTTGACTGCTCCACTGTCTTTGGATACCTAGTGCAGCCTGAAAGTACCTAATGTCATGGCAGTGTGAAGCTACACATAATTTACCTAGCTTTTCAGCCATTCAATTCTCCTGCTTGTGTTGGAAAGAAACAGGGTAACCACTAATTCAGTATTACTGAAATATCGTGAAAGAGTTTAAATATAATAGAATAGAAAAAGAAATGAAAATATATTAAACTCTAAGTAAAATTTCAGAGTTCTGTCATGCAGTAAGTACCAAAATAACTTTGGGTTTTTTGGCTTTTTTCTTTGTATTATCCTGATGTGAAATAAAAGTAGATTTTAAAAGTTTAAATTTCCTGATGATTTTTTTTAAACTTCCATAATCAGTAGCTGTCTTCAGTAGAGAAGTAGTGGTCAGTCATCCTTACAGATTAGAATTCAGTTTTTCATCTTTGAAAAACATAACCCTTAGCTTAAAATATTCCTATTTACAAAAGTAAAGTTTCATATCATGGTCGTAAGAAAATCTTTGTGGCTCAGGTGTTAATATGATCCTGTCATAATCCCTCTTACTGCCACAGGCTTGTGCAGAGGTGTGAGCCACCAGGGTTTAATATGCATTCAGACAGAAACACATCTCCTTCCAGTTCCCATGAGAAACACTTTTGTCCTTATGAAATCTGCAAAAAATTCCCAATTTACATTTGTTAATTAGAAAACTTTATTCTAAATAGACTAATTAATTACAGCCACATTTACATTTTAAATTTAAGTGATTATTTTAGAGGATTTTGTAGACTCCTAATTACAAGTGTTGTTGTTCTCATTAGGATTTCAAGTGCTGTCCCAAATGAAAATGGCAATTGATCTTTTAAGCCCCACAGAGTCATCCAGTTTAACTAGTTCTGTGAACTGCCTCATGCACACACACAGATGCTGCTGTGCGTCCCGGTGAGCCAAATAACTGTGGAAAAATTCCTCTTTCTGACAGAATGCAAGGCAGTCACTCGAGTTCCTGTGGGGTACGAGTGGAATACGAGTTGTCCAAGAGGAAAAAGGTCTTGACAGTTATGCTGCTCAGCTTGAACTGGGGTACAGAGATCACAATCAAAAAAGGACTTTTGGTTGAAGATCAGACATATTAAAAGTATATAAGGCTATTCAGAGACTTCTACAGAAGTTATGGCTTACATAAACAAGCTGCCAATGTGAACATATCAAATACTGATAGTTGTTTTGTAAATAATTGGAAAAAGAAGGTCACAAAATAGGGTGAAAATATTAATGTTCATTGGAAAGCTTTTGAGCTTGTACTATTCTTCAGGTGCTTATTCCTGAAATGGAATTCAGTTATCCAGTTGGTATAAAAAGCAATAGTAATAATTACATTAATAGTACTAGTGTAGTAAAAATCATCATCACCATCTACTAATACAGTGAAATGGAAGTTAAAATTACTTCTTTTTATAGTCTAGGGAACCTGCTACCTGTGTACTGGTTAAAGAAAGTAAAAATATTATTCATATCCTTTTAAAATGATGAGTTAAAACACAGCAAAAAAGTTTTGCAGAGGGAGTATGTACTTAACCAATATTTTGTCTGAGAGATCTGAAAGAATAAGAATGAACCTGTCAGACTAATTCTTGGGGTGCCTGTGAGGAAGGCTGGGTGCCTCAGCTCCTCCCTGGTGAATGACTAATTAGCCAGCAGAACAGAACTGCCTCTGCAGGAAAGACTCTTTTCCCCCATCACTGTATTTTACAACTTGGTTAATAAGGCCAGGTCACCAGGAACCCGTTGGGAATCTCATCTCCTGCTAGCAGTACTGTTTCTGTCCAAAAAGCAATTGAGAGTGAAGATCTTCCTTAAAATTACCCAGTCCCTTTATTTAGAGATGCATTTTAGTTTAAGGAAAACTACTGCAGCAGAGGGCTTCCTCTGGCCACAAAAAAAATGAGTATATATAAACTTGATACAGTAGAGACCCAAAAATATATTTTAAATTCCTCATTTTCTTTCTGTTAAGCTCAAGAAACAAAGTTTCATACAGTTCTAACAGCATTGCAACTGCTTCAGAAACTGCGCTTTCCTGCAGCCTTTTGCCTGATGCCATGCCTTTGAACACTTTGGTTCATACCAAGGAAGAGACGTTCATAAAATAAAGGTGAAAATCCAGAAATATCTTGCTTTCCTTGGGCCAGAGGGAATAAACACAGAGCAGATGGGAGATCTGACTCTGGAGTCAAGGACATGGGAATGAATAGTGTCCTTCTGAAGAGGACGCAGCACTGGCCAGTTGTGACTATGCTTTCACAGCAGAATTAACTCCTGTCTTCCTTACTCTTGGTGTCCATTCACAATTAACCTATGCAGTTTGGCTATCAACTCATACTGCAGCTGATCTCCTATGGTACTGGATAGCTTTGGTGGACTTTGAAATGAATCTATAGCCAGAGGGTCTTCTCTTTGGATTCAGACTTCAGTGAGAGAGCTGATCTCATTGTCTAGAATAGCTCCTTTTGCTCCAGGTCAGTTGGAGCTTTGTACATTAACCTTGTAGATTAACATTTTACACCATTGCATTGGAGATGAATCTTTACTTTTCTCATTTTACACAGGACCCACAAGACTGGTGTGTGGGGGTCATAGGGTACATACTATGTACCCTATGTACATAGTATGTCATTGAACACCTCTATTTAGGCAACTAAATCCCATTTCGATAGTCATAAATTCCTGTCATGATCAGAACTTAATTTGTATTGTGCACAAAGACATTCTGTGATGTGTTGCAAACAAAGATGGTAAGCATTGCAGGAAAAAAAATCATAATAATATTACTTGCAACACAGTCCAAAGATGCAGAATGGAAGTTCTAATAACCTCAAACCCCATCATTATTCAAATCCAGAAAAATATTAGAGAGGAAGGAAAAAAACCCCAACAACCCAAAACATAACTATAAAGCCATTCCTTCAAAACATTAATTTGCACCAATAAACTAATTATCAGCATCCATCCTAGATGTTCTGTCTTCATCCTGGGTTATATTTACTGTTTGATGAAGTTGGTTTTCTGTTTTCTTTCATGAGGCAAATGATGAGGTACAGCAAATGACACCAGAAAATTACAAACGAATCCCTTCAAGATATACAAGGAGGCAGAGAATCCATTCCACATGATCAGAAAGTACAAAGTGATAATAATAGTAGGTTTGATGGAGGTTATGTCTCACAGCTCTTTAGGTCAGATAATAATGTGCTATGTCATTAAGCTGCAGTAACACTTTCCTGACTATTGTAATTGATGGTTCATGATATGGATATACTATAAAGAAAGTAGCATGTTTTGAAATCCCCATCTATAAAATTGAGATGTGTTTTCTGTAAGCTCTGCATTTCTCTTTGCTCTTCCTTAGGCTATTTCTTTGCCTTTCTGAGTCATGAATAATAAACACAGGCACCTTTATTTGACAGTTCAAAGTAATCTAGCAAATTACACGTGTGCATGCATATACATCAACACTTACACACACAGCAGCATGCACATCGATGTTATCCTTTATAAATAGCATACGACATAGTTATATACATGTACATATACACTGTCATGTATGTATACTCAAAGAGAGTAAGAGAGTGAAAGTGAGGAGAATTGCTTATTTTGTTTTGGAAATCTTGACTACTGTGCTGATAAGCTTTGCCTGTACAGCAAAATAAAAGAGGCCACAGGAACAGAGGGATGAGGGTGCTTTGCTTTAGCTGACCACACAACTTAAGTGTCATCTCCCAGTAACTGTCTAGTTTAGCTGTCTGCCTCCCAGCAACATTTTCAACTACTTCTCTTCCAACCACAATTTGGGAAATAGTTATCTAGAAATCAAGACATAAACAATATATTCTGGTTTATGGCCCAAGGTGTAGTATGTAAAGCCAAGGGAAAACACAAGTAGGTATAATGTCGCCATAGCCAGTCTGATCTAGAGGGTGCTATTGGTGAATCCTGTGAGTGACATTGAGTTCTAATATCTAGCTCTCAGCATTATGAATGATGTCCAGCTCCTGCCACTTGGCTTTAGAGTCGGGGAGAGGTCTTTGTTGTTGTTGTTGTTGTTGTTGTTGTTGTTGTTGTTGTTGTTTTTGCAGGTTTTTTTAGCAGGATATACAAATCACAGAAGGATATTTAGACAACTTTTTACTGAATGTGCACCAAAAGAGCCCAGTTCATGGCTCTGCACTAGCAGTGTACTCAGTAAAAATGTAATAGATTTGACACATTCAGATGTGGTTTCTGTAAATTACTTGCATATGCATAAGAACCATTTTTGCTACCTTGAATGCCCCTGAGCTGACAAGCATCCCAATGATATGTCTACTGTAAGTATGGGAAGAGGTGTGTGCCATCCCATTTCACACAAGGCCATAGAATTCCACCTTGGATGGACCAACCAGCTTTAAGAGTGGCTACATATTTTGGATCCTTTTCATGTCTTGCTTCTGGATAAATCTTTTGCAGTGGTGTTATCTATGACCCACAAAATTACTATGCAGCTTGACCTCAGAGACTCAGACAAAGACTAGAGAGCTTCTACAGTGGATTGCAGTAGCATATGACCTAATGATGTATGCTTTAGTTTGGTACCTTAGGCCAAGTCTGCATTAAGGTTTCTTTGGCAGTGCATAGTACCAGGATCCTTACCTGGGAACAGTTGGCCTGTGAATATTATTTATACCAGTGAAATCAGCTTAACAGCATTTTAGTCTTGCATTAAGAAAGTGAACTACATCAAACTGGAATATGGGCAGTTGTGCTGCTACTACTACCCTAGAGGTCTTTGTCAGCAGAACTGTGCCAGTCTCAGTGCACAATACCCAAGGCTGCATCATTCATTGTTTCTGGAAAGATATTCCTCCACTTCTCAAGAGTAAAGAATTTTTCTCTGTCATTCCTTGGCTTACCAGCTAAAGATTACAGTGAATATATTAAAATGAGAAAGTTAAAAGAAAAACATTTGTTTTTTCAGATAAAGTTGTAACTTCAACCTATGGACTAGTTTGTTCAACATGTATTAATTGTTTCCTTAGGTATTTTAACGGCATTTCTCAACTCACAGTATCTCAAGCTAGGATTCTTACCAACATGGAGAAGCTGGGACTTTTTCATCTTTGTGAAGCATTACTAAAATTCCAAAAGGCCAACATCTCTTCTGTATATTTATGTACATCTTCAACAAAAATCTTAAATTTTAAGAGTGACTGATCTAGATAAAAGTTTTAGACCATCATGTATTGGAGGTGTATGTGTGTTTATGTATATGTTAAATATTATTTACCCCATTACATGTTTCCAGCAGTATTTCTAAGCCAATTATTAGACATTTAAAAGTAAAATTACAACTTTTAAAACTATTCACTTTAATAATTAGGGTTACTATAAGAGGCTACAGTAATTCTACAGAACTGTTGCATTTCAAAGAGGAGAAATTATAAGTGACAGTAACCCTTTATCAATTCATTCTAAGTCAGTTAATTAAACCTGGAATTATTTAAATAAGGTGACAGTCAAAGGAAAAGGTCAATGTTCCCAACATTTCAATAGGTCTTCCTCATCTCTGGAGTTTAATTAACTCATTTTGAACAGAATGGTCAAAAGTATGGTAAAACTCATAATTCCTTTCCTGTTTTTTAAATGCAAAATCCAATTCTCCTTAGGTCTGCACAGTGGCTTTTCGAAGCACCAGCAAGAGAAGGAAATTCTGTCCTTCCTCACTAAACCCACAGATGTACACACCTGGAATCCAAAGGAGCTGAAGTGGTGCCTCACTAGTCCATGGCTGACATCTGCTGCTGCTGCAAAGTCCCCGTAGCAGTGGATGTGTTTGCCTTTAGGTCAGGAGAACATCTGTGCATCGCTTTAGTCTGGGGCTAGAGGAGCTGCTGGCCTCTCCATTGACCTGTTCTCACTCCTCATACTGGGGTCATGAAGACCAAGCTTCCTTGAACACAGCTGCTAGAGACAGATTCATGTCACTGATTATTTCCCTTTCTCTCTCTCACCTGCCTACACTCCATTTCACCAGGCCTGCTCAAGAATTCAATCTCCCAATGTGTGAAATTGTGCTGGGAGTCAGCTGTTGAAACACACGTGAAGAGCTTGATTCAGGTGCTGAAAGAAAGCATAGGTCCAGAGAGAGTTGGAGGAAACCCTAGAAGAAAACACCGACAGAGAAAAAATTTTGGTGTCTGCTAACCAAAATAAATTGAAAGTTATGAGCCTGGGTTTGCTGTTTCTTTCCACTTCAAAAACTGAAAGAATAGAAATATAACAGAGAAACAAGACTCTAGGATTAACAGCCTTCTTACAAGAGCAACCTGAAATACCTTGGATCTTTGGTTAGTCCATTTCAAAGGAGCAATGGCACAGATGCCTTCATTGTAAGTGCTTGCACATAACAAACCAGTGAAAAATGATAGAATGCAAATGTTTCTCCATGCATCAGCTACTTCATGTTAGCTTTTTGTGCTTGTGCCTTCTCTCAACAGTAAGCACAGCTTAGCGAGCTAAAGGTATAGCACCTTATCCATGTCCATAACCTATGCACCGTGGGAAAGTGGAGGTGTCATAAATGCATTTGTAACACTGTGATAATTTGCTATTCTATTCATACCCTCACAACTGCAGCAAGGTCAAGGTATGAACATTAAAAAAAAAAAAAAAAGCCTGAATTCTGCTGTCTACTGCTGCTTCCTCTGAGGAAGATCAGTTGGTCTAGAGAGAATGGAATTGGTGACTTCAGGTGCTACATCAAGGCTGTCCAGAAGGATGTGATGAGAAATTAGTATTCAAGGCACCATATATTTCATTATTGCTGTGATCTTCAGACAATAGGGAATTTTATGCCAACAAAATATTTTTCCTAATTTTCAGACCATGTACAATTGATCTTAAGCATTTAATATAGACTTTAAAGGAGCTGCAAAATATTTTATGAAAAACACAAATCTGACTCTTTACACTACTGTATCTTTAAATTATTTTGTTGTGAAATGCAATGTAAAGTTGTACAATTTTGGTGACCAAATAACGCCAGTGTGATTTTCCTAACTGAAAAGCAAATTTATAAATAAGGTCTTATTTAATTATATCTGTGTAGTTTTACATTAAATCCTTATTCTTGTTGCATTATGGAATCCAACAGAATCAGGAGAGGCAACTTTCACATGGAGCAGTCTATCTTTTGGTTTAATGAAAAATACCTTTTGTTTTGAGAAAAATTTTGTGTGATGAAAGCTGATTCCATTCTATAAAGTGTTTACTTGTTTGAAAAAATGACCTGAGCCCTTCTCTTCTGTGTGATAACTTGTGCCTTATATTTTCCTTTGAATTTTTATGCTTTTTCCTTAGTTTTCTCTTGAAAACATTCTCTTACACTTTTATTACTCCTTTCTTTTCAATCCAGGCACAGAGTCTGTCTCCAGACAACTTTGTTTTTCCTTGTGCTTTTTGCCTTTTTATGTCTTAGCAAACTGTGAGTAGTCTCATTAGTAAGCCAAACCTTATGCTTCACCACAGTTTACAATAAAAATTGCAGATGCAGTTTTCTATAGTCTCAGAAAATGGAGCCACATCTATGAAGCTATGAAGCACTCTCTGTCAGAGAGTAATTTAAGTGAACAAATGGAGGGTAAACATTAGGCTGGTGAAAATAAACCACTTTTAATTTCTGGAAACACAAAAGAAACTACTCAGTTGCTTATTCATTGCCAATTTTATATTGTGAGCCTTAAAACACTTTACCATGACCTAAGGGCAAACAAAACAAGTTGGCTGATTCTTTTCCATCATGGAGTTAGAACAAAAAAATTGTTTACTGTTTCTAGTAACAGGGCTAAAATCCATCGTGTCCTTTTTTGTTCATTGTTATCATAAAAGTCATTTGAAAAACCAAATTGCCTTCAGAGGATATATAAAGAAAGTTTATTTTCTCTTGCCTTGTCTTATCTGGAAAATCTCAAAAACCTTGGTAACTACTAAACATGTGATCCAGAATTATGAACACAACGATCTTCTGGACACACACACTGGTAAGGCACTTGCCATCATGGTGATAAACAAAATGTAAATGATTGCACGGAAACCATGAACAGCTGCAAGATTTAAGAGCACTGGATACACTTTCAGGTTTATTGGGAATCAAGTAGCATTCAAGTTTACCACACTGCACAGGATCAGCAGAAATGAAATATTAGAAGCACAGTCCTACAAACTATATTCTCTAGAAAAATCTTAATCACAATAAATTTCTATATAGACCATGTAAGCTTATGCCCTAATGTGGCAGGTTTACTTATAGAAATGTTATAAGATCAGAGTCTCTTCAGCCACATAAAGTACAGATCTAAGGGTCTAAAGGGGGTAAGGTACATAGATGTTCTTGCAGAGTGCCCACAGAAAAGACACAGCTGAGTGAAGAGCTTTGAGCAAACAGATTTTATCTCAGTTGGTGACTTTATCTTCTTAGCAATTGAGCTAATTCATCTGTCCCCAACAGCTCAAAGAGAGCTGAAACTGGAGAACTAAAAAATTTATTCCTTTTCCTATTTCTTGTAATACCAGAGCCCTTGACTTCACATTGATCTAGTTATGCTACAAAAAGAATAAAGTTAACAGTCACAACTTTAGCCCAGTTCTTCTCCACCCACAGGAGGGCCAAGAGCCCAGATGGGCATCGCATAGCCTTGGCAAAGACATTTATTAATGTGGGTAAGAGCTGAATTGGGGAACACATTTGAGTTTAGATCCAAGCTCAAAAATTAAATTCTTAGCCTCATTGCCTGCTTCCTGCAAAACAACTTTCTGTTGTATTTTCTAGTAAATGAAGATTGCACTGTGAAAATACAGATATGAGAAAAGACAGCATGGGAGAAATATAACATTTACTGGCTACCAGCTACTTTCCTTCAAATACAAAAGCTGCATAAAATAAAGAGAGCTTATCCTGCTAGGTTTTGTATGAGCTGGCATGTCCTTGTCTTACTGTGTATTTTGTCTCATAGGAGACAAATGTTTAGATCTTTGCTGAAATAAAAAGGCTGGATAGAGCTGAGCTCTGGGTCACTTTGATGTGCATTATTCTAGTTTAACACACTTATATTTGCAAGTAACAGAAAAACTAGCTGCAACAATAATACGTGCACAAACATTTGATCATTTCCTTCATGTTACTCCTCTTTCCACCATTTGTATGAGAGGGATTCAAAATGACTAAAGCAGAATCAATTGTTATGAAAAAATATTAGATTTACATTCCTTCAAATAATTTATTACACACTGAAAATGCAAGGTCTAACATATCATTAAGGTTAAAAGGAAAACAGATTAAATCCTCAAATTCTATTACATTTCTTGTACTTTTTCACTTGTGTAGAATTACTGATAAATTAGATCCTCTTGGGACTCTTTCAAGAGTTGTCTCTGAGTACTTTTACTGAAATCAATCTAAAAATATTTAGCATTGTGTAAATCCTATAATAGGAGCATGCATCTTTGTTAGATCTTGCCAATATGAAAGTGATTTACAAAAATCCAATGTGTTTGTTGTGCTATATTCCTTACACTACTATGACAATTATTAAATTATTTTCAGATCACAAAATTATTCTATCCATCAAATAAAATTATATAGTTTTTAACAAATATTTATGATTGCAGCTGGATATCTAAGGATACATTCAAAAGTATAATTTTTTAGAAGGCTGTGCATTTGTTTGTATGTGTTTATGTTTATATTTATGTGTATATAAATATATTTAAAAACTGAAACTAAATTGCTTCCTTCCCCTCAAAAAAAAAAAAGCTCTCTTTTTAGATATTTCAGAAATGGTTGCTTTAACACATTTCCAATGCATTTTCATTAATATTTTATTCCACCATCTTATGAACCCATTTCAAGTCACAAACAATAACAAGTACAGTTAGAATGCCTACAAATGTAGCCTCTTTTCAGTGACTTTCAAATACATGGGGATTTAGTTCAATAAGGCAATGCACCTGAATGACAAAGGAACTCAAGTGAACCAAAGGGAACCAAAAGCACAACAGCTGTAGGCTTCTGAGCAGACAATGTGCCTATGTATTCTGGCACTGGGCTGTGTTCGACCAAAAGCAACACTTTGCATTCAACTTTTCTTTCACAAAAGTAGGACGCTGAACTTTTCTTGATTGCATATTTTATTTGAGATTTAACAAGCATTAGTTCTAACTGGTCTGACCGTCTCTCTGACTCATTTTCACTCCTTACTATTTTATGGTGTATACCTTTTCATCTCTTGCATCTTTTTCTCTTACTACTGCTACTCCCCAGCTAATTTGGGCTCCACATATGAGCCTAGTTCAAGTTCTTATTCAGGAATGTCAGGTATCTTTGGGTTCTAACAGAATGTTCTATTATTTTTCAGAGATAATTTTTACTATAACACACAGTGTACATAACTTTGGCCAGTAAATTATAATTGGCGAAAATATCCTGACTTGCAATGCAAGAAAATTTAGGGGTTCTTTTGCAAACAAGTAGTCTTTTCAATTTAGTCCATAGTTTTAGTCAAAATTGCAGGTCCTTATTAGATCTAAGACAGTAATAAAAAAGAAACATGATAACATTTGAGTTATTTTGACAGAGTTTTCCCTTTTCAAATCTGCCACAGTGTAAACAAACTCTAAGGCAAAGTATGCTTCAAAGTACATGTATATAAGCATGTAAGCATGTAAGTATGTATAAGTATGTAATATCAAGCCACATTCACAAGTGTGTGTATATATACACACACACACACATACACACACATACACACACACACACACACAAAAAGGCATTTTTCTTTCTTTTACAGTGTTAAAATTTAAGTTTAAACAGATAGCCATGAATCCTGTTCATTGGTGTGTCTTTGGACACACTGCCTAGAATGGGGTTCAGAGCAGCAGAGCTCATGATGGCTGGCATGCCAAGGGAAGCCAATTAAAGACCAGATAAAAATACAGTTTCAAAAATCTGTGTATGTGATAACATATTGCAGAGTCAGTGAGAGATTTTCTGGTTGTGAAACTGAGCTCCAAACCCTGATGTCCTCCACACTGACAGGTCCTTTCTTTTAAGATCCCAATGTTTGAGCAGTCACCCAGAGTGGCATGACCAAAGTCCTCCTATTTCTGAGGTCTTTAGTCCCATAAATCACCTCTGCTTCCAGAAATAAACTCTAGTCACAAGCCTAGAGTGGAGAAGGAGAGAAGTATATTTGTTGTTCAGAAATGTAATATTCATGGACCCAGAATGGAAGAGAACAAGAAATTATGATGCAATATTTTTTGATTACAGCATCAATTGTTTGAGAGTCTTGAAGGAGTTCAAACATAAAAGAATGAACATGCTTCATCTCCAAGAAACTGGGAAATCCAACACCTTATATTTATAATATTCTACAGTGACTTGACAAGTGGGCATCAATAAAATTGAAAGATCATTGAACTGTTGACAATTGTTTTATTTCTGGTCTAGGCCAGTTCCAAGGTACTCTGCATAAGGCACTTCAGTTTCAAAGATACTGAAGATCAAGAACCGTGATTCTTATCTGGAAATACAACTTGCAATATAACGTTGAAGATAGTATGGCAGAGTGGTGCTGAATAGCTCTAGACTTATCCCCAGACTGAAGAATTCACTAAAGAGGATACCTGTTAATTTCTTCAAAAGACACCTATTTCCCTTTAATCAATGGTTTAGCAAATGCAGTCTAGTATTTAGAAATAAAGATGGGAATGGTAGATGTGTGATATACTGCTTTATGGCAAAGGTGATCAACTTTGCTTTCCACATCCTAGCATACGTAGTCTGGAGGAGTCTGGGGATCTAACATGAAGTCAGTAGTTTTAAAAATGGGTAGAAGCTGCACTGAACCTATAGCCTAAACATGGGAAAAGGAAACTCCATCATTCTGTTTGTGCATTTCAAAGTTAGGACACATTTCTGTCTCGATTTGTGTGAGATGAGACAGGGCAGTGTGAGAGACTTTGGGAGGGGATCTTATCAGAAATGCTCTTGCAATCTGTAGGATTGTAACAATAAAAAACCAGCAACTTTATGAATTGAAAATATTTTTGAAGGTAGGAGGGATTTGCGTTCATGCTGACAGCTTCTGTATCAAGTTTAGCCCAGTGGGAATTGAAACTGCTGAGATATTAAACCTTGAAAAGAGGGATTTATAATGGAAAGGCTGACAGAACTTTAATTATAGCCAGTAGCACTTTAAGCATACTTAAATGTATTATGTTTTTATAAGGACATTATAAAAACCAAAGGGATAGAGGTCACAGATTAGATTGTGCTAGAGTAACCACTGGAACATCTAAGCCTTTAGGCCACTTTTGGCTCATGTTGACTGACTGGGAGATAAAAAGTCAAGTATCTAGGAATCTAGGCAGTATTAGACATAAAAATCTCTTGTTTTTAAAATTATTTCACTAACAATATTCATATACATACATACATATATATATATATATATACACATTTTCCAATTATTATATAATTGGTAGTATTTTGCCTTATACAAATAGATTAAAAAATGAAAATAAGGATAAAGAATCCTTTCCATATTCAGACATTTTCATGCCCAACCCACCTAGTACATTATAATCCTAGCGGGAATACACCATGTCACTAAGAATTTGCTACACTGTAAATTTGTGATTTGTTCATTCTCATGGTTCACATATTTTACGGCTCTCATTGTTAAATACTATACAATATTAAAAAAAAAAAAAAAAACCTGCCTATAAACATCTGCTATTTAAAGAAAAAGTCTAACACTAGAGAAAGAGGTGAGACTGACACCCTGGTAAATTAACTTGATTGGTTTTGTATGGAGCAGCACTGTGCCAAACATCTCAGCCACAGCAGTGCGTTTAGGACACAGATCTAAAATCTGAAGCCAGCAAATTTTTTCCTGAAGAGGTCACAGTGATCAAAGTCTCATTAGAAATGATTAATTTCAAATCTCAAATGACTGAATTACCTTCTGGTCATGAAGGAACAAAAGGACTGTAAAAATTAGTTTGCATTAATCAGTAAATGTCAACAAATCCATGTTTCCCAAGTAAGCACCAAAAAGGAGTCTTATAAATAAACATTTATATAATGTGTTGTATTAAAAAGGTTAAAATAATGTAATGCAAGTGATAATTGTTGATAGGTTCAGCTCTTCTATTTAGCAAAGCATATCACAGGACAGCTGTTGACTGGGATCATGTAGTCTTTAAGAAATCAGTTTATGGGAAACTGCTGTGAGACAGAAGAAGAAGAATCTGTTTAGGCTTCACCCTGAGCATTCTGAAATTCAAGATTAAAAAACGGTTATCAATAATATCAAGATTTAGCATACCCAGTATAACACAAGAAGACTCACTATGATACACAGGTCAGCTCTTTTACAGTCTTGGCTTCTATTTCCAGCCAGGACCAAACCAAGAGTAAGTGACTTCCCAGCTGCCTCATTTCTAAAACAAAGGGAAGACAACTGAGTAATTAATAAAAAGGCTTAGTTATAAAAGTAGCATAGTTAACAAAAAGCATTTTACTAAAGATTGTTCAAGTTGTTTGATACTCTAATCTCTGGTTATAAATATCTTCAATAAGTAAAATGCATATTAGAGAGGAGAATATGTTCCATTTTCTCACAGTGTCTATAATGTCTCTTTCTTGAGACAATTTCCAGATGAATGTAACAGGAAAACACAAGCTGAATTTTGTGAAGTATTTCTAGAATTAAATGTTTAAAAAAATTATACAGACTAAAATCTAGATCTGTTCACAAAAATTTCTGAAAGCACATGAGACAAAAAATCCTCTGTAATCCAAAGATCTTAAGTCAAGACATGCATAATCACCATGTAAGTCCCTGCTTTGACAAATGCAGATTAAGGATCTCCTGCAATCTAAATAAACAATTTACCATTGTCCTTAGTTGAGACTGATAGTGGTGAGTTATAGCTCATATAATTCGTATTTGCTAGTGCTGAGCTGCCGCATAGTCTCAAGCTCCATCTTGGTACCTTTCCAAAAAAAGCCATATCAGAATCATTGTTCATAAGAATAGTTTTGATTTCAGAAAAATACCCACAAAAAAATCAGTGCTTATAAATAAAAATATTCCATGCTAAGCAGTTTTAATGATTCAGCTTCAAAAAGCAGGAATGTTAATTTACAACACCAAGGTATTCATCAGTTCAGTTTGGACTTAGGTTGTGTCTACTGTTGTTTCTAACTATTTAGAGACGCCAACTAGATAACATAAAAAGCATAGAAATAGTCAGGAGACAAGGGATCTAATCAACAATGCATCAAGGATCAATTCTTATTTCTTTATTTATTTGTTTATCCATTATTATTACCTTGGGATGCTTGAAAGACAGTAATTTTTCAACTCTCCTTACTGCCAGTTAAATTTGAGGTCTTTGCAATTTGTTTACTGTTAGAAGCATGGAGAATAGAAAATGGATCTTTGATTTTGATTGCAACTACCGACCACCATTTCCAACACTACCTAACCTCTCTCTTTCACTCAGCATTGCAGATCACTCCTGCTGTCTCTAGACGACACCAGGAAAACGCATGCACAGATGTATTACATTTTGTAAAAAGTGTGAGCTGAAACATGCAGAATTATATGCAGGGCTGTGTTCAAAGGACGGCGAAATGCAAGCATGCTAATCATTTGTGAAGGACTGCAGAATGGAAGAGGGGGAGTATAGTCATGGACAGGCTCTACCTGTGGAACCAGAGATCAACAGGAACATTCCAAATACAAAAATCTCCAAAGGAATTTGTAGATGGTTCATTCCAGGTTTACCTATAGGAATCACAGAGTTTAACCTTCATAGATAGGTGAAGTTGGCCCTGTGGCTTAGGGTAGCAGCCAGTCACTGACCATATCTGTAGAAGCATGACAGTGAAGAGATTTACTGCATGCTCCTGCTGCACAGCTACAGCCAGTTCATATTTTCCAACCCAATATCATCTGAAAACAGTGCTGCTTTTAAAATAGTAAAAAAATAGTCTCTCTCTTATCTTTTTTTTGTCTTAAAAATACCCATTAACTGACTTTGCAGATATCAAATAACTGTGGGCCACTGTTGTGCTGATGTAGATACAGGAAAAGCGGTAAGCATAATGTATAGAACATGCAGAGTGATTTATTGAACTGGTTGTTTGGTGAAAAACTAAGCACGGGGCTAATCTGATTTATGGTTCTAATTTTGTTTGGTCACAGTATTACTTGCCTTTTTTTGTAGTATGAAAAGATTACTATGAACGATAAACTTCAAAGAATCATTACCTCTAGCACTTGCAAGTGTGCTCAAATTGAGTACTTAATTACAAAATCTCAAATGCATGTGTTTTACAACTTTCACCTTATTAGGGAAGAGCTGTTAGAATATCTGCCTCATAGAAATGGGCATAATATTCTAAGGTGGCAAGCAAAAATGCAAAATCAATTTTTTCTTTAAAAAATAATTAAAATTATTTGTTAAACTCTTTTCACCCTTGCAAAATATGATGATTCTAGCATATAAACAAATGTGTATTCTGCTCACAACAGATAAAACTCATTGGGAGCTCACTTAAATAAGGTAAATATTAATTTATTTCTTGGCAAAATTCAATGATATCTATTGATGCCATCAAAATATTAAGATTTTTGGTTTCAAAACATCTATAATGCCAGTACTCTTAGGGAGGAACTGAGACAAACCCACAATGCAGATATTGAAATTCAATTATATGATTAACTGAAATTGCAAGGAAGAAGCAATAGATTTCATATTTCAGTTGGTACTCATTTTGTATTTAAAATATATTGGGTATATCTGTGGGTGTAAGTCCCATTAAACAGCATTAGACCTGCTACACTAAGCTTCTTGCAGCAAATAGATCCTAAGAAAACTTCTGTCTCTAGGTAGTTTGTTATTGCAGAATAAATTTTAATTACTTATTTCTTCTTATTTACTTAATTACTTTTTTTTACTTAATTACTTATTTACTTAATTACTTATTTCTTTTTACTTTCTGTAATTTTGAATCACAATAAACAAGATTACCTGGTATGAGATTAATACTTTTCACCCATAGATCTAAAATACCTATATTTGCAATAAGTAATCAAACAGTGCAAGGCTACCCCTTTGTTTCTGAAATTGTATGTGTAAGTAGAGCAGATAGACCAAGGGGAACAAAGGTTTGTCCTCTGCCATAACTGATCCCACTCCTCTTGAAAGATTCCAGCTGCCTCCAGTGGACTTAGAGCCAGGTATGAAGTGGTCTTTGGAGAAACTTTGTGTTCCTGCACACAGATCACTGGGGAGCTCTCTCTGTCTTAAACCAACGGGATATTTCACTGATTTGCATCCTTATCCATTGCTCTACATGTAACAATAAATGCCACTCTGTCGTGGTTTGACATGGAAGTGAATTTTTTTCCAGGAAGTTGGGTCAAACCAATCAGTGGTCAGGTTTGGATATGGGCACCTGGAGTGACCACTGAAAGTATGGACACGCCTCTGAGAACACAGGGGGTTAAAAGCAAGAACTCCCAGGGGAACTGTCTCCTTGGTTCCGGTCTTCAGAGAGTGCAGACTCTCCCCTGCCCAGCCATGGGCTGGGTGGGGGAGGGGAAGCCACGCGGCCTTGTCCAGGTAGGCCGAGGGGGTTGAAGGTCTGGAACCGAACCAGCTCCTGCTGACGGAAGGATGGAGAGAAGCGGAGATGCCTTTGTCCCCCCCTAAGAGAGAAAGAGACAGAGAACCTGACGGCACCTGGAGATTTGCTGGCAGAGGAGAAAGAGAACGGGGTGGGGATGATGCCCAGTGTGGGAGACGGGAATGCTGAGCAGAGATATCAGCTGTCCAGGGAGTCTGAACTCTTAACCCTTTCCGGGAAATGAGGGCTTTTTAAAAGTATTACTCCTCCTTGATTTGTAGTGGAAGAGAGACAGTCCGGGACCTGAGATGTTAGAAGAAGAAATATTTAGGGGGGAGGAGATGATGAAGTAGCTTTTGGCTGGACTTTTCTTGTTAGCCATGGACTGAACCAAATTCTCCTGCAATAGAGACTGCAATTTATGGGGATGCAGTGGTGACCCAGGGAGACCTGCTTCAGCAACTAACAGCACAGGAATGGCAAGAACAGAGGAAAGCTGAGGAGGGAATGGTGATGCCCTCTGTCTTCGGGAAGAAGATGATCTCTGTTCCTGGACCCTTGGCCCCAGGGGAAAATGGTGGGGACTGTAGTCCCAAAATGAGAAGCTGAACTGTTGTATCTTTGGGTCCATGGCAAAGCATTCTTAAAGGAGCCCCATGAGCAGTCTGTCCATGCAGGGTGGTGAGAGCACTGTGACATGGAATGGAGAGTGTCACACTGGCAGATTTTCTCTGGGTGGTTGCCATGTGTGACAGGGAAACACAGGAGGTGGCAACTGTGTTTCCTGGGGGGGTCTATGGTGCAAGAGAGACTTCTCTCTCCCTTGATAGATTGAGTATTGATTATCTGAAGGGTGGTAATTTGATCAGGAATCCCAGGTGATGTTTCATGGAGAGTGTTTTGGAAATTGGGAGGAGGAGGGGTGTGTTTTAAAAGGTCTTCATCCTGGATTTAGTCTGTGTGTCTTGTGTAGCAGTAGTTTAATAAAGTTGTTTTTTTTTTTTTTCCTTTGTTATTAATCTTGGGCCTGCTCTGCTCTGTTCCTGATACCATCTCACAGCATTTATTTGGGAAGGTGTATTTTCATGGGGGCGCTGGCATTGCGCCAGTGTCAAACCATGACACACTTAAAAAAAAGTCTGCCACGTGTAAGAAATTAGTAGGGCTGTCAAGGACCAATATCCTGGTGGAAAAAGAAGTTGCATTCTTCTTTGTGAGTTCAGCCTTTCCTACAGGAAAGGCTTTTTCCTGTGCCAGCCTCATATAAGTGGCCAAACAGTGTAAAGTAGAGGACCTGAAATTCAAGAAGGAGAGGTAATATGTGTATTAAAATCAAATGAGAAGGAGAAGGACATAAGATAAGAAGATAAGGGGGGAAGACTGAAGGATTAAGCAGGAGTGGAGCAGAAAACTTTACAAGTATTTATGAGAGTCTGGAACCAGCAAGCAGCTGGTTGGCATTAAGCCTATAATATTGCAAGTATCAAATAATATTGAATGAATGGGCTTTGAATAAATATGCTAGTCACCAATGCTGAGAAATCAGCTTTGGCATCATGCCCCAGTCTTCTGGAAGGTTTGTAAAACATGTGTTCACTACAGTGACTCATTTTAGGTCATAACTGTGGAAGCATCAGAAAAAATACTGCTGCTTATGCCATAACTCATAGCAAATGCAGAAGAAGAGCAAATAGATTGCCTCTGGAAACTGTGCCTACCAGAGAAATCAGGAAGCAAAACTGCACCTTCAGTGATTTCCTGGTAAGAAGGCTGAAATTTTTAGGAAACTTATTGACTGAGAAGCAGAATTATCAATCTTATCTACAAGTCAACACATTGATTTCACTGAAAATAAAGAAGTCCTTGTGCTACAAAAAAATGCTACTCTTTCTAGAAAGAAAAAGTGATGATGTTGCCTTCTAGACATTGCATTTCCACTTTCCGGGGTTGGTGTGTTTCAAAACGACTTTTAGTTGTTACTGAACTACAAGGACAGCAACTTACCTTCAAGCACAGCCTGTGTGACCTTTGATGCCATGTGTTACTTGTTGCTGGCTACCCTGCAGAGAGCTAGTGTGCAAGGCTCACAGGACCATCTCCTGCTTTTGGAAAGGAAATGGATCTTGCAGGCATCATATGTAGCAGGCCTGTTGCTTGGCATTCGTGTTCTGTTTCAGATGTGCTACAGCAAAGTGAGGAACTGACTCATCACAGAACCACAGAATGAGTGAGGTTGGAAGGGACCACAGTGGGACATCTGGTCCAACCTCTCTGCTCAAGGAGGGTCACCCTAGAACAAAAGTTACAGGATTGTGTCCAGAGGGTTCTTGAATATCTCTAGTGAGGGAGACTCCACAACTGCTGTGAGCAATGTCTTCCAGGGCAGGTTCAGCTGCACAGTAAAGAAGCTCCTCCTCACAATCAGGTGGAACTTCCTGTGTTCCAGTTTCTCCCTGTTGTTTGTCCTGTTGCTTGTCCTATTGCTTGACACCACTGAGAAGAGGCTGGGTCCATTTTCTTAGCACCCTCTCTTCAGATACTTGTAAAAATTGATGAGGTCCTCTCTCAGTCATCCCCTCTTGAGGCTGAACAGGCCCAGTTCCCTCAGCCTTTCCTCTTAAAAGAGATGATCCCATCCCTTGATCAACTTTGTACCTCTGTTGGAGCTCCATGTCTGGCTTATGCAGTCTCACAAAGTTACAATTTTAAAAGCTAATTTTGAGTCCTGCAATAAATGATGTGTGTTATAGGTTTGTGTGATCATGCAGCAGATTAAATCAAGCACAGCTTTTGATGTGCTATTGATCATCCTCCTCAGTGTTTTGGGGAAGATGAAAGTGTTCTGTACAGTTGATCGAAATAGTTGGGCTAATCTTTTCATTTTCATAGAATCATAGACTCATTAAAGTTGTAAAAGACCTTTAAGATCATAGGATCTGACCATTAACCTCACACTGGCAGGTCTGCCATGAAACCATGGTACATCCACACACCTTTTGAACACTTACAGGGATTGTGATTTCACCACTTCTCTGTGCAGCCTGTTCCAGAGCTTGAACATCAATTCAGTGAAGAATTTCTTCCTAATATCCAGTCTAAATACCCGCTGGTGCAAGATGGGGTCAGTTCTTCTTGTCCTATAACTTGTTAACCAGGAGAAAAGACGAGTCCTCAGCTCACTACAGCCTCTTTTCTGGTAGCAAAGAGCAATAACGTCTCCCCTGAGCATCCTTTTCTCCAGGGTAAACAACTCCAGCTCCCTCAGCCACTCATCATAAGACTTCTGTTCTGTCATAAGACTTGTGTTCTGTTTTGACTTGCAAAACCCAGGAAAGATGTTCACAAACTCCATTGTTTTAAAATTTATGGTGTCTGGGATGCCCTTGAAGAAGCTACCATCCATTTTAGCCATCAGGAGAGGAAGCAGTGTGTGGGAAGGCAAACAGCAAAAAGACAAATGTTGATGGGAGTCAAAAAGCCAAAGTAAATGGATGGTATATATAGGATCAACAGGGGCAAGGTAGATTGTGGACATCCAGAAAAGTTCCATAACCCTTTCTGAAAAGACGACGCACTGGGACTGAAAAGGAAACTGAAGGACGCAGCAAACTTTGCTGATAAAAACAAAACTCATTATACTTCTTGCTCATGGCATCAGCAATTCTGTCCCTATATGAACTAACATCCTCCTTTACCACTGCTCATTATAATGGAAACTACTTTCACATTCTTCAAGGCAGGGCACTACAATAAATGGTGACTATCTCAACTGGAATTTTTACTCATGTGCTGTAAGTTACCTTGGCCAAAAAAACCTTACCTAATAATTGTGCCTAGCTTTTTCCCCTGAGCACCAGCATACTGTTTGACTTAGAGGATTGCTCTCTGGAAACTTGTGAGCAAGTAGGCTATGTTTAGAGCTAGTGTCCTTCCCCTTTAGAAGTTCTCTGTGGAGCTTGAATGCTAAAGGCTTCTTTAACATGATGTACATTTTCTCATTTTTAAAAATTTAAATATGCAATTTACAATTCTGTTTTTATGTTCCAATATATATCATAAAATTAATTATTCCACAATCCTTTTTGAATTCTTCTAGTTAGCATATCAAGTGTTTCTCCTACTGGAAAAAAAATCCTTGAATTTTGTTCCAATAAAAACAAAGGAATCCTTAATATTGACTGTTCATACCTTTGCACATTTCAAAGTAGCACCTTCCTTTGCAGTGCTTGAACAGCCTTCCTTTAGGATTTTGCTTTTTAAAATGTTAATGACTTCCTCCTCCTAGGAGATGACTGTTTCTGGGCAAGTTTGTCAATCAGCATTATATTTGTATAGATACAGTATTAAACATTATACATTTACATGGCAAATACAAACCATATCAATCAGTCAGTCGAGAGACTTCTCGGCAATCTGTGTCTGTAATTTTCATGGCCCAAGGGAATAATATGAAACAGATCTAAGAATATTCATTCAAATGCAAATCTGAATTTCATATCACCCTTTCTCATGACCCATTTGTTTTTGCTTTCCTTGAACGTTAAAGCACTGAAGCAAATACATGTGAAATTGTATCCACCAAAGACCAGGCAGAGAGACATGTCTGACCCAATCCAGCACTGACCATATTCCCATTTGAAGCAGGGAGCTGGCCCAGATTGTCTTCCAATCAACATCTTTATGGTTGCATGATTCTGTGGTTCTGAAGCTGATTTCCACACAAAAAAGTATGCAAATTCACATCCACAAAACCCAGCACCAATCTCTATGTTACATTCTAGTCAATGATCAAAGCCAACAGCAAGGGAATATGCATAGCTAATATGTTCTGTGCTGCTCAGAACAGCACACTTAGTTTGACCACTAGCAAGTCGCTCTGAGCTGACTTGCCTACATAAGCTGTGCCATCAGAACAATATTTTTCCATGAATTTCTCAACTGAAGAAGTTGCCATGATTGAGAGAAAAGCAATACAAATTTTTGCATTTTAAGAGGCAAATACGTCATTGAGTAGCTGCTTATTTTTGTACTATGTCCATTACTAGGAGAAAAAATTGACAAAAGAGTAAGTTTTCATAGAAAACAAAAAATATGTATTTGATAAAATACTGACAACTCTAGGATTGTGCTACAAGGACTTTTACTGGAATAGAAGGAAAAGAAGACTTTTACTGGAAATTCTAGGCTTTCCCAAAATTCTGAGACCAAACTTATTTAATATTTTAATGTCTGAGTTAGGCAAAAGATTTATCTGTATTGAGGAGACATTTGCTGGTGACATGAAGTCACATCACACATCAATACAAAGAAATGTTGAAATATTTTCTAGAAACAGGTAAATTACTCCGATTTCAATAAAGAAAATTGTTTAAAAATTAATTTTATGAAGTGCAAAGTGATGCACTGGGAGGTGAATATCAAGAACTGCTCTAACAGTTATAAGTTTGCAAGCTAGAAATGACAGAAGTGAGATACCTGTATGTAGCAACTGCCCACAGTGTGACTATATCACTCTATTACCTACAAATATCAAATGTATTATTTCAAATTAACCTCTGTTTAATTTTAAAGAAGTTTTAGAGTTTCAAAGGAATGACTGTTTGAGATTAGGTAAGCAGCCAAAAGTATAATTTAGAAACTGCAAATATTCATAAAAAATCAGTTTCTTCTGACAATAAATGTATTTACCATACACTACAATACTACCACAGAAAAATGAATAAAAAAAAATTAATTGAATAAATCAAATATGCACTGTATTGGAAAAACTTTAATATAGATCTCTAGTTTTAATTTCCCTCTAAGAAGATGATCTCATCCTCCTAAAGAAACACTGTGCCTAATCTGTGGACAAAAATACGTCCAGGAAATTATATTCATATTCTAGGCTGGGAGTATGTGATATGCCTAGCTCTACCTTGCATAGAGGAGTTCTAAAGTCACACAATACTGAAAAACTTACTTTTTCTTAACATACATTTTGGTCTTGATTGGAAGACATCTGTTGGAAAACACACAGAAAGAAAAGGACCTGAAGGCAGAAGTTTGATATTTTGTTGTGAATATTTTCCGCAGAATATTTCACTTTCTCATGATTTCCATCTGGCAATGAATATTCACTACCTTTCCCAAAATGAGGAAAATTTTGGATGATTGGATTTGGAGTGAAATGGGAAGTGATAGAACAAATGACAAAATATATTATCCTTGTTTTCACAGTGTGCTGCACTGTCTGTGAAACAGACATTTTGCTGTTGTTCTGCTAAACACAGGTCTTGGCTCATTCCAGCCCATCACACATCTACTTTCAGGTGAACTGAATGGCTCTCTAGGCTCCACTGTCTCTACTGTGTGCAGGATTCAGCACCTTCAGTTACCCTATACCACGTGTGATCTCTACACCACATGTACTAGCTGACAGAACAGGTGTCCTGGAGGCCAGGTAGGTGGTCAGGATGTCCAAAAATGGCACGATATTTAGGTCATCTATTTCCACTGACTTTAGTGGAATATAAATAACAAGCTTACAAATATACACAGATGCCTATGTTTATATACTGAAGGGCCTGGATGCTTACTAGCAGCTGGAGCAGAGAAGGTGCATGTCTGGAGCACATCTTTCAGACATGTTTCAGTCTGAAAAGAAATCTAATCCATGCACAATCATTTCTGTGATTACATTTTCATTTTTTGTGATGAAACAGAAGTATAGAAAATGGGGGGCTGCAGCAAGCTTTGATTTGGTAGAAGCTCCAACTAAAATGCTACTGTAGACACTCATGTTATCTATCTCAGGTTCCACAAAAAAAATGTACTTGTAGCAGCCAAAGGCTTTCTGTCTTCTAATTTGTCCCTTCCCTCCAGAGGTAAAAAAGGGTGAAAATGAAAAGAAATATCTTGTCCTTACTGTGTTGAATTAATAAAAATGAGGGTTTTCACTAAAAGAATGTATTGTCAGTGCAACTTTATTTTTCTAGGGGGAAAAACATATCTTCAACCAGTTTTAGCTATTTGCTATATTGCCCTTCTCTGCAGCACTGGAACTGAATTGTTCCCGGTAGCACAGCACTGAACTTCCATAGGGCAATAGTCCAATCCTCTCTGATAAATGCTCTTCTCCACGGTGGTATATAGCTAAATTCTCCCTGCTCTTAATTAGCTGCACATATCTCATTAATGAGCTTTAAATCAAAGCCAGTCAGAAAGTGGCTACTATCTCCACTTGCAGGAGGGAATATTTCCTCCCTGTTACCCTTAGAGAATCACTAAACAATCAGCAAAGGAGATTTCAGAATAATGTGTCTCCTTGTCCCCTAAAGCTATGCAAATGATCTTTTTTTATAACACTTTTCAATCTAATTGACACTTGTAATAAAATTCTGCCCTGTACTGATCAATCTTACCTTAGAGTCATCCCACACCAGCTCTTTAAGTAGTGCCCTTCAATTAAAACTTCCACAAGGCTGTGAAGACTGTAATAATCCACTTGTAGGGAGAGGGAGTTACTTGTTGCTCTGAGGATTTCATTAAAGAGGTTTAAGACTACACATTTTAGGGCAACAGCTTTGTGAAGGGAGCTTTGTGAGCTTATGAATTCCACATGTTGTTTAATTATGTCCAGGAGTCCATTGTGTGAATTCAATGAAAACCATCCCATTGTTTCAAAAGAATAGAGATCTTTTCCTGTTGTCTGTAACAGGCAGCTTCAGCTGTATTTATTTAGAGCATTCTACCACTACAAATCAAAATAATGACAGAAACCACACACTGTCAATAAGTGAAATACTATTTTAAGCAAATAATCCCAACCACATCACTCTAGATTGATCACTTGAAGATGCCAATTAATTATTCTCTGCAAGATGAATCACCACCAGCCACATATATTTTCAAGAAAACCAGTGAAGTACTCGATAGAGCATTAGAAAGCCCTTCATATAGCCGAAATAAAATTTGCAAGGGAGATAAACCATTTGTTTTTAGCAAAAAGCTACAGCAGTTCTCCAGAATTGTGGCACAGCTGTCAATATCATAGAACATTTTGTATATCAAATAAGCAGTCCTACAACTGCCAGCCTATGTGGTCTCTTCCCACAGGGAAACAAGGAGAGGTTAAAGCTGTTGCCACTTTTGCTAGTACTGAGGGCAGAACTGGAAGAAAAATGAACAATGTTGTTCACCTTATATTTAAGATAGTTTTAAGAATTTTTACATATTGTTGAAAAAAGTTGTGCATGCTCACTAATGCCTGCGGTTGGGAAGAGGGAAACTTCATTTTACAGGAGGGTTTGATTCATTCAGTGCAATCAGATTCTGTGCAAATTAGTGAAATAGCACTATGTTGATCTCAAAAAAGCATAACCAGTGCTATGGTTCACTTTTTGTTCCTGTCCAGGGGATTTTTTCAGACCTTGGCTCGGCATAGCATGACTATCCCTTACTCACCAAGCTGCACACAACTGTAGGACAAGAGGAATGCCACCTTAGATGGATGTATCTTCATTCTTCATTCTGATTCTGATGTGTAGAATGGCATATAGGATTTACAAAGGTAGATGTGAAGACCAAAAATAGAGACTATAGCTTGATAAGCAAGTGACTTCCTCAAAGAGCACTGAGCTGGCCACTGCTTCTAAAATCAAAAACTGCAGCAGGAGAAAAAAAACCTATTTTCTGGGAATAAATTTTTTGTGGAGGAAGGAACCTCTTCTCTCCATATTGAGAGACATCTTCCATCAACTTTCTGCATCCCAGCAGGTGAGAATGCCTCTGTGAGATGCATCCAGCTCAGCCTTTGATCTGCTCACACCTGAAAGTTATGCCCAGGCTGTTCCAGGCTCAGTGCCCTGACACTGAGTCCCTCTTACAGAGGTGCTTTGCATCCCTCTGTGGTTGATGCAAAGGAGTAGAGTTCTGGCTTGCTGCCCCTTAACTAGTTTTCAGAAACATTAACCCTGTAAGCTATCCTTTTAACCCTGTAAGCTACCTAGACTTTTCATTCAGGAGGTCTTAATCAGTACAAAGGCCAAAAATCCACTCTTGATGTTTGCAATGTGGTGCATATGTTCCTACATAGGCCACTGAACATGTCCCTCTGCCTCTAACCCAAGGAGGTGTTGGATTTCTTTTAAAACTTTGGCAATAATTAGGCATAACTAGCCCAATTGATGGGAGTAGTCAACAAATTAGAATGATCACAGCTTATTGCTATTTTATGGGTGACAAAAGGCAATAAAAAATGAAGCTCCAAGTCTGTATATTTCCACAGACTCCAGCTTTCAGTAAGCCTGGTGTATTTTAAGCAAAAGTTGAATATGAGAGTAAACTGCTCTCTTTAGAAGCTCCTGTTCTTCAATTCCTAATGAGAAGACAGAACAATCAGGAAATTTCAGAGATGTTTAGTGGCTGAATATCCCAAAGAAGACACTGAACCTTGCACTCATTTATTTCAGCCTAAGTTTGGCTCACAACTACCTGAGATGTTGTAGTCCTGAACAGTTCCTTGCCATTTTCGCCACCTACATTAGTGACATTTCCTAAAAGCATCTCATTGCTAGCTAACACCAGTTCGGGTCCACTGGGGCTAGTAATAATTTAAAAAATATTTATCTGCTTAGGAAGAGACAGATCAAAGAGCAGCTGGGTTGGGGTGTGGGGTGGGGAGAGTAAAGCAACAGCCAAAACTTGAGGGGATTCTTAGGTTTCAAAATAGGAAAAGTTGCTTTTATACTTTTTTGTTTTATATTATGCATTTTTCTAACATCTCCACAAATATGCTGATAGAACAAATGAATGCATTCTGTATGAAAAAAACATCTGTGACAGTTTGAAGGACACAGGATTCTTCTGTTCTAAGATCTCTCTGTGGACACTGCCCAGAAGTGATGGGAATTCCTAGACTCCAAGTGCATACCACTTACATTAATTATTGAAATAAACTTCATATCAGGTTCAGCATTTTAAAATTTATTTATTTGCACAGAAGAAGAACGAAGTAGGATGCCTCCAATGCTTCTGCCATCTGCTCCTTTGAAAAGAAGAGTTGTCTCCTTGTCTCTTGGCATGGATAATTTCTTATTTACAGAGCTGAAAAAGCAGCTCTAAAAGCCTGTGTTAAGCTGAGGACTTTAGTGTCTTAAAACAGTACCTCTCAGTTTTATTTTCCATTTTAGAATTCAGAAATCTTCATCATGTATGTTCACTCTTGAAGGGCTGTGTCACAAACAACTTAAGGTAAAGATGACATTGAAAACTCATCCTCCTGGTTTCCCTTCTCTGCTCACCTACCTCTCTAAGGCAGCTGAGATCTCAAAGTATTTCAAACATAGTTATTAAATTAAATTAAATTAAATTAAATTAAATTAAATTAAATTTAAATCGAGATAGAAGTTAAAAGTCACTCATTCTGATGTTCCAGATCCTCCCCATCCACCACACCAAGCTTTCATATTCCTTATTTTTGCACAGTGTTCCTTAGTATGCAGTTGCTATACTGTTCATCGCTAAAGAGTGGTTATGTACCTAGGATTCTGGTGTTGTTCCCACAAGTAGGAAACTGACTCATTCTACACCTACACATTTTTCTACCATGGTTAAATCAGAGGCTGGCATCTTAAAAGCCAAAAGGAATCAAGGTCCAAAAACATATTCTTTCCATAAGCTTGTACTCAAAATCATTTTGAAAGGAAGTATTGTGAGTTTTGCTGTGTTCAGCCAGAAACCATTAGTGAGCCACCACCCACCAAACCCTCAAAATCAGAACATAGTAGCAGCTAGCCTTTCTCTGAAGAACTGATTGATTGTCCTCTAAAACCCTAAGATGTGAGAGATATGCCAATACCAGGAATATTTTTCACAGCAGAACTTGCAGCAACCTTCCCAAAATCAAAAGCAAAGAATGGAATTTGCGTGAAGGTGGTTTGGAGGAGGTGGCAGGAATACTGAGTATCCTCACCTGCAATACAAATGCCTACAAGCTAGTCACTTATATGTCCTTTCTATACATGCCAGGCTTTTTTCCTTTGTCCTTTGATTGCTAAACTTCAGTCTTTCCAGGGTCTTCCATAATGCTTCTGTCCTCTCACAACCAGTTTGGCTTACATACTGAAGACTATGATTGTGTTCATCCTTCATCTTAAAATCCCTGTTCATTCCCTTTCTTCTCATAGACCATTCAAATTAATTTCCTTGCTCCCTGCTACAAAGCCCACATGGTTTTTGAGAGGTATCAGTGAAGCAGGACATTTCCCCCGCCCCCCCCCCCCCCCCCACACAATTAAATCTGTATTGTTTGTTCTGTGGTTTGATCTGTACTGTTTGACTCTCTGTGGTCACTATGAGATTAGCATTTTGCCTCAACATTTCCAGCACCCTGGCAATATCTTAGGTCTGTTCAAAATACTGTTCTCACCTAAAAACAGCAACAACGTTTGTGAATAACATGAATTGATTGTGAATCAACTTGGGAGTAACTGTGAACTAATTAGCACAGGGTATCTTAACATAAATTGGATGGATGAAAAAACCTATTCAATTAAACACCTGTTTGTTGAATGAGGTTTGTCCTATTTGATTAATGAGCCTGAAAAGTTAAATAACTACCCAGGTAAATGCTCTTTTATCTACTAAACTCTTCATCCCTGTCTATTGAGATTTAAATAAGATGTAGAATTTCAGATATTTTAAGAATTAATTTTGCATTAAATAGAGGAAATAGCCGTACATTAAATATTTGGCAACACCTTTCTAGGGCCACTTTCATTTATTATTGAGTGATGGACATTCAGCTAAGGAGGGAAAGTTATGGTCTAGACTCACCTGATGATGCAGACTGCACTGCTGTACTTCTGGTGAAACTGAGGCAAAATCAGCCTGAGAGTAAAGACTGAGAGATCTTTCTTTGCTACTGAAAATTAAACTGCACACATTTAAAATTGAAAAAAGGACTATTATAACCATGTAATGGAATTTGGATTAATACAGGCTTGAGTGCTTTACTCATTAAACTCTATAAAGAGTAGATGACTCCTGTGGGGGATAGCACATCCCTTATGAAGACATTCAGCTCTGATATTTAAAAGAGGCAGAAAGATGCTAGAAGAAAATTCTCTGTCTTGCTGCTGACCTCTGCTTGGAAAGTGATCTTTTAAAATCTAGAGTAATGGTACATTTAATCTGCAGAAGACAGATAAACAAAGTGCCTGGGGAGTTACTTGTGACAGGTATTCATGAACCAAAACAAGGGAAAAGACAACTGAAATCAAATAGCTATTGTCAGCACAAGAGCAATACCAATAAAAGCAAACTGAACATTTAGTTTGAAATCAATTCTGCTGAACCAGAACTAACAATGGCTGCAATGCAAGGATTCCCTAAAACAATTAATTTTAAGACTTGCATATATTTTTTTTGTTACTGGGAGGTCCAAATGTTACATAAAAGCCATGTGGTCATTGGTGATATTTTCTTTCCAAAACTAGCCTAAGTTGTTCTAATTATTTTTATTATTTTTTTTCCTGCAAAACAGTATTCTGAAAGATGCTTGATCAACAAAATATTTCTAGGATATAGGAATAACATGTTCTAAAAAAATTTTGCCATGGTTATTGCAGTGGGACCTCACATGTTAGGGTGAAGTTATGACCACTGGTGACACATTTCACAGTGGAAAGAGTGTAAAACTCTGTACAAAATTTCTTTAAGCACTTAAAGATAAATAGATAAGAAGTCTGTGGGGGATTACTCTGAGGTAAAAAACATTGTGGACTTGACATGCTTGCTGAGTAGTTATTTCTGATACAATATAACTTTGTTATAAAGTAGTTTGGCAGTTTTTTACTTTTAAAATTGTAATAGCCTTAGCTCTCTCTCTTTTGTTTCCAGCCTTGAGTTTTTTATTACTATTATTTATAATAATAAATTGAGGATGGAAACTTTTTTAACACTCTGAAATTATTGGCATATACTTATTGGCCATATCTTAATCCTACTCATACCTAAAATCAGTTTACTTGTAGAGATGAAAATGCATAAACAATTGCAAGAGACTTTCTGAGACATCCAAATATTTTTAATTTCCCCAGAAGTTAGGGCGTGGTCTAGAAATGTGATAGCAAGAGTTTGAACTTTAGGTTTCAGGAAAAAAAAATTGAGGATGATCTGTACCTCTTCTCAATGAAGCTGCACAAAAGTCCCCCTCAGTACTGCAACAGTGGCAAAGCAAATTACTTTGTCTTTCATTTAATCTAATTAAGAAGTAGCATGAGAAATGATCAATGTCATTGTGCTGGCAGTCCAAGTTTTTCAAGCAAGCAGATAAAACTGTAACACAGGCATACAGATTGTAAGGCTTTTCTCACAAAATAAAAATATGTCTTTTTATTTCCTTCATGGCTTTTTAGCTTTCAGCCTTAGTTCTTCAAACTTTTCTTTGCAAGCATAATCAGTCAATTAATTTTTAAACTTATTTTTAAGAAAAATAATCATCTTTTCTATGGGGACTCCTTAAAAAGAAAGCCAGGCTTGCTACCGAATAGGTAGAGATTTGAATTCAGGTATTTTGCTAAATATAACCCCATTTTAAAGTTTTCTCACTGTTGGCTGGTCAAGACATCTCTCCTCTGTGGAGGGCCATGAGTATTCAGTAAGTCACAAGATCAATCTTGACTCTCCCTCTCTGGTTTACTTTTTTGGGAAGCCTTTGCTACGCCCAAAGAAAAACTGATTTTGCCCTTGGTTGGCTTTACAGACTTTTGTAAGGTTGTAAAGCCAAGTGCATGTGATACATATGAGTATGATACAGTATGAGTGAAAGGAGAGTGGGCACGAAGATGCTAAATGTTGTCAGTTGTGAGGTTAGAAGCTCTGGGGTGTAATCAAGGTTATGACATTCTCTCAGTGAGAAATGTTAGACAACTGATCCATCTGCTCTTTCATGAATCACCTGACTCAAGGAATGATGATTAGCTGCCTCAAAAGTATAACATAATGCATAAGTGGTGTTTGAATAGTGTTTTAATTGGGTTGTAAAGGCAAACTTTTTTTGAAAGAAATTTAATTTAGCTAAAATGCTAGACTGGGATTTCTGCTTAACGGGAGAAACAGGCCTCGAAAGGCTGTCCAGCACCGATAACATTTGGATTGGCAGTCAGTCCTCTCAAAGTCTCCTGCTTTTTACTGCACTTGGCAGTGACAGGTCCCAAAATGTTTCATACATGCTGCAAGAGGCAAAGTACGTGACCTGATCTCTCTGGATGAACTGAGATACCTGATTTGCATCTCAGTTGTCCCTACACAGGGAAGCAGGACTTCAGAGATGAAGTTCCATATCTAGTCCATGCAAGAATGCAACTGAAAGTTCCACAAAGAGAACTAACCTTTAATGCCCAAGCTAAATGTGTATTCATGCAGAAGGCCCCAAATCACCTGCTTTTGGGGGGACAACAACACTGTGCATCTTAGCGGCATCTGATGTACAGGTCACAGAATCACAGAATCACAGAATGGTTTGATTTGGGGGTGACCTTAAAGATTATCTAGCTCCAACCCCCTTGACATGGGCAGGAACACCTTTCACTAGACCAGGTTGCTCAGAGATCTATCCAGCCTGGCTGTGAACACCTCAGGGGATGGGGCATCCACAACTTCTCCAGAGAAGTGTCTCACCACCCTCACAGTAAAGAACTTCCTCCTAATCTAAACCTACTTTCTTTTCATTTGAATCCATTGCTCCTTTTCTTGTCACTACAGGCTCTTGTAATAAGTGCCTCTCTTATCTTCCTCTGGGCTCTCTTTAGGTACTTCAAGGCTGCAATTAGGTCTCTCTGAAGCCTTCTGTTTTCCAGGCTGAACAATCCCAATTCTCTCAGTCTTATGAGAAGTACTCCATCCCTCTAATAATCTTGGTGGTCCTCCTCTGGACTCACTCCAACAGGTCCATGTCTTTCTTGTGCTGAAGACCTCAGAGCTGGACACACGAGGTGCAGCTAAGGCGACCACTTCTTCCTTGTAACAATGAGGAGAATCTTTCTACATCTGTCCCCTCAGTCTAACAGGCAGCACTATACTTCCTCCTATGGAGAGACTGATTTTAAAAAGTCTTATCAAATCCCTGTACAGTTAAAGCTCTACACTTCCTTCTGGGAACCTACAGCCAGCTCAAACAAGATGACTTGAACTTCTCAGGCTGAAAGAACGTGTCTTCTGTATAACATGTCGTTAATGATTTCCCTTTGTGATTGCATTTGTAACACAAAAATCTTATCATACTTTCAAAGTTTGGGGAAAAAATTTCTGAACAAATTCCTTCATTTCAAAGAGGCCAAACTTATTTTGGGGATGCACAGTTTAGCTTTTACTGAAACCATTAGCTTTTAATCTGTAGATTCTAGGGGCGAGGTGGGATTAGATGGTGGTGTAACAGGCTTCCTTTTGCTGCATAGCCTTCAAGAAGCTTCATACAAAAAAGACTCTGGCTTGCCAGACCTTGTCAGAGGAGAACATCTGTGAAAAGTTGGTTGCTCACAGACAACTCTACATTTTTGTCTGTATAAAACAATCATCTTCCCACAGACCATTTTAAACAGATAATAAAATTCCTTTGTATTATCACATTAGTCACTACACAGCACCCTCGATTGCACAAATTTTACTAGGCAAATTAAACAGTATATATTAGCTTTAACTGCAGTAAACTCCCACTATGTGCACCAAACAGTTTTACGTCTGGTAGTATCTGTATTGAAAGTACAACTCAGTGTTTGCAGTTACTGAAATGGTTTTCTTGCCATCAGAGAAAGACATGTTTCTTTTTCTCTTAAAAAGACACATAACTATGTAAAATTAAATACAGTGTTTCAGCAAACATTAAATCTTATAGAAAGTGCCTTGTAGTGTCAGTTTATGTGACAGGGATATACTTATTTTTCTTGATTTCTTTCCTAAAATTTTTAAGTATATATTCATATGAAAACTCTAAGTTTAAATGTGATGGGATTTTACTGACCATTACCACAACCTCACAGCACAACTGAATGCTCATCCTATACTGCCCACTGACCTAAATATCACATATGTATTTCTGTATTTTCCATGTACATCCCATTGAAAGGCATTGAAAAAATTCCATTAGCATTTTCACTTACACAGTCTTAGGCTTCTGGAGTTTCTTTTGGGGTAACCTGCAGAGAAATGTCTGTTACTGTGGGAAATGTAGTTTGGTCATCATTCTTATGTGTAGCTTTCTGTCTCACATATCTGTTGCTTTGCCATTAAGCTGAAGAGTAAACTTTTCATAGCACCAATTGCCTTTGTGAGATTTTGCAGAGGATTTGTTAGGTATTGTTATCACAACCGGTCCTGTTACAGACCTGAAGACTTCTGAGGCATAAAATGCTGAGAAACTGGTGAGTGACAAGGGGAGCTACCTGGGCATGTGAGGGTTGCTTTTCTAGCATGTTTCTCGCAAGGACCCTCAGCCAAAATCCTGACATTGTCACCCACAAACTGTGCTAGAGGGTCAAAAGGCACAGGCTGCTCCTGCAGCACAGGACAAAGTGAAGACGCCCTTAAAATACTTCACATTTTGCTGCTTGGAATTGAACAAGGGCTTTTAGAGCCTGCTGTGGTGCTAATGGACCTGTACTGAGAGAGGGCACCCTCTCTGGCACAGCACCTCAAGTCTGTTGTGGGTTTAGCTTCTTCTGCCTATCCAGACAAGGACTCTGCATTTCCTCCAGCAGTAAGTTGAAAGCTATTACATACAGGTTAATTTTTAAAACATGAGTTGAGCAAAATCATCTCTGTGTGCTATCTTCCTGTTGCTCAGGAAGGTGCCTTGCGTGAGAGTTGCAGTCCCTGTGATTGAAATTCAACACAAAAGTCCTCCTCTGACATTTGGCTGTGCTAGAAACACACCAAGACCTGACGTGGCTTTGACTTAATATCTCTACTGCCTACCCTGGACCTGAAAAGGCTGGATGCTTTTGCTGGTGCGAGAATGGAGGAAGAACACAAAGACTTTGGACCCTTTCATCCCTCACTTCAAACAAAAGGTGTGCTGAAAGAAAGAACTTGGGAAATAACTCTTGCTTGAGATTGGGAAACATCTCACACCTTGCTGCACTAGTCATGTGAATCTCCCAAAAAGGAAAACACCTTAGGAAAGTGCTTGATTCTATAGGCAGAGAAGCAAAAAGGCATCATGTTCTTCCCAGCTGATCCTCTGCTCTGTGGAGATGATCGCACTTATCTAAGAATAATGCATCTCCTCTCACACCCTATAGTGGGAAGACTCCCCATCTGACGTGCGCTACAATTTCCTCTGTGCCAGTGTTATCCAAAAACCACCATTATTAGTGAAAAGGAAGACAAAAATGAAAGGATTCTGTAATTTAGGAGGTACCAAACAGATTTCACACACTTACAGGATTGGATGTTCTAACTGGATGTTCTAACAGGAAAAGATCAGAACAGTGATACCAGTGGCACAGCACTTTTCTGCAGACACTGAGGGATTTCTTTACAGATTTAAGAGAAGGGTGAGGAAGCAGTGCAGGCCTTTCTCTTTCAAGCAACCAATTTGGTGCCAGTAATTTAAATGATAGGCTTTGGGTGCAAACTCCAAGTGCCTGAAAGCCTCACTCAGCATGAAACAGTTCTTTAATCTCGGGACAAATACGATCCTGTGGTTGCCTCCAGCCATTAATCAGAAGTTTGGAAATTTTGCTTCTTACACATCTCTATCCCAAGAGCAAAATTAACTTACACCTCTTTCTCACAGAGATAAAACAGCAGAAAATGTAAAAGGCGAGTGATGCTGTGCTAGGGGAATAAGGCAAAGGATATGTTAAAAACTGATAGCTTATTCCCAAAGAAACAGTATGAACTCAGCCAAGCAGAAAAATGTGCAAATACTACTCTTAATTCACTCTTGACAATTTGTCATTTATAATATTTTCTTTAGAGTCTGTGAAATCACAAACTCAGTGGGTAAACTGCTGCTATTTCTCTTGTTTAGCTGCTTGCCCGGGGAGGAGAATGGGAACATGGGCAGGGGGTTGTAGTGAGCTAATTAAAAATTATCTGGAACCCTAAAAGTTAACACTGAGGTACTTATGGTAGCATTTTTCTCTCATTTACATATTTAATTCCTTTTAAAGCTCATATATATGATAGGGAAATCTCAACATTTTCTTGTAATTTATTTTTTCCCATAATGTTGTTTTAATATTAATACATTTATAATAAATTCAGTATAGAGAAATCTATACACACATGTATGTGCAGGAGTTTGGAGGGCAATTTACTAAAATGATGAAGTGACATAGACTCTTTAAGTCTTATTGACTTTCAGGGGAGCTATATTTTAAGCTATTTTTTTCCAAGGAAATTGATGGATAAAGGGGTTTTTTTGGGAGGTAATGAAAGCTGTGCACACTAGAGCTAACAAATATATGGCCAGAAATTTAGGAATAAGTTACCTTAATTTGTGGCTTTGTAAAACACCAACAAAAGATGTAGTTCAATAGACAGTATAGTGCCTTGTGAATTTGACAAATAGCTGTGATGCAAATAAACAGAAAAATGAGGCAGCCAGTAAATAAATTATCGAGTGAGAAGTTTTTGTTTCAGTGTTTCAGTGTTTTTTAGGGTGAAATATATTGTTTTTTTAATTTGAATCTTTTTAGTGAAAAATCTTTTCAAGTCTACCTGTAAGGAAATATCTTGGTTTTATTTTTCAGCCTGAAGAAAAATAAGAGGTTTGTTATCTCTTTCCCCCCCACCCTCCCCACTTATTTGGCATGCTAAAACCCTGTCATTCACACTTATTCCATTAATTTTGCAATTATTTTATTTTCTAAATCACTTCTCTTTTTCTCAATATTTGTACATTCAGTGTTGAAACTATAATCACTGCAGCAACACTGTTATTCCAAGTAATTATGTGAGTCTGTTTCCTCATGAAAAATGACCCCTCAGGCATGTAAAAGTTAACTGTGGGCCTTTAAGTTTCATTATGTGCTTCTTGTCTTACTGTCAATTTGGAGGTAAAATTAAGACCTGAAACTGATCTCCTAAATCCTAACTACAATACCAAATTCCTTTCCATAAGAAAAATACTTGATCACCCCTCTGAGTCTTAATCAAGTAGATACAAAGTGTGGCCCGATGAGCTTATAAGAAGCTGAGATTATTTTTTTTTAATTATTGCTTCACTGCATTTGAAGATGAGAGTTTGACTCCTAAATCATGTAGGTATCTTGGCAAAATTGTCCAATTATTGCAAAACAATCCAACATATTTTTGTGGATAATTTTTAATAGAAGAGAAAAGTCCACAAAAAAAGTGCTACTGTTCCAGATCATACTTTTAATGGAATTAGTTTAATGGAAGCTCCGATGTTCTGTTTATTTCAGTGTTTGCAGTCTTCCACTGAGATATTCAAAGTCAAAAAAGAATCATCCTTTAGAGAATTCCCAAAGATTAATGAGTAAAAAGTTTAGGGTTTTTTCCAAAATAGTCTTCTGTCTTGTTTTGATTCCTGTGTATTCCAAATATATTCCAGTTGCCACAGAGATCAACATGAGTTGAGCACTTCTTGCCCATACCTACACAATGCAAGGTTTCATCCTTAATAATTCTGGATTGAGTTGTTTCTTTCCTTTATATCTAGGTCTGGAAGATATCCATTCATGGACTTCAGCAGAAGCCAAATGGCTGTGCGGGGATAGGCATCTGCCAGGATGAGCCTTTTGTCACACAGGGCTTTTTGTGTCTTGGTTGCTTCAAGATACCTGCATGCTTTGCTCAAGGTTTTCTGGGTTTTATTAAAAGAAAAATCTAGGCCTTTGTCACTGATCTGTGCTTCTCTGCATGTGTTAGCTAATGTCTTACTGTTCCAATACATGAAAAAAATTTCCTTTCTCAGGGAAGCTTTTTATCCATCTGTTATACAAGGATAATGGTTTTATCCATTAGAGGCCAGGGCATAATCTGATATGCATTTTAGAACAAAGTGCAAAAGAATCTCATCCAAAATACCACTATAAGCTTTCTGTCAGCAGACTTTTCCCAGTCACTTTTGACCTGTACATGTACCCACTGGAAGTGGCTCAATGTAATATTAAACCCTAATATTCACAGTCAGTCTCTCAGGGACGAATATAATAAAAAAGTAGATAGGAAAAGGACCTGGAGACTTTATCTTGTCCACTGCATTGTTGCAGTAGAGGATCAGCTCTGTTCACATCATTCCTGACCATTATTTCTCTAATATGCTCTGCAATGAGAAATCTGCGGGTCCTGGTGTCAAGGTGACCCCAAGATTGTAAAAGTCCTTGTTTCCCAGCCCACGCAGCCAAAGAAGTCTGAATGCGTAGGGTCGGCTTCTCAAGGTTGTTTGTTTTCTCTTATCTATAACATTCCTCCTCTGACCTGCTGAGCTCTGTCTAGCAAGTCGGCCCTAGCATTCTGTCTGCCCTCTAGGGCGGTGTTACCATTTTATACCAACAGCTATGTGTACTATGTTTACAATAATGTGCCAATATCTGTCATTTATGTTGGACAGTGTGTCTCTACCTTAAACCAATAGAAAAGTGTCACCATCACACCAAGACATGGAGGGCAAGAAGAAGGAGAAGAAGGTCAGGACACACCCAAATCCCTCCATCTTGTCCCCTTGAACCTAAAAGGCCCCAAAATTCTACTTTTTCACCCTGTGTTAATTCAACTACTACACTACTCAGACCCTTGTGACTTGTAATTCCTCATACAAAGTTGGAATTTTTTTCCACGGGATAAAATTGAAGCCACAGGTGTTTTTGACTTCGTGCTAAGGTCTCCGAGCCCCCACCAGGGTCTCAAGAAAGCCAGGGAAGCCAGAAGGATGTCCTGGATTCCCACAGAGAAATAATCCACAAGAGAGGCACACAGACTACCCTAGTGCTTCAAAATCCCTTGCCA
The DNA here is from genome assembly GCF_026979565.1 of Vidua chalybeata. Lineage (NCBI taxonomy): Eukaryota > Metazoa > Chordata > Aves > Passeriformes > Viduidae > Vidua > Vidua chalybeata. Next base: position 47,923,043 of record NC_071531.1, on the reverse strand, counting down.
TTAAAAGCTTCTTCTGTTATGAATGCAATGCATTCCTTCTTTTCCTGGTCACATGAATGTGAAAACAAGTCTCTTTTTTCTTCCTGAAAAATAATTATATGAGAATAAAATTCACGTTCTTGGAAATTCCTACCATGTCCCCATTTGAACTGCTGTTCCTTAGATGGAACAATCCCAATTATAGAAGTCAAAAAGCTCTCTAAATCTCTTCTAATTCTTGAAACTCACTGCACTTCTTGCCTTAGCCCACATCTGCCTTGCAATACAGTACTTGGAAGTAGAAAAATTTTACAGTAGAGGCTTTATCAAGGCTGTCAAGACCAGAAGGATGTACTGAAGTGTGTTGAAAGCTGTGTTCTTATTGATATATAACATTGTGAGTTTGGCTCTCTAAAAGATATTTTCAATCACATTTATTTTGTGATCTATTACAGATCCTAATTTATACGTAGTTTTCTAGGTCTTATGCAAAATGTTGATCTTATTCATCAAAATAATTATGATTCCTTACTCATTCCTGAAAGTAGAGTCTTTTTACAGTAGAGTCACACGCAGGGTCTCATATACCAGGATACAATATTTAATGTCCCTTGACAAGTGCAACTGCAGCATGGGGAGTCCGTGCAGTCATGTTAAGTCTTCACTACGCTGTCTTCTTGCTGCTCTAACTGCTCCCTTTGATGCTTGTATTGTGAGGAGCTCAGCTTGATGGCACATCACTCTCTGCTTTCAAACATGTTTTCAAAGGGGCTGTTCCTGCTGTACCATCCTGGAAGAGACACTCTTCAGAGCTGTTGCAAAGGCTTCTTGTAAGTGTGGTCACTGTGAGAAAAGCCACACTGTTGCCTGACGTTAGTTGTGTTAAAAGGGAGTGCTGGATGAGCAAGGCTGCTGCTGAGCTTGTCTCAATTCTCTCCATCTTTGATCTGACTAAGAAGCATCAACTAAACCTCACTGGTAATCTGGAAAATAATGAACATACAGTTCACCCTGCTTCAGAGAGCAATAAACAAGGAATGGCAGAGTCTTCCTGTGCTGCACTTCATATCAGCTGCAACAGGAATGATGTAGGTTCGGGGAAGCAGCTGCAGCATAGAAAACATATTAGCTTCCCCATTGCTTTTCTTTCAGTTTCATCTCTGCATCACAGAGGTGAAAAGTGGCTTCACAGTGGTGAAAAATAATATCAGGGAAGAAAAAGGAAATAAATCCAGATAAATACAGACTTGGGGTTTGACATCGTTTTGAAAACTACAATGCTGGACTTGCTTTAGGACAAGATAAGAGAGAATATTGTGTTCCCAGATAGTCAAAAAGTTGAGAAAATGTAAAGTTCAGTTGGAAAGCCAATATTTCATTTCTGAACATTTTACAACTTTAAAGTTAAAATAAAAGTCAATTTTAGGGAGAAAATTGTTTCAAGTGCACTGAACGGAACATTTTAAGCTTTTAGAGACCAAGGAGAATTCCTCTCAAATTAAATCATTTTTTGAAAATGAGACACATTGCAAACAATGTTAGTGTCTTCAAATTGTCCTTCATCTCCCTCACCCAAATTGCCCATCATAAAACTTCACTCACATCTTACAAAGAAGATAGCAAGTATAAGGAGTTAAACACAATAAAAAGCAAAAATCTTTAGCAAATGGAAAGAAGAGTGATGTTTCAACTTTTACTCCCCAAATAAGGAAGGATGTAGAGTCCTTTGGGAAAATGACTAATGTAGAAGGAGCAAAAGACTCTTTTTCCTGGAATAACAAAAATACACATATATTTTAATCTCTCTTCTGGCTTTCATAATGCAACTACATGCTTTTGACTCTGTGGTGCTGTCAGCAAAAATTAATTTTAAAAGTAGTACACATGAGTGACTTCAGCCTTTGCCTTAATTTAGTTTCTCACTAAGAGCTGAGATAAGACACAGCCGCACAGAAGCAGGATGGACGGCTGTACACTATATTGTAGGAGACGATAGTACTAAATTAATCATGTTCTAGCTGGAATTTGCAATTCTTTCAGAGATGCTCAAGACAATATAAAAAATTTAGTGGTAACAGTGAAAGTAGGCAGGAGGTTGTGAGGCAGAAAGCTTCAGAGGGCACTTTAAATGTGAAAGATGCATTACAGTTTCTCACACATGAACAAGATAGCATGCCTTACTAAAAATATAATAAATATGGAGTGTATTCTGCCAGATGCAGCTGTGAAGGGAGCGCTCTCCCAGTCAGATGTACTGAGTGTGATTGACACCCCCTTAGCTTTGCTGTGATATGACTAAATATGAAAACGAACAGCCTCGGAATGATGTTTGCATTAGGAACAACATACCATTCTGTTCCTCTCAGAAGCCCAGCAAATATATCAGAAGTTTTGGTACACATACTAGAGGAGTCAGTCTGTTCCTCAGTCAGGATTTCACTTTTCATTTGCTTTTCTGCTTCTCCCCTGCTTTTCTTCTGTTCTTTTTCGTTGCATTGTCTCAATGCTTTCTACTGCTACAAACATCAGGGGAATGAAGGGAGACGTAAATTACTCCATTAGTGGCTCACTGCTGATCGTCTGCTGTAATTTGAATAAATCAGCACATGCCTGGCTACAGCAGCAACAGGAGGAAGAGACAAACGTGCAGGTTCCCCCTCCATCCTTGCGAGGCATTTCAACTCGAACACAAGCCTGCAGAGCTCACTACTACAACAAGAGCCTTCACCTTGTAGAAAGTAAAATGCAAAAGGAAAACTCCCCTTTAAGTTTGGAAATAAATAACTAGTGAATTTTCTTTTCCTTGCAAATCTATCCACTGCAGTCTGTGGATCACAATCAAGTGTTGAAAGTTGCTGTGGGAGTTTCCACAGCGATCAAAAACTCTTCTGAGGGAAGAAAAGATTATGATCCACTTGATCAAAATTAGTGAACAAATTTCCCCCCTTCCTATCTGAATGCACTATTGATGCTTTTGAGCCAGGGTCTCTTGTGAGGGTCAGTATAAGCTTCTGAACGGGAGGAAGGACCTTTCTCTTTCACACTGTGGGTTCAGAGATGTGGGGGAAATGACAACCTTTCACCAGGGAAACCTTGCACATAATTTTTAATCTTGACTCTACTGTGGTTATATAGGCGAATCGAAGAACTGTGGGAAAAGCAGTCAAAAATATATGTGAGGAAAACTCCTAGAGAGCTTTTCCTGAATATAGGGGATGAGTATACAGTTAATGCAAAGGAGCACTGTGAGATAGTGACAGTGACAGTGTGAGTGAGGCACACCATACAGTGTTAAGGAAGCAATTTCTGAAATCATGATTCATGATTCATGCCTCGTGATTTTGGTAATTCCTGAATGTCCAGCAGCGTCATCCTATTTCTGGTTGCGAGACCTTCTTTTACCATCTAATTTTTCTGAGAGATCACAACAAAAATTACACCTCATACTTTAGCTGGAGAGCCAGCAGTCTAGGAAACAAGCAGTGCCTTAAAGGATTATTTTGGATCTCAAAATATCATCAACGAGCATCTGGAGTTAAAAAGCACCTGTGACACTGCATTGGTGCAATCTGCCAAAAAAAGTAAAACCTCTAGTCTTCACTTTTCACTGTACTATTTTTTTCTGGGGGAAAACATTCCAAACCCAATAGTCTTAGAAAGGGGAGGCTGAAAAAAATACTAATTTTTTCACATTGACTGTTTTTGGCTCTTTTTCTTTTCACCCACCTGTGCTGTTTCCTGGGAAAAAAACAACCAGCGAGCCCACAGGTGCCCTAAATGTGTCTTTAATTGCCAGTAGCCCTGTAAGCAGATAATTTAAAGAGCAGAAATAGAGGAGAAAATTAATCTACTGAGCAAACAAGTTGTGTCTGTGCTGACTGAGTTTAGTAAAATACTTCTATTTATGTTATTTACAAGAGAAGACAATATTTTATTGTGTTAGTGCTCATGTCTCAAAAGATTCACTTTTGAGTTACCTGAATATGGTGATTGTAACCACTTAATAGAGTGGGTATTAGTAACTGTTTCATTATAACTGGCTCATAATTTTTCAAATTCAATTTATGTATGAAACTTAATTTAACTAATGGAATTCATTTAATTATAGATTATGTGAGGCATATATGTTATTCTAAAAATCTAATAATTTGTAACAAAGATTGATAAGATTCAAAAGATCTCACTGGATACATTTTCATTATAGTGTTCATTATAAATCATAAAAATTCTTTAAAATTCTTTCTTTTCTTGGAGTATGCACACTGTTAGGTATTGCAAAGTCAATCTTGTCTGTAAGTTTTTACCCATTGCAAAAGGGACCTATTTCTGTAGAAAACCAAGCATATTCTCAGCTTCTGAACTGTTATTTGTTTTTCAATAGCTTTGAACTCCTTTCAATGTTTAAAAATATTAATCTGGGTTGGAGTACACTAGTATTACTTTGTAAGTTTTCAGTTTTTAATAGACAAAATGGATCCCAACATAGCAAATTCATGATGTAGACTGGGTGTTGGTAATAATTTATCAAAGCAAGTTTTACCACCTTATTTTAAATATCATGCACATTATTATTTTCTAATTTCATACTATTATTACTAACTATATACACTGGGAGAAGATTTTTCTGGGTTTGTGGGGTTTTTTTGCTTTGTAGATAATTCACCTTGACACATGAGCTGATCCCTTTGGTTATCATGAACTGCAGAAGCAATTTTTTAAGCTGGATTCCTTAGGTCTCTCCTTGTGCAGTAAAAGAAGGTGTGATGGCAGCATGAATAAGCAACTGCTGTTTATTACAGCTTTTACATGGTTAGTGTGGACATATTAAAAGGAGGAAACAAGGCTCTGTGCAAATTGTCATATAAAATGATGTTAAAAGTGTGAGGCGAGTTCCAAAGCCAGGCAGTTATGACAGGTTGTTCTTGAAAATGCTCCATTTGAAAATAACTTTCCAATATTTCTAATGCTTATAAAGAACAGAGGGAAAGTTATCTTTATCCACTGGGGTGGCTAGGAAGGAAGAAGTATTAGGTCTAACCAAGTAAGCAATAATTCAGTGGTTTACTGTGATGGCTGATTTGTGTGTGCGTATATGAGAGAGAGATATATTTCATGTTAAAATAATTGTAGAATAAAATATTCTGATGTAATATCAAATCTTCTGAAGAGCCATTTTAAAATGAAATGTTCTAACTCATGAGTATTTCAATATTTCTTTGAAAGAAATAAGTTGCCAGAATTTTTCTTGACATACTTAAATACCATTTTATAGGTGGCTCCATTTTTTTCTAATCAATTCAGTATTTTGAGGCTCCTTCTGAAGCAGTCAGTAGTTGAATTCACTTCTTCAGCTGAACAATCAAGTACCCCCTGGAGGTCCTTCTATAAATTAGGGCCTTCTTCCCACCATTAGGGTGAGAATATTTTAAATTAAATTCTGCAAAGCATGTACATGTCATCTAGGCTACAAAACTGCATCAGTTGAGCATATATAGCATAAAACAGGGTTTATTGTTGATGGATATTAGTATATTTTTAAAAACAGAAAGTAAGCATTTTCATCAATTGCTCTTAATACAGTTTTGCTTACTGAGTGGTACTAGCTCTCTTCTGTGACTAGGATAGAAAATGTCCCAAGTGGGGAAACAAATTCTTAGTGCTCTTTTCTTCTGTGTGAAGCAATGCAAATCCATGACTGGTCGACACAAATTATTTTCAACTCTAGGAATATATGTTTTTATTTATAAAATGCATTATTTGTTCAGGACAAGATGTTAGCTTCTCTGGTCTTTGAGTACACTGATATAAATCAACCATATTCCAAAAAGGTTTTATCTGCTAGTATGTGAAAATGGCAAGCTCTCTTTTTTATCTTTATTAGGATTTTACATAATTCTAATCACAATATGGTTGCTAAGTGGAAGTAAAAAGTAGGATTTTGTGTTGATACACATTAAAACTGAGACTCTTTCTCTTTTTTTTGCATGAGAGAAACTGTAAAGGCTCATACAGATCCACTACATTTTCTGTCTTCCCACTGAAACATCTTTCTGAGGAAAAAATCCATACATATGTCCCTAAAAAATTGTATTGAGAAATAATTATGTTAAGTATTGAGAAATAATTATGTTAACTCTTCAGTATGGCTGTTGCTCATGTACTATATCAATTTACATTGCAAATTAAACGTTATATGATTTGGAATTAATGCCAAAATATCTTCAGCCACAGGTGAATATATTTTAAGCCATCAAAACAGGGGCTAGGGCAGAAAAAGACCCCAAATACCTTTCTTGCGAATTTCAGTATTGGTGAGATACAGGATTTCTATTGCTGGATTTGGACTGTGTAGCTACTGGGGACAGAATGGATGAGGAAGAAGCCACCCAGTCCCTAAATACACTGGCAGAGTTTTACCCAGAATGGGAAAAAGATTTCAGCTGGGGCTGCTGTAGTCAAATCTGAGAGAGTCTGAAAATTCTGTTTCCTCTCCCTCACAAAGACAATAAACAGAACTTTGAAACTGTGTTGGACTGTGTGGCACCCTCCTCTCAACAGCTTATATCTCAAACAGCTAATTAGAGGTGAATCTCTAATGGTGATTGTACAGTAAGAGTGATTTCTATTTAAGACATCTTCTTGTTACTACTCACCTGCTTTGGCATTTCAAACATTTGAACATTTCAGATTTTCTATAAGACTGGGATTCCACCATCCATATTGTAATTATCATTTTGTCTTTGCAGAGATTACTATCCAGTAAAGATGGGTGACATGCTCAAGGGCATACCTTGTGGAAAAATTCTTTAGCTGAATACATGAAAACATAAAGCAATGGAACAGCAAATAAAGAAATAACCCAGAGAGAATCAATAATCTAACAGTTATATATGCATATAAAAAATCTAAAATGATAATTGCAAAGTTAGTTTGGTGGCAGTTCTGCCTCTTTTACTGTAGCCCAGGTGCCTTTCCACCTGGGCAAGACAGTAGTAGCAGATAGTATTTGTGCTTGATTTTGGCTTAAAGAGTAAATAAGTTTTTTTATTAAATTGGAACAACCATGTTGTCAAAGGGATATATTCCAGCCTGGGAGCAGAGTTTACTTGAGAAGAGTATTCAGCTGAGGCTGTAGAGCGCCTCAAAGGATGCCTCGCTCTTGTGACAGTGACAGCAATCCTTCTGTCAGTTCCTGTTAGCCAATTGCAGAATAACGTTTCTCTTCCTGTGAGTGGCAGAGATGCTAGAAAATGTACTTTTTAATTAGGAAATATCATACATGCAGACACAAGTCTGGGCAGGAGCTCTGTTCATGGCTGCTTCATTTATGCTGCTGCCCCTCATTTCCCATTCTGTTTGTGTCTACTCTCTCGTCTTGAGTTGACCCTGATTTGAGGTATGGGGGAAGGTGAGGTTCTTTGTGGTGCCAAGAATAAAAGTTTAAATTAAACTGAGCTTGAAGTTTAATTTAAGTTTTCCATTAAAGAATAGTGTAAGAACTCGATTTTATGCTGAATACAATAAAATACCTTTTAGGAGCTTAGGAGAAAAACAAGGACATGAAAAGATACATTTGCAGAGAAAGAGTCTGTCCTTTTTTGTGGTAACCTATTGATTAGGGCATACATCCAGAGTGTGAGAGATCTGGACACCAGCTCCTTCTCCCATTAATATTTAATAATTATATAGAAGGGAAAAGCAGCTAAAGAGAAATTAAGAACCTGGCACTATTGCAGCGGCAAGACAGACCCTGGGGCAATGGGAGACTGACAGTCAAATATTGCCACACAGAAGAGTGAGTTGAACCTAGGGTTCTTATACCCTGGCAGGTCCTAAATGTGAGGTTACTGAGTAAAGGAGGAGCACCTTTTCTGCTGAAATATCCTACCAAAATTTACCAACTCTCCTCTCTTTCTTCAGCCTTGTTTACTGCAAGGTAACAGGTCAGGAGAATGCTTGAAGAATGAGACCTACACATCTGACAAAGAATTAATGAAACATAATATACAAGGTTCATAACATTGCTTATGCCATTGCTCAGTACTGCTAGGGAGCGGTTTCAGAGGTGTGTAGACACAGTATAACAAAAATAACACCATTAGGATTCAAGTTATTACTGTATGTTTAATGGAAAATGAGTTGAAAAGAGTTTGAAAGCTCTCAGCTAAATTTAAGTAAATCTCTTTAAAAAACCCAACTAGACAGAATACAGGCAAAATAACTAAAGGCAGTATTAATTCAGAATTTAAGAATGATAACTGTTCATCCATTCTTTTGTATAAATAGTACCTATATGTAAATATTTCTATGTATTTTATGGCATATATATGCTTTTAGCTATGCTTATTTTCCTTTTTCTGTTGAGTTTTTCACCAATAGAAAATGTTTTTAGTTAGAATGTCTTTCTGTTATATGCAGCATATTCTGTTCTGTATTATCAAGCAGAATTGTTAATGAGCAACAAATTAATGTACATATTTAGAGTTACAAACAAACAGGCATGATCAATTGGTTTGAGTGTATCCACAGCAATCCTTTTCCTACTTTCTACCTCCCTAAACTAAATTTGACTCCTTGGTCAGTTCCAGACACAGAGACTTCAAAACCAAACAGAAGAAAACTGCTCAGAACCTCACTCAGATCCTGAGGCAGAAATCACCTAGCTTTGACTTAATTGTAAGGTGCAGAGAAAGCAGTCCCCTTAAGTTAGGTAGCTGTTCCCAGCCTGTTGGAGCAGTTAGGTGCACTGTTTCCTCAGTGGAAAGCAGCGGGTGTATTGCAAGGTCTCAGAGAAAAGGAGATTATGTCCAAATTTGGATAAATTTAGGGTTCTTTCCTTTGGAATCCTTTGAAAACATCTCCACCCTTCCATTGACATTACTGAGAAATGAAGCTGCCTTGGATGTAGGATTAAGCCACTCATACTAAGGTTTCAGGCAAAGTTAAGTGTCTGTGTTAAGCAGATTATTTTTAATGTTTTGTCTCTACAGCTTCTACAGGTAGAGTCTGGGATACAAATATGCATAATTTTACCACATATTTAATTTTGATTTTGTGGGCTGACAGCTGGAGTCAAAGCTGTCTGCATTTTGCTATCACAATACCTTTCAGAGGAGACTATAAGTATGCATGAAGATGGAATGAAAATTATCTTCTTTAGGTCAAACATTCATCCAAATTACTTGATTTTGAGATTTTTTTCTCAGAAATCCGCTTTCTTGTTTATACAACTAAGGATGTCTATGCAAAAGAAAATATATGTTTTGTGTATTTAAATTTTTGGGATGATATGCCATTCTTTATAGGACTTTGCAGTCCTATATATTCTTTATAGTGCTTTATAGTGCTTTTACAAACCGGCAGCCTCCCCTACCTCCTCAATGAGCAGACATTTAAAAAAAGCTTGGGCAAACAGCAATAAAAGTGACATTCTTCAGGAAGTACTACTTTACCTGCAAGTACTGTTTTACCTGCAGAAAACCAATATATCTGATATCCAGTATTTCTGATATCTGTAGTTTGGATTTTGCCCAAACATGGGCCAAGAGGAAGTGGACTGGAAAGCATCCCAAAAATTGGGAGAATGGAGTAGAGGATTTTACTCTTTCAGAAATACGTTCTGTATTTGGAACTACAGCTCAGAGGAGGGAACACCACCCTTATGCTGGTTGAACTCCTAATTTACCAATCTGTAGAAATTTGGATCCTGAAAACACTTGTGCTCTTGCCTGCTTGATTTTAAGCACCGGCAGCACCGCTGAAATCAGCTTACCAGCACGCCTGGGGCTCAGGTGACAGAAGTCCTTTGCAGAGCTGGGCACACTTGCTGGCTGTGCCTTTTAAGTGAGCCAGTATATAATGGTGGTGTCAAGGGGGAGGACGTAGGGCACTGGCAGCAGCAAAGGCTGCAAGTAATAAAAAGTGCTTTTCTAATTGGCTGCAATAATGTTTACATTTTCTAATAAATAACATCCACACACATCACAAATAAGCCCTAGGTGAATGTTCCAATGGAGGTATTTATTTGGAGCACTGAACAGATTACATTTACAGAGTTATACTGCACAGCAGGGAAATCACTCCACATGGAGTGACAGGGCAATGGCCTTATAGCAGTCCCCTTCACAGCAAAGCACTAAGGCATGTGAGGATCGATTTCAGTGTCACAGCTCAAGCTTAGTATTATGGATGTCTATTGCTGAATTGGGTTGTGGAGAGGTGCAGAAACCGAGCAACCTTTAGGAAAATATTTATAGGATCCAGGTGGGGTGTGATAAGCCCAAGTTCAAGTGAGAGAGGAAGACCGATTGCTTGCTTTCTTAATTTTATACCCTTACATTACAAGTACAACTGTCTAAATAACTGAGTTTATTTTGTTAATGTGATAACAATTGCATTCTACCGAAGAGAAAATGTGCTTTGTCAAGAGAAATATACTCACAACAATTAATTCATTTTTTAATTAAGAGATGTTATACTATTTTGTACCTTAAGCCATGCAGCTGCTAGGGTTTACTGCCTCTCCCTGTGTATGTGTGTTTGGCCCTTCCATCAAAATATTCTCCTCTGAGTATTTCTTTTTTTCCCTGTTCTGTGCTGGGATGCATGAGGGAACAAGATGAAACCTGACTAATATTGTTTGGTAATGTGGTTGTTTGCAGTTTATTTGCTCTCTGGTGGATTTTATTATAGCTGCTGAATTTTTACTCATTAGTTTAATGGTGGTTATTTTGCAGATTTCTTTTATTCTGTATTCTTTATTGAAACCTTATTCACAATACCACAGTGACTTGACTATACTCTTCATGATGCAAAATTTAATTAGATACTAACTAAGTAAGTGGTCCATTAAAATATTATTCAGATTGTTCAGGGAAATGTTTTGGTAAACATTTTCTTTGGAAGTTGACTTTTTGGTAAGGGAAATGGAAACAGACAAATGAATGCTGCTGTTTATTTTGTCTCTCAGCATGCAAAGGGTGAGATAGTGTGCATCTGAATTACATCTCCATTTGCAGTGGGAAAAAGGACCTTGCCATTAGAGGAATCATAGCATCCATTTATTATGCAGTTCAGGTCTAGACTGCCTATACTGCAGTCCATCAAAAAGTATTTTAGGGGAAAGATGCTCATAATGAAGCAGGGAGCTCCACTGTTTGAATGATGATGATGATGATGCACTGCAGTTGCCAAAGCCACATAATACGCGTTGCTGGAAAATGTCCCATAAAAAAATTTGAGCTGGAAATAAAGATATACATTGTGTGTATTTAAGTATGGCTCCGTTTCACTAACAAGAGAGGCTTTAATTATACATGGGTTTTCACAAACAAGTTAGTTCAGAGAGTGTTCAATTCACAAAGGTCTCTTTCTCTATACTCTGGGCTCTCTGTTCTAAGCAGTTTTGCAGCTATTGAAACAGCTGCACAATTTTTGATTTGGTCATGGATACTTTTAATGTGCACATAAAATGAAGAGGAGAGGGAGGGAACATTTCTTTGCCAGCTCTATGCAGAAGAGTGAGCCAGCTTGGTATCTGAAGAATATAGAAGGGGTCTGGGCTGACCTAATGGAGCCAGAAATCAGACCTCCCTAAGTCACAGGCACAGCTTTGATGTCAAGCAGTTTGCCAAGTGGCAGTACATCCTTTGATAGCAAAAGGGAGGGAGAGAGACTTGTTAAATAGGGAGGTAAATGGGATAAGGTCAGCTGTTGGAAGGTGAGAACAGCATGTGAAGTAAAGGAATTGGTAGAAATGTCAGAAATACAAGGGTAGAAAATTTCTTTCTCTAGACAGTGTGCTGAAACCTTTCAGACAGAGATCTGTGGTCAACACTGTCCCTTGTTAAACTACTTATAAACTACTTATTTCAGTACCACAAATCTCCTTTCTGCCCTCAAGGACTCCCTGGTCTGGAGCATCAGCTGCTTTCTGCTGAGAGGTGCCCAAAGGAAAACGCAGTCAATGTTGTGGTGTTCATGCACATGCACAGTGTGGAAATATTGCTACTGAGCAAGCACATTTAAACCAATGCTACAGATAAAGGGGGAACTGACGTAGGAGGCAGAGTTCCAACATAGAACTTCACCAGGAGCTAATATTCTTTGATGCTACCATTCAGCAAAGTAACAACCCTGCCCCACGAGAAGTTCATCTGGGGGTTGAACTGGAATAAGGGACAGGGTCTTGGGGGAATATGGAAGGAGTGAGCCCTTCAACATTACTAATGGGATTTTTTGTCCTATGTTAAAGGATGTGTTACTAGCTCTAAAATGAAGCCAAACCCAAGGGCCATTCAGGGTTCTGGATGGAAAAGATGGCCAGGTTCAGGAAAGACAAATGGTCTCAAGATACTTTATAGCAGAGACTTGTTTCTCAAAGAAGTTATCAACTGGTTTTCTTGTCGTTCCAAAACCAGCAGAGTAGATGATGTCTCATTTGTTAAGAATTTACATCTTCAACCTCAGCTCCTGTGTGAATTACCTCTAGTGTCAGTACTTGCATTGCAGCCTTTCCTCTCAGGAAGGAATAGAACTCCTGCCAATATCTATAACCATTTCATTCTACAACACTTATAAAAATATAGCAACTTATCAAATAGCATTAAAACTGGGTAACATATTTGTAAACTATTATCATGAAGAGTGCAGACAAGCATGCATACATGCAGATAAGTATGCATACATGCCTGACAATGTGAACATACACAAATGATAACAGAACACAATCACGTGAGTTTCATATCCTTGGGAAACCAGATGAATTACATTTCATTCCAAAGAAAATAATTATGTTTGTTGATTTGAAAGGCTGAGAGTTCTAGCTGTTTGAAAAGTAGCAATAAGGTTGTAATAAATGCAGAATTTTGGAAATTAACTAGGTATTTTAATATTTTCAGACTTTCTTTTTACCCCAAAGTATTTGCAAGGCTACCTTAGTGTTGCCAACTTTGTATTCTCAGCCCATTCCAAAACTCTGGTGTAAAAATTAAATGTAAATCCGAAAAAACACACACACCCCAAACCCTCCCTACTGAAAAAAAGCAAAAAAGCAAAAGAACCTTATATATGGAAGCAGGTTTCCAGACAATATTTTCTCTCTCCCATTCCAAGCTGTGGCACTTAGAGCCTCTGGGAGATCAGGATGTCTTTTTGTCAGAGAGGTGGAATAGATGATGCAGCCTTCCAATGTCCTCTCAATTAGATGGACAAGGCAGCATCATTTCTGGAGAAAGGATTTTCCCCATTTCCCTTCCCCAAAGTGAGTGTGGAGACAAACAGCATCTGTGGGAATTTGTGCCCGATGGCTGTGGGAGCTCTTGAAACTGTTACGCTGATCCTAGAATACATTCTTCCTGTGAGAGCTAGACTGGACAGGGAAAGACAAAAAAGCATTGCAAGATATGAGGGTGGAATAGGTAACTATTAAGCCCCTGTCATACATGTCAGGGTCAGTTCCATCCTTCCTCTCTCCTCCATGGAAATATGTTTAGTCAAGTGCCACTTTCACTTGCAAAGAGAGATCATCAGTTTTCTCTTGTGTTGCACTGTTTCAGGTTTCAGCAGTGCTTGGGTTGTGTTGCTTTTAAAGGTTCGTATTTTATTCACAAAGCTTAACTGGGAGTTTTTCCTATCTTACTGAACCTATAGATAGAAAAGTTCAAAAATGCTAGCAAATTGCCACTATGAAGTAATTTTTAAAGCATGAGGCAACAGAAATTGTCTTTTAAGAATCAGCAGTCAAGGACCATGATGCATGGACAGTGATATTGTGTTTTCATTGCACTCATCATAACAGTGTCAGAGATAAGGGATACCTGACCTCATCTCACTCTCTTTTGATGGAGTTAATGTAGGTAATATCAGTCCTTTCATTTTTTTAAGAGAAATTGAGTAATTGATGACACTAGAGACAGCGTCTTTTGTAATGTGTTTTGAACAGGTCTATCCCAACACGGATCTTCGTAAAGCATGTGTGATGCTGCAGGTGACATGCCTGAGATTCCTGCTCATGATTCATCAATGGCTTAGACAAAACTGTGGGATCCCAATTCCTTCCCTCTTCCTTGCTGCCTAGCAAAATTCCTTGTTGAAGACACTGTATCCACTGTTTCTGGTATCTAGAGCTGCAAATGGGTGTTACTATGTCAAAATTTCATACACTGAACTGTATAACAAAAGTGCCTTTCCTTTGAGCTATGGCTCAAACCAAAGAGGTTCAAGAAAGGATGTAGCAATAATGATCAAATGAGAAATTGTGGAAAACTCAAGGATGTCTCAATTAAAACTGGGCTCCTTTCTTAAAAGAGAGAGTCAGGTATCTTTCAAAAAAAAAAAAAAAAAACACAACCAAATCCACAGTGTGTGACTTGGCTTGTATCTATCCCAATACACTTCACCAGCAAAACACTGGCTGTGTGCAAACATGTTTTCTTCTAAGTCTGGAGGAGATGGTTTCTACTGCGGGTTGGCTGAAGACTCTTCCACGGCTACACAGATTATGTTGGTCCCTGCTGAGTCTGCCTGGCTCATCCTACCTGAGTAGCTTGGGATGTTATCATAAAATATGCTCCCAGTGAGGTCAGTATGAGTTACAGTTACTCCCAAGAAGTAATCTCAATGCTTCTACTGTTTCAATACTTCCCAGTAACACCTCTTCCAAAATTTCTTGTGAAATAATCATGAATCCATTTGCAAAGTCACTATGCTTCTTAGCCAGTTTCTTCTAAATACTTTTGATCTCAAGAGGTGGAGGCACGGGAAACTTTTTCTTACATTGATAGGTCAGTATTTTTCTGTGGAGTCAGGGAAAGTCGACCTTGGCATGTAACCATTTTGGATTATGGAGCTTTGCAAGCACACACTTGTGGCCTGCCTGTGGATCTCCTTTAACACAGTGCCACTCAGTGATAGGGATGCAGCATGGCGAGGGAGAGGAACCCAGTTTCCATGAAAGGGCAGACATCGGCCATAAACCAGCCCATTTATTTTCACTCTGCTGGGGGCGGGGGCACAGGGATTTGTTTTGGTTTCAACTGGATTCGGTTTGGTTTTTTATACAGGTAGTTTGGAAACAACTTTTTGCTTCCAGTCATCAGAGTTTGTAAGGTTATTACTGGTTGAAATCAACATGCCTTTAAGGTTAAAGCATTTCACTTGTGTATTTACACATCCTCTTCAACATTTCAGACATCTCTCTCTCATGCTTTGCCTGCAGCCTATTTTGTGTTCAAAGTTGTCTTTGGACCTGAGATGTAGCTTGTTGAATCTGATCTAATAAAGTGAAAATTAGCCTCAGACCTAGGGCACAAGAACTGGGCTCCTAAATTTTTCTTGATTGTATCTTGAGTCCCAAGATACATTCTCTAAATTTTACATTTTGTGAACTTTCCAAGAGCATGAATATCCCTTGTAGGAGGCACTGCTAGTGATAAGGTTTCCCTTGCATAATATTCCCTGACTGTAGGTTTTATTTTCATTACAAAAATTTAGAACTCCAATTCAATATTACTGATGATGACTGGGTAGAATATATTGTCTCTGTCATGAATTTGACAAACTCTGCATTAAAACTGCTCTTTCAGGAGCTTTGTCCCCATTTTTCATGTGGGAAATCTTTCTTATTGTTGCTGTAATCAATAGAAGAAACTATTGTTATCTGTCACATACATTTATTATGAGAAAAACTTATTTTATGACATGGATGAAACTCTCTGATTTCCCCTATAATTGGCCTGATAGGCTTCTGGACCTTGCTTTACTGCCTTAATTTCCATTCTAAATGTAGACTTAGACTGTCTAATTGTCTCTTATGACAGAAAGATTATATTATCACTTAGAAGAAGATTAATATGGAAAGTTATCTAAACTAATACTACAAGTTACATTTATTTTGTCTCACTAGTTAGTGTAATGAGATCACCTATCAAGTTTTTGGGTAAGTTCTATCTTTTTTAATAGTTTTAGAAATGATAGCAGTTAAAAGATCTCTTCTACTGGTGATTGCTTTGTACTTTCCCACCATTTGAAGTAATAATTAAAAAAAGCAAGCGGTGGAATGTGAGGTTTTAACCCATATTTTATGGGTCACAAATGGGCTCTAAACCCACTCAGTCTTGCAATTTCATCTAGAGACAATTATTAGATAATGCCAGCAGTAAATTTTTTGCTGCTCATATACTTCCTAATAGTCACTACCCACAGGTAATTATTTCACCATTTTAAAGAGAGAGTACATTCAAAACTATTAGCTATCACTTTTAGGAGCTGTACACACAATGAGCAAGCCATTGTCCCAGCATTACAATCCAGAAGAATCCTTACCTGCATGACATTGCTTCCTCATCCCTGATGCATCTCATTACATTTGCTCTGGGTTCACACAGGTGTAAGAGAGGCCAGAATTTTTGTCCTAAATGCACCTATGTCTCCATCAAACATCTGTGAGGTTTTGGGTTCATAAAACCTGTTGTGGTGCAGCTGACTTCTTCAGTCAGACTGACTCTCTTACTTGCTATAGTAAGAACTCACACAAGACAAAATTTTCTGTCTTAAGGTAGAACTCAAAGGTTGAAAGACAGGTCATGAAGCCATTTTGATGGCACAAGTATAAAGAGTTTAAACTCCCTATTTTTTGGAAAATATTGTAATTGTCAACTTGATTTTTTAGAAAAACCTAACTCACTTGGTGATGGCTGGTGTTAATAATTTTACTGGAGGATAACCAACCATGTCATCACCTAAAACTTACATGCAGAATGGGCTGCACTTTATTTCTAATCAAATCCATATTATATTTGCTTTTCACTCCAGAGACCTCAAATCCAC
Organism: Vidua chalybeata; assembly: GCF_026979565.1. Classification (NCBI taxonomy): domain Eukaryota; kingdom Metazoa; phylum Chordata; class Aves; order Passeriformes; family Viduidae; genus Vidua; species Vidua chalybeata. Next base: position 47,906,237 of record NC_071531.1, on the reverse strand, counting down.
CTCTTCTCTTTCAAATTATAGTCAATCCAGGCAACTCAAATTCTTTCCACACTACCACAGATCTGTCTGCCACATACGGAGCTGTTCTCTTGCAGTCAAGTCATTTAAATTACAAATTTAACAGTAAATAAATTAATCCAAAACATATTCTTTACCTCCATGAAAGCAAGACTGGAAAGAAAAATACCTGGACAGCATTTTCACTGTTACTGTATTGTCCTAAAAGCTATTCAGGAAGTTGTTTTTGTCTCTGACAAAATCACTTAGAAGTAAACAATATAATTTCAAGGGTGGCCTTGACTGAAGCATTCAATATTTCTGTGAACAAAGGTCTTCTGCAGAAGTTTTTACGATATCTTATCTTGTTTAGTAATGGCATCCAAAGGAGGGATACAGAGATGGTGAAGGGCCTAGAGGGGAAGCCATAGGCCAAGTGGCTGAGGTCACTTGGTCTGCTCAGCCTGGAGAAAATGAGACAGAGGGAAGACCTCATTGAAGTTACAACTACCTTGTGAGAGGAAGAGGGGGAGGAGGCAGTGATATCCTCTCTGTGGTGAGTGGTGACAGGACACAAAGGAATGGCCTGAAGTTGTGTCAGGAGAGGTTTAGGCTGGCTATCAGGAAAAGATTCTTTACCCAAAGAGTGGTTGGGTTCTAGAATAGCTTCTCAGGAAAGTGATCAGAGCATAAACCTGACAGAGTTCCAGAAGTGTTTGGACAATGTTTTCAGGCACATGGTGTGATTTTGGGGTGGTCATTTGCAGGGCTGGGAGCTGGACTTGGTGGTCCTTGTAGATCCCTTTCCCTTTGTACTCAGGATATCTTATGAGTCTATGATCCAGACATCTTTTTAAGCTAAGTTTCTTTCTGTATATACATCCTACAACATGATGCCTCTTGTATTTGTGTGTTAGGATCTGGAACCCCTCAAAAATTCAATAAAAAATCTTCTAAAAAATCTGTGGCATATGTAAATCATAAAAAAAAAAAAAACAACAACAAAAAAAACACAAACAAAAAAAAACCCAAACAAAAAAGCAAAAAAAAAAAACCCAAACAAACAAACAAACAAAAAAAAAAAACAGCCTCAACCCAATGAAACAACACCTGTTTCAATTCTGATTACCAGTAACATTGGCTGAGTCACATTAATAAAACTAGACTCATTTCTCAAAACTGAGGCTTAAGGAGTTCCCCTCTTCTGAAACCACCAAAGCCAGTTCACTGTTAAGTGGTTTTGGGAGTGTACTTACTTTCCGTTGCTGGACACATGAAACAAGTAAGTCCTAAATCCAGGAGAACTCTGTATCACCTTTTTAGGTTTGAATTCCCCCCCATTCGACAAGATTCACTGCTCAAGCAGATGCCCCTTTCTAAAACTGCTGCTGGCAGATGGAGGGGCCTTGTCAGAGCACTGCCTGGAAGCTCACAAGGCACCCTGGCATGGTATCTGTGTTAGCATCTCTTTCATGAGTTCTTAAGTGATCCCAAATTTTTAAAAGACTTGTCATTGTTTCTCAAGTAGATTAAAGCATCATTACATTTCAGGCTACCAGTGCTGCCTTGTTCATGAGTTAGGGGATGTTAAACACCACTAAAAAAACATAATGAATCAAATCACTGCCTAATTTACAAAATACAGTCAACTGACACCACATTAGAAGGCTGATCAGCCTTCAAAATTATTGCAAAGTGTTTATTTCTAAGATCATTTTTAGTCTTTGAAATGTCAAACATAGTGATCTATCTGAGCTGCAGTTGTAGATGAACATACACAGCACTGTCATGCACCTGGAGAAGAGTTGAAAGCAATTGCACATGGATTCACTACAGAACTTACACCTGTTCTGCATAAAAGTAATGAAGAACAATGTAACTAACCAGCCCCAGTTCTGCTACTTAATTGGTTTAACTTTTGAGAAGAAGACACACTTTTTAGCTAACATTCATTCAGGTGTGCAGTAAAGCCAAGTTCATTGTACCTGCCCCCTCCTGACCCTTTTGTTGCTGAAACTTTTGAGCATACTGCCCTTATTCACATTTAGAATCAGAATCATAAAAAGTTTTGCATTGGAAGGGACTCTAAAGGTCATCTAGTTCAATCCCCTTGACACAGGCAGGGACACCTTCCACTAGACCAGATTGCTCCAAGCCCCATCCAACCTGGCCTTGAACATCTCCAGGGATGGGGCATCCACAGCTTCTCTGGAAAACTTGTTTTAGTATCTCACCACCCTCACAGTAAAGAATTTCTTCCCAGTATCTAATCCAAACCTGCTCTCTTTTACTTTCCATTCCCTCTTGTCCTGACACTACATGTCCTTGTGAGCCCTCTTGTAAGCCACATTCAGGTACTGGAATGTGCTCCAAGGTCTCCCTGGAGACTTCTCTTCTCCAGGCTGAAAAGCCACAAATCTCTCAGCCTGTCTTCATAGGTGAAGTGCTCCAGCCCTCTGATCATCTTAGCAGCCTTTTCTGGACTCATTTCAGCAGGTCAATTTCTCTGTGTTACATTTCTGAAGCTTTGCATGGTAATACATTTTTAAAGCAGGGGCCTAAACTGAGTTTGCTAGAGCCATGCTTGAGTTCCCTAAAAGAGCTGAGCTTCTGCAGCCAGAGAACCTTACAAATAAGGCAAGCATGCTCACCAGTAGTGTGTACACAAGTGCTGGGAAACCAATGAACTCTGGGAATATGCAGCCCAGCATATGAGCTCTGTAGAAACTGTTACTTCTAAATGGAATTTTTTAAACTACTGATTGTTATGGGTTTTCTTGCCCAGGCTCATGCTGTACAGAACCCATGGTTCTCCAAGAAGGTTGCAAGAAGGAAGCAAGCTTGTTATACTTGAAACAGTGGTTGTTTGGGTTTTGTGTGCTCAGTTCTGAGAATCCTTTTCTTGCTATAGCTGCCCCAGCCAAACTTGCTTCCTTCCTGCAATGCTGAATTATGTCAGGAGCAATAGACATACAAAATGTTTAATGCTGTTAAACTAGAAAAAGGAATTTTTCCTGAATTATGGAAACAGAAGAAGCACTCACACAGAACCTTCCTCATAGCTCAGCTGAAAGTCAATCAACCACATGACACAGTTCTATTGGAAACTAGCTTCATTAGTTCTGGTACTTATGGTACTACTTGTTTTTAATCAAATTACTAAATAAGGGATTATGTGCAGAGACTGCACTGATACTGTAATTGTTTCCAGTGATGAAATTCAAATTTCAGGCCGTGAGCTTCTGTATACAAATGGATTCTTTATCTAGCCAGAATGTAGAGTTGCAGCCAGTTGCCTTAGAGTTGCAGTTGCCTTACAAATAAGGCAATATCTTTTTTCACAACAAAAGGGTTGTTCTGGCATTAGTGCTATGATTATTGTGTGACCTTTCCAAATAAACATGCATTTAAGTATGCACTCATATCAATGCATGAGTAATAGAGAAACTAGAGCTAAACTTGTATAGTAATACTAGCCATCAGTTTTCTTCAGTTATTATTTGAGTATGAGACGTAAGTATCCATTTTTAAAAGTTTATAGAGTTTGCAAAGCTAGTAAGGAGTGGCATGAGCGTATCTATTCTGACCTCTATATTAACACCAGCTGTAGAATTTCAGTCAGTAGTTTCTGCATCATGTATAGTAATTTATGGTTGAATTAGAGTGCAGCACTTAGGAAAGAGTTGTAGGAAGAGGATGCATCGTGCCCTTTTATGTTCTCAATGCAAAACAGGCAGTGAGGCAGGTTATTCCAAAGCTGCAGGCTAAGGAGCTGAAAATGCCTGTGTGCAAGAGAGAAGCATGGACACAGACATTCACTTGACAGAGAGCTGGCTCAGTCTTGTCCTTAAGAAGACATCAAATCTTAATTTAAGAATGCCATATAACAGTGTATTATTGTCTCTATCTCCGCCTGCTTCCTTAAAAATGTCTGTTCATTAAGTATATGGCTCATCAAGGTACTAGTCTGTGCTAAGTTATGTGATAAAAATCTCATCTCTACCGGCACAAAGGTACACAAATGAGCAATGGTAAACTGGGGTAACCAAACTAAAGCCCTGCCTAGTAACCTCCAGCCCCATCACAAAAGAGATGTCGGCCCCAGGGATGAAGCCCATCACAACCAGTCAAGGGAAGCAGATCTCCAGAACACCTTTTGGACTGAGGGAGATCACTTCCTAGGGACATGGGGTATGTTATGGGATGCAAAGGAAGAGTGGTTTGGGATTTCACAGGACCTGCTGTGAGATGGTCAGGGTACCTGGTGAGTAGGCAAAGTGGCCCAGGAGCCAGGGGGTATCTAAGGATAACACCATGGGAAAAGTTGGCTACTGGAAGCACCACAAGAGTCCTATCCAACTGCTGGACAGATCCAGTGGGTTGGCTGAGAGTGTGGGTGTACATGAGACACCTGGAGAAAAGAGGATCCAGGGACAATTTACTGGTATGTCCAAGCCCAGCTACTGGAGATAACCCATGTTACATACGTATCTGTATTTTTCCCACAAGCAACCCTTCAACTTGATCAGCCAGAGAACAGGATGAAGTCACAAGTGCCATTTGTATTCATATGTGTCTGCCTGCGTTGATCTGTGTGGTAGGACAGATATGTTTATTTATACACATGTATTGTACACACACATTTGTGCATCTGCCTACTGGGAATACATTCCAGCCTCATCACTGGTCAGAGCTGGGCTCCTGAAGTTGTGTCTCTTTGGGAACCTCAGATCTGGCAACCTCTATGAACCTCTATTGACATTTTGACATGTACTTTACAAATATTGAAGACTTACGGATTAACTTTGATTTAAAGATACTACACATAGAAGCATAGCAGCAGTTACCTTTGTTTTCTTCATGTTAGGGCTCCTTTTCATTTATCCCTTTACTAATGCAAGCCCTTCTGCCATATCTATGTTTTTTTACTTCGAAAAGTTAGCTTACTCAACTTACTCTTTAAGAATAGAGGAACTTCTTTATGTTGGTAAAGCTCATCCAAGTTCAGAGGTATCTTCTGCCAGACAGGTAAGAAATTCCACTGTCACTGCTGGTGTCTGTCTCTTTGCAGTACAGTGGTGGCACTGCACGTGGAAGGAAAGCTGTTGAAATCAGCTGTGTACAGCATATGCAGATCCCACCTATTTTATTATTCATAGTAACCTCAGTTCATTTTAATTTTATGTGAGAGTTTTGATTCAGGTATAAAGCAATTTTTATTATATAATATGTTTTATTGCTATTCTTCCACCTTACACCCTGAAAGGTCCCAGAGGCCTCAATTTCTACCATTTGACTATTTGCAGTGTTTCAAAGTAACCATGGGGTGCCTGTCCTTTTTAGCATCTAATTACACTTTGTAAGGGCTTGATTACCAAAATGCATTAAACAATAATTAGATAAGGATAATTTACATCCAAACAATAAAGTTGAAAAGAACAATATAACTGGTAATTGGCCTTGACCAAGGTAAATAATGTCCTCTTTTTTTATTTACATTTGGTTTTCCCCATAAACTGCCTACTGGGTTATACAGAAGTAAGAGGCTAGCAAAAATCTGAATCCCCATCCATCAGTATTAATCTCACACTTTACTGAGGCCCCATCCATTTATCTTTCCGACACAAATTAGAAATTCAAGAGTTTTAACAAATGAGCCTGCAAATGTAAACTTATTAGGCCATATATTTTTACTACACACTGTGCAGTGCCCTCCACAAAGCTGTCCCTTCAGAGAGTGTTTTCCTATTTTGTGTTATTGATGGCAGCTAACTAATCACATTTTTAATGTTGTCTTTGGGGAGGGCTGTTTGAGTGAATGTGCAAACTAAACTACCCAGAATAAATCTACCTTATTAAATGCTTGAAATTATGTGTCTTTTACGATAAAGAAACTCTCGAGCATTGTTACATTTGCTAACCTTCTTTTTTGTAGAAATCAAAAGACTGGGATTAATTAAAATAATACATCAAAACAGGGGTTTGTACAGAATGTGTCTGCGTGTGAGAGAAAGGCCAAGAAAAATTGGTTAATTGGTCTCTTCATCCCTTCTCTCTTTCCCTCATTGAAATATATTTTAAAATTGCTTTTTAAACTAACCTTTGTTAGCTAAATGTTGTCATTATGCTTTTGCAGAATTTACTAGTGAACAGATCACAATGCAAACCTTGAAAGACAGCCTTTCTGCACTTGTCACAAGAGTTTTTCCAAAGCTCCTGCATAGCAAGGAGACTCTTTGAACAAAGCATTTCAGACTTTACAAAATCTGGTTATTTTACTGATTATTTTACTGAATTTCTGGAGGTTTCTGTTACATTAGATAAATTTAGTAAGTGATCTGGTTTTCTAAGGCATACTTGTTTGTATGCCTTTACATTTGTATAATTTTAGAGAAGACTGGGAGAGGAAGGGACTGATCTGAATGGCATAGGCTTTTCTAGAAGATAATGTTTAAAATCCTTTAATACACACAAGATAAACATCTTTGACCAATAGCATTTAAGGTGTTTTATCTCATCATTCTCAGAACCATTTAACAAAATGATATAATTACTTTGAGAGTCTTTATTAGTTTGCTAAAAGATTGGTTAAATAATTTTAACCAATGATCAGTAGAAATGCTAATTGCTCTTTCATTACTAGCAAATACAAGTCTGCATGATATCCGGATTCTTATCTTTAAAAATAAGGCCTATTGTCTGTTTCAAAGACTTGAGCAGTGAAGACGGTTTGGTTTGTTGAGGACCTCTAGAACTGCTCAGTGTAGTACATTTCGTTACTGACTCCTATAGAAAAGGCAGAGAACATTTTCCATTTTTCAGATAGATAGGAAATGAAACTGAGAGCTAATAATGATAGTTTTACAAAGCAAGGCAGAGAATTTAGTTCAGTTTGCTTTACATATATAACAGTGCTTACTTCTGCCCTACTCATCATTTAAAATCAGATTTCATTTGTAACAGACATTTTATAGAAGGGGTTCCATGAAAATTAAAATTAAGCACTACAGTTCGTGATATCATTCCAAAGAAAAAAGAATTTCAACACAAGACAAGAGAAGCCTGGTGAAAGCTATACAGATTTAGGCCTAGTTTTCTCTATTTTTGCTGAAATACTCCTGTTGGTGCAATGGACCAGTCAGTCATTATTTTTCTTTTCTTAATGTTAGACCTCAGATTCTACAGTACTTGGCTATTAATAAATTATTTGGATTCCTTATATCAACTTTGTTTTTACATTTAATACATGGTTTTGCAGCTGTTGTCACAAGCAATTTGCTTATAGGATGATGTCACATTTTTAGCAAATTGCTTGAAATTTTGTATGATTTTTTTTGTTATTATTATGTACCAACAGAGAACCCTGTAGATAACACTACAGAAGGAAAATTATCCAGCAGAATTTCAGAGCAATGAATATTCTGCCATTTCAATACAATATATATCCTATAAATAGCACTCTAATGGATATGAAATTACAAATACTGTTATGTTGTTGAAACCCTATGGCTTGTGCTATAGAGGAGGTCAGGCAAGATGATCATAATGGTCCCATTTGGCCTTACGATCTATGAATTTCCAAGAGTTATAGGTCTAGTTTAAGTGCACCCTCAGCATGAGTTGCCTTATTATTTAGCAGAAAGGGGGGAAAAGTAACCTTGTTCATGCTTATTCTGTAATGCAGTACATCAACACACATTTTACCCATAGGGTAAATAAGTTTACTTTTTTATATAAAAAGAACAGGCAATTTAATATATGTCTTTCCTTGTATGTACCCCAGACCACAGAGATGTGTAACCTGCTAATCATGTCTGTGTGTGCCTATTCTTCTGCATTTAGCTATGGTCAAGAGCTGAGCTCATGGGAAGGAGGTCATCCTTGTATAATAAAATATATAGGGAAAGATGGACCAGTTGTTTCTCTTACATGCTGATCAAGTTACTTGCAATCTAAAGCAAAACAAAAAGCAAGTTAATGGAAGTCTGTATATTCTAACATCCAACGAAAGAGATTGAGCCAAGGAGAAACCTGTATTTACCCAAGCAGACCTGAAAAATGAGAAAATCCCCGTACATGAAGGTACTTACAGAAGCAGGGGAGACTGTTTTTAATCAAGTATCAATAGATATCTAACAGAAGGATAAATGAAAAGTGCACATTTTATTACAGCTGAGGGAATATGGCAAAATATTTTTCACTAGTACTTGTTCAAAATTTTAAACACATTTATTTTCCTCACTCTTTCACATTTCTCTCACTTGTCTAGCAAAACATTATATGGATAAGGATATTGATGGATACAGAACTTAAAGAAATTCTGTAAATTAGTTTCTGAAATGATAAATCAGACATTTACATCAAGAACCAAGTTTGGAGACCTGCATATTCCCATTTACTTTGGAGACAGATTAACTTAATGAAGGAAGTTCAGAACCTAACTTTCCTTTTCAGAAACTGCCTTTAAGCCCTACTGTCATGGTATTTTGACCATAAAATTCACCCTCAGAGCTGGTATTTTGTTTTCTGGCTGTTTAATTTGCTCCCTTTCATTCTCTGTTTCTCACACTACTTCAGAACAAATATAATAATACACACATCTAAGTTCAGAGAAAGGCAGAGGAGGTAAAAACAAGGGATGAGGATTATTTTTTTAATGAACACAAAAATTCCAGGATTTAGCAAAAAAAATTCCATGCTTCAAGAAGTTACATCAGAAACAAAGCAAGACATTATTTTGTATTATTTTTCTGGTTAAAATCTGAGAAAATAGTTTTATCCATATGCATAGTTTTTTATACTTAATTCAGTTCTACCAGTTTTAACATATCTATGGGATTTTCAGATCAAATCATTGCATGGTAAGATGAGATAGCAGTTTAACAATAAACACTAGCCCTGCTGCTGAGGAATAGGGGAACAAAATTTTTTATTCTTCTTTTTATATGAAGAAAATTGATTTTGAAAACACAACCTATTCCCTTGAGTAGATAAATCTTCTTCTGCCTATTTGGTCACAAAGATATCTCAGGATATTTCAGCTATTGGGATGTATTTTGTAAATGGGAGAAGCTGTGAGGGAATATTAGATTTACTCTGGAATATCTTCTTGAAGGTTACTCAGAGTAACTTAAAAGATGTAACAACATTCTGAAAATTTGCCAGCAATCTTTCTGTTCTGGACCAGGAGCTGCTACTTCATTGATTTTCAGAATCAAACCTGCTGGCAGCATAGTTGCAGTTTTTCAAGTATAGAATAAGGTTTTTTGTTAATTAACTTAAATTAATTTCTTGAATTTTTATTGTTTCTCAGTTTGATGCTGTGGGCTTGATATGCAAATGAATAGTCTCTTCCAAACATCTGTATCCCTCTCTTCCAAACATTTTATTCTTCAAATGCGATTTATGTATTTAGTGTAACTCATTGGCAAACTTGAGAAAGAGGGCAGGAAAGGAGGTCAGCTTAAAAAAGCTGTTAATGAGGAAGGAAATAAAGTAGCATGATGTGGAGAAAGGATGAGAAAAAGGAAACTGACAGTATTCTAGTGATCACAAGCCAAATGTAGGAGCACAGAGTACAGCACAAGTTACTTCTCCAGGTACATTTTTAATTACAATAGAATTCAGTCTCAAAAATGAGGAGAAGAACAGTGTTCTCCAATATACTGACTTGCGAATGTTACAATCTGATATTGCTGCAGTTAAATACACCAGGCTTTATCAAAGGTCTTTAAGAGTTCAGTCCATTTAGCCTTGTGAAATGAAGGCTGCGACAATGTGACAGCTTTTGACGAACATATCAAGGAAGTAAACATCAGGAAGGGAGAAAAGCCATTTAAAACAAAGGACACCTAACTACAGATAACCTGGATGAAAGTCAGTTTAGGTACAAACTTAACAGAGAAACAATTAGGAAGTTTTAAGATATATCCTTGATCAGTTATAGATTACATCCTACTACTATAACTGTTTTCAGTGAAATTCACTTGACATGAAAGTCATTGTAGGGACTCCTACCCCTTCACAGACACAATAAAATGAAATTAAAAAGGGTTTTAAGCAAAATAATTTCAATTTTATTTTCTTCACCAGTATTTCAGCCATGGCTGCTGATGAATACTTTTTTTCAATTGAAAACAATTATTTTGATATTTTAGAACTTCCAGAAAAATATAGATTTTTGTTATACATCTAAATACCAGTTTTTCTTATCAAGTTGTTTTTAGAAGCCTTCAATGGTCCTGATAGATTTATATTCTCTATATCCATGTTATCATCCACCTTCTTAAATGATGACAGCTATGGCACATTCAGGGTATAACAATCAATGACAATACCAAAGGGATGGATGATTTGTAGATGATTCTATTTTTTTAATAGATAATTGTTTGGCTGAACCTTCTCTCCGCTCACAAAAAAGCAACATGATATTCAACTGTTTTAATTGGTGATCTCTTGGTATAAATCATAAGAAGTGTTTACAGCTAAGTAAAGAGAAATTCTGAATTAGAAATACAGCAGTTGTAGGTACATTTGGAAAGCAAAGTCAAACCCCAGAATTTTGAAAAATCACTATAATTTGAACAATACTTCATCCATGATCTTTCAATGGCAGTGCAAAAATGGGTCTTAATTTCAAATGAATACAGCATCTCTGTAATAAGCTGCCACAAAGTACCCAGAAATAAGAATGTGTTTTTATTAACTATTTCCATTTAAGGAGAAAATATTAGCTTTCATTTTGAAATAATATATCTCCCTCCCCTATACAATCAAAAGCAAAGACATTTTCTGGGTTTACAGAAGGGCAAGATAAAAATGGCAAAATGCAAAGGCATATACCAGTAATAGACTGCAAAATCAATTTAAGAAGTGCAACTGCAGTTGTCTTTCCCAGGTTTTTAATTATGTGTTTGTTTGCCATGGTGGCCTAATTTAGTCAAGTAGATGAGCCAACATTAAAAGCTGGTAGGAGAGGTAAGTAATCCCCAGGGTGGGCTGCTTGTGTAGAGAGTTTAAAAGCTACACGTACAGAAGCAGAAGCCAAGGCAAATTTGAGAAGGGGGTCCACATGATAAACAGTGAAAAGCCAGCAAATCAAATTTTTCACAATTAGTTGAACAACAACTGTGACAGGTTCAGCGCTTAGCATTTTCATTTGTGTGCTCAAATTTGGTTATCCGTCCTCTTTTATGCAAATGTGATGTGACAGGAGAAGCTGGGAGCATTCAAGCAGGCCGATCACTCACAACAGGAGCTAGGTCTGTACAGCTGAGAGGTCTGGATTAAATGGACTGAGCGCTGATGGATAAATGACATAACCCAGGCTGAAAGCCTCATGAAGTGATTTAGAACTTCCACAAGATGATGGCCAGAATATAAATTGCATTTTATTCTCAAATGTAAAAATAAAGGAGAGGAAAACATCAGCTTCTGCTAGTAAATAACCATACTTATAATCTAGCTAAATTCAACATGCTTGTTGCCTACTACAATAAGGAACTTGGGAAAACTCTAATAGGTATCTCTAATAATTGCTTATACACCAACCTTGTAACTCTACAACTCACTGTGATGTTTTCGTGCTTGCATGGGAGACTTGGAAAGCTGATTAGGCAATTAAATCATTCCATCTACTGACAGATGAGAGCATGGCTGATGAAATACATGCATAGACACAGAAAACATTTTCACAATGTACTTTCAAGTAATTTGGCAGCAGAAATTATCAGGTCAGAGAATTCTATCCTACTGCAGAAGGTCTAATACTTAAGGTGATGTATTGTGCCAAAAACATACTTACACATGAAGGGCTGAAGGATGACTTATCTCTGTAGAGCTCCACCTCTGCCAGTATATAGGGAACTGAAATTCTAGAGGAAGGCGTGCCAGAAAAGTATCGCAGCTTGCCCCTTCAACTACACCACTGCATTACTGTTAGGTTAATTTTCAAGACTGTTGGTAATACTCAGAGATTGTTCAAGAGACCTTCAAACCTTACTAATGATAGGAAAGTTTGAATAAAATCACCTACGTGAATTTCAGCTTGAAGATTACAATTAATTTTCCTTAATAGGGTTTCTTCTAACTCTGTATCTCACAAGACCACCATGTATTTTACACCTTTCATTAAATCCAGTAGTTACTATGGTCTACAAAATTTTAATTGTTAATTGCATTTGTCCATTAGCTAAAGTACTAGGATTTTTATTTTTTTAGTACCCATTCCCTCTTTCACTTAGTGACGTTTGGCTCTGGAGAGGATGAATTCTTTGCAGAACATTGTTGACAATTGTCACTGCTTTTGAAAAGAACAGATTTTCCTTAAGGCCCCTTCATCTACCAGTGGAAACAAATCATATTACCTACTGTTAGACTAAGCTTGGTAACTCAATCACACATCTGAATCTTGACACATCTGAATTACTGAATTAAACAGGTCCAGTACACATCACAGGCACCAGAACCCTATTGTGGGTTCCACAACTATTATGTTGTTAGGCCATAGCACCTCAGAGACCCAGATCAGCTATCCCAAGACAGACCATTACCAGTAGAGAATGTGGATATGGTTGTCCTATTTTGAAGCCTAATAGTGTGTGTGAGACTTGTTTCATGCTAGTTGGCCTCAGCGTCAGAGAACGGTCCCAGCCATGTTTAATTTACTAGTATTTATGGAGACCAGGAGACTGAGTACCAGCATTCCGACAGGGAACAAGACATTGAAATAACCTATGTCTCTAGTGAGTTCTACTAAAAGCAAAAGCTATGAAGACATACTGAAATATGATAGTGCTGGATATGCAGCAACTAAACCACAGCATTACTGTATGACATGAAATTATTTGGAAGCCACCACAGTCTATTACCTTGCAAGATCTTTAGGCAAGTTGCTATAGGAAGAAGTTGGTGTTGCAAGTACATGCATGGGCTTTTCTCACCATTCATGTGGTTGTTGGGGTGGAAGAAAAATTCAGAAGGTCCTAGGATACCCACATCAATCTAAAATACCATTTAAAATTCATGCAGAGGGTTCCTAACACATTGCTCCTATAACCACTAACCAATACTAAACAGAGTGGTTAGAGAAGATTATTCATTCTTTGTTCAGACACTTGGAGGAAAACAAACAAAATGCTGAGTTCTTCAAAAGCCAATGGGTATTTTTGCAAGTAATAGCATATACAGTATTTGGGGATATTTTAGAGATTTGAATGTGGATCCATGGAGATAAAAGTAGATAATTACTTTTCATAGTGATTTTTGGACTCCGATTAAGACTAAAGATTACAGTCTACCTTTCCTTTCACATAAATATTTTAATTTTGAATGGTTTTGATTATCTGATTTTAGAAAGCAGACATGAAAGCATACACAACCTCTCTCAGATAAGACAGTACTAGGGATGGCTCCTAACAGTTTTAAGGTTCAGAATAGTTACAAATCAGTTCAGAGAAAGACTGTCAAGAGAAGACCATTGATTCTTTGTGCAGCTGGAGAGATATCTGAAAGGAGTTAGGTACTGAAATTCTTTGCACTACAAAAGTGTCCACTTCGAAGGTTGAACTGACACAAGCTCCTGTTAATGTAACCACAAGAGTTTAAACCAGTACCTTTCATCTTACTCTGCAGCCAGGATAATGAAAGAGGATTCCCTTGTTCCATGACAATAACTCAACATCATACAATTTGTTCACTCAGCCAACAGGTTTGAACACACAAACACCCATTGACTGTATAAGTAGTCTTTTAAATGAGAAACTGACTGTTGACACAAAATATTCCACAGGGACTCATAACAAGGAACACTAAATTCTGCAATCACTATGCCATGAAGAAGTAATCACTAAAGTGAGGCTTCTCTTTACTTCTAGGTATCTTGGATGATACTCTAAACTTCCAAATGGAAGCTTCTTTGAAAGTACTAGTCAGAATCAGTATTTCCTGGTCCTATTCTCTGGATTTAGCAGTACTTCCCAAATCTTTTACAGCATGGCTTGTCTGCAACAAACTAGGCTACCCACAGGTGTGGCAGAGAGAGGGTAGACTGCAGGAAAGGAAACCTGCATATAAACAATTGTTTGGCCAAGAACTTGAAACCTCAGCTTCCACCTGCCTCAGTACCTCCTTCTAGAATTTTAATATTGGTAGTTTATTTCACCAACACCCAACAAATTTAATCAAAGCCAACCTTTCTACCATCTAACCTAATTTCAAGTCCTATAGTGCTTAGTACATCCCTACACCTACTCTGTTTTCTTACCACCTGCTGCGTTCCCTGACTAAGGTCCCTAAATGCTGTCAGAATTGCCTTTGTTCCCTGCCAATGATTTAGCTTTTCTACACAGATCCATTAGAGAAAACGGATCCTGCTCCAACCTGCTCGAACCTCGCCTCAGGTCTGCTTCACCCAGCTGGCAAAGCTGAGTTCTAGGAAGTACAAGTGCAAGCACAAGCAAGTGGAAGCACAATGGTTCTGCTGCACAATGGTGACTAGAGGAGGAAACCCTGCTGCTGCTGCATTAGCACTGCACTAACATATGAGTCACACAGCCTTTGACACAAAGCTACCATACTCACAATAAGCTAAAAAAAGGTCCTAAAAGTCAGACAAAAATCAAGGTTTCTCACACCTCTTTTGTACGTGATGGTTGACTGATCTGAGTCTGCCTTCCCCCCATCAGAACCACTGAAGGATATGTCAAAACAAGCAGAGCTTCTACAGCGAAGTCCCTGTTTGTAATGGTATTAAGAACACAAATGGGTCCAGAGAGTCAGCTCAAATGCAGGGCCACGCAGCTTTCAATTTAGTGGGTCACGGCTGAAGCACAACATGTTCTGTGCTTGTCCTGAGTCGTGTGCAAAGTTCAAGGCTTCTGTTCTCAACTGCTCTTCTGATCTTCTGTGGAAGCACTTCAGCTTCCACATTCTTCTCACTAAAGGTTTTATTAAATGTTTTGTCCTGGCTCCTGTAAATCAGGGAAGAGAAGAGACAAACCAAGAGTTGAAGCCAAACACAGGTAACCAAGAAGATCACAGTGGTGTGTGGGTTTTTTCAGTGAATGTAGCCTGTCTTGAAACAGAATCATGGGATGAAGAGGTCTACTGATATCACCTCCTCACTCCTGTCCCAGTATTCCCCACCAGTAACATCTTTTCAGTCATCTGGTAGATTAGGAAGGTAATTCATTTGTACTATCCCATTTCTAAAGCATGTCCCAGTTCCTCAATTACTACCTTATCACTCAAATACCTGCTGTGTCAAGTGCAGGGGATAGGCAGGAGTGACCAGCCACAGTCCTCTCTGATCCTGGCACAGAACAAGACTATTTATGAGAACATTTTTCACAACTTAGTCCTGGCCATCAAAGCGTTAATACTGCTTTATCTAAAAAATGAATTCTTGAAAAACACTATAAAGTTCAACATTGGGCAGAAATTATTTCACAGAAAGATTCAAACGCTAAAACCTAGCTCAGTATTTGTTAATTCAGGGTGACTTCAGAGTGCAATTCATAAGCTTCTAAATTAATATTTTTAAGAAGGTCATAAAATGTGAACTTTAGTAACTGCTACAGCCAATCAAGGTGCCATCAGTCTTGACTTACAGTACTAACACACTAGTAATTACCTACTCAAATTACTTTAAAAGTTTAACAAAAGTTTATCTACAGATAGTATTGTAGCATAATATACTGCCATCTTAAAAATGGTAGTGTACTGAATTCTCCTGGTTAATCTTTTAGTTATTTCACATTCAATTTTCTGTAACTTACTCTCTATTTATTCTGTGTTTTCCTGGTAAGCTATCTTTTAAAAATCCAATGCATGGTAGATTTGCAAAGAAGAGCCAGTAAAGAGTGAAGACCTCAGTAATTTTAGTAGAGAAAAGATTACAGAAAACAAGGATGGAAAATAAATAGTACTTACTCTAAATTCATTTGAAAGGATGTTTGCAGACAGTTCAACACAGAAACTGAAGAAATAAATATATGTTAAATTATTTTGATATTCTCGTTATTAGAACATAAATGTAGTGAAGACATGCAAATAATATTATGGGAGTTCACCAATACAAAACTGCACAGAGAGAACTAACCTATTGAAACTTAACATGGTCTAATATGACTTACATTCCTTAATTTTTCATTATATATTGACAGCAAAATGTGCTCTATATCATTCTGTTGTGCTGCCAGCATCCATACAATACTTCTAATAGAAAACTTATTTTGTAATTCAGGTCAGGCAGTAAGTCTGCTGACCAGCACTTTGCTTATTCCACCATAAAAGGCTTACAGCTATTGCTTTTTGCTCTTTAATCTCATATTTTTCAGTAACAGAATACTCTCAAAGATAAATTTGCCTATATCACATTAATACATCTAAATACACAATACACAGGATGCCGCTTCTGGGAACAAAGAATACCAAATCCCGAACAAGAAATGGTAGTTTTGCAAAATAACTGAGGAAATTTTACCACTGGAAAAAAACCATTAAAAAACTCCCACAAACACCTCCCCCCCCCCCCCCCCAAAAAAAAATCATCTCCCCCCAAACCCGAAACCAAATCAAACAACAACAAAAAATGAACAAACAAACAAAAACCCCAATTAAACCAACAAAGAAAACAAAACAAAGAAAAAATCCAACAGAAGTAACTTGTAGGACCACCAGAGTCCAAATTTCTGAATATTGGAAACAAATATTCACCAATTATTGACTTAGTATTTAAAAAAGAGGCCGATTACCCCACAGATACTGAAATATGTACTTTTGGATGTAGCTGCAAAATCAGATTCTTAATCTCTCTATAGAAAGATTAACCCATTCAAAATGTGTTCAAGTACATAAGGAGTTATGATTCCATATCCAGGTCCAATTCATTACTAGACCAATGCATGGAAGCAAAGTTTTCAAGTATGAGCAGGTAACATTTGCCTTCAGTGTAAGAACTTGTTTGAAAGATGGTCAAGACTTCAAATACTTAGATACAGAAAGTCCACCTTTCTGAACATCTGTACAAAATTCTATGCTGCAGGGAAGTTTTCTACACCTGCTCACTTGGTGCTTACTGGATACTTCTGTGTTCTTGATAAAAATTCTAGTTCTACTTAACCTTACACAACTTTTTTTTTGCCTAATATGTGAAGGATGGTACAACCATAGGTGAGTTTTGAAAACAGCACCAATTAAAAAGTTGAAGATTGTAGAACTATGCAAATAAATAAATAGTATCCAAACACTACCACAGAGAAAGTAGATAGAAAAATATAATTAAAAACTGTATTAAAAATACTCTTTGATTTCCTGTTTAATGGGTAGAAAGATCACACAAGGGATGTATCATTTTAAACATTACCTAATACCTCTCTGACAGCAGCAGTGGATAAATGCTAATAATCTATCAGATCAGAATGCAAAGAAATAATCATGATAAATAAAACCAAGTAATTTTTACAACCAGAATTTCTCACAATGACTTCCGGCAAGTAAAGTTTCCTTCTTTAGGTGAATTCAAAGACACAGACTCCTTGGAAGTCTTGCAGCATTTTGTGATGTTTATCCACAGGTGCTGATACAGTGGCCCCCTTAAAGAAAAAAGGAGAGCATATAATAATCTCCACATAGCTGATTTTGTGAGTTAGGAGGAGCGTAAAAAAAATCTGTAGTGCCTCAGCACTTTTTGACATTGCACTAGTGACTAAAAGGGAATAGAAAACAACACAGAATGAGTTACATACATGTCCTGCATGGTGTTGGCCTATATATGATTCATGTGCATGGGCACTGCACTCTGAGTTCCAAGTGCTCCACTGCATACTCAGTGTTCCAATGCATGGGCTACCAGCAGCTTCCTGGTCCACCCAGGCAAGACAGTAGAGACAGTGAATGGGTATACAAGGATAAGCAAGTATTTCTACATCATAGCTGAAAAATTGCTTTGTGTAATTACAGTGCCCCAGTTGGAGGAGCTACAGTAGTAATTATTTGATGTATTTAAGATGAGTCTAAGATAAAGCAAATATAACTGGCTACAGTGGTGGAATTTATTCAAACTATGTTAGGCTGGTGATTTCTTTTGTAGTTTGTATGAAAATCCAATAATGTGTGCCATTTCTGTCCACCTCCACTTTCCAGCAATAAGTTTTAGCTTTCCCTATTCCAGACCACAAACACGTTTAAAAGATTTGTTCTTACGAAAAGCTTTGACAAACAGGACGAAGCTACCCAAAGTTTTCTCTAAGTTCAAGTGTAGTCTATCAAACCTAATTCAACTCCCAGAACAGAAAAGGCAACAGATACATGCCTCTTGCAACACAGAAACACTGTTCTGTTTTATTCAGATTTAAATACCTGGAGTCATGTTTTGTCACTGGTATCTAAATCCAGAGAGATACTTTGTTTCAGTTCACACACATAGGATTTCTGCTGACATAGTAGAGATGTATACAGGTTTTTGCAAGAAATGCAAATATTAGCATGACAACTGAAATAGGAAAAATATCACTGAAGTACTAAGATGGGAGCACGTACCAGCTTTTGTTTCACTTGTGTAGCCATAGTGCCCTCTAGTAGCCTAAAGAGGAAATACAAGGCTTTTCGAGAGAAAAAAACAACAACAAAAAACAACTCCCAAAAATCCCACACACGAAATCAGAAGTGGTTTTTTGTTTCTTTGGTTTTGTGTTTTTTTTTTTTTTTTTTTTTTTTTTTTTTTTTTTTTTTTTTTTTTTTTTTAAGCAGAAAAAGGACAGTTTGCAAATGAGAGGAAGAACATTTCTTCATGTTAAAACAAGGTACTTTAATGGAAAGGACACTTCTCTTGGCTTTTATGTAGCAGAGCTCTGCAGAACTGGGAAGCTCTATAAAAATGAGGGGTTTTACCCTAAAGGCATTTCTGTGCTTCAGAAGATCTCAGCTACACTATACATGCACTAGCAACATGCACCTGACTTTAGCAAAAGGATATAGATGATATAAATTCTTACATGCATAGACCAATACACATTTTTGTGAAATCTTTTCTCTTTGGCTCAAGTATCTTTATTGCACAAAATTTTGTGCAAGACAAAGAATAAATTATGACCTTTAAAAGCTAAGAAACTTTTGTTATTTCCCTAGAGAGCAAATTATTGGTTAGTTTATATGCTGGGACATGTCCAGTTTAGAGCTGGGACATATCCTGTCTGGCTGCAGACTATCACAAAAATATTTTTGAGAAGCTAATATTTGTTTTCCTTTTGCATTTAAAAGAACACTAGATTTAAGAAACAGAAGTCATTCTTCAGCAACTAGGAAAATAACATCTGCACTGTTGAAGTTTTGGGGCCTGTAAACATTTCTGATTTCCAATAATCTTCTCAACTTGTCAGGAGGAACTCTAACATAATTACTTTTCTCCCTTTTCTTTGCAGATAAAGAGTATACACTAGATGATATTAGAAGATTTGATTTTTTAAAGAAAAATTTTAACCATGAAATTACTACAAAAAATTTATGTGTATCTGCAATACAGAAAAATAAAATCGAAGTGTAAAAGGGTAAAAAGGCTATTCTACTCTCTCTGTATCCAAGAGGTCAAAAAGAAACAAACAGGTGTACTGTAGATGTTTTTCAGAAAAATGAATTTTGAAGAGTATATGACTCAAACTTTTTCTTCTATTTGCTAATAAGGAAATATTAAAATCCACTTCATCAACTAGACCAGATTTTTAAAATATGGTATTCCAATCTTTGGCAGAGAAAGGTGAGAAACTAAATTAATCTGTTCTGTTAACAAAGCAGGAAGAATATTGGAATTCAAGAATTAAAACTATAATATCAAAATTACTACACTATACCACAGGGTCAGATGAGATGATTTTCACAGACATCAACTGGTCTCAGGATTACAAGCTTACTGCAAGAAGAAGAAATAAATGTTAATCTTCACTCGAACCAAAAACAAAGTACAATCATTCAGATATGTTTTAGCATTAACACATACAGAAGGATTTAAAAAATAACTATCTATTAGGAAAAATAGATGGTATGGGTGGTATATGTTCTTAAAATCCTTCTCATCAGAGTTCCCATTAGATTTCAAGAGAATTCAAATAAAGATTGAACTCACTGAAGTCTATTTTTGTTCTATTTTTTATATCCTCAAAGTTAAAACATGGTTCAGAATAAAACATGCAGAGGCATATTTAAATTTAAAAAAATATTTTGTAATATTGCAGTATTTAGGTACCTGTGTAACAAGCACACTAGTGCATTTATAAAGGTCTACGTTGACCTCTTTACAGAGTCCACAAAACCTAAAGACTCATCTTCCCCAAGGATAAGTTTACAACTATACTGGCTCATTTGAGAAAGATGAAGCTTTCTCCTTTTATCTTCATCAAGAACTTTTACTTTGTCTGACTTAACAGGTTCATTTTAAAGGAACCAAGTGCTGTAACACCAATACAGTAAGATACAGCTCCACTCAGGACACTATGATGAATAATATTTTTTCAAATTTCACTTCTTTTCCCAGAAAACCCTCAAATTTCTGTTGTTTGTTTCAGTTGCTCTAAATTCAAATTTTTTCATTGTAACTTACTGTCCTGGTTGTAATAAAAGATAAGTAATACAGGATTAAATCTGACTATATCTTCATTAGTTGCAACATAAAAAAACCCTAAAGCTGAATTAGAGTAAATGAGGTGTTTCAGTGAAAGTCTCTACCCCTTTATATTACTTTGTGCCTTTGTACAACTGTAGTGTATGACTGGTCTTAAGAGAAGGAAAAATATAAATAGTACTGGCCATAAGCGTTGCCTTAAAGAGACATTCTTGTTAATTTACTGTTTTGTAGAGATTGCAATATAATCTGAATTACTGATTCTTTTTACTTCAAATGTTTTGTAGTTCAACCAAATGTAGTTTTAAACAATACTACCATTGAACAACATGTCAGCTAACGTCTTCCTCATGTCCTTTAGCATCAAAGTGGAAAATAAAATACCTTCTTAAATGTTACCTTCTATTCCATGGAAATCTTGAAAAGCTGTCTTGAGGAAAACCAAGCCAGCAGGATGTTTGGTTTGTTGACTGAACAAGGATGCTGCTCGAGGTGACAAAAGATTTCACTGTAAGCTATGTTAATAAGGATCTGACTGAATTGCAGGGACAAGCATTGGCTAAGGTAGTAGCAAAAAGATGGAGAGCAGAGCTAGACAAGGAAGACAGAGCAAGCCATGAAATCATACGAAGAAAGTAATTTGATAATGACAGAAATCTGTATGGAATCCATTCAGACTGCAACTGGGACAGTTTTCTTATGTTGAATGGCATACAACCACAGATTGGTTTTGACTGGGGTTGGTTTTAAAGTGAGAATAAACCAAGCCATTCTGATCCAGGTATTTTTCAACCATTCAGAATGTCACAAGGTAATAGCAGGGAATAAAATACACACCAGTAGGAAGTTTATAGAAGGAAGGTGATAAAAAAGTATTTTAAAAGGTTTCCTCCTTTGCAGGATGCAAAGTTTCAATGAAACGAATCTTGCATGGATGCATTACTAGGCTGAATTCAAATCAAGCAGGCAAACTCGGAACCCAAGTTTTCAAATTATATGATACAGCAATTTCAGATGATTTGTAAGAAGCATCCATGTAAAAAACACACTTATAGTTGCTGTTAGTTTGTGTTGAGTGACTGCAATGAAAAGGCAGGTCTGAGCAGCAAAGCATGTCACACAAACACTTTATGGAGCATGGACAGTGTTTTCCTGTCCAGTACCTGTTCTGTAAGACAACACAAAAAATCTCCACATCAACTGGGCACCCTTCAAATCTACTAAATTAATTTAAAAAGTAGGAAAGACTGTACTTAATTCAGTGAATTAGAACAGCTCATTCAGAGCACTGGATAAAAAGGTTCTTAAAATATTTTATTTTGCCTGAAATTCAGTGTAAAAGGAAACCAATTTCCCAAATACAATTACTCACGGCAAAATTTAGAACTTAGTGTAACAAGCATGGCAGTCAATTGTGACATTTCAATGTGAAACTAGGACTGTACAAAAATTTAAGTGCATGTTTTTTGCAACAAGATACGCATACACATCAGGACAGAGGGGAAAACTAAACCAAATCAAAAGCTCAACAAAAAAAAAAAAGGATCCAGTTCTTGAAATCCCTTCAAATAACTGAAAAGCACAAACAAAAATTCTACAGCTGGAGCTCCTCTCTCTAGAATGCTACTACTTCTACTTTCCTTCATTTCTACATTGGAATTGAAAAAACAACAAAAAAAACAGGGACATGACTTATACCAGTTCTCCCCATCATTCCAGCAAAAGACAAAAACATGGACTAAAGAAAACACCCTATTAACTGAAGTACTATCACAAAATCACAGAATATTCCAAGTTGGAAAGGACCCACAAGGATCATTGAGTCCAACACTTAAGTGAATGGTGGTACAGGCTCATATCCATCTATTTGATAAGTACGACAGTGGTTTTATGATGCACTCATTAATGAATTAATGAGGGGGAAATATTAAAACAACACCCAACCCACTCCCTTCAAAACAAAAACAAAACCCAAGAATTTAATACTTAACAAATGGGTTTCCTTTTGAAACCAGGCCAGCAAAACACCACTAAGTAGAAATAAAACCAAGTCTTTCTGAGAGGTCCTTTACTGCTAAAGAGTAGGCAGTTCCCCTTCCTAAGAATCAACTTCAGACCTCATATACCAGAAAGACCAGCTAGAAAGAGCCAATGAAGATTTTCTGTAGAGTACACTAACATTTCACGTATTTTTGAATGGCAAATATGTGCTATAGTGTGAACACAGGATTTTCCAGGTGTTACTTTTTAAATGAAAAAATGTAATCATAAAACCACAAGAATATTAAAAAAGGCATTAGTTGTGTACTCAAATTTTAGACTATTACCTACTAAGTATTCAGATTCTCCTCACATATTTTTCTAAATTATATTTCAGTACTGCATGTTATTTTTGTGGCATCAAACTTTCTTCTAGAGTTGCACAATGCAAAACATATTAAAAAATTTCTTATTGTTTAGAGTATTATTCTATTTAAGATTTGACTTGCATCACTTTAAATTCAGAACATCCAAAAATTTTTATGAAGAGTACACCATGTGTTAATGTAGATAAAACATGATTGAGATTGGTTTTATATATTCAGTATTATTTTAGTGTAAGTGATAGTGATTCAAGCTCCTTTTGTGAACATGGGGGTGGGGGTTGCCATCTGGAATGGTCTTTTCTCTTTTTTTTTTTCTTTTTTTTTTTTTTTTTCATCATGAAGGACCATTGCCTTAGCTTTTTTGGTTATTGCTTTTTTTTTTCTTTTTCTTTTTTTTTTTTTAAGACCATTCCATTTCTTTATTTTTTTAACATCTTAAAGTCATAAGGACTTATATGCAAAGCAGTCATACACTTTATCATTAAAACCCATAGGTAAAATACGTACACAAATCCAACAAAAGGCTAGTACATAGTAAAGCCTAAGCATACTACTATGCAATATTATGAATACATAACTTTAGAGACTTCAGTTTAGTACTGTTATCTATTCATTTCTGAAAACATTCACAAAGATTTTAAATGCAAATTTTCATTCCGTATCTGGAATAGAACAAAAATTATCTATGTTATAACAACTTTTGGTCATTTGTGTTTGACCAATTCAGTAAATTACAAAGAACCCAAAGAATTCTGTAACTTTCTGTAGAACTATGTAATAAAAACATTGCATATGTTCCTAGTATGATGTCTTTAGCAATCATTTACTGAAATGTAACTCAAACATCAATCTCTCAAAATGGATAACCAACCAGCTGCTTTTTAATCTGTATCAGAATCCAATTTCATCACAAAACCCCTTTTAATACAAAGATGCAGAAGTACATTAGGTAATACTAATGCAACACAGGTGCAGCTCTAGCATTGTTGATCAGTTGAATCATCTTCTCCATGAACGAGATTCATTCTCTTCTTCCTCTTCATCATCATCTTGAAGCAGTGAGTCATCCACCAAAGATTCTTCCTGAAACTTAAAGAGAAAAATGTGGTAACTGTTAAATCAAAAAATGTTAAAAATCAAAAGGCAAAATACAAATTTCTGGCACTTTAATAAAGAAGAAAATTTGGTTGTGAATAGGTAAATATTAATGCTTTCAAGAAAGTACACTAGGGATGTGTATTTCTTATATACATATATTACTAAATGGCAAATGAAACTTTTTTTTTAACAGACTTCAAGATGACCATGACACATGCACCTCATCCTTAAACAGCTCTTCTGATTTTACAGCATATCATTCATGTCCAAGCTGCTATGTTCCCATGAAACTTAATATGATATACTGAAAACTAATGTTTTTTTGCATGTTCACAGTATCTATGTCTGTTTTCATCCAAGAGCTCAATCCATATGTTCCACAGTATCAAAAAGGCTGAATCTAGGAATTTTTGATTTTGATAGCTTAATCAAGATTGAAATCAATATAAAAATTTAAATGAGGTAGGGAGACAGGTGTTTAGAGAAATTCAGACGAACTGTATTAGTATATTTTCAATTCTGTTCCATAACAACATAGTAACTTGACAGACTTCAAAGCCTTTGAATATAAGGTGCTTTAATTTCTATCTACATATAGACACAAAACTGTATATAATAAACTATCCTATCTTGGAAATTTTTTGACAATTACACCTAACACAGCATACTCTGTCACAGCTAGAGAAAGGACTAAAACATAAGGATGTCTT
The DNA here is from genome assembly GCF_026979565.1 of Vidua chalybeata. Lineage (NCBI taxonomy): Eukaryota > Metazoa > Chordata > Aves > Passeriformes > Viduidae > Vidua > Vidua chalybeata. The sequence goes on along the minus strand of NC_071531.1, from coordinate 47,881,452 downwards.
TCCCTAGCAAAACTGCCCAGCTGTTAAGACAGAATCTGTGTTCTTTCTTGCTTATTCTTTGTGTTGAAGGAATTGTAAGTTTTTTGCTACAGTATTTCCAAATTCAGCAAGAGGTGTGAAGGTTGATTTGCAAAATTATGAAGTCTTCTGAGAGAGAAGGGGCTCTAGGCTGAACAAAGCCTGGAACTAAGCCTTCTCTCTCTTTCCAGTAGGCTCTTTTACAAGAGGGAGAAATGACTATATTCATTACTCTTGCATATGGGAAGCCGAGTTTAAAAAGGAGCTCTGCTGACACCTGACCTATCAACATAAGCCTGCATAGTCTGACCCTGACTAAAACACAGAACCTTTCTGAGGACTTAGATTCTTTCCTGGTATTCCCTGATGTTCAGTGAGCTAAAATACAACAGTGCAACAGTCAAAGAGGAGGAGTTCTGGGCAGTGCACAGTGCAGAACTCTACAGAGCACAAGACTTAGTGGTAGTAGAGATGATCAAAAAGCCAGGCTTCCATACAGGGGAACAACTATAGGGAGAGAAAATAACTGAGGGGAATTATGACACTGTCCCTGCATATTAAATGTCTTAAAGAAAGTGAAGAGAGAATGTAGGTGGCAGATCCAATAGAACAATACTTATTCAGAGTAGGCATAGTTGAACAGTAGCATTCCTTGTTACAAGACATTACAGATGTTATTCAGAATCCAAAGAAACCAGATAAATTAATACAATAAACACATGTCAAGGCCTTTCAACTACAAAGACACCACAATTGCAAACCTCTAATGATTAAAAGCTTATCTCTACTTACACATTTTATACTCTTCTTAGGGATCAGTTGTTGACTCAGCAGAGTCAACTCTTTTATTAGGCACCCAGGTGTAGAAGATAAGGCATCTAGAAAGACCAGATGCTTTTATAATTAGCTGCCTCCTCATCAGGGATTTTCTAAAGTGCTCAAGTCCAAAACACTTTCCTCTTATTTACATAATGGACTGGGACACCCTGTTTCATTATTAAGAATCGTGCTCATTTTTTCTTTTTTTTCAGACAAAGTATTCATTTTCATTCAAGTCTTAAGCCTGCTGCCTTCTCTAGCATAGTATTCAGCTGAACTAGCATGGCATTATAGATATGGAATAATGAAGAAAACCTTTTTCATGTGCTTACAACTGCTGCTAAAAAACAAATTAAGTAAGTGGCAAGCAGACAAAACCAATGAACAGCTAAGAGTTTTGATCCAAGTTCAACTCTTAGGTATTTTCCACAATAATTATCTAAGGCAGTTAAAAGATAGATCTCTCTGTAGTTCACCTTCCAATGAATCTGTACATTCCTTCCTTTACTCTGCTGAGATGTTTGCCTATCCCTGCATGCCCTTCCTTCACTACACAGAAAGTCTCAGTGAAGTGGTTACTTAAGGAGACCTCTCAAAAATGCAGATTCCTTGCATCAACATACTGCTGTTGATCTTCCAAGACAATACTTCCCTCAAGGAGATGTGACAAAAGATTTAAGATACTCTGAAGATTCCATAATATAGTCTCTTGTTCACTCACAGCTCATGACCATCTGACAATGCTTAAGGTTTGTGTACAAGAGGAAAGCAGCACTCAGTAAACTGGAATGCACAAATGTCTAATATGAGAGGTACCTATCTTCAACTGGCACACAAAAAACAAATCGGCATTTCTGAAAAAAGGAAGCCAGCAGACAAAGTGGCTTTCTTCAGGAAAAAAAACAGAAAGTGAACACCACCAATGTAAGAAAACTAACCAAATGTGGTTGTATCAAAGCAAACTTGTGAAGCTGCTTCTGTGGTAGATCCATCAAAATGCCACAGGAAAAAGATGCAGACAAAATACTGTCATCGAGTAAGTCAAGGCGCACTTCCACTTCAACTTTTCTATGCCACATACATACATACATACATACATACAGTTAACTGACAGTAAATAAATAAATAAATGTGGAAAAAGATTACTTGACTTTATCCCCAGGTGACATTTATTTTTCTGAATTCACAAACATAGGTATTTTGAATGTAATGAATGAGATTGCATCAATACATATTGCCCCACTATTCCTACATTAACCAATTAGGATAATTTGGACAAAGCTTTAATATCTCTCATGGACCATGACGAAGATTAACACTCAGCAAGGGTACTTTAGATGTTTGAGTGAAGTCAGAAAATGCTCTAAATTACTCCTTCACCTGTATCCTCTGAGCCATACCTATAAAGGAAAATTAGAGTCTGAAATATGATCCTGTAAGAAATTAGTGCCAAAAGCAGATGGCACAAACCTGTGTTTTGGACAAAATCATCAATCTCTCTCATACAAGTTCAAACCTGTGCCTTCAATTTTCTAGATATATCCTCTAAAGTTTTTTGCTATGTAAGAAATTAAATATTTCTGCAAGCAAAAGCAAAGTATATAGACTTTCAACACACTAAACCCAAGAAATATACAGAAATCTACTTTCTGATATCAAAATGTGAGTTAGATTAAAAATTACAAGTATGAATCCACATATAAATTTTTTTTGAAAAAGCTGTATTATTTCATTTTTAAAAAGAAAAATTAAAAAATAAAGAAAAAGCAAGCTTACTTCTTCTTCATCAGGTTCAGCTTCTTCTGTTTCAACAGCTGACATACTAGCAACAGGCTTGTTCCATGCCAGCTTTAGCTCTTGTCCTTTGAAACGAGATCCATGAATTGCAGCCTAAAACAAGTTTAACTATCTTAGTTACACATGACTTTACAAAATAAAGTTGAAGTTGCAATATGTTCATACTGAAGTACTGTTACTAGGTTAAATGAAACAACTTCATTCACTGCACATACAATTCATATATCCTTTGAGGAAAATTATGAAAATACATTTAGAAGAAAATATGCTTGGAAAACCGTAAATCATTTGGTAATGTGGGTAACATACTGAACCAACACCTTCCTGTTTTTAAGTATTATTTTGCTGGGTTCCTCACCTTTCCAAGACAGACACCAAACTGTTAATGCATAACTTACTGAAGAAGTAAGACATCCCTACAAATGATTTAACATATTTTTAAAAACCCAATAACCAAACAACTGAAAAAAAAAGCCCTTTTGTGATTACAATTTAATCTACTGGAAAACGTTCCACTTCCTGTAAAGCTGTTGTAATTGAAATGTAAAAATTTTTAACTTATGGGATATTCATGTCTTTCTAAGTAGTAGCTGCATTAAGTGGCTGCTTCGGAAATAGTATGTTCAAATTAAAGTAACATGAATGAGCATAAATCAGTGTTAGCAACATTCTGAAATAACCGTCATGGTCACAAAAGATTTATAGTACAATCTGAAAGTACAGCATAATGTGAAATGTAGAAACAATTACATGTTCAATGACATCTGAACATGAATTGTGTGATATTAAAGTCCCCAGGTATAAATTTTAAATCTGTACATATAAATTTATGATAAATTTAAAAGATTCTATGCTTATTAAAATGCAGCTCAGGAGCTTTTTGTCCATGGTCTCATCACAATGTCACACAACTAGAATTTTTAAAAGTACTTATAAGTGACATTTAGGTCCAGAAATAACTTGTAATCTTTGGAAGAAATTACTACTACACAAAAAATGCAACATTTTACAACAGGGAATCTTCCTCTTCCTTCTGGGCTAGACAGTATAGGATCATAAAGCCTAGGCCAATTTTCATTTAGAGAAGATAAAATATTAGCAGCATTTACTTCACAATTTGCCTCAGCAGAGGTTTTTAATTATTACCTTCTACAACTTCTCAAATTGCCAGCCTTAATACTTTAGTTGCAAAAACAGATCTTCCAATAGAAATATATTTAATATGTAAGAGTATCTTAAAGAAAATACAAATTTTTCTAGATGTGATTGAACCCAGTTTTCATAAAATCTTCATTTAAAAATGAAAGTGAAATTAGACACAAAGTCAAATCAAACACAAATTTGACAATTATATGGTTTAATGCTCACTAGAACATGGACATCGCAAACACTGATCATGAATCCTGATCCTTGCAGTGAGAATCATACTCCATCTGGGAGAAGTAAAGACTTTATTTGGATAGTCCACAAAAATGGATTATTGTTCTAGGTGACCTAAATTTCTTTACAGGGAAGCAGAACTTTCTCTCCACACTTAAAGAGTATTTCTTATGTAAACTACAATGTCAAAGAATATGAAACTGCAAAAGGAAGTACCCAATACAAGGACAAGGAACCACCAGAACTAAAATCCCAACTTTAATTAAATTCATTTACGAGTATAGTAATTACAGCAGCTTTTATCTTTGAACAGAATTTTTGCTCACTGTTGAACTGTGTTCCTTCAATACAGCTGTACAATACTGTTTTTCCCTATCAGTCAGTATATACCATGTACCTCTTTTTTTACAGAATAAATACTATTTCCATACAGTTAGTGCTCATCATTGCTATAGTTAAGAGTTTCATAAATAAAACAGAATTCTGTGTTTTTGTACAACATCTTTGGCACATGGATATCAAAATATCTAACCATAAATGATACTCTAAGTGTTCAAAACTATTGTCCCCAGCGGTTAATTTGCATTGTAAATAGCAGTTTTTTCTGTCAATTACCTCACTGGTGCCTCAAGATGAACAAGAGAATAGTCTGGCCAGGTATGAAAACTGTGTTCAGGTAACTCCACAAGATAAAATTTGCACAAAATATAAAAATAAACTGAAATCTTTCCATACAACCATATGGCAAATATGAATCCATTCTTTCTGTAGTCCCTACCATTTTCAGGAATACTCCATCCCAACAGTGACACAAGGATTTTAAAGTAAAAATGATTTGTAGAACAATTATGTTCATTAATTTGTTCAAGATCACATAATATACCTATATTATATGCCTATACCATGGACCAAGTAAGGCAGGAATCCTGCTGAGCCAAATGTATTAAGTTCTAATGATCCATATGTAATGATACTGAATTATATCGTAAGTCAACTCCAGATTTTAGTTCCTAAAAGTTACTTCTGCAACTCTATGCTTCTGTAATTCCATAAATTTTTAAAAATATGCTAAAAAGGGGGGAAAAGAGAATCAATTCCCATTTACACTACCACAGGTTTTCAGACAAAGGTAAACCAAACTGATCCCCAAGTAAATATATAGGTTGACTGCAGGATGTCAGTGAAATTCCAGGTAGACTATGAGGGTACTAAGTCTTCAGGGGAAAAAACCTGGCAATTAAATTAAGATAAACCAAGACATCTAAATATCAATTCCTAAGTGTTTCTCTTAATTTCCCTCTTACATCCTGCACCTCGCTTTGCTATAAACTTAATTTCCTAAGTATTTCAGTACCATACAGTTCTGACATTTTCGTTTAATTTACACTTTTGTGTCAATAGTTTTAAAATAGTTAACAATATTACATTTAATCAAATACAAAGTGTAACGTAAACAGAAAATATTTGAATGCTGCAGTGTATTTTCAAGAAAGAGTATACTCACAGCTTCAGCTTCTGCTCTTGTTTTAAAAGTAATCACCGCATGAAGAGAAGAGTCATCTATGTGGCAATCTTCAATTTCACCATATTGCTTTTGATAAATAAACAACAACAAAAAGAAGTTTAGTAAAATAGTTCTCTCACCTCTAAAAATGCAGTCCTAAATCAAAAAGCCTCAAAAAAAAGTAGAAAACTAGAACAGTGTATACTTCACAATCTTAATGCAGAAGCACTTGTCCTAGCCAAGAATACAGTTACTTGTACTTGCATTTCTAAACCATTGAAGTGCTCTCGTCTCTGGATTTCCCAATTCTTACAGATATGAAGTAAAACTATGATAGAAATAGGCTTTTCTGCTGTATTTCTCTTCTGATTAGAAAGAAGGGATCTTGAAATGATTACATTAGCCCATTACAAAACTTTTCCACAGAAGCTGTAGAAAAAGTTTGAAAACAACTGTGTTTCAGCATCTTAATAACATGACCTGTCTATTCCTATAATGGCCACGATGGTACTGCTACCTTTGATGCTGCCATCACTGTAAGCTACAAAGACCAACAAAAACCACACCTGTGCAAGTGGACTGCACTGCTGATGTGCACAAAGTTGCGGTATTGCATCACAAAACCAGAAATACAGCTCAGAGTATTTCCAATGGAAACTGAAGCAAGTTTAAAACAGCAAACTTGCAACTTGCAAAATTAAATAGTTAAATTTTTTCAGTGTTATCCTACTAACACTGTAAATGGAATTGTATTTGTTCATGTTACTAAGGTGTTTTTTTTTATTAATATTTGGCTTGTTAAAGATAGTAACTAAAGAGAGAAAGGTCCTTGTTTGACTTTTTTTTTTTTTTTAACCTTCTTGCATGACTGCCTGACAGAAAATATTAAGTACACTGACTGGAGTAGAATTTAATGGACTAATGAGCTCCTGGACTTCTCCCTTCAGAGAGGACCAATGCAATTAAATGTTGGGGAAAAAACCGCAAACAAATAAAGAGGGTTGCACAAATGGAGATTCACATGATATTCTTAGCATTTATTCCATAAAATAAACAAACTTGCTTTTACTGTACTCTTTTTTTTTTTAATTGGAGGATAAGTGGTTTTATAAATTTATGTTGATTTTTCGCTATTATATTTGCAAAGAAAATTTGCTAAAGAACTATGTATGTCAATTTATCATTTTTTAGACTGAAAATAGAAAAAAAAGTAGAAAAAGATCTGACTTCTTAAGCTTAAGTATGTGATTAGACAGAAATGTTTGGATGCCTTTTCAAGATCTACATATCATTGCACAATTTTTACTCTGACTCTTAAATTCAGAAAGTTGGGCAAAAGCACTGAAAATATTTGAAGAAAATTTTCATTAAGCACTTTTTAAGGTACTTCAACAAAGACAGACTAACTTCAGGTACTGAAAGTTTGGCAATAAATCAATCTTTGTTCTCACCATCCCTTCAGTTATTTTCTCTTTTTGTACCTAAAAAACTGTAAAAGAATTACATATGTCCCGAGCAAATAAATATTACAAGCCGTTTGTCTTTGTAAGGAAAAAAAAAAGCCTTGTGAATGCTATGTGATTACAGCTATAACTAGTTGAAGCAATAGCGTATTTTTCCTGTTTTACCTTTTCCTAATGTATCCTCTGCATATCATGCTAAAGATTCATTCCTACATAATATGTCCATAATTTCTCCGAATCAGGAGAAAACAAATCATTCAATGGAAGGATGTTTTCCAAAGGGAAAAAAAAAAAGAGTACAATTGCGACATACCGCAAAATGAGGCAGAAGATCTTCTCTGTCACTTTCGGTGAAGGCAGATATCTCCAGTGCCCTGGGCCGATGATCCACCACCGCGTGCACAGGAACTCCTCTGCCTCTGCCCCGGCCCCGTATTCCTCTGCCTCTGCTACGCGCTGCACCCCGGCCTCTCGTGTGAACCCCTCTACCACGAACTGAAGACAGAATCCCTCGCTTGGCAGCCTAAATGTTTACACATAACATATTGATAGATTAAAATTCACAGTCTACATATTTAGATAGAATTAACAAAAACATATTCTGATATTTCCTAAGAACACATCCCCAAGAAAGCCCTAGAAAGAGCAGTTTGCAGGTCTTAAAATAATAGGAGGTGAACATTTAAGTAACATTCAAAAGTTAATTATCTAAAGGTCAATTATTACCAGACCAATAATAGAACAGAAAAAGGAAACAAGAACCAGATATCAAAAGAGCCCTAATCGGTGAAGATTAACTCCTCACAGGAAAAAAAAGCTGCTGCATAACTGAAATTCCATTATCAAAATTTCTTGATATGGCGTCTAACTACTTAATTAGTTTCTTTACTTTACCCCTTTGTCTCTGAAGTTTAGGCAAGGCCTTTGTTCTGACCAGAATTCTTGCAGCTTAAGAGCTTTTGGCCACAGAATTGTGAGAGGTGAAACAAAGGCTTCTAAGGGGCACCTTCAAGAACAAAATATTTAATGAACGCTTGGCTCTAGGTACTCAAAAATTTTTTTCCACAGTACCTGTGTATCCCTTCTAAAGAACTAGCATATGCTTTTCAAGAACAATTAAAAGGCCAATGACAGTGACAGTCATTTAAAAACTAATTTCAAAAAGTTACTTTAAGCTTTGAAAGACCGCTTTCAGGTATCTAATTTCAATGTTTACAGCAAGAAAAAAAACATCTTTTTGAACCCAAATAGATCTACCATAGGAATCAAATGCTAAATGAAATCACCATGCTTTTAATAAATCCTACAGTGTTTACAAACTCAAGCAGCAATGGCACTACTTTAATCCATGTCAGTGATACCACCCATGAGGAGATAATTTTCTTATGGCTTTATTCATTGAATTATTCAGATAATTTTACCATAGTATCTAATTTGCTTTTTAGTTTTTTATAAACATAATCCTGAGGCGTTTGGGTTTTTTCAGTTTTGTTCTTTGTTTGGGGTTTTTTAAACATTTTTAAATGTTCAAATGAGTAATTCAGGGCATGCTAACTCAACAACTAAAACTAAAACTATTTGGATTTTCTTTCAGTAAAGTCAGGGTCACCTGGAACAGAAAAACAACAGTCGAAGAAACAACACATTAAATATTGTGGGAGTCAAAGTCACAAGCACAATGTGTGAATAAGTTTTTAGAAGAATTTTTGAGAATACTGAAGAATCAAGCAAACATCAAGGGAAATAAACCCCATATCTCTCTTGTAATCTGTGCAAGGGATATATTTCATGCTGCTCCCTGAAAGATCTAAGTGTGCATTACTGATGACCCTGTTTTTCTCCATCTACTTCTGTTGGTATGCTTCAGAAAATTCATTTAAATATTACTGTCCTGAAAGAGCTCTTTTTTAGCTAACTCAAAATACAAACAGACTTAGATATGGAGTAGGATTAGTGCACTCAACTATGATGTAACTTTATCTTAAATGTGCACCTACTTTTCCTATTTGACATGTCATTTGATTCACTTATTTTCTGAGATGCAGGATTTATAAACAAGCTTTCAGCACACTTATACAGTATTACTCACCATCAGAAAATATACTGTTAACATAAGCTTTTGTACCATCTCTATTCAATTGGCTTGATTGATTAGTAAAACTTTTCACAATTACCAAAGCTACAGAACAACTTAGTTTTAAAGTAAGGATTTAATGCAACTTGGCCGCACATATGTGCGCTGTATTCATATGCAGTGATACGTAAGACACGACCAAGCTTCATTAAGAGCGATTTAAGTGACACAGCAGCCCTGCTTAACAGTAAAAAGAAATAAGATTATCAAGTGATTCAAGTAGATATTACACAATCATATAGGCAAGAAAGTGCAATATAACACAGAATAGCACCCACAGCATTCATAGTTTCTCAAAATTAGACACACATATGAAGAATTTTGTACAGCCATCTCAATTATTTTTCAAGTCATGTACTTGGAAGAAAAAATTGTGTTTCTACACATTGAATACTTCCTCAAACACTGTATTTGCTTTTCTTAAATTCTCCTCTTGAAACCAACACTGTAATAATATTACTTTTGGCATCTCAGGCTTTTTGATTAATCTCACTAAAAGCATGCTAACATTTAAGAACAAAAGATTAGGCAGTATTTCTTAACTTTTCTGTGTCAAACACAAACAATGTTCAGGCAACAATTTAAAAACACTCCACATTCTCAAGAAAGCATTAATACCCACAAATCTATAAAACATCACATAATCTAAATAGTTATAGAATTTAAACAGATTAGCAATTGCAAATAGAGAGAATACTACTTCTCAATTCCACTGCAATAGAGACAGTGGTTTTTTTAAACATTATTGCTAAAGGTCTCCATCTACACACAACTTAATAAGGCACTCTGGGTAAAAATAGTTCATGATACAATATGCAAGCTAATAAACATAAAGGAAAATATTTGATTAAAAGTTAATTGCTACAAAAGACACAAACATACTTCCAGCTGCAGTTCTGTATATTTTCGTCTTAATTCAGTAACTTCCTCCCCAGCTTGCATCTTCTTGTATAAATCCAGTTCAGTATCCAGTAACTCCTTCTGCATCTAAGAAATTGTTATGGCAAATTATTAGTTCCACAGTTCACATTCTCTATAAGAAAACAATTGTTCAATAAAAAACTGTAACTTTGCAAGTATACTGCTTATTACACTGTGTTTCCACCTCCAAAAACAAACAATGTGCAAACTTAGGAGCCTTCATGTCAAGGTAAAGCTTCTATCTAAGCTTTGTGATGTCAAGCCTTTTAGACTACCAAGCAAAGCCAAAGCTAATGGAATTTTTTCTAAATATACATACAATAAAAATTCAAGATGTTATGGTGATGAGATGAACTAAAAAAAAGATGAAAAAGGCAGTACAGCTATGAATGAATACAAAATCTATGATCAGTACTGAGAAAAAGCATCTAAGTTTATTACAATGTCATAATGCAAAAGCCCAAATATGGTAGTTCTGTTCAGACCACAGTGAAAAAACACAGGAAGTAACAAGACCTTTACTAACAAAAGACTGGTCTCTGATGCACTCAAAGTTACCTTCCAGGACACAGAATCTTAAAAAAAATTTTGAAGTTCATAAAATATATACATAACAGAAATATTTCTCTGAATCCCAATTAGGACATGTTCACTGCAACCACTGAGATGCAGGGAAAGATTTATGTGACCATGAAAACTTATTTGAAGTTCTGATCCAAAGTGAAGCTTTTCTAATGGGAGCAGCAGGACTCAAACATTTCAGTGACATCAAAAATTAAGGCTACCTATAAAAAAAACTACACAGGATTGTGAAACAGTTTACATTTACACGTGTTGATTCAAAACAACAGCATGGAATGTTTGCAAAGGCTGGATGTAATGAGATTAAGGTTTTGTGCTTGTAACAGTTTGAAATCAAGTATCACCACAGATAAAGAAAGGTGATTATTTTTGGTTTTTTTCTGGAATCTTTAAAAGAAAAAAAAAACTGGATTATTCAACTGGCGACCTCAACCTCGAGTCTATTCACCCCCATTTACTGATTATCTACAGCAACCAGATGAAAAAATCCATTATCTGTATAATGTTTGTCCAAATTTTCAAAATTGGAACCAATGTCTGAAATCCCACTGTGCTGCAATACATCAATGTGCTTCTGAAATTTAATGATGACCAGCAGCTAGCACTCACAGAATAGCCAGTGACACTGGTGTAATGAAGACTTTTGAGATTTATTGTTAGTGGTCTTAATGAAGACTTCTCTGTTACAGAGCTGTGCCAAGTCTGAAGAAGAAAATACCTCCTCCAGGACACACCAAGAGGCAGCAAAGGTTTCTCACGTAAGGGGGAAGAGCCTTTTGTAATCTGAACAAACTGGAAGAAGCAAAAATAGGTGAAGATAATGGCACAGTCATGTGAGCCTCATCTTCCATATCTTCACCATCTTCCTCAGAGCTGTCCAGGTCTTAAACACTTAAAAAATATAAGAGAGCCAAAATCAAAGTATTTTGGAAAATTTTCAAAGTTGTAAATTTAAACCAAAGGCTCTGTAAAATCCTTACTTCTACAAAAGTCAGATGGGGCTGATTGGTTTTACTATTTCAAATGTTAACAAAACTGCACACAGGTAATGGATACTTTATCCACTATTAAGTGGGTTTACTTGAAATGTTTCTTAATTTTCCATATTACAAGGGAAATGGAAAAGCAGCTCAAAAACTTAATTAAAACTTCAACATTAGCATACTGCTTCACTTTTTCTGAGTAAAAACAACTACCGCACAAGGAAGTGGTGGACCAGGTTACCAAGCAAAGGGTGATGTAGGCAGATCTCCAGATAAACAAAACTGGGTTGAAGAACCATTTCAAACATAAACTTAGCAATCATACAAATGAGGGGGGCCTATACAACAGCATCACAAGGACAAGCTCTCCTTCTTTTTCTGGGAAATCAGTGCCTCTCTAAAGAGCCTATACACTAATACACAAAACTTGTGAAACAGAGAAGACACTGGATGTCTGTGTGCAGTTACAGGGCTACATCTCCCTGGGACTACAGAAACATCATAGAGAAACAGACAGTGGAGTGGTACAGTGGACAGACAGTCTCTTAAGGATGGATGAGCCAGGATGGCAAGGAGTAGGAGCTGCTCTGCATTAGAGAGTGCAGTATGAACACACAGAGCTCTGACTGGGGACAGATGATGAGCCAGCTGAAAGTTTGAGTCAGGACCAATGGCAGACCCATGCAGGTGATATTGCAGTGTGTGTGTACTACACACTATCTAGTCATGTAAAAGTAAATGAGGCCTTCTTGAGACAGCTGGAAAGAACCTCCTGTTTGAATACCATGGGTCTGGGTAATTGCTGGAAAGGCAGGATGATTTCTAGCCTTTGAAGAAGAATTGCATCCTAATCAAGGTGTACAAGAGTTGGAGCACAAAAGGAACACAGTGAAAATATCTGAGCATGCAGGTACTAGTTTGGAAAGCTAAAGCCCAATGAGGGCTTTGAATCTGGCAAGGGGGTATGAGAAACAAGAAGGGTTTCAATGCGTGAATCAGCAGCAAGAGGAACACCATGCTGTTAAAAATGTGGTCTTACTGCTGGACATTAAAGAGGACCTGACAACAAAGGACATGAGAACAGTGGAGGTACTCAATACTTCCTACTCCTCAGTCCTTACTGACTTGCCTTCATCAATCCCACATCCTGAGAGTGGAAAAGCCTGGAGTAAGAACCATAGAATCATCTAGGTTGGAAGAGATCTTTAAGATCATCAAGTCCAACCAACAACCCAGCACTACCAGTGTAACCTGTAAACCACTAAACCATATCACCCAGCACCTGATGCAGACACCTGAAGCACCTTAAACACCACAGGTATGGTGACTCCACCACCCCTCTCAGCAACCTATTCTATTGTCTGACCACCCTAACAATCTATGCCCATTTTCAGGATAAACACATGTTGCTTCAACTTTTTCCTGACAAACTATATAAGAAGCTACAGTTGAGTCTATAGAAGTAATTTCAGTATTCCTTTCTGGTATTTCTTTTCAAGGCTGTGACTTGTTTAGGAACAAATACTCCTATAAAAAGCAAAATACTGCATTTTAAAAAGGTAATATAATTGCATCTTTATGCAGCTGAGAAACTGGTAACAGCCAGGTATCAACAAGAATGGTAGCAGAGGTACTCAAGAATGGTAGAGAAGTACTTATTAGTACTTCACACAGGTAAAATCCAAATATGGGCACCTAGATGAAAGGAAAACCAACCAGTATAAGCTTCAATCTTAAAAGATTATTATATTTACAAATTTCCATGACACAGGAAGTGACATACCAGTACAGTTTGTTTTGCATATAAAGCCTGACTGAAAGATATTTGTGCTGTCTAACTATAATCTTTTTCACATAAGAAATACTATTTTCATAAGTTCTATTAAAAATTTATGGAAGTGATATACTACACACAAACCACTGGACAAAGTAAAAGAAAGAATAGTAAGACTTTTGATTTGGGTTTTTTTTGATTGTCTAGATGGATGCAGCATCTGTGTAACAGCAGATACAGCTTTTAGACAACAGCATGGTTTTAAAATTAACTATGCTCCTTTGATAAGAAGGCAAAATAAATCTCACTTCAAAGAGGATTTAAAAACTAAACCAGTTTGGGTTTAAATACTACTGATGGGACTACTTATTTTTATTCTTCTGAAATAAACAAGTGAATTCATCTATTAAAAAGCTGACCAAAACTTGAGTACCTGAGTTTTAGTTTTCATGCTTTTTAAAGGAGTCCCTCCTCCTGGTGATACACCTTTTAATTCATCCTTTAACTTGGTAATGCTATTAGTCAAAATTTCAAGTGTTTTCATGATTTCTGCTTTGTCTTCTGACTTCATGGCTTTATTCTTCTCCAGCTTTGAAATCAGCATCTGCCCAGTTCAGAAAAAGAAGTTTTTTTACTCAGCAACTACAAATACAGATCTGTTTTCCAGTGGTCATTATAACTAATGGAAAAAACAAATACTGCATTTCTTTTGCTTTCACGTACAAATCAACACACAGGACTTTTAACACGTTGTACAAAATAAAATCTTTATCTGAATCTCTGATTTGTTTACAAATGAACATCTGGTATTTCCAATTCATTTGGACAGATTTGCTTAACACACTTGAATTATTTCAAAATTTTATTCAACTTAAATGACATTTTGGCTTTTTTCCTCTTCCTAAGCCTAAGTGCAGTTATGAATCATTATTCTACATCATTCTCTCCTGATCTTGTCACACAGAACTTAGGCTTTCCCTTCTCCCAAACACATCCATGTTGCTCCCAAATTAGGCAATATCAATTAAAATTGGATATAAATTGCATAAGCTCATAGGGTTTTATTTAACTGAACTAACAGGACAAGTTCGATTAAAACTATAAACTTGAAATAGTATGATAATGCCATTCTAAGAGAATGAACAACAAAAAAAAGAACTATAAAATAAACATTCTTACAAATTCTGAAATATTTTGAACTGAACTGAGATTTTATAACTGAATGATGACTGTCTTTAATGCTAGCATTTTACCTTCTGTGTTTCAATGTGCTTCTCCAAGATTTCTTGCTTCTTTTTCCTCACATCTTGTTGAAGTCGCAATGCTTCCTAGAAGCATAAAAAGATTACAGAAAGTTTCTAGACTTTGAAGCATTAATGCCAGAATAATATACTATACCTGACAACTACACAGTAGAAACTTAGAATAACAGGGAAAAATTAGTAACAGGAAATGCAAGGTACTGGTATTTCCAACTATGTTCTAGAATATAATGCATCACCAAATTAAAGAAAGATCTAATTTTTTTTTTAGTTACATCTGTGCTGGGAAGAATTTATTATTGCTCACATATCAAGTAACACCTTACACAACTCCACTGAAAGCTGAAAGGCAACATATTACACTACCTCAAGAGATACAGCATGCAAGTGTTTAAATGTGTGAGCACAATTATTTTGAAACCAACTGTAAATCAAGCCCATCAATTAAAACACAGTCTCTAGAATTGTTACAAGTAAAAAGAAAACTTTTTTTTCCTCCTAAACATGAAGTGTCACCCAAAGAAAAGCACCTCTTTTGTGTCTGAGCACTCTAACTGGAAACCAAGACTATAGCTACTCCATCTGCCAACAAAAGAACCTTCATCAGGCAATGGGCAAATTCAAATGAACTGAAACTGATCAGTAAGTGACAATACTGCACTCCAAATGAGAAGCAGGAGGAGATGCCATCCCTGCTGTGCTCAGTGCCTACTAGTGGTGCTTGTAAGAAAGCAGTTGCTTCTTGTTCTCAAATACAGAAGTCTTAGACAGCAGAAAACCCTTAAGAACTTTGATATCAATGTATTTAATGGAGTAGTAGAGGAGAGGCAGAAGATGATCAACTGGGATCAATTTCAAGTGGAGTATCTTATACCAAGATTGTAAATGCACAGCAGCCACAGAAAAGGAAACAGTAGTCAAGTTGCTGTATGTCTTCCCAAATACTGATGAATTATTCTGCATAAAATGTTAGTTTTTCAACAGAGTGTGCAGTCAATTTTTCTGAAGGGAAAAGGAAGGTAAGATAAGGGGATGAATGCGAAAAAAGCTAGGGAGAGAGGAGGAAGAGAAGGGAGTCAGTCCCACAAAATAATGTTTTTCCACAAGTACTAGTATATTGCAACAGAAATCTCTGAAGGCAGGAAGGAACACAAGATCACATGGAAAAAGAGCCAATCACTTTTGAGAGAAGACAACATCAGTGTCTTCTCTCAAAAAAACCTCTACAGCTGTTATGATGAGTCAACAATTTTATTACAAGTTTTTTGCTATGTTACAGGCATTTAGAATCTTAACTTGACAAGTAAAGGTTCTAATTCTAAAAACATGTGTTAGGGGACAAACATGAAATGAAACCTCAACATGAGAACTGCTTTCTATAAATTCTGGACCAATGGTAAAAGTCATGTGCAGCTACAAACTGCTAGTTCAAATTACATTAAACATAAATTACAGAAATTTAGCAGTACTTGACCAAAATCTTTAAAAATTATACTGATTTCAGCACTTACATTTGGACATAACCTTAATATTATATTCGTAATTTGTGGTTAAAAAACAGTAAGGCAAATAATGTCGTGTATTTAGTTTCTCTAAATGATAAGACTAAAACTGACGAAAGAGCTTTGCTGTGCTCTCCTGAAAATTCTAAGCAAGCAAAACTATCTGAGTGACCTATTAAGTCCAAATACATTTTTGTTGCATTTCCTTTCTAACATATATAAAAAAGAGAAAGCCTAGCACTATGTAAAATATAAAAGCGGGTGCAGAAGAACTATAGCTTAGAAACAAAAAAATGCAGAGTCATAAAATTCTCAGTTCTCTTGAAGAAACCATTTTGGTCACATGTACAAAATATACTGAGAATAGTGGCCAGTTCCAGAATAGTTGAAGAGAGAAGAACAGTGACTATACTATACTCCCTTTCACTCACAACAGACAATTCATACCTCAACGTGTAGATTCTGATTCCAGGAAAAAGTGTTTCACATTTTGAATTTCTACAGTTTTAAACCTGCTTACACTGCCTGAACATACACTGAAAAATAACAAAACAATACTGAATTTTCTTGTAATATGTGGGAAAAAAGAATACATCATAGTGAATTTAATCTTGCAACAAGTTTCATCTACGTTCTTGAGATGAATATACATAGTGCTCTATCTCTAGGTCACAAGTTCCCAACCTAGGTCCATTTTAAAAAGAAGCATATTTAATTTACCTGTTTTTTCTTCTGTGCTTCATTAGAGTCTAGCACGGAAGTGGAAACAACAGGCAAAGATTTCTGTGCTGCCTTCAAAGCAGCAGGGTTGTACACAGTTTTTGTCAAGCCAGTAGAAGTAGATAAAACCTATAGGAGGAAATCATTTTATTTTTTTGCCAGTGAATTTCAGTCTTTTAAAAAACCCGCATGAGTGCTTAAAAATATATAAGCGTATTTTCTTTTGTCTCCTTTAATGATATGGAATATAAAAATTTGGTGTAGCAATTATATTTGGAGTTGTTGAAGTTATACAATTTCTGAAGAGGCAGCACCACATCAGATATGTAAGCTATCAACATCAGCTAATAAATCCTCTCCACTGAGATTTCGTATGCACTTCCAAGTTTCAAATACATAAATATTTATGTATTTGAGCATAACTAAGGAAAAAGAAGATTGAGATTTTTGCAAGAGTAACTGTTGCTTTTGTGTTTTGAAGTCTAAAATACAGTATTTCATGGCTGCATGAATTTTCCGAGCAAAAGTTCAACATAATTTTAGAGACTAAGGTCCAATGTAGAGATAACAGTTTCTTTGCGTAGGCAGTTGGTGCAAAGTAGTGCTTGCATAATCAGCGAGAAGTAACTCAAGTACAAGGAAGTCTTCAACATCATACAGCACAGGAAGAGACTCCTATGTCTCTCTCTTCTCTTTCCTAGATTTGTAATGAGGTATGAAATTTCTCCATGGCTTACTGACAACACTGAGGACTGCTTTACAATCTTCCTAAAACATACTATGCACCTCTCCACAATACCTGAATATTTTAACTATTCTGTTTTCTTAGCCTGTTCCTTAAAGAGTTATTTGGCATGCTAATATTGAAAAATAATCCATGGCTAAGTCCTAGAGATAATATAGGCATGATCTTGTCCACCTTGTTAGCAAATAGAAGAATTTATGTAATTGGTATGATTTCCAGGAGTTTAAAAATACTTTCTATCTATGTGGAAAATTAAAAGATGCATGCAGATTCTATTGGTCATCATGCACTCCATAAAATAGTGAAATGCCCACCAACAGGAAGGGGAAAAAAAAGAGACAGACAAGAAACAGAAAGGCAGAAAAGACCAAAAGCTTAGAAGAATTTACAACAGGAACGGTTCATATCAACCCTTTGCACTTCAGTATGATATTTATACTATTTCTTCCCACAGTAAAGTGTTTTCAAGAGTATGCAGTGCATAGAAAACAACAGCAAAAAGAAATCAACACATGTTATGAGGTACTATAGAAGGTGATACAAAATGCTCTAAGCAGGCCATTACAAAGATGAAGGGTTTTTTCCTAAATCTATGAAAGAACATTTAAGTATGCATATCTGAATCATACAGTTTCTATTACAAAGTAGCTTTACGACAGGCTACAAGACAAACAGAGGATCAAGCAAAGACAAAAATACTGACACATTCCTTTTGCCCTGAACTGTCTTCAGGGCAGAGTGAACCACATCTCCTTGTCTCTTTTATGTAGGAGATGTAAGGCGAGAAGCCACAGCACCAACACAGACAAGTCAAAAGCAACACTAAGGTCTTCTAAACCACTTAATACTATTCAAGAGAAGCAATAGTGTGAATAGCGTGAATCTCTTCACAAGTCCACAAATTTTAAGTCCCTATACAGATCCTAGGAAGTCTCACAATGACTGTTTTAGCACCTTTTCCTCCTGCTGTTTGGGAAGAATAGCTACCTCCTTTCTCATTGCAAAGTTCTTGTCAAACCATGCACTCTTATCAAGCGCAAAAAAACCATCTAGGACATGACATCTCTGTTTTTTGATGGATGTCTATCATTTTATTTCTAATGGTTATAGAATACAATGACTGCAAACTAAGCAAGGTATTTCCTTGCAAAGAGGCAGTAGTAGGTAAAAATAAGTCAAATCAGGTTTTAGAATCCTACTAAAAATGTCAAAGGAAACTGCTGTTTCACAACACATCCAGTGAACAGCCCAGCCATTCAGCAAAATCACATCTGTACTATAAGACAACAGAACAGAAAAACATCCTAGCACAAAATTTACTCTTTGTAGAAAAGTGTTTCAGGATAACTCAACTCTTACACAATGAGGAAAGGAAAGTATTTCCATTCAAGCTGCAAGCTGAAGCAGACTTTCTATTTCTAAAGCAAGCACGTATTATGTGTGTAAAATGTAGATCAGGAATACACAGCAAAGTATTTATCTGCAACTAATTTAGAGTACCAAGAATGGAACTAATCAAACTAACAACAAAATACAGGCAAGATGCCTTGATCAATGCATTTATGTGGACTGCTGGGCTTGAAATGAATCAAAGACACATTAATATGACAACTATTATTATCAACTTCAAGTAATGCCTTTCTACGTTAAGTATCTCTGGAGTGAATTTTATCTGTTAGATGCCACTTAGTCCATCAACTGCCATACTGAAAAGGGGTGGGAGGGAATGTGTGTGGGGAAATACAGTGGATGCTTCATTTATTTCAGGTCAAGCTAATTCCCTATAGAAAAGATATATACCTAGACAAAAGAATCCTGTTATGAGGTAAAACTTTCTGTCTTTCTACAAGTTTTCTCAAATGAATGTTAAAAACATTGGGGAAGCCTATCCCCTGAAGTGCTAAATAGATCTGGAAACATGCATTACAAACTTTGCCACTATAGTAAACATCAACCACTTTGTATTCTGAAAATTGGAACCACAGGCCAAAATACATAACTCATAATCACAATTCAGATGCACCTTTTCCCCCTTACCTTTCTACACTGATTAATTTCCACCATTAACTTTTCACAAGTACTGCAAATTATAAAACCAAATAAAATGGCAAATTTTTACAGCATCATCTTTTAAGGGGCACAGAAGACCAGAAACGTCTTCTAGAACTGCCTTCTATAGTGTCATATGTAATGTCAAAATTTATTTATTTTTAAAATTTATTTTGTATGAATCTAAACAAGTCAGGATTATGGAACATATCAAGTTCTTTTTATGACTGAATAAAAGGAACCTGATAGATTAAACAAAATCCACAAAATAGCAACTTTTGTCCTTATAATCATTTAGCCATCTGCTGAGTTTTGACTTATTATACTTCCTAAAACTAATCCTTCACAAATTGTTTTATTCATCGTTATGAAACAATACTGACACAAGGGATTTGATAAAAAAGTTAATTCTACTGAAAATAAATATGAGCGGAGAGAGTATGAGACATTTTCTTACCTTTTCAGTTGCTGGAGTAACTGGCTTCGACACAAAACCCAGTCTATCCTTCACAGATAATTTAGTCACATTCTGAGAAAACACAGCAAAATTACAATTCAAATGTACACTACAAGCAATAGCAATTTAGAAAAAATATTTAAGTAATAAAATCATAGACTTTTAAGCAACAATAAAAGAAAAATATTCAAACAATTGATAAAATTAATTTTAGATATTTGATTTTGCAGTTAATCTAAGTTTATAATTGGGTAAGACAAATATGAAGCCAGATTTGGAATCAAAGATTATCCTACGTATTTTTTGCAAGAAGTTTAAGACATGCTAGCTGGTAGAGGATTATCTGCACAGGCCCTTTTAAATACACTACAGATCTTGTGGTCTATAATCTGCTATTTGCAGATTACATCTCCATCAAATGCAGAAAGTTGTTTGAATTTAAACTACAAATGTGTTCTGATTTGTTCTAGTCTTCCTTTCCAGAGGTAAATCCAAAGCAGCAGTGTAATGCTAATAAGGAAATGTTGCAAATATAATAAAACATTAAAGATTTTTTCTAATGGGAGTAACATACCAGGTTCTGTCATTATTCACATTGGTATTGTGGTTACATTCTTCCTTTTGTTAGGGGAAATGAAAAAATTCTAAAAATTCTTCTAGATACAGAGCTTCATTCTCTAATGGTTTTAGATGTTTAACAGATAAAATACATATACATTTAAAAAAAATTAGCTTTTAGTTCTTTGGATAGAGACTTACTTTATTTTGAAAACTGACACCTGCAATCACAACAATCCTAAAACAGTCTGAAAGCCTTTCAGTTTTTCTTTTTCAACTATGTAAAAAGCTATGATACTAAAAAATTAAGTACCAGGCTCAGGTAAAAAACCCAAATATCATTGCACTGAGGAACACTTTAATAGGAAAGCACCACTAACAATGTAAGCAGAAGCACTTTGAAGTAGTAAATGTGTACTTACACCATAGAAGTAACTGGTACATTCATACACTATGGAACCTATTTCAGAAAGAACAGGCAGCTGAATTTCTTGTTACAATACAAACCTGAGTGACTTCTGTGTTGGCACCCTGTGCTTCTGCAGGTTCAATATTACTTGCAGGTACTGGGCCGAGCCGCTCCTTCACCGACTGCTTCACTACAGGCAAAGTGGGCTGCTGCACTAAGGGCTGGATCACCTGCAACACCGCCCCAGCCCCCAAAAGGCACAGAGCAAGATTAAAAACAGAAGGATGCCACATGTGTCATTTCATTGTACACAATAAAATTACAATGGAATTTATGGTTACACTTCTTCCCTTCTACCTTTCTACCAACTACTTCATGATATTTATTTTGTTATACTGAGTATTTGTGTAGCGCGAGTGGCAATAACATTCATTTTGCACCTACAGCTTACGGAAGTGACCAAAAAACTGATTTATTTCTATTAATTACATTTACTCAGCCTAACTTAAATTCTACCTGTTAGAACAAAATAAAACATAATAAAGAGGTCTTCTGATTCTTCTCACAACTCTTCCACCATCAGCCATTTAGTTATGAAAAGACAGAATACAAATTTGTATCACAAAGACTCACTTTTTACAGTGATACGTCCCACTTTTCATCTCCTTTAACTTGGTCAAAATAGAAAAAAAAGGGTACAGAAACATGCAGTCAAGGGACTGAAGAAAGAGAGCAGATAGTCTTTGAATCTACAATGGATATATATACCCTGACAGCTAACATTTTTCCTTTTTTTCCTTAGACAAAAACATTCAACAGTTAAGACCAAAAAATATGCTTCCAAGCAAGCTCATTGTCATATTTATAGCTCTCAGAAGGTCACCTAATCCATTTCTCTCCACTGTAGGGCAAAGTCAGTTATGCCATTACTGACAGTATCTATTTATCTCATTCTTAGAGATTTCAGATGAAACAGGTCCTGTCACCTCTCTAGGCAAAAGTGCTTCAGTATGCTTTGGCATTAGAAAATGTTTTTTTAGTATTTAACCTAAATCTCTTTGTGCTGCCTTTTAGGCCTGGAACCTCCTGTTTTATCTGCCTCAGATGTGGAGAGCATATTATTTTCTGCTTCTTGGCAGAAACCTTTTATTTGGTGATTTATTTCAGCTGGCTCCCACCATCTTTACCTAAGTACATCCACCGCTCTTGGAAATTCTACAGCAAAAAATTTCCAAAGTAATCCTGCTGATAAAATAGCAATGGTGAAGCAATTGTGCTGGACCAGATACTACTGAAGGGACAATTTAAAGTCAACTGACTTGACACTAACGAAAATTCATAAGCCTGTCCTGGTGCCCGATAGACAAAATCTGCTTGGAAGCCATTACAAATACAAGTGAAATTAATTAACCCATAATTAATTAACATAAAAGAAATCTTGACAAAAAAATACAAATATTTATTGTATATGAAGAAGTATAAAGTTTCCATACTACTCATAGATATGATACCAAATATTAATTTCAACAAAAAGAGAAGTAAATATTCATGTTCCTGAAAGACTTATGAACAAAAAATACCTGTTTACTGACTCAACAATTTGTTAAATGTTATATCTTGGGGTAGAAGAACATAGAAGCATTGTACTTAAAATTTTAATTTCCTGTTAAAAGTTTTTTTTGTTACTGTGTGCCTTCTGTTGCTGATAACAGACTTCAAAAGGCAGTCTGCTGACATATGCTGAATGGCTGTTCTTGGTGAGGCAGGAACATCTGAAACTGTCCCCAGGACTAAGGGGAATTTATTCTCAAATCAGCAAAGTTAACTTGCTAAAGGTGGTGTGATTGCAAGCTGGTAACATCACTAAAAATTATGGGACTACTAAAAATATAAAATATATATATTGAATGTTTGTTTGAAAATATAGAGTTAATACTCCAATAATACTCTGAATAGCATAATCAGCAAACAAGCTGATAGCATAGTCCAAGCTATCCTTTCAGTAAGGGGGAATGTCTGCTGGAATGCAAATGATGTACTCCACTGCCCTCTTCTGGCTGAGATGAAAATCAAGCTTAGAAAATAAACACCCATTTTGAGCAGCACTACTTTAGACAAAGCATTAAGGATATTGATAAAATTTAAAGGATTTATTGATAAAATAACAGGGAAGACACTGAGATAGATGTCATTAAAACCGAATTTTTGAAGATAAAGATCAGGGCATTTCTTACAAAGAAGGAGAGAAAGAAAACTTTTAAAATGCTGTACAGCAGGATTGCCATGAAAAATCAGATTCTAAATGATGACAAAACATACCATCAAGACAAAGTAGGAATTCTCAACTTGGAGCAGCAACTGAAAGAATCTTCTAACAAGTCATTCATGTATTATATCAGCATATATAATTAAATGACCATTTCTTCTACAGAGCCTGTCTCGTATTTTTGAAGTGCAGAACATGCTGCTCCACACTGATGGTAAATCCAATAGAGCAGGACACACAGGTATTTTGAAGGACTTGCTACACCAGCCACTAACTGAGAAGACTCAACTCAATAACCCAGAGAAGCACAGTGAACCCAAGGTTCCTCTTCTGCTTGAGTACAGCCACTACTGTACTGCTGACAAGTCTGATTTGGCTTGACACCGGTTACAAATCTACCCTTCACAGCAGTAATTGCTGTTTTATTTTTTAAAATGTTGCCAATACTGCTACAAACATGACAACTTCCAAATGTTCCTCTGCAATTCAATAAAAAAATGTAGATTAGAGTATTTCAGTTGTAAGAGACCTGCAACAATCATCTAGTCCAACTGTCTGGTCACTTCAGGGTTGACCAAAAGATAAAGCACATTATTAAGGATACTGTCCAAATACCTCGTAAAGAGGGACAGGCTTGGGGCCATCAGCCACCTCTCTAGAAAACTGGTTTCACTGTCTGACTACTCTCTCAGCAAAGAAATGCTTCATGCCTACTATGGACCTCTTGTGATATACCTCCAATCCACTCCCAGACATTCTATCCCTGGGTATCATAGAGATCAGCAACTACCTCCCTACTTAAAAACGTCCCTGATCCCTTCCTAGAAAATTAGTCTCTGTAATGCAGTTCTTCTCTTCCACTGCTGTTTGCAAGTTCTTAGAGCTATGTGCGTATACACAGAGGCACCTATGTGTAAAACAAATTCTTCTGTTACTTTGTACAATACGGGTGCTCAACAGGGAAGGTAAAGATGAAGGGGGAGGGAAAGAGGAAAACCAGAACCTCATGGAAGAAAATGGAGATCATCTTTCACAAAAAGAAACATAACACTGCTTCCTTTCTTACACTCACCAGAAGAAATAAAAAAAGCCTATATTAATTAAAGCAAAATAGATGTTATTCAGCAGAGAGCTGCATCAAATCTTGCCTGACATGATAATAGAGTGTAATACACCAAAAGTCATGGAAGGGCTTTCCTTAAATACCTTCGGTCTCATCTTGCTGATCAACTTCTGAACGTTGTCTATGGGATCAAAGAATTTACAACTGAAGAGTGACTTTTGGAAATTAATTACATGAAGTAGTCATTATTTCAAAGGGACTTAACAGTCTCTTAAAAATGTTTTGAAGATTCTTTTTTCCATAATATGCTAAAACAGACTTAGATCCTCTACCTTCTGTGTGGTAGTCTGCATTTGCGGTGTGCTGCCTTCTCGATGCCAATAAACTTTAATAAAACGATTATTTAATACTGCTTCTGTACTTGATATAGCTTTCTTTGCTTCCTCATGTGTAGCAAACTGAATAAGGGCACCTTCTGGATCACCCTGATATGCAACCTAAGGTTTAAAACAGAAGAACAAAACTTATCACACAGAGGATTCTCATTTGTGTCTCAATTATCATTACATCATTAGCTTTTAGGCTTAGAAGCTTACAATTTACACCCAATATGTGTCATTAGATAAATACTTTCCATTTGTGAGCCCCTCTGAAAGGCCTGGTGTCAAAATCAACCTTGAGTTTATGCTAATAAATTTTAAGAATAATTAAAAAAACCTCAAACAAACAAAGTAAAGCAAAACCCCCAGTCAACCAGTATTTCTGTTTGCAAATATGAGCAGTTGCTTGGAAGACAAAAGGAAACATTAACAAAATAAAGAAAATTACTATGGAAAATGCAGAGGTCAGATGGTAAATGTCCTATCTAATATTAGAGCTAGACAGCAAAGCTCATTTTGATTTTCCTCTTTTGAGCATTGTCACATTATTTTAGCTTCAAAAGCCAAGACTGTATTCTTTGCAAGAAGAGCATAGCTTGCAATCTCCATGTACATATCTGTCTCTCCATACACATCAATGTTTTACTTGCCTTAATGAATAATACTGCCTGCTAATACACCCATATTCTTAGGTAAACTATAGAAAAGCTTAAGAAATATTTAATAGCAATTAAGAGAGATTCAAAATCCCTCAGGTGTTCAGACAGGCACAGAGTGGTTATTCTGTATGGCATCAGTATGTACAAAAATATTGTTGCACTTCTTCATTCCAGTCCTCAGTGCAAACAAGAAAGGGTTTAGAAAAATGCATGTCAGCATCTGAAACTTGTTGATAATGAAGCATGGTGAAAGGTCACATTGAGTAGCTTAGAGACTGGGTATGAAATACTGCCATTGCACGTGCAGTCTGCAACATGTAACATCAGCCTAAGTCAGATCCTAGTTCTTTCACTGCTTTCCTCGCTCTTCAATTGCTTATTGGGCAACTCCAATAAATCACAAAGTAATTTTAAGGGACAAATTGTCATTACCATGGAAAGTAATTGTCACAGGGACCGCTTTCTGGATGAGAGATGCATGTTTTTTGTATTTACAATTTATCTCTGAATATACAGAGTGTTTATGATAGCAGATCCAAACTTGATAAAATGGATGAGAAAAATCCACATGCAATCAATTTTCAATGTTTTAAACAATGTCTCTTAAAAGTCTTATCTCTGAGGAACACGTTTGTTCAAAATCTAAAAGATGACTAGAACATTTCATTTCTGCTTCTTCAATGGCAATATCATTAAAAACAATGAGATCTTTTTTAAGAAACAAGTTAGGAAAATAATAAAGAGTTTAAGGGAACCAGGAAAAAAATTGGCATTCTTCTTTAAGCAACTACCACTACCTTTACATCAAAGCATACTGCTTTCTCTTTGTTGACTCTTACCTGCAAGTTGACTAAGTTTCCAAACTTACTGAAGTGCTCATTAAGTTTGCTGATGTTGTTAAGTTCTGGGGGAACTTTTCTCAATTCAAGTTTTGTATTTTCATTTCCAAACTGTACTTTCTTCTGGAAACCTGGACTATTTGTTCTGTTAAAATTTTGCCTGCAACAAATAAAAAATCAAGCCAGAAATCCATAGCAAACTAGCAAACACAATGTTAAATTGTATATGCTTACACAGAAGCATGTGTGTATGAGACACAAAGATCTGCAGACTTAAAAAAATAATGCAGTTTTAGAAAAGTGAAGGAGAATACAGGTTACACACCCATACAAGTGCTATCTTCCCCAATGATATTCTCAGCATACCCCAGGACATAAATCTGTGAGATAATTCTAATTTATTTCCTCATGTCAGGGTAACTCCTGACTTTTACACTGCTTCTCTCCAAAAACCGTTTCTTAGCGCTATTCCGTGAAACTTCCCCACTAGTGTTTCAAATAACTATTACTTCAAGGCTTTCCTCACTCCCAGCAATCTTTAAAATCCCTTCCAACCTTACACCCTCTGTTTTTTTCTCAGTAATATACCTGGCAACTCAAATCAAAATAGCAGTGATAAAATTCACATTTCACCACTAAAATCAGTCATCTCTAACAACCATCACACTGCAGCTACCCTGTTTCTTTTATCATGCCAACTTTCAAGGAACAGATCTTAGTATCATCCAAAGCAACTTCATCTATCTGTATACTACCTTTGATAGAAGACAGTCAAATAAATACAGCTCACACTATAGTATGATTTACTTTAGTACCATCAGTGTACTCACAGTTTCACTTGCTTGTAATTTATATATATATATATATATATATATGTTTCAGATTACAGTATAGCAGTTAATGAAATTCCAGCTCTTAAGGCAATACTGCGTTAACAGTCACTCACTTGTCAAACCAAGTCTTCTTTGTAGGAACTCCACCATCCCCTGCACCAATTGTTCTTTTCCTGGATTCAGCATCTACTACTATTCTCATACTACTTTTATTAGGAGGTTTTTCTGTAAATAGATGAGAAGATTTTACTTTTTTTAAAATTTATTTTCTGTGCATTTGATTGTAAGAGTATTCTGCTCACACTGAATTTGCACTGAAAAGCACAATTGTTTATTTTGAAATTACTATGATTCTTGTTCTGACTGAATCAAACCTTGGTCACAGACTTCTTAACTATCAACAGATGTTTTGACAGATCAAAATAGCTAAAAGCACTCATTTTGTGACAGTAACATCACACATACAGAAAACAAAAGAGGTGTGACAGAAGGCATCTGCCTTGAGATGACTGCGCTCTGATTCACAATGATTCACAATGTCCCATGCAATACTCTGAGGCTCACACCACTCCAGCTAACACCTCCATTCTACTATTAGATGACACATACAAAAATGGTCATGACAGGAAATGCACAGTACTCCAGGGCAATAACACCTAGGAGCAAGATTTAAGGATGGACTGGGAAAGGAGTCACTTTTGCTGAAGAACAGGAATCACACTGGGGGACTCCTCACTGAAAATACACCAACAAAAACATAGTAAGATTAAATAGAAATACATACAAATGCAAATAAAAACCACATTAAAAATGGTTTTATCCCTCTTTCATTCTTATATTGTGTGCTGCTGCTTCTTCTCAGGACCACAGGAACTGTGAGGTTAAGATTATTCGTGCATAAAACTGCTAACAGATAAAAATGATTCCCTCCTCTCTAGCAAAAATCATCCTGAGATTCTGCTATAGAAATATTAACATTGTTCTGTACAAAAGACATACAGTGTGACCAGTTTCTACAGCTAACAGTAAACTGTGCAATATTCTAATGAGAGATTTCATTCTACCAGTAAAAATGCACACACAAAGCAATTATAGACATAGTTCCCTATTCAACTAAACATCTCTTAATTCCAGAAGATTTTAGGAAAATGCTGTATTTTCCAGTATTCTCTGCAAAGTTCCTCAACCTGCATTAATGTAAGAAAATCAGCTAAACTAACTAAGTATAGCTTTGAGAGCATACCTCTGGGTGGTAGATCCATATCACCTGATGTGAGTCCTATCAAATTTGGTCTTTGGGCATGTACTCTATGTCTATACATAGGTCTTGAAGTATTTGTTATACTTGGAGCTTCTGGATTATAGCCATCTGTATCATACGTTTCTGGTAACAAAGAAATTGTCTAATTAAAATAAATTGCAGTTAAAACCCTTAAGGTTGCAGATATAATATTTAATTTAATTACAAGATAGTTACAATAAAAGAGTTGTATAACCACTATCATAAAAAATAGTCATGCCAAGTTTTCTGCTTAAACACATTGAAACTATTTTTACTCTCCAGTAAAAATTCACACTTTATAGGCATATTTTACTTCAGTCTTGAACTAAGTCTGAAAAGAAGGATGTTAATTTACTGTCACAATCTCTACGATACAAACTTATACTCCAAAAAATGACATTATAATCTCTATAAAGTACAGTATAATATGAATCAATGTTATTCTATTTAGCAAACCTTGTGGGCAAAGCCTCAGTACTACACCTGCTGTAAAAAGAGAGGGTGGAGCAGGAGGCGGCTGGTGATGAATACCCGTGGTAACAACAGTAGGAACTGAGCTGGTTGCTGAGTTTGGGGGGGCATCCATGCCAGCAGGCTGCAATGGTGGAAGAGGAGGGGGTGGTCCTGTCAAAAACAAAGGAAAATCCTGCATTCATTTACTATCCACTACACTTTC
This sequence comes from Vidua chalybeata, assembly GCF_026979565.1. Classification (NCBI taxonomy): domain Eukaryota; kingdom Metazoa; phylum Chordata; class Aves; order Passeriformes; family Viduidae; genus Vidua; species Vidua chalybeata. The sequence continues at coordinate 47,852,377 of NC_071531.1, read as the reverse complement.
ATTACACTCCCCTCATAAGGAAACTGTTCTGAAATGCTTTTAAGGTTATTTAAGAAAAAAAAAGGGCTGAGAGCACACATGTGCAGACTCGATGCTGTACCATAAATTCACATGAAACCACCCCCAAGAGCAAATGACTCAGAACTTGGATTAACAGAAAAGCATTTGAATCATTTAACATTTCTTCAAACACCTTCCTTATACAAGTAAAATTTAATTGCTAGATCAGTATTCATCTTTACCAAATGAAGCATTTTAAAGCTCAATAAAAGCTGATCAAAGAAACAAATTCTATTTTTGAAGTAAAAAAGTCTTTTTTAATATTACAAAAATATGCTATGATGACAATAACTAACTTGACTGAAATTATGTTCCCAAACACTCAAGAAGAAACCTTCAACTCTAATGGAATGCTTCTTAAAATTGAGGGAGTTTTTTTTGTTTGGTTGGTTTGACTTTTTTTAAAACAGATCATGTGACTCCTTCAAAGCTAAGCAGTCAAGCCCAATTCAGTTTAATAGTTGACAAGAGCAGGTTTTGGAAAAAGTTACAAAGTGATGTATCTGAACTTGTGAACCAGATTTGAAAAGCATGTAAGGCAGAACTGACCAAACCAGAGGAAGTTACATTCTATATTAACTGAAATAAATGCATTCGTTCATAACTTTCTTAAATATACTGTCAACAGGAAATTAAAACAGTTTAACAAACTTCTAAGCAATATCAAATATCAATTACGCCTAAATAATTTTACCAAGTAGGACACCTAAGTTAGAAAAAAAGAGAGAAAGGAATAATCACATAAAACTAATCTAACACACAAGGCAACTGAGCACTAAACTTCAACTACTTTATAAATGACAGCCAAGCACATAAGTTTTCATGTAAGTTTTAGTGCTTCGGCTGAAGTACTTTCCAGTGAAACTGTAAACAAAGCCGAGACCATTTCTTAGTTATTTTACAAGTTTAGTTTTAAAATTAATCCCAAATGATATTTTCAGGTATAAATTTGATGTGGTCATGAATTATCTTTACTTCTATTATTATGAATAAAACAGTAAGGATCAGTTGTTTCCAGAATTTTCCCTTCTTTGACAGTAGTCAGTTTTGGACAACCTCTCCTGTAATAACTCAAGGAATTGAATTTTGCCATGTCATGCTTTTGCTTAAATACAATGAAGATATAATTCCATATTAAACAGTCACATTTAGCGTGCAGCATTTTAGAACAACCAACTCTGCAACAATTATCATCAGACAGAATAATTTTGAGGTAAGCTATGCCATAGTAGAGCACAGTTCAACTTTACATAATACAGCTGGGATTCTTCAAAACAGCTTTTTGCACTGCGTACAGTTCAAGTAAGATCCAGGCTTTTCTATTAAAAAATGGGGTTTAATCTTTTTTAATTACCTGTTACAGGTGGAAGGCTGGGTGGTAAGGGGCCTGGTGGTGGTACTGGAGGTCTAAGGTTAACAGGAGGAGGACTGAGAATTGGTGGAGGGGGAGGAAGTCCAGGAGGAGGTGGTCCTTCGACAACAGGGGGTTGTGCTGGAAAAGGCAGAATGCCAGGAAGATTCACATCTTCTACCACTACTGGATCGCTTCCATGATCAAAAGGGCACATGTCTCCTCTCATACAGAAACCCTTCTCTGAAATATCAAAAAGAATTGATGTTAGTATTCAGCTGTAGCTCAATTCAGGGTAGATACAAGACATTCAATGTGTAATAATGTGGTGGTTTGTAAATTAAGAGCTCCACATAACAGCAGAAATTTAGATTAGAAAATGAAATTGACTGTTTAACTTTATTCTTAACAGTCAGCACACACAGACATTGCAGAAACTTGCCAGGACAAATGTGTTTAATTATTCTTGAAGAAATAATTCTGCACTGTATTATAACAAATGGTGAAAGCAAAAAATGAACTCTAGATGTCACCACATTAACAAAACTGATTTGTTTCTAAGCAAAAAAGTGCAGAGGCTAGGATTGAGAAACTCGTATTAAAAGTTAGGGGTTAATATTATGAAATTCCAATATGAGCAAATTCACTCATTTTTTTCCTCTTTTGCAATTATTTCAGGAAACATTGTAAACATTTGCCACAGTTTAATGTTTACATATAACATATGCATTTGTAAATATTAAATATATATAAATAAAAATGAATACACATTCACCTCTTTTCTTTTACACACAAGTCAAACACAGAAGGAGGTCAGAGGAGGGCCACAAAAACTACCAGAAGCCTGAAGCACCTCTCTTATGAGGAAGGTCTGAGAGTTGGGTCTGTTCAGACTGAAGGAAAGAAGGCTCAGAGCAGTGAATTTAAGTACTCACTGCAGACTTTGTATTTCGAACTTTTTGGTAGATTCAAAGCAAATATAAGAAAAAGAAATTATTATCATGAGGGTGATTAAACAGTGGAAGAGGTTGGCCAGAAAAGCGGTGGATGCCCCATCCTTGGAAACATTCAAGGTCATACTGGACTGGGCTCTGAGTAACAAGACCTCCTTGAAGACGACCATGCTTACTGTAGGGATGCTAGACTAGATGACTTTAATAGGGACATTCTAGCCCAGACTGTTCTATTATTATCTATTGTTTAACAACAGTGTCCACAGAAACAACACCAAAATACCAGTCAGTGCAATACAGGGAAAAGGCTGAAACATCCTCTGGTAAAACAGGAAGAAAGAGGAGTGCCCACTTCCTCAAAACATGATGTGGAGAAGCAGTATGTATTACGTCATCCTCAGGAAGAGTTATCGAGCATATTAAATTGAAATGTTAAACAAAAACAGAAGTTCAGTAGAGGGTAAAGTTGAAAATTTGAAAGTAAGAGCAGTATGATGGAAACATGTAGCCACTGAAGAGAGAAAACTTCAAAACAAAATGACACATTCACAATTCCACTTGCTCCATATTGCTGTGATCTACATTGGCAAAGCTAGTCTTCCTAAGTACAACTCTGCCACCACTTGAAAGCTCAGTTTCCCATTTTTTTACTTAAAAAAAAATTCTAATCAGGGTTCTGAATGTAAACTGGCCTAGAACTTAAACTCCTCGTTGTGGTATGCAATAATAGCAACAACAAAATCCCTCAGAAGCAACTTTACAGGAAGATCTAAACTCTCCTGAGCTCACAGGTTGACCAGCTGAGTTTAGTTAAGGCACTGCCAGCTGCAGCAGCCCCTTGTGCGTAATTTGGCACAAGACATTTGAGATGAAAGCTTAAGACAGAGGTAAGTGAAAACCTAGCCAGTTTAAAGAAACACCTACACAGAATGGAATGAGCCTGGGAAGTTTCAGCTTTAGACCTTTCTAGTTAAAAATTGTCTATTAGATAGGATAGATTAAATAGGATGAGATCAGTAAGGTGCTAACCATTGTTAAAACCACCAAATACAGTATTTGATTGGAATATGACCTAAGACAAAAAAACTGGGTAAAACTGGATTTTTTAAATGATTTTTAATATACTGTTTTTAATTTATACAAAATAGTCCTAGCAAGTAAAAAAAATAGACAAACACTAAAAGAGCAAGCTGTCTGAAGTCAGTAAGAAGTGGTAACATGGTAAAATCTGCAATCAAGAAATGTGCAATAGAAAAACCCCACTATACTAGAGAAGATCAGAAAAAGAAGGGTGAATTACCTCAATCTTTTCAGAAAGGGGACAATCATAGCTGCAGGAAGCAATTAAAACATTAAAATGTCTTACCATCATAATCTCTACAGCGTTTCTTTGGCAGCGGAGGTCGTCCATAGGAGTTGTGGTCCAGCTGCTCTTCATGGAACTCTGACCAACTTTCAGTAGTGTTATTTCCATGATGAGCAGGAGCAATAACAGTAATAGTACTGCTCAGTGTAGGGACAGGGTAGTGGCCAGATGAAATATTTGTCACAGAAGAAACTGGAGTATAGTTGTTCTCTAATGGATCTGTTCTATCCATGTCATATTTTGGCTTTCCTAAATCCCTTTCTGTAATTAAAAAAAAAAAAAAAAAAAAAAATCATACTGGATAATTCCTTATCCACCTTTTCACCAGAAGCAGCCACTACTCTAAGTATCTTTACTCCATATCAACTCAATACATATGTACAATAATTGAAATGTTTTACAGGTTGCCCAAAGCTCCTGTAGAGTCTCCAGCCTTGGAGTTATTTATAACCCAGCTGGTTCCAAGCAACCTGCTCCAGTTTGTTTGTTTTGATAAAAGGTGTTAGACTGCACCACCTTCAGAGGTCTCCACTAACCTCAACTATTCCATTATTTTACATTTTGAAGGTTTAACCAGAAAAATAATAATCTGTGAAGTACATAGTCAGGCCCTGGGCTATTTAAATAACATATATCCACAGTAGAGAAGATACCCTATTTAACTTCAGGCAGAGTACATCTTCTTTAGTGATGCATGTACTGTAAGAACTTCAGATGGAAAGTTTTTTTGAATAAAGGGAAGCAATAGCAAGAAAAGGGTAACTATGGCTTGAAAATACAATAAAAGTTACAAATCTTTAATGTTTCAAGAAAATGCAATTGTTGTATCTTCATTTTGTTGATCTTCATTTTCTGTTGCACTCAAATGCATGTATTTATTGCATTATAATAATAATGCTTGACAGGTGTGGAACACTCCTGGGCAGATACAGCAAGTAAAATGACCTTTTATTCTGAATACATACAAACAATTCTCTTCGTCTTCTAGTATTACCACCAAATAAAATGTTAGTATTCCAATTAAGACAGACTAGTTATGTCATGACATAAGTTAATAGATTTAAATAACTCCACATTAAAGGAACATTATGTAATATCTTAAAGAGGGCTCATCAGTGTGGGTAAAACAGGCTTTTCTTCCTGTTCTAAGAAAAATAAACAAAGCTTTCACTATAAAATATTGTCCATAACGTACTGTCATTTCAGTTTGTGCAAGTAATCCTTAAATTAAGATTTAATAATGTTGTAATCTTTTAGTTAAACTGCTGTATGTTATTTAATTTGCCTCTTAGTAAGTTGTCTGGAAAATATCTATTCTCATATTTTCAGAAATATGCATTCCTAGTTTTAAGGCTGGGTTACTAAGGTGTGTTCTACAGAAAGAAAAATAATACACAGGAGAGTTCTACCAGACTGTTTTTTACCCATACATTGTCTAAGACAGGACAAAGATATAAAATTACTTTCACTGCTCTTTTCCAATTTACCATTAAAAACTATTGAGGGAAAAAGCACTCTTTTCAGTTGAAAAAGCAATCCCCTTTTCAAAGACGTTTAATTCTGCAAACTACTGTATTGAAGCCTGAAGTCCTACAGATAGGTGCACAAATTCAAGTATTTATTGTAAGGATTTCAGCCCTTCACCTATGACACTAAAGAGGGGACAAGATCAAAAGAACTGATCTGTACTGTTCTGCTTGACAAGTCATTTACTGCCTAACAGGCAATTTCTCTGCCAGTTCCACCTTTATTAATACAGTATTAATTTCTCCCTAAACCAGATTCTGAGTTTCCTAAAACTTAATGAAATGGAAATAACTTGTATTTTTCTGCCTCTGTTGCAACAATGCTTAAAAGTGGCCAGCACAGCCACCTCAACACGAAGATATTAAAGAAGAACAGAGGGTAAGAGTGGAAAGCAGACACTGAGAACAGAATCACAGAAGCCTCATTTCCCCAGAAAACAAAGCTAAATTTGAATAAAGAACAATAGCTGAAATTCTAGTACATTTTGAACATAATTTTCAAGTTAAGTTTCTAAATTTTGTAGAAAACATTCACCGTATTTTAGAGACCAACTGTTGGTACCTCTGCTTCGCGTTCTGCTCCGGCTTCTGCTCCGGTCTCGATCACGGTCCCGCAACCTCTCTTTGCTCCAACTCCTACTTCGACTCCTGCTGTAGCTCCGACTCCTCCCTCTCCGTCTGTTGTATCGATCCCTATAGGAATCTCTTCTGGGAGGATTTCGGTCATAATCCCTCTTCCGAGAACGTTCATCTTTTTTCCTTTCATCACGGCTTCTAAACATGCAATAATTACAAGATTTATGAAGCCATAATTTAAAATCTCAACTACTTAAAAACTTTAAGAAATGTCAATGGAAAACTAGAGAAGAGTTATGAATTGTATGTAACTTAAGGCTATTTCTTTCTTCTCAGAAGGATTTTAAAATTAATTTTGCTTATTCATTTTATTTTTACCATACCTAAGATTTTAAAAGATATATAAATTTCTGTTTCTGCCCAATACTACATATTTCCCAAGTTGGAAACAGCAAGACTTATTGAAGGGAACGCTTCTAAATCAAAATTCAAACTCAATAACAAGCAGAATAAATATTGCAATATAAACCACAAATCTAACACCAGAATTACTCCTAAAACTCCAGGGATAATAGCTCTGCACAACTCGAGAGACAGGTTACACTTACACACACTCACCACTTAACTACATATGCATAAAAGCAACAGAAGCCTTCTTTTTATGCTTACTAGATGACAACACAGAAACAAGGTATTTAATTCAGGAAAAAATCCAAATTCATCTGATTACTGCTATAATACAAGGGGTTAAACAATTTTTTTTACCTGGTGTCTCTGTAGCGAGAACTTGACTGAGGAGGGCTGTGATTTAATCTTCTAGAGAACTTTTTCTCTCGCTCTTCCTCTTTAACTATCTGAATTCAAAGCATATATATTAGATCAAAACGTGAGTACACTAAAATGCAGACTTCTGCATAACCAAATAAAACCAAAAACTCTGAACACTGAGCAATCAGCAGTAACACTGGAATTAAATACTTTAGTCTCTAACATAATAACAGAATCTTCATAACATGTTTATTTCTATCTCTAGGAATATTCAAAGCCCTGTTTGAGAGAAAATAAAATAATCTTTATAGTGCTGCACTGAAAATATAACTGCTTTTACTGCAGGTAGACAAAAAACCGTATTAAGGCTTTGGGAGGATTTGAGAAGGCATGGACATTAAAAAACCAACACCAAATTCTTTTTTTCATCAGCAGGTTATTTAGTTCAGTTCACACTTAAAACACTTCCATGTAGGCAAACTTGGGCTGCTATTGAAAAGCACAAAGTTACTCTTCTGGCTCAATGAACAACATCAACATTTGTGACAAAACGATGTTATCTGGATCAAGCGGCTGAAGGAATGAGAACTGCAATTTAGAATGGCAGCCTGAATTTGTGGAGAATTAAAGTGCAGCACAGCTACAACAGCAATTTTGACCAGAGAACTAATGCAGGTTGCACTGCAGCTCCTACACTACTAAATAATCTCATTTACCTTTGCCTCAGCAAAACCACCTTGGTTTACGTTTGAAACAACCACTTGTGTTGGAAAAATTGTGCCGCAGTGCTCAACATGCCAAGCACAAATCTTATTACTTATTTTAACACCGTCATGTAATTACTAATAATATTAATAACTATAAATTATTATCGATATAAACTATAATAAATTGATAATAACTATTACTAATAAACACTATGAAGTTGAACACCTAAGCAAATAACATGAATGAGGAAAAAGATGTACATGTAAATTAAAATCAATGCCCACCTCTTCCTTCTTTGTCTCTTTTTCTTGGTGCTGAAAAAATTCTACTTTCAGGCTTCCTGATGATGGCTGTTCTGGTGGAGGTAGGTAGCTTTTTGTATTCACAGCATCAAACAGTTTTTCCACAAATATCTGAGTTTCTAAAAGTAAAGAGCGTACAAATATCCATTATACAAAACCATGGTTAACATTTGCTTTAAAAAATTAATAAATAAATAACCCCAAAAAACTCAGACAAGCAACTTTGCATTCAGCAAAACAACAGAGTCTTTTCTTTAAATACTGTGTTCCTAATTTATATTTTAAAAGGACATTTATAGAGTCAAAAAATATCAATAATGAACAATGTTTCACAAAAGTTTTCAATTCTCAAATTATTTAATGTCTCTTAATAAAGCATCTGGAAAAATATTTCTGGCATATATATACAGAGGTTCAATACTTGCCCAGGGAAGTTGTGGATGCCCCAGCCCTGGAAGCATTCAAGACCAGGTCAGACAAGGCCCTGATAAACCTGGTCCAGTGCAAGATGTCCCTGCCCAGAACAGGGGGTTGGAACTACAGGATCTTTACAGTCCCTTTTAACCCAAACCATTCTATGATTCTGTGCCTCTGTGAGTACTAACAAAACATATACCTAATATATGCATGCTAACCTATACACCTGGGCCTTTTAAAATTACTTTATGAAAACTGAATTACGTTCTACAAAGTAACAAAGCTAATAAAGAGATCAAAGCCCAATTCTATGGTAAATGATTGTTTGAATAAATTGAACAAGACAGAATTTTCATTCAATCTTAATTGTTATGACAAAGCCCATACCTTTCTGAAGAAATACATCCAGCTGATCAACACACAATGCCTTCAGTTCCTTTTCACTTTTATCCTTCTTTACCAAAGCCAGAACATATTTAGCTAGGGCAGATGGATCTGCATCACATCTGCAAATAGATTAGTTAGAAAAAAAAAGCAATTTAATTACAGAAATTAATGTCTGAAACTAGTATGACCTGTACACATTTAGGGAAAATAATTTCCTACAAAAGCAATTGAAAAATACTCAGGTGTATTTTTCAAAACAGAGTCCAGATAGATAACAATTCTAAGTATTGCTTTTCTTTTCAAGAGAACAATTGCCTAGAATATTTCCTAACAATACTGCATAGAGAACATCAGAGCTAACTAGAACAAAATGTTTCATAAGAAACAGCCTCAACTGCCTAACTGTTTCGTATTAAAAACAAAGACAATGAATACTTCCCTAACTCCTCAAAGATGGAATCAATAACTTTGAATGTAACACTGAGTAACTGTTATCTGTGAAAAGTTGGTCTATCCAATTACAAATTAATACAGTGATACAGTAGAAGTGATCTATACTACAACAACAAAAAAAAAATCAGACTCTCGAGTATTCTCTTAAATACACTTTTGAACATTCTTATTACTACTTACATATGAACACCATGGAAACTGAAACTGATTTTTTCACTTTCAAACTTGGTTTCAAAAGCCTAAATTCATATATTGTAACAGACACTTCCATAAGAGGTACACTGAAAATGGAGGGAAATTTAGGGGATCATTATCCATTTGGCATCTGAATTCAGAATTCAACCTACAATTAAATACAGAGCACCTCAGTGTAGAAGTTTATGGTCTTATGCACATTAACAAAGAACTTAGAATGAAGAAAGCCATGTATCCACATTCAGTAGAACATTATTTAATATAAGTGGCATATTTTTTTTTACAATGTTTCACAAATAGGAATCTACAATGAACTTTATGGTGGTGTCCTAAAGCCTGCCAAATCAAGTGAGACTACTGCATAAAACCATTCGTGTTTCAGAAAGAGTAACTATGAAATACTGAGATACTTCCCTAAACAACTTAATCTCCTTATTTAGCATATACCAAAGGAAGACTTCAGGCCCCACAAACCCCGTAAGGTTGAATGGATGCATACTGGTCATGTGACAAAGACAACTTATTTGAGTGGTCATCAAAGTTTGTAATAATATTTGAAGAATAACAAGAAGAAAAAAAAAATGCATTGATGCATCCTAACTGTACATTCTTTCTAGCAAAAATAACCAATAAGAAAAATTAATCCATGGTCAGGGAGTTGCACCAAATATGAACACTACACAAATACTGCTCTAGCATAGAGGTCCAACAGTCATAATACAGGAATAAGAAGTTTGAAATCCCTTCCACAATGAGTAAGATACAAATACTGAAGCTTAATTATTAATCTAAATGTTGATAATTGAAAATACATTATTTTGGACACTGGGCAAAAGAACCTAAGTCCCTAAACAAACATATCACACCACCTAATTCCTCTCACCAGAGAAACTTATCTCCTGCACAGCAAACAACATCCCTCATGCAAACATATCTGCTAAGTAAAAGAAGCCTATCTGTCAGCATAACTCATGGATAGCCTGGGCCCAACACAGAGAGCCCTGAAGTTAAAGGTCAGAGCTTCAAACATAACCCAGCATCCTTCAGAAAGCAGGCAATACTAGAATTTCATGCTGAAAAACGAACTTGGGCTGCTAGTGGATGCACCACTGTATTCCATGTTAGTCTGCATTATTTATGGATACAGGAAACAGAAGCTCAATAATCATTGAAAAAGAACCCATGGACACTAAATGAACAAAATGAAAATACATACTGCTAATCAAAAACCAGACTGCACACTGACTTAAAATTCTTCAGAAATTTTTCACATCTATTTTGCCCCATTCAGGTCTAACAATTCTTTGTCCAGAAGAAAATATAGTCCGAGCACCAAGTCAGTGCACAAATTAACACAACCTCCTACAGTGAGAGCAGTAGGACTCTTTAATGCTGCAAGCACCTGAGCACATCAGACAAGCAGATTATCTAAAAGCCCACTGTTGAACAGTATTCATCATAGGCTGTAATGAGGGTTCTCTCTTAGCCTTCAGCAGGCCCTAAGACCAGTATTTCCTAACCTCTCAATCCTTGAATTTGAAAAGTTACTGTTTCGTCACACAACTTCAATGGCACTTCAGATTTTCAATACTTTCCCAGTTTCAAGCTGAATTGTGCCATGGAAAATTAATGTGCTGTTTTGCATCATGACAGGTGGGGAGCAGCCAATTTTCACATGATTATCCTCAGTTTTCCTTTTTTAATTTCAATTTCCATAAATTTGGTTCTCATACAATAATACAGTCAGCTGTCGTTCAAAATCCACTACAAGTTACTTAAATGACATGTGGACTCAAAATTTAGTGGCCGGGGGGGTGGGGGGGGAAGGAGAAAAAGGGGGGAAAAAAATCCCAAGTCAGTCTAGAAGGTAAAAACTTACTGCTCTTAACTATACAATGTGTTTTAATTCTCCAGCTCCTACAGCACTGACTATACAACAACCTCATATTCAGTTTAAAGCAATTCCCCTTTCAGGAGCAGGATAAAACCAGAAAATCTTCTCTGGAAAGCCACCTAGACCATAACAAAATAAACAAACCATAAACTATCCCCCCCAAAAAAAAACAAATCAAAAAACCCACAAAACCTCAAAACCCAAACAAACAGATGATGTTTAAAAATAATGAACAGTTAATGCTTTCATCCTCCCTGCAATGATGACTTCGGAAATCTTAGCAATCCTGTCCAACCTAGGACTTGAAGTCATCCACCCAACTCCAAGATATGCTTATGAAAATATTCTCAGTGAAAATGTACTTTCAGTTTGCAAAACACAGGATCACTTTCTGCTGTGTACTCATGCACGTTTCAACATTTGTCACCCTGTATGACCACATATGAACAATGCAAAAGAATCATACTTCATTCTTCTATTATTATCATTCAGTGTGTACAGGGGAATTTCTACAATAAGAATGTTCATGCTTTCCATTTTGGCTACTTAACAAATACTATTTTTTAAAAAATACTAACAGGCAAATTATTTCCAATTCACACTAATTAAGTAATAATGAATACAGTGAGTTTTGAGGCAGAGTGAGATATGAAGATGCTTTTGTAAATCAACACTAGGATTTTATGTGCTTTCTTTTTATTTCTTAAAATTAAACTGCAAATTATCTCTACACAGATAGAGGCTGACATCCTTTTTTAGCTACTGACTTGAAACACAAGTCTCGTCTATATCTGTTCTTCAAAGCTTGAAAAAAACCCCACAATTAATCTGTTTTCTCCACACTAATGTGAAGACTGTTTCTCTAGATAGTATCTTAAATAAATCTAACAAGTCTATAATCTTTTATGGCTTTTCAAACTCTTGTAAAATGCCTTTTTTAAAGATGATGCTAAAATTAAATTGCTAGCAACCTCAAGTAGTGGAATAGAGGACTAACTGGTCTCACAAAGTTAAAAAAAATTAAAGTTTACAAAACTGTGAATAAAGGAAGTCTGCCTGAAAATTTCTTTATAGCTATCAAGACTTCTAGACATAATCTTTAATAATTTTGTTTGGGGGAGAGCATTTTTAAAAAGCAATTCCTTTCCACTTTTTCACTCAAACTTAATTCTGAAATGTTCTGTATAAATTCTCCATCCACTGGTTTAGTCAAAATCTGTTGGTTTGGATTATGGGGCCTTGAGGCTTTCTGATAAACAAGATCTTATGTTCTCTAGTTTAACAGTATTTTCTTAGAGAATAGCAGCCTTTGTGTGTGAATAATAGGCAATATGCTTGCTCTGTCTCTGTTGTGCATACATGGATTTTTCACTGATTTTGAGCTAGCTTTGTCAGTTTTTCTAAACCTCTTTGTCTTGCATTTTATGCTTTTATAATTGACTTTGTTTTGTTAACAAGCAATGTGAGAATAAAGAAAACAGTGAAGGCACCCATGCTGATGTGGTAGCAAATGTACAGTGTAGCACAAGGATTTATAATACAATGTATGTATCCTGCTATATTCTTGCAGATTGAAAGATAATAGAGAAAGATCCTTAACAGGTACCACAGAAAAATGAGAATACCACCAACACATTTCAAATACTCTAAGTTGCTCGAGAACTGAATAAAAAGTTTGTATTTTGATTCTACTGCTCAATGAATTATATATATTTTCAGTTATTAAATGCAGGTTTGAAACCTTAGCTAAACTCAAATGTAGTGTGGTACATCAGTCTTCACCACAGACACAATTTGTGCATTACAAGTGTGACAGAATTTTATACATAACTTCATTCTTATGGTAACACCCAGCTACTAGAAAAATGGTCATATTCATTGATGCATGTTGAAAAACATTTCTCAACTCTGATTTCCCTATCTTTATCCCCTCAACATAATGTAGGCATGTGCTGCAAGCACTAATACACATCTGTAATCACAAATTTCTCCTCCTGTTTTCACTTTTGTGTCTTCTTTAACAAACAAACACCAGCTGGCATGAGTAATCTAAATTAATTTCCACTGCTGCAAGTACATCCCAGTGTGTGCTACCATTAAACACCAAACACTTTCTTAAAGGCAATTTCTGAATATATATCATATATTCTGAACCATATATATCATTGTTCCCAGCAATGTTAAATGTTTTTACCTCTAGTAATACTCTTTTGCAGTCTGTACTCTCTAAGTCAGAAAATACACAGTACGTACTCCACTCTCTTAAACAAGGGAGACTGCTCATGTAATCCTGCTTTAATAAACAGTATCGAATATACAGGCATTGATGGAAGAATTCTCGTTAGATTTCTACACGTTCTTCAGAGAATTATACGGATACCTCCAACTGCTATGCAACATATAGAACCCTCAAAAAGGAAAGCAATTCCCAAATATTTTGCTCAATCACAGAAGGAACAATTCAATAAAGCTCACAGGAAAGTTCAAAACCCCATGTTTCTGACCTCAGGTTGTTTTGCAGTCATTATTTGAAATTACTGTTTCAAATAAAAATAAACCAGAAAAGCTGAAACTGTCAGGGTAAATTTAAGTCTTAATTTTTTTGTTGTAAATTATATTTGAAAAAGGAAAAGTAATTTGGCTGAGTCACCTCTCAGTACAGTATTTTCTTCTAATTTGAATACTCTGCAATTCATTAAACACATTTTAACCTACTCACATTTTTTTAATATAAAATATGTTCTAAGAATCCACTTCAACTTTTTAATCACCAGACAGCTACAGACTTAAGCCTCAACTGAGAAATGCAGTATATATGGAATAGATATTAAAGGTGTTTGCAAGAACATATTAGTTGTGTAGCTGGATGTTCAAAAGCCCTTATTAACACATAGCTTACGCTGTATGCACACACTACTTTTTTAAGATGAAAAAAAATCTCCTTGTGTAGTTCCTTTACTTCAGTTTTAAAACTAATGTACAAACCAAAAAGATGCTGCAAATCCTGAAACTAGTTCCTTGACAAATTTAAACTACCACAACACACTGAAACCTCAGAAGCATGTCTGTAGTCCTCCAGGCAGCAAATGGTGTTGCTGTAAAGGAATTAACATGTAGGTGCATGCTATTTGTTGTACTCTAATCCTGAGAGTTAATAACCTAAATTTCAGAGTCTAGTTTTGTTGCCTGAAGACCGACTGCTAAAATACTGCTCAGCTCTTGACATTAAGCAAGGTGGACGTGGCTGTGTTTGAAGGCAGAGAGAAATGCTTTCTACTTGCAGGGCTGAGTGGGTGCAGAAAGATGTACACAGCATACTGGGCAGTGCAGCGAGCCTAATTCAGGCAGTTGCACCACTCTGTTGTTACTTAAAAAAAAAAAAAAAAAAAATTATAAAAAGCTATGGTGTAAACTTACTTCAGTAAGTAAAACAAATGACAAACTCATTCAGCAAGATCCAACTTTTCTCTTGAGACACTATAGTAGCTGAGAAGGACCACTCTTACTATACTCACTGTAATTAACTCTCTAACAGTACTTAAAGCAATAGAAACACACTGAGGAACGCTGCAGCCTCCAAAGCTGCTATTCAAGCTAATGATGCCATTAAATCAGTTCTAAATTACTCTGATACCCAGATCTGACATGTTCATACAGCTGTAACCAGTAATTGGCAGCCTAGAATACCACCCTTAGACTCAAGCTAGTTCTCATGAGGAAGAACAGCTGTCAGCTTGCTTGCTCTCCAACACCCATTCAATGCAGAAAGCAAAACTCATCACAGTGTCTCTGTGACTTGCAGTGCAGTCGAAGGGGTTTCACTTCACTGCTTATGTTCACTGCAAGAATAAAAAAGGTTTCCTGCAACAGAAGTAACTTTCTTCTTTTTATTTTCTGCTTTCAACTATACCTAATAATACCAATCCTTTAATACTAACATAATATTTTTGCACAGAAGCTTAGCAGTATTGGCATTCTAAGACAAGAACCTTGATTTCTCAAATACAGTAGCTCTCCGTGAGTCAGGTGAACAGACTATCAAGTTTCATAGCAGATGCAGAAAAATAACTAGTATTAAAAATTACATACCACTGATGTGCATTTGTGCTTTATTTATCCTTGTTACAAATAGCTTCACACACAGTGTTAACAAAGTAAGTGAAATAAAGAGAAATGCTTATTGCTTCTGAACTTCTTAGGAAGTTTCATAGAAAATGAGAGTAATCTCATGGTGGCCCAATGAATGTTATTGGTAGGATGATGTGCCACGTGAAATGAATGACAAGGTTTTTCATTTTTCATTTTAACTTATTTCTGCTTTCAATCCTGGCTTATTAGTATACTCCTTACACCACTGTTAAACCATTTTTATTTGCTACCTTTTGCCAGTAACCTGTAAAGCCAAAAAAAAAGGGCTAAAAAGCTTGACAAACAAAGAATAGCGAGGGCATAACACCAGAGGACACAGATCACTTGCTAAAAAATATTCCAATGATAAATATACTCAAAATATTCTTCAAACAATTTTCATTTTATTCCATCTGATGCAAGTGGTTACAACACCACATCCATTTACAGAATTCACCAATGCAAAATACCTTCCCATTTCAATGAGGTATGCCTAAATACTGCATAAATGCTGCGGTAGGCATTTCATCTTTTTTTCAAGTTTGATTTAGTACAGGAATAAACCTTCACAAAAATGTAAATACAGTGAAGTGGAAAAAAATTAGATACGGGAGCCTTAATCAAATTGAAAGTAAAATTCAGCAGGCAGCAAATATTTCAATTTCAATTAATTTATTTTACACGAAGTAATTAAAACCAAAACTTTCCAGTGTAGAGAATTAGGGCAAGGGAGAGAACATTACAATGTCTTAAAAGCAAAATTGTTCGTGTAGCATTAGTACAAAAAGCTACTTTTGCACAAGTAGAGATTCAAACAAATTCAAGAAAAAAAAAATTATACAAATCCCTACTTGGAACTTTGCCAAGCCAGATCCTGATATTCCAGCAAGGACTATATATACAGTTTATAGAGTATCTGGAATGGGCTTGCAGGAAAGAAACCCATCACAATTGACAGGCTCAGTGAGTGCCTCACTAGTACAGAAATCAGAAGTGACAGGCAGACAGTAATATTCCAAGTTTAACATTTTCCAACACTTGACAGAAACCATGCCACGAACAAGAAAGTGTGTAATGCTAGCAACTTAGCTCATTGCTGTCTGCAAGCAACGAAGATGACTGGTAACAAATGCCTTCTTTACAGAGCTGACTAGAGTTGAATAGACAAGATAATTCTAGTCAAACACACAGTAGCCACAGCACAAAAAGCCTCTTGCCACTTTATTTGTACTGGTATTACATTTTCATGGCTGTATCTGCAATGATTCTGTGTGTGTATCTAGCAATTCTGCACGAAGAGTTATTTCCAAAACCACAAAAGCAGCCTCTTCTTGAAGAGCTGTAGAAAGCTCCTACAGACCTATTACCCCTCAAACGGAGCTGGACTGTGCAAATGCTCCAGCATGGCAGCATTTGCAGTTTCTGCCTCACTGCAAAAAGACAAAACTCATATAAGGCCTTTTTGTATGGATGATCACCAAGGCTTTGCCAAAGGCATTAGAGTAGCCCAAAACAAACAAACCAACCCAACAACCTACCACTAACAAAATTCCAAATCTTAAATTCTCCACCATCTCTCCCCTTCAAACATTCTTGTCTATGAACAGTGCTTCCCAGAGACTCCATGTGAAAGCAGTCCAACAACCAAATCTTGTCCAGTCCATATAATTATGTAACACACTTGTTTCATTATATTAAGAAGTCAGCATTTTTAGAACTGTTTAAAGATAAAATGAGACATTTTTTGTAGCTATTGCTATATTAATTCTGAAACATTATGTTTTAGAAGTACATGCATTATGGCCTTTGGAACAAGTTATATACATCCTGATTAAAAAAGGATAGCTCCTTGGAAAAGGCAACTTCGAAAGTGCAGCATGTTATAACTACTCAGCTCTAGGTAACTAACACATAAATACAAATCTACACATGTTTGTATAAAATTTATTTAGGTTTCTTCTTAAATGCACTTCTCCCCTTAAAACCACCAAGACACCACCTCCTAATACACCTAATACAGTGGTGTCTTTCTTAGTGTACTTAGGAGGTTAAGCCACGTATCTTGCAGCTAAAGGTTTCTGAAAGAGCCGCTAGACAACACATGGCACTTTTGTTCCATTAACAGGAAAAGACAGGTCAAAAATCATTTTTGGGTACAGGAAAACCAGGATCAGCAGTTAGAAGCTCACTGTACTAGTAGTGCAACAGTTACTTCTTTAGAAGTAGCTGCACACTGAAATTTTCATACAGCCAGAAGCTACGGCTGTAGTCACACACTTCAGACGGCTGACACCAAAAGCACCTCCAGGAGTTTTGACTACTAGGAAAGGACAATACATCCCCACCAATTCAAACATCTACTCAACAACGCAGTTATACAGGACACTGCAGAAAACTGAATGACAGTCACTGCCGGTTTGTTTCCTCCCAAAGCTAAAAATGCATCATCCTCCAGACCAGCATCTCCCTAGCTCTCCACAGTTTTCCAAAACAACAACCACATTTGATCTGCCCACACACCACATTTAACCTAACAGGTCTTCTTAGTGGAAAAAAATCAGAAAATTGCACTGATCACAAAGGCTGAAAATCTCAATTTCACCGTTTAACTGCTGTCTATTGCTAAGAGAGCTCATGGTCTAATATTCAAATAAACGTGGAACAACCCGAGTATGTTTCAAGCCTCTTAACCAGCACACTCTAAAATACTGTCATCAAACTGCTGATTGCCATTAACAAAATATTCATACAAGAAAGTACCCAGAAACTAATAGTGAGCATTATGCAGCAGAGGACTAGGGAAGTCTTATTACCCCAGAACACAACATATTGCATTATAATGACCCAAGATAAAAAGTAATTCACCTCCCCCAAACCACAGTTTTACAAGATGATGCCCTTTTTTCCCCTCAAAATTAAATTCTTAAACGTCAAACCTTTTGTAACAAAGACACTCAGTGTAATTTGTTGCTGGCCTAATTCAAAGACCACTGAAAGTAAATTCATAGTTCATCTATTTCAGTGTGGTCTGGATTAGACACTATGGAATAAAGGAGAACCACCACCTCAAAAAAAAAAGCTCCAAAGAAATACAATAACAACCCAAGTGAAGCTCTCCTAAAAATGTCCCAGCATTTTATACCTTTTTCAAGTTATTTCAGCATAAGCCCTACAAACTGTATCTGTACCTACAAATACTTGACTAATGGCTATGGAAGCAAAAAAGCAAATTTTGCTCCTCCATCTGAACTAGTCAAGAGGAAAACGTACAGTGAGCAAACACCTCAGTGCAAAAGTTAACACCACGCTGAATTAAGGAGTTCTAGTTCATTTAATCCAAACTCCAAATCCAACTCCAGCAAATTTAATTCAGTCATGGTAAAACAGTGGTTCAGAATGACAAAAAAAGTGCACGCCTTCATCTGTAGACACCATGCTTCCAGAAGATAAACCTTTAAAACTAAGTTCACACTTCAGTTCCACTAAAATACCATTCAGAGAAGGAAGACGTATTTGCAGAAAAGCCCCACTTACTCACTTGGAGAGCACGCACGTATTCACAAACAGGCAAATTATTCTCTGGGGCGCCTACTCCCAAGTCGTCTACTGATGCAATTTTTATTTGGGGGAAGGGAAACCAGAGAGCGTCAAATACTCAAAATAACCAAGAATGATGTGCGAAGAGTCTGTAGCGAATGCTACTGGGAAGATCCCAGGATCCCGCAAGACGTCCCAGTGGCACCTGAGCTCTCTCGGAGAAGGTCCCTTGCACAGGGCGGCGGGCCGTGCTCATTAACGTGGCCTCTCCGGGGGCTGAGCGCGGGGCACAGCGAGCTGCACACGCACACACAGCGTCTCCCGCTCTCCCTGGGCTACAAAGAAGAGGAACGCGGTCGCTAGGGGGGGGAAGCTGCATCCTCCAGAGGAAAATGGTCCTACCTCCCAGCCGAGGACGGCGACGGGAGAGCGGGAGAGCGCAAGAACGATGCACGCAGCCGCTCACACACGACGGCCAGGGAAGAAGGGTGCTGAGAGGGCATCTCCCGGGATGCCCTCCCGGGACTCGCCGGCACCGCGCTTCCCGCCCCTGCGGATCCTCATCTTCTACAAGGGGAAGGTTTATTTCGAGGGAGCAAGAGGGCGAGTAAGGGTCGCGGTTACTCACATGGGCTCCAAGGTTTTGCTGAGCCAGGATTTCAGCGCCTCGAAGTTTTCTATGATCATTTTAACCACCATCCAGAGCGGCCCGGGCCCCCCGCCTCCCCGCCAGCAGCAACAGCAGAAGCCCCGGCGGCGGGGTCCGCGCCGCCCGCCGGCCGGCACCCCGGCTCCCGCCGCGCCTCCCCGCAGTCTCCGCCGCCTCCCGGTTCGGCAGAGGCCGCCCGGCAGGGGCCGGAGGCCCAGCGACACGGAGGGGGCGGAACCAGTCGAGCAGCGGCTGCTTCCCGCGGGCCCCGCTCTCGCCGCTCCTCTGCCGGGGAGCGCGTCCCGGGCGCTGCGCGGGTCTCCCCTGCCGGAGGGCGGCGCGGCCGAGCGCGGCGGCGGTGCGGTCCGGGACGGGCGGCCCCCCCGCCGCCCTGAGCCGCAGCGCCCGACAGAACGAGCGCCCGAGCGAGCGGGTAAGATGGCGGCGCCCCGCTGTCGCGAGAACCCAGAGTCTCGCGAGGCCGGGCGGCGCGCGGGGGCTGCCGGGAGGCGGGGCCGGGCCGGGAGGCCGCGCTGCGGGGGCGGGGGCGGCTCTGTGGGGCCGGGCAGCGTTCGGAGCGCACGGGTGCTGCGCCGCCGTGGCTGGACGGAGCAGTGCTCTAGGGGCAAAGGAAATACCACTGTGTGTTCCCGACTGGTGTTTGAGATGCGCATGTACTTGTTTTGTTTCGTTTCTTGGAAACGCTGATAGCCTTACCTAACATGATCACAGACTGGGTGAGGTTGTAAGGGACCACATTGGGTCACCTGGCCCAGCCTCCCTGCTCTGGCAGGGTCATCCTAGAGCACATGGAACAGGGTTGCTTCCAGATCGGTCTTGAATAACTCCTTTAAGGGACACAACCTCTCTGGACATTCTGTTCTTGTGCACAGTCACCTGCACAGTCAATAAGTTCTTCCTCAGATTCAGGTGGAACTTCCTGTGCATCAGTTTCTGCCCATTGCCTCTTGTCCTATTGCTCAGCACCACTGAACAGAACCTGGCTCCATGCTCTCGGCACCCTTCCTTCAGGTAATTATTGATGAGATCTCCTCTCAGTTGTATCTTCTTGAGATTGAACAGGCCCAGCTCCCTCAGCCTTTCCTTGTAAGAGAAATGCTTCAGCCCCTTAATCCACAGCATCTGGACCTGCTCCAGGAGCTCCATGTCTCATACTGGGAGCTCAGAACTGGACTCAGCGCTTCAACTTCACTCTGGCCTCACCAGGCTTGAGTAGAGGGGCAGAATCATGTCCCACAACCTACTGGCAATGCTTTTCCTGATGCACCCCAGGGTACCATTGGCCTTCTTGGCCACCAGGGCACACTGCTGGCTCATGGACAACTTGTCATCCATCAGGAACCCCAGGTCCTCCTGAGCACAGCTGCTTTTCAGCAGGTGACCCTCAATCTCTACTGGTACTCAGGGTTATTCCTTCTAACAAGCCCACAGCTGGACACAGTTGCCTCCCATCCACCAGCAGAGAGCAGGCCCCCAATCTCCCAGGCAGCCGGGAGTTGCTGCAATAAGGAACTGCACCCTGGACGAGCAGGAAGGGAGGCACAGTCGATAGTCCCTTGGCTCCCCACACGCAAACTCCCATAAATGTTTGCAACTGACAGGAAAAGGGGAAACATCCAAATATATCTATTTTTTAAGGGTTTTTGTTTGTTTGTTTGTTTGGTTTTGTTTTTGGTTTTTTTTTGTTTTTTTTTTGTTTTTTTTTTTCTTTAAGAAGAGGTGAGACCAAAAACAAAGTGTTTGAAAACATGGGAGTTGGCAGCAGAGGAAGACACAGGGGGTCCCAGCTCCTTAGTGTGCACCTGGCGAGAGCCCAGCCCACACTGCTGCTTGGACACCCCATGGACAGCGGCAGTGGGAGCACGTAGGATGGCCCCCTGCACACCTGTGCCCACCAGTGTGGCACCTTCCCATGGAAAGTTATGTGCTGCTTTCTGTGTACCCGGGGTTAACCAAGCACTGAAAGAAAATGCTCCCGCTCGACGTCCCTCAGTCAGATTGATCTGTGCTTTCCAAAGATCTGCATCCTGCCTGAGCTCCCGAGCCAGGCGTTCTGCACAGGCAGCGCACAATGGCAGGTGGTTCATGGAAATCATTCACTCTGCCTTTCTTGGGGTGACTCCTGAGCTGCCTGCCTGGTGTCCTCAGAGAGAGAGGAACTTCACGTAATTCACTCTCACCGAGACAGCTAAATGAGAGCTGGAGGAGGCTAAGGCTGCCTGCACACAATTATTTTTGACTTGATTATCATCCTTGAAAGTTTGTTGAAGGCTGGAGAGTGTGGCAAGCCAACTAAATAAGCTGCCAGCTTAGTAGGTACTTTGGTGAGGACTTCCCAATTACAAAATACACTTCAGTTTCCCTGCATAGTCAAAAATGAACCTCACATCCTGTCAGTAGACAGAAAACCACCAGAGCCTGAAATTTTCTGGAGACTATTCTATAAACATGTAAAAAGTCCTTGACTTACAGTCACTGACTTGTAGGTTTACTCCCCGTGAACATGTAAAAAAGGTCACTAACCTTGGGATTCTGATGGGTCTCTGAAGGGACAGGCACACAGAGATTAGATGTGATAAAAATCTTAATTTGGTTTTGGAACTGTCCCCTCAATCCTTTGCAAAAGCCAGTGTCTAGTGAAAATAATTTAGACAAGCACTGCAACTACCTTTGATCCTTGGGTATACAACAACCATCAAAAAAACACAGCTTCTAAGGCTTCCCCACATAAATCTATGGATATAATCACAAGAGCAACTTTTCTTTTTTAGATATTTCATTTTCTAAACTTCTTTTTCAGCCATTTGAGTGCACGGTGCAATAAGTAAATGAAATTAGTGATCACAAAAAGGTTTTCACAAATACATTTTATGCACTGGATAAGACTTGTCTGCATGTGGTAGTTTTTGAACATTTCAGTGTTTATAAAAGTGTGCTGTTGTCACACTTCTGTGGTAATATTCAGAGTAACTGTAATAAATAAATAAATAAATAAATGCTGACATTCTCAGTTCTAGAGTTTTCAGACTTGAAATCTTAAAAACCTTATAAACATTTACATCCCATATCTTCCGAAGTGACTGCAATGTTTTGTAGCATCTTTTGGGAAATGTTCATTTCATCTCACAGCTGGAATTACAGGAGTACAAAAAAATTTATTTATTAGATCTGAGGAAGTAATTTCTTTTGAAATATAAAGTGTCTTCTATATAATAAGGTGGTTTCTATTTAAGATGCAATACCTTTAGGTTCTTAATGGCAGTTTTTAAAACACATACAAAAAGAACAGTTTTTACTTAAACTCATTCACATGTGAAATCAGTACATTAACTAAAACAAAAATCATAAAGATCATGTTTCATTTAAGGCAACATAAGTATCTGTACAAAGGGTCAAGGTAATAATTAACTTCTACAATGTCATAATTCTGTAAGACAAATAAGTTTTTATTTCTGCTGTAGCTGTTCAATAGAAAATTGACAAACTCTTAAAGTGGAAAAAAAAATCGCCTTAATTTCATCCCTGCCTGTACAAAGAAGCCCTGAAGGGGATAACAAGGAAAAAACAGGCTGAGCAGCTATCCTTAGGTTTCAACAATTAAACGCTTTCATTTAAGAAATCAGTTTCAGCTGATACATGATAGTGATATTCCGTATCATGTATATGACCTATGGGTACCAAACATTTATTAGGAACTAAGTAACTGAATAATAATTTCAAAACTTATTGATAATAATCCATTATTCTGTGGATTAATATAAATGTTGCATTTTAACATCAATAAACCCAAAATATAAATAAACTGTCATGAAAATAAAGTAATACAAGTCTAATTCTTTTAATTCATGTATCATGGACTCCTAACAGCCCTTTTGGCTTATGAAAACTTTGTTAAATTCTTCAGAGTAGTATAGATGCTTTCCTGTGTAATAACTCCCAAAGTTCATAGGTTTGGTGTGCACTTAGTTTGCAGTAATCTTATCTAATGCAATCTAGTGACCTTTGATGTCTAAAAACAATGGGTTGTATTTATTCACATTTTTATTGGATCACCTGCTAACGTGAGAGCTGAGTGTGGCCAGTGAAGTTAAGAGAGATCGATCCTTCCTGACATTTCTTGAGATTTCATTTTCACTGACTCCTCTCCAAAGCCATTGAAATTGTGCTCATAAGCAATCTTTGTCAATGTGTAAAGCTGCAATTTTTAAGTGTTAAAGATTTTTCTTTGAAAGTTGACATTTTCTTAACTATCCACAGATGTCTTTTAAACTCAGATTTGTCCCCTTTTTTTTTTAATACAAAAAGCAGCTGTAGAAGATATTAACTTTTAGGCACATCATTCATCTTTTTGCCAAACCTATACTACCTTCATTAGTGCCTGTTTCTGTCATACAGAAAGAAAAAGTGATTAATTCTTCTTTTTTATTTGTTTGGCTATGGTTTGGTTGTTTTGGTTTGGCTTGGGTTTTTTCTTTATTAATTGAGTTTAATTTTCTTTTGAAGACAAGCAAGACTGGTCTATGTCATTAAAAAATTCCTCTATCTATGCTTCTAACACTTCACCTTTTTATTTAGGAAAATGCAATTGCATTTGCAATTGTATTTAAACATTCATGTCTGACTGGAGGTTTTCTTCTAGTATTAAATGTGATTCTGATTTTGCATAGCAGGTGTAACACACCAGACTTTGGGCTCCTAGTGTCTGTTTTCTTCCAGAAAAAGCATTTCTGGGAGAAAACAGGGGCTCCTGTTTTTTCCCAGAAAAAGCATTTCAGCATTATAGATCTCACGTGTGTCAGACCTGAGATCAAGGGTTTCTTGTCCCTGAAATTTATCACAACCCCTAGCATCAACACACTGGCTAAAAAGTAGGGCTGCTGAAACTGGATGGCATCAAAATGGGTTGATGGAATGAAACCATTTTGTATGTTGTTCAGATTTTTAGTCTGTACTGTCATTGAGTTTTCAGGCTTGCCATTGGTTGCTATCTAGACACGTATCTGTACATGCATTGCCTTTACTCTCTGTAAAAGGGTCAAATGATATTCCTCCTGATGCTCCTTGCCTATGGCGAGTTTCACTTTAGGAGGCATCAATATAAGTTTTGAAAGTTTTGAGAATCATGTCACAGAACTGATCCAGACCTGAAGACTCCCCCTTCCATCCTTCACAAACAGAAAATGTTTCTCCTTTCTTGAGCAGCTGAAACCTGAGGTACTTTTGCCTTTCCCTATGAATATACCTACTAGTGCTTCCGCAGGTATAACAAATAAGGTCAGCTTTGTAATACCTTTACTTGATTTTGGTCCAAGATGATCAATATTTATAGGAATGTTTAGTCCTTTGCTTTTTTTCTATTGAATCCTGCGTAGTGAATTTAACCAAATAGAGCCATTGCTACTTAAAAAGCAGGGTCTGTAGAAGCTCTCAGAGCAGATGGTCTGTATGTCTTCCTCTAACCTTGAAACCAAAATTTTACTTATTAAATAAGTTCTGGACATTAGACAACTTCCTTGTCCATAATCTTTCTATACAACAACCCTAAACTTTGGGATTATTTTTCTCTCCCGTTTTCTCTTGCTGCAGAGAGCAGATAGGTGACATAAATGGAGAAAAGGGATCTACATGACCCTACTGAGCAAGGGAGGACTCCAGAGGTGCCTTCCAACCTAAATCACCCTACAATTCTATGAAAGGCTTTGTACAGCGTGTCCCAAAGCCACAAGTGTTTGAAATATTTGTGGCTGGTGCATGTAGCATTTAACTTGAGATTGCAAGTCATAGAATAGAGAATTGCTTTTCTGAACTGACCTAACAGTTGTTTGACAGGTTTTGTTGAAAGCCAAGGTTGCAATATATTGCTACTGTCAGAAGTCAAACCTACAAATTTTGTGGTTTTAATTATTGTTTAAATACAGAGACCAGAAGTGGGACATTTAGTTGATATTTAGCAGAATACATCACACTTCTGAAGTCACACTATGCTAAGTATGTATTGTATATCTCTAAATGGCCTTGTATTTTGAAACGTAGGAAGTGTTGGTTTTATAAGTCAAGATGCTGGTGTTTTAGAACCTCATTAGTTTGTACTAATGCAAGGATAACTTGTTGTGGACTTGCTCATTAACTTGTACCAGCACAGAGGCAGGATTGCTCCACTTTGCCAATGGCAGCAAAATTAACCTTAGCCCCTGCTTGTGCCTATGGGAAGGATGACTGAAAAAGGGGCTTGGGTGTAATTAATACCACCTTCATTTTCTTCCCAAGTTGCAGAGTAGCAGGAAAGGAAAGACATAGCTCATAACTCTGCCCTTATGACACCAACTAGCAGAACTTCTTCCAGAAATCTTGTTAATGGAGTCTCAAGCTACTGTGTCATTCTGGTTTGCACGAGCCACACCTGAACTTATGCCTGCATGTGGGGTAAGAGGCTGCCCACATTCCCCAGTTCCCTCGGGCAAACTGCTGTGAAGGAAGGGTTGAGACTGGAGGCAACTCTGACGCTGCTGATGGTGCTGCAGTCTCAGCTGTCATGTCATGAAGAACATATGCTGTGGTTGGGATTTACTGCTAGGGATGAGAGGCTGCCTCCCTAGTAATTAACTTGGTCCATCCCAAGTTCAAAGTCCTGTCTACAGTGTGTCAGACACCACCTAATGTTCTGCCCCATTTTTGGTCACTCTACACAGTATGTGGACAGTTGATTCCTGGAGTGGCGGATTTTCACTTTGTATTGTCTAATGTATTCTGCTTCCCAAATCTTGTGGGGGAAAAAAAAAAAGGTATCATTTCCATTTCAAATGCTTATAATACAAAAAATGTATGAGGAAGCAAGCAGGATCTTTATTTTGTCCTTCCTGCTACCCCTCATGCCCAGCTCACCTTCCTATTAAATTGAACAAGAATAAAGGGAAATTGTTTTCCCTAGTTTTTTTATTGTAGGGTATACCATGCTGGAGAGAAGGCATTCCTGAGTCACAGTATGAACCTTATTGCCTCTGAGATGGCTCAGCTATCTAAGAGCATAATAAAATTGTAATAAATGAAAAAGCAATCTCAAGTGCCAGAATGTACTTTATCCATTTATTGTGAAACCACTAATTTATTTTTAATTATAAATAAATATATTTTCTTAGTTAAGACTGAAATAACCTGCTATTATTAAAGGCTGCTGAGAAGCCACATGACTAATCCAGCAAGGATGGCTTCATCCTACAGATGAAAGAGCTCTGTGTTGAATGTAGCAGAACCACTGCAAAGAATTTTAAAGGATACCTGCTGTCATATTTGAGGTGTAAGTTGTATTGTTCACAACACCTGTTCTTCTTCATAGTAGACTATACATAATCATGTATGGTGATGCAATAAAGTCTTGGTTCTATGACTTCCTGTAGAAGGAACAAATAAATTGCTCCTGAGAGGATGAAGCTGTGTTCTTTTTATTACTGGTACTGTTTGGTTTTGGGGTGCTACAGGGTTTACAATTACACAATTAAAAAAGATCTAATTTTAGCATTAAAAAGGTTATTTAAATCTTCTATGTGAACAATTTATTAGATAAGCTATTCTTTTAAAGATTTCAGATTGCCCACCATAGAGATCAGGATGTCTGTAACTAGCTATTCTTAAACATTACCTGCAGTATTACAAATACTGAGAAAATTGCTGTTGTTCCTTGTGGCATTTTTATATTTTTTAATTGTCAGTTCTTGGGAAAAACTGTCAGGAAGCTTGGAAATAAAATATTTTAAAAATAATTTTAGTTTCCATTCGAAGCAACTTTTAGTTTTTCTCATTGAGGAAGCTGAAACAGTGCAGTGCTTCAAATTTTTGTTCATTCTGTTGTGCACAGATGTTATCCTGGTTAGGACTTGCCCAGGTCAATGTTGCTGCAAAGCCAGGAGAGGGAGCACAGACATTGCCGCTTCTTGGTCATGCTTTTAGAGGTTACTTGGATTATTTCCAGAGGAAAATCACTAAACTTGCTTTAAGAGAAGGCATTGTGGTATACTCTTTTTCTGCTTTTTTATTCTCCCAAGTTTTTGAATAATATTTAATTAGAGGAAATTTAAAAATGGATCTTTTCATCCTATAAAGCAAAAAAAAAAAAAAAACCACAAAAAAACAAAAAAAAACACAAAAAAAAAACCCCCCAAAAAACCAAAAAAAAACAAAAAAAAAAAAAAAAAACCAAAAAAACCCCAAAAAAACCCCCCACACTACAACAACAACAAAAAACCTGCAATTTTTATGAATGGCTGGTATAGTATTTTAACATTCTAGAAACTTTTAAGGAGTTCTTTTGCATTTTTTTCTGTAGACACTGAGAAGGGTGAAGTTTACCAGAATCCAAATGTAGGAGAAAAACTTGATTCACTGCATTAGAAAGTGTCTTTCAGTGTGTTTTTATAGTTTTACTACTAACTTCAGATCATATGTTTACTCAGTAATTTTCAGGTATTAAAAAATTATTTTAAAGACACAAAGGGTACATAAATTCTCTCCAACTTTTTAATAGCAATTGTTAGAACTTCCCATATCTCACTTCTGACATAATTTCCTCTATTTCTCAGTTCTAATTTCTTGTACCACTGAGATATTTCTGACTTTAGAGAGAAAACCATCTGAAAGTGCCTTGTTTCATCCTGATAATTACTTCTACTACTTAATCAATTGATATAGGAGAGTTGCACTGCTTTCCTGTAGCAGGACTTGGATGAAGCTTTTCTAAGAATTCCCTGAATAAAATAAAAATGTATAATCTGTGAGATGGCTTTGTAGTACTGAAAAAATATTCACTCGTGTCTTTGGTTTGAGATCTGTGCCCAAAGAGCATTGACAGCGTTACAAGGATGACATCTTACAAGTCAGGCATGCCTGAGTGAAGGCTGCCAGTAGTCCTGACGGCCAGCTCTGTCATTCCGGGCCACAGACTCTCTATCCCAGGTGCTCAGGGAGCAGGAGGCTGGCTTCTCACTCAGACTGCATGAGGCAACATTTCCAGTCACTTCGTAACTCTATGTGTCTCCCCATGGCTCCTTATATACTCAACAGATATGACCTTACCACCTGTGATCTGTGTATAGAGGACTCATAGAAGGGATGGTAGGTGCAATAATAGAAATGATAATCACCTGGCCACACAGATCACAAAATGGTGGAGTTTAAAATTTGCAGTGTAGTGAGAGAAAAGGTTAGTGAAGTCACTACTCTGGACCAGAAGAGAGCAAGCCTTTAGTTGCTGAGGGAGGCAGTTTAGAGTGCCCTGCCTTTTGAGGACATAGGGCTTTCTGTGAGAGCAGGTCAGTTTTGAAGAACCACCTTCTGTAGGCCCAGGAGCTGGGTATACCATGGTATTGTAATTCAAGCAAGTGGGACAGTAGACCATGTTAGCTGAACTGGGAACTCCTTTTGCCGCTTGGGTGGAAAAGAAATTGTTCTCTGGAAGCAAGGTCAAGCTTTGTAGGAAGATCACAGAGCTGTAGTTCTCATGTGTAGGGAGAAAACACTAAAGGCAAAGAGTTTAAACTAGTCAGTGTTGTGTCAAGACAATAAAAATGGCTTTTTAAAGTATGTTCATAGCAAGAAGAGGTTTAAGGAAAATACTGAACCAATACCTGATGAAGCTGATCACCTGACAAATGGTGATGAAGAAAAGGCACAGGCATTGAATGCTTTTTTTGAGTCAGTCTTTAATATTACTGATAAGCGTTGGGGTGCTGAGTCACTGAGTCACAGGGCTGCAGGAATAGTGGCTCTCCATTTGTGGACACCAGAATTTTAAGGAACCAGCTGTATCAGCAGACTGTTCACAAGTCCATGGGGCCTGATGGGATTCATCCTAGAGTTCTGAAGGTGCTGGTGGATGTTATGGCAGGACCTCTCTTGACCATCTACCAAAGGTCTTGAATGTCTGGGGGGGGCGTCCCTTCTGACTGGAAATTGGCCAGTGCTATTCCCATCCACAAAAAGAGCAAGGGAAGACCCAGGAATTTAGAGACATTTTATTCTACCCTCTGTTTTTGTAAAAAACACTGTAGAAGATTATACTGGGTACAACTGAAAGGCATTTAAGGAATGAAGTAATCATCAGTCACAATCTATATGGGCTCACAAAGAGAAATTCCTATTTAACTGTAATTTGATATTGTTCTATGACAAGGTCATCCACCTTATGGATGAAGAGAATGCAGTGGATGTAGAGTTCTGGATTTTAGTAAGGCTTTGGATACTGTCCCTCACAGCATCCTTCTGGACAAGTTGTGCAGTTGTGGGATGAGCAGTACATGGTGCACTGGGTGAAGAACTGCCTGAATGACAGAGCTCAAAGCGTTGTAGTGAAGAGGTGGTATAGCAATACAAAGTAAATGCAGGTTTCCCATTCTTAACACCTTTTCCAGAGTATGTTTACATTTTCTTCTGCAGCCTCTGAGGAAGGTAAAGCTTATCAAAATGGATGAAGCTTATCAAAATTGATGAATCATAGTGGATGGAGGGAAGACAGTTATATTAAATGCTGATACAAGAACATAGAATTTTCTCAGAAGCTACTCTGAAACTGGACTACTTCCTAGAATAATCAATTAAGTATACAAGGATTTTCTACCTGCTGTTTATGCAAAGTTCTGAAGGATTTTCAGATATATTTTTATATAAAAGATGCAGCACTTCTGATATAAGAAAACTAGTTTTGTATGGAGTTTTTTGTTTGTTTTGTTTGGGTTTTTTTTACCTTTAGGAAAGGCAGAAGATGACAATCACTATTTATACAGTTCGTGAAATGCTCCGACCTGGTCCACAACGGTTTGTTTCCTGCATCCAACTTCTGATTCTTAGCTAAATGCCTTTTTTTCTTACCTTTTCCCATATTGCATCATCGACCCATAGTGTATGTCTCGTATATATGTCATGTGGTGTGACAGAAAAACACCTCTTCCAAAAACTCTCCTCTTTTCCCGCTAGAGGGAGGCCTCTCCCAGTATACTCATGGGATCATGGGAAACAGTTCCACTGACTGAGACTCTAAACAAAAGTTTTTAGGAATGTTTACGTCTAATGGTAAGGGCTATCCTGCAATGAAATTATATGTAATGAAATGTAAAGAAGTGAAATTTCTGTCAGGTTTTAGGGAAAAAAAAAAAAAAACACCAAACCACAAAAAACCCTGGATATTTGTATTTGCTTTTTTTTTTTTTTCTTTTTTCTTTTTCTTTGCTTTTTTGCTTTTTTTTTTTTTTTTTTTCCTTTTAGGTAGGTATGTATTTTCTGGGGTTTTATTAAAAAAACAAACAAACAAAAAAAAAAAAAAAACAAAAAACAAACAAGACCCAAAAAACAACAATCCTGAGCACATTCTGAGGAGTACAGCTGACAGAATTTTAGACATATAATTCTTGGAAATGTAAGAATAAACAGAATTTGTACACAAGTATTTGGATCTTCATTATCAGCCATATTAATATGTCCACAAAATTGTTGGCTCAATAAACCTTGACTGTGTTACAAATCTGAAGTCAAGCACTTGCACCAGCACTCAGTAAATATGTTGTTCAACTAAAAATAGAAATTACTGTCACCAGCAAAGGGTGTCCATGAGGGAATGATATATACTATAAATACACTAAGATGCATGTGGATTAGTTTAATCTAATGAAGTATATGTAAACAAACCAATGGAGGGCTTCCTTTGAATGGAGGAAGTAGGATGAAAAGAAAAGGAAGTTCAAGGGAAACTGATAGATAAACTCCTTAATATTATGCTTTGATTAAAAACAAAAAAAGCAACAAAAATGTTTCTTGTATGTTGTTCAATTATTACATTAAGAACTTGCACATGACTGTCCCTACATAAGTCAATCAATTTTAGGAAGAATCTGAACAGTAGTGGGATTTCTTCTGTATTTATCTTACATATACAAATATCAGCCTGTGGTTTCAAGTATTTAAATTTTCCACCTGAGATACTTGAAAAGGGACAGAAGTTCAGAGAGTGATTGCTTAGTTTTCTAAATGTGGCATTTTATATAAACCAGGCACATTTATAATTCAGGTGAGATTCCCAAAAAAACATGCAAAATAACTGATGACATTTTAAAATTTAGGCCATGGAGTTAGAGATATGAAAACATTTTAAAAAGAGTAATTTATTTGTTTTCTATATCCTTTTTATGTTTCCATGTTCATCTGTAATCAGGAAATTGTGGCTAGAAATCACTTTGATATTCATGTTGAGCAATACATTCAGTGCTGGTAGCTCATGGTCATTTTGAGGTGCAGGCTGAGCTCTGGGTTTTGGAGCCCCAGCCAAGAGGACATGAACTGCTGACCCTTTGCTGGACAGAGGGCACAGGGGCCTGTGGCCCAGCCAGGTGTCCGGGAGCTCAGGGACACGGCAGGAGCCGAGCACTCAGCTGAAAGACCCCAGACTTTACTATGCACAGACTGTGAGGGTATGAAAGCCCAAGGCGTGTTTTGTTCAGGGTCTGTCCTCAGAGGCATGAGCTTGGCCTGTTATTCTCTGATTGCACCATGATCAAATTGTTTTAGGGATCCAGATGTCTGAGATTCTGCTGTGGAAATCCAAGGATTGAGCCAGTATGGAAACCTGGTCTGACTGTGTGAGAGTGGGGTGTTTAGGGTGTCAAGACAACTCCAACAGCTGTCAGCTCTCTGAAGCCGCCCACTGTGAAGGGACCTTGGTCCCAGCAGTGACAGTCTCAAGTGGTGGGAGTGTGACTGCCAGAGTAACTCCTGGATGGTCAGACACGGACAGACATGTTCAAAGAGCTTTGGCAAAACACACACATAAAATTATATCAGAAATTTTAAAAATATTGATAATAATGCAGTCATAGGTTACAACAGGACTTGTACAGAAATAATTCCTTTAAATTTATTTGCAATGAAACATAGACACAGACACACAGAAAGGGATATCTTTCAGCTCCCGAATCTGACTCTGGTCAACATTTATTACAATCTTGTTGGTTTAAAAAACAGTGCTCCTCACTATTTATTCAAGAGGGTTTTGAAAGCCTGTGGATAGATACCATGTCAAATTAGGAGAAGTTTAAGAGGAAGACCCAGCTCTGATGACTGAGGTCTCAGCTAAGCCATGCAGGGAAAATACCAGCTGGCTTTGAAGTCCAGCCAGATTTAAGTGGATTAAATTAATTCATGTATGACCCCATTAAAGACAATTTTCATAGGGAGTCAGTGGGCAGTTTCAGCTAAGCGCGTGAAATGACTTTGGAAGAGATAATCTAATTTTTCTCTGGCAAAAGTTATAAAGTTAATAAACTATAACTTAAGTGGAGTATAGTTAATCTCCCCACACATACACACACACAAAAACTGTTTTAATAAGTGAAATTAAAGAAGTAACATCTTAGCATTAAGAAAAACCCTGCAGACATTTTCTATTGATTTTCTCAAGGTTATAGCCCAAGATAGGCCAATATCTATGTAGCCAAAATAATCCAATATATATTGGATAATTGTTCTACTACAGGATAATGAAAAGGAAGAAAAGACAAAGGACTTTCATATAGTTAGACAATAAAAAAGTTGTTGGCCATATATACTGTCTACGCTTGGCCTTTTTACATTGTGATTCTGGCATCTTCTATTTCTCTGTTATTTATTGATCCTCAAATGCATGTGTTTGTGCAAATTCATAGAAAGTAGCTGTGTTCATGCCTAAACATTATCCAAAACATTAGCTACTGATACTTTGGGGCACACACACAGTGGTAAAGTACAAGGCCATCATGGGGGAAGAAAGACACTGTTATAAGAGAGTTGGATGAGGAAGAAGGGTTATTTGGTTCAAAATATTGCAAGCACTTCCATGAATATCAGTAGTACAACCTATAATAAAATTATCCAGCTGCATCTCCTGGTGGTCAATATACAGCTGTGTCTGCTGCCTCCTTTACAGATAGGCTCTGTCAAGAAGCAGCAGCCCTGGGATACTCTACAAGGCCAGTGTAGCTGGCAGCTGGGAGGGGCTGGCAGGACAATTCCCACCACACAAACAAGGGGAAAAGAGGAGAGGTGGTGATGGGAACCAGGTCAGCCAGCAATCCGGGCAACTAGACATGTCCATGGGGATGAGGCAGGGGTCTGGGAAGTCAAGGGAAGTGTGTGGGGATTGTGTCTGTGACAAGCTATCAAGGTCAGCTACCACCCAGTGATCTCCAGGCAAGCCTGTAGTGGTGAGGAAAGTCCAAGGTCATTGTTCTGATAAAATGGACAAGTGGATCGGAAAAGGATTCTTGCAACCATTCAAAATAATGATATACTACATGGTTGTTTTTTTTTGCTTTACTCTGCATTTCATCTCGAGCATTGAAACACAGTTGTTGCCAGCAACATGGCAAAATGCTACATTGATGTTTTTCTATTTGACTGTTCCTATTTTTTGAAATACCTAAATATTACAGCTGATGCTGAGAAGTCAGAATGTCAATGCTTAGCAAAAGCTTATAGTAGAAAGGTTTAAAAGCTAAACAGAAAATAGCAATATTACCCCCATTTTCCAAGTGAGAAGGAGTACTCGGCCAAAATTATACAAGAAGACCTAAACCCTTGTTTCACAATTCTTCTGTCTGATGAGTGGTCCAGGTTCCCTGGCTGTGACTAGTAGTTCTGTATTCCTAGCTGGAAGTGGCCATGACACAGAACTGGAGTCAGTACTAGAGGATTTCTTTTCTCTGACCAAACTGGGTGAATAATTTTCACTACTTGAGCAGTGTGTGACCAGAACAATAATGTTTGCATTATCAAACCCGGGAATATTTTCATATTTCTCAGGGAAGATGCACAGCCAGCTACAAGGCACAGGCAGATTGTAGCATCAATTTCTTATTTATTTGTGAGGGAAAGAAAGAGGTACTGAGACTAGACAAAAACCAGAGACCCACAGTGCCTCCATGTCAGTTCTGTCTGGGGTTCAAGACTGCGCAGCATGACCCCAGCAGGTCAGACAGACCAGACACAGACACAGAGACTTACATGGCTGCTTCAATCTTATCCTAAGCAGAAACACTTTTTGATTTGAGATTTTTCCTGCCACCACTTAATCCTCAAGTCCCTTGCTTTTCCCTATGTTTAGGCACTTCCTGCTGTACACACTGATTGGTGGTCTACACAGAAAATTTATGATGTCCCATCCCCAGAAGAGTTCAAAGCCAGGCTTGATGGGGCTTTGAGCAGTATGATCAGTGAAAGGTGTCCCTGACCCCAGCAGGGGAAGTTGATCCAGATGGTCTTCAAAAGTCCCTTCCAATTCAAAACATTCTATGGTTACAAAAATACTGCATTCAGCTTTGGACTGCCTGATACAGGACATAGAAGTGAGTTCAGTGGAAAACCATCAGAGTGGTTGGAGCCTGTGAGAAGGTGCTGCGGACAAGAGCTTGTTCAGCTTGAAGAAATCATGGATTAGGGGACACCTAGTAGAAGCCCTCACCTAACAGTGCCTGGGGTGAGGTGAGCAATGAGATGAAGCTTTGTTCTTCCCAGTGGTGCGTGGTGAGAAGAGATGACAAGCACAAAGTGAGACAGACTGGACATAAGAAAGAATTTCCTGCAGGGAAGCGGGCTGTCCAGCAAGGTTTTGCCATCTCTGGCCTTGAAGGTGGTCAGGATTTGACTGGATGCATGCTGAGCAACCTGGTCTCACTTCAGTGAACAGGAGGTTGGTCTAGAGACTTATTGAGATCCTTTGCAACCTGAATTATGTTGTGTCTGTTTATGATCTGTATCTCTGTTAGTCACCTTGGTCTCCCTTTATAATTAACATTTCTAGGAAATTATTACTTGGACCTATTTATTATGAGTATTTATTTTAACTGAGAGGAATGGTGCTATACAACTGTTTCTTCACTATGAAAACAGTTCAGACAGCTAACTCAGATCTAATTATCAAGATGTTAAGTGTCCAAAACTAGGTCATGTGTATCCCATCTGGGTGTATGTGCTCCCTGAAGGGCCCAATTAGATTCCAGCAAGGGAAGGAAGGAGTTATTTCTGTACAGCATTAGAGCAGTTAAAACACTACCTCCAAAAGAAAGATACTGGAAATCAGGACTGCATTCCTCAAATCCTTATATTTTGATCCAAACCTCTTTAATACTAAACTAATAAATGTGTAGAGCATGGAATTTTCTATCTTTCTGTTAATTCTGTCTGCTTTTTTCCCCCTTTTCCATCTCTGGCCCCTTACACCTTGCACGAGGCTGTGCTCTCTGCCACTCTCTTCCATGGATTCATGGCTTCTTCCTGAGCCAGCCACAGGGCCAGCTCTGTTCCACAGGGAATGGTATGGCTGCTGCTAAACCTAGGTTCTGTCGGCATCAGAAAAATTATAAATAGCTGATTTAGGTGCTTCTGGTGGGACTTTGATTTATGGTAAAGGGACAAAGTCTGATTTTTTAATTGAATTGTTTAATTCTTTTTTTTATGTGTAATTTGTCAATAGGCTAGAGAAATAACATTCATGCTACCACAGAATCTTGTCCTTTTTACCAGTGTAAAAGGTAATAGTAACTCAGCATGAACTCTTTAATACATTTTGTAGCTTTATATATAGACATAAAAAACAGTGGCATGTTTATTTATGTTGCTAATAATGTGTTGGCAACAAACAATACAATTAAGTACATCAATAAATTATCACAGTACCCTTGCCATCCTTGCCTATTTTTATTACAAAGAGTCCATAATTCCATGGAGTGTCAATACTATGATTTCTAGGCTTGTCAAAACCATGCCTTTAGCTTAATAGTACCCATGGTTTTTCATGCATTCTTAGTGTTCTGTGCTTTAAGCCCTTTGATTTTTCCTGCATATTCATTATACCAAGGCACTTCGTGTTGCTTTTCTTCTATCACTTTGCACATTATTACCATTTTCCTTTGTGATCCAAGCAACCTCATCTTTGCTTGTAATAATTCAAAGCAAGAATGTGATCCTGCATTTGAAAATTTACATCTTCCTAACACAACTCCTCCTTCTATGTGGTATATTTTGTCTTCAAACATTAGCACCCTGAGGCACATGTGTGACTGAACCTTGAGAATGTGTACTTTCTTTTGAAGTTTGTTTGCATTGCTAATTCACAACAGGGTGCAACTCAGGATTCCTGAGCACAGAAATAAGGACTGGCTACCATTCTTTTATTTTGCCATCTCACTCACAGACTTGTATGTTTTCTTCCATAATTATTGCAAACTGTAGACTCCACACATATTGATAGATTTATTTTGTACTAGTCTGTTATAGAAAACTCTAACTTAACCTAATCTTTTTTATTATTGTTACTTGACAACATTAATGCTGTTGCAAGGTCTTTGTTGAAACATCTGCTGTACACAGGAATCTTTCTTTGCTAACATGCTTCAGTTATTTGCCTGAAGGCCACTGCAGAAGAGTCACATTTTCTCTTTAGGAACTGTAGTTATCACTCAGTAAAATTAATTACCATTATGTCACCAGAATTTTTCTTTCAAATTGACCATGAGTGGCCTAGGACAGATCTTGCTAGTCTAAGTTTACTTTTTTTTCCTGCTGGGGTTGTTATGATTATCTATTTAGGATTAAAATACTTCTCTTCCTCCTTTGTATTTTTCTTGCAACTGTGGTAGGTTAAATTACTGAATGTATTTCCAGTAGACATTTGCAGAAAAAAAGGTCTATACTTACAGATCAGTCTTCTGTTGTTTCTATTCATGATTTTTACTGAGCTCAGTCCAATTATTTAGTTTGAGCAGTCTCTAGATATGGAACTCTGTAGTTCCTCTTTCCATTAAATTGAACCACCCAGTACTTTTTTATGAATATATGCTGAACAACCAACTACTTTAATAGCAGAAATTAAAATAAATGCTATTAAAATATGCTTTCATACAAGCCTTCTATGTTTTTCATTAAAGGCCTGATTGTTAAAACTGATATTCATGCCTATTTATTAAAGAAGGTATTGCTCAAATATGCAAGCAAGTATGCCTATGCCTTACACATAAAAAATATGCTATGATAAAATAGAAAGTGACCTTTGATGAAGACACTCTCACTTGAATGCCTATGACTATTTCCGAGAGAAAAGATATTTAGAAACACAGATTTCAGACTTCTAAAGACTTGATAAACAGTAAGCTGGAGTAATTAGCTAGATTTTTTGTGTGTCCTTGAAGAATAAAAAATCCCATACTAGATTCTTGCTTGTTTCATTTTTTAGAAAAACAAATGCTAGTGACTGGGTTTGCCACTCAATATTCCGTTTTGTGTTTTGATGAGTCTAAATAAAAAATAATATATTATTTATGTGTTATATGAGAATATGTAAACATTTTAGGCCCTATTTTAACAATGCCTTTCTACTTTGCTAGGTGTTACTCTTTTTATAATTATGTTACTGATGTCAATAGCAGTAATATGAATTTTAAGTATTGCATAATATTTCAAATGTAATTTGGAGTCTCAAAATCCATGTACAGTCCTGTGCACAGCCTGAACATGAAGATGAAAAAATAAGGAAGTTTTCAATATTATAAATATAAATTATATAAAATATATAAATTAGATCTTTATATGCTCTGGGAAAAATAATCTCTGGTTCAATTCTGCTTATTTCACTGGCATAATGAAGGGATGAATTTTACCCTGCATGTCATCTCAGGGCAAAAAAAAAAAAGAAAAAAAAAGAAAAGAAAAGAAAAGAAAAGAAAAGAAAAGAAAAGACCAAAAACCTCTCTGAAGAATGGAGAAAAATACAGTAAATATTTCCCAGCTCCTGTTCTATGTGTGTTCGTACAGCTGATGTATTGAGGTAACTCAGTTGGAGACATGAGCACAATAGGCAGCCACTCTAATAATTGTACCAGATGCTTAAAAGCTTCTCCTCAAAGTTTTGTTAATTTTTTTTTTCCTTTCTCTGAGAGATCCTAAGCCTTTCTCAACAGGAAGCCGAGCCTTTTTATTTACTTATGGAGGAAACTGATGCTCTAATCTTAGCTTTTGTTACTATTTACCTGCTCTCTTTTACAATAGAACCCAAAAACATAGTTTCAACATTTCATGTGTAGATAATTCTCTCCTTAAATCATACCAGAAGCAGACGTTTTATGCAAAATACTTTTTTAAAATAGCAAACCAAAAAGAATAGCGGCTCCTTTTATGAATCCTTGTAGTTTTCATTTAAATAGAAGATAAGAAACCTCCTTAATTAAATCTTGATTTAAAATTATTTAATTCATTTTGAATCAACTTTCAGATTGTAGTTGTCAGCTATCACATAATTAGTCATATCTTCATTGCCACTTTGGGGCTGTGGTGGACTTATGTAAGGTAGACCACTGTTCTCCTTCTCAGGCTTTCTAAATATTGAATAGAAGGAATCCCAAAGCAATCTTAGGTCTGAAAGAATATTGTTTTCTTAAAACGTGTCATTAGACTCTAATACAATTCTTTAATGTCCATTGGTTAATGGAATTTTCCTGTCTCTAAGTTTTCTTTCATATAATCCTGATGGCATTTCCCTTCTGATTAGTCCATCTGTCCTTCCCTGACACAGCCCCATCAGTACATCTCATGCCACTCACTCGTGCTGGGCAATGCCTGAAGATAATTGAGGAAATAAGGACATATTTCTGCTTATCAGTGAAACAGAGCAATTCACAAAGTAGCTTTGTAAGAGTTGTCTTTGAAAAGTTCATTATGTTTTGCCTTTCAAACCAAATAACTACTTTTTTTTTTTTTCCTAGAAAGCTTAAACATGCCTGAAGACATGCAAATACTTTTCTAATCTTTCTTCCTTTTTAAAGAGCTTGGGTCTTACCATGAACATCTTAAATTTTTTACTTTTAAATCA
Organism: Vidua chalybeata; assembly: GCF_026979565.1. Classification (NCBI taxonomy): domain Eukaryota; kingdom Metazoa; phylum Chordata; class Aves; order Passeriformes; family Viduidae; genus Vidua; species Vidua chalybeata. The sequence goes on along the minus strand of NC_071531.1, from coordinate 47,813,213 downwards.
GCATCACAATCTGGTTTTCCTTTTCTTTATTGATTTACTACCTTGTGAAAGCTCCAAGTTTCAATTACTGTGTGACAGAGATCAGGAAAAAAAATCACAAACTCATGGAAAATAAGGTGGGGATTGACTCCCAAGAGCTGCATATACCAGTGTTTCTTAGTATTATTATTTATTTCCAGCAGAGGTGATCACACTGATGCCAGTGGACTACTCAGAGTAAGGTATTTTTTAATACAAGCAAGAAGATCATAGTCTGCCTGCCTAAAAAATACAGTGCAAGGAACAAGACTGAATCCACAAAGGACTGCACAATCAAAGTCTGCCTTTCACAAGTTACTATGTTAACACCATATCTGAGAAAGTGAGGTGCTGAAAAGCTGGAAAGAACATCCTAGTCTAGTGGGAAAGATATTGTGGGAAGGATATAGTGGGAAGGACTTTTCTCGCTGATATTAGTATAAGTGAATCAAGTGGATTAGGCTAATCTTTAGCAAACAGGAGCAGTGAAATAGTAGAAACCCCAACCAAATGAGAGGTTCTGTTTTTAGAAATCCTGAGCACCTAGGAGTGCTTAATAGCCATGACTGTCCTAGCAATTTCAAAATATTGGAGAGAATCCTCAGGCACTTTAATGTAATGCTTTGTATCATTAAACTGAAAGTATGATCTCTAGGAGAAGTCTGGGCTTTGCCCAGCTATCTAGTGATTCCTAGGCATGGTGTGGGGAACAGCATGGGTAAGGGACCTTTCCCAACAGGCAATTTAGGTCAGGCCACCCTGTTCAGGACAGCCTAGTCACATAGCTATAGGGGTGAGGGCTGCTCCATGCCAATTGCTTTTAGTACCAGCAAAGAGTCCTTGGTGCATTTGATTTCTTAATATAGCCCAGCCAGCTGATGTGGAAATTTCCAGGTGCCTGATAATTTAGAAAGTTCAATTGCTTAAGTTGAATGTATGGATTAGGGCCTAATTATAGACCTATTTTAAAAAATACATTGGCCTGAATAACTGGATGAGTACAGGGCAAAGAGTTCTTCCTTAATGTGGGAGGAAACTTGATGGCTAGGAGACATGCCAGATGCCATTTGCCAGCTGGATCACTCCTTCTGAGCACTGTATTGGCTTTCCCCTCCTCTGGCTGCTCAATAAATTCCCAGAAATGCTCCCTCCGTTACCCATTTATTATAATTTAGGCACACAAAAAGACTTAGGTTATTGTCAGCAAATAGTTGTGAATAAAACAGCAATACTAATGACTTGACTTGATTTTCTTATATTCCTTTACCTTCTTTGCTACAGCAATGCATCTTCCAACAAGTCATGTCTAAAAACTAATTGATAAACTAACAAGTTTCAGGCTGCAAATATGTAAAATAAATCCTCATGTTAAATGCTCAAAGTTGGAAGAAAAAAACACTGCACAGACATTTCACTCTTTGAAGTGCACAGCTTCTTTTGGCTTCAATGAACCATGAAAATATCAAAGGGATAACTTACAATTCAGTATTTTGATGAAAATACTGAAAATACATCAGTCCTCAGATTGCTTAACTAAGAAAAACAGTGGCATCAGTATTGTATAGCAATGCATTATACACTTCAACTTTTTTTTTTTTCCTGTTGGTATGATTGTCTCAATTAATTCTGTTAAAGAACACAGAATCTTCAGTGGTCCTTGTGAGGTGATGATCCTTTAAAAACTCAAAGTGGAAAACTTTTCAGGGAAAGTGAAAAAATCAGCCTAGTTTGTATGAAAATGACACTTGAGTGTACCCTTCCTTTTGAATCTATTTATTCTTTCAAGGTATTCTTGAAGAAGGGATTGAAAATTTAAAGGAAAATTATGTTCTATAAATTTATGAAAAATGAAATTCACTGACTGAAATATAAATTGGTACTTAATTTTATAATATATTGAATTGTCTTTCTTACTCAAATGTTCCATCTGTAAAAGCAACAACAAAAAAAAGCCCTGTTAAGAATCTTGTATATGAGAAAGTATTTCACTATTAATTTTTGGTACTGAAGTTATCTGAAGAATAATTATAAGCATTCCATCATTGTCCCCAGGCCTTAATTTACTCTGTCCCCAAATAATTCTTAGTTGATCCTTGTAGTAATTTCAATTGCTTTAACTTACTAATGTTTATGTTTGCAGGCTGGTGGCTAATATAATTTGTCAACTTACAATAATAAGTTTCTTCTTGTTATTGGTATTGATCTCAAATTATTTTGTCCAACTTCAATAACTCAATTTTTTCCCTCCACAATCTATGTATCTTATTTCATAACCAAATAATTAACATATCTAAAGAGATGGTGGAACTCTTCTGTAGTTGTGATATTCTGAAAATTTTATCTGATTATTAAAAAAAATTTCAGTACTCATTTTAAAGAAGCTACTGTATATCCTGGAGTACTCCTAAACTGATACACTGAAGAGATTTCCTTCTTTATCTATATAGTACATTTTTCAGCTTCCAGCACCTAATTTTATCATTCAAGTTCTTTGAGATTCCTAATTTTTCATCAAAACCCAAGGCTATTTTACAGAATGCCACAACATGCTTTCCCCCCTGCCACCGATTTTATAAAATCAATATATTTAACAGTATTTTTCATGTTCTTCTTGAGTTCTTCTTATATTTGTCTTCTGATAGATAGATATAAAACATTTGATCCCCTAGGGGTAGCTTTATTTTAAATCTCCTATTGATGTTGCCTTCTCATTTCCTTTGATTTTGGGTTTGTGTAGTGAAGATGGCAATAATGATAGAGATGCTAAGATAGTGTTTCAAATTAATCTAATCATACTTTCTCCAAAGTTGTTATGTCTAACTGTTCATCTGTTCCACTGAGATATCTTCTGACTACTAAACCTAGCTTGTTAAGTCTTTTTGTTAACATTCACATTTTATAATTAATCAAGAGATTTACCAGCATGTAATTTTGCTTTTCAAGCAGTCTGATTTCCTCTTGTTCATTTAAAAAAATATCTCTGCCATAACAGTTTCCAGAAAAAGCTGTTTGCTTATGAGATAATTAAGAAGCTTATGCAAACATTCTCTCAATTTTTCTGTAACTGTATTCATTGAAGCAAAAAGATATCCATTTTCATTCTCCATCAGATCTTCTCCACTTCAGTAATAGTATCTTCCATTTTCCCTCTGCCCCATTTAATCTCCTTCAGAGGTATATAGCCAGTGATTCTACCACCAGCTCTTCACTGGTTTGGAGGTCTGAAAAGGAGAAGGAAGCAGTCTACATAAGTAGGGCGAAGTGTATGGATAGAAATCAACTGCTGATTTTTTTTTTTTTTTTGAAAAAAAAATAATAGGAGTATCAAATAAAGGTGGTGAGGGTCAGGTTAAAAAAAAAGAGAAAAAATACAAACAGAAAAGGAAATACTTTTTCTCACAATGTAGAAGTTTTGGCCATGTGTCACTGGAATATTAAAATGTCACGAGAGTTCAAAAAGCAATGAACAAATGTATTGAAGGAAATTCTGTGGGGACTGTAAGATACAAAGGCAGTGCATAGCTACAGGCTGGGCAATTATTCTGTGATGTGTCACTATGTGCTTGTCTTGTTCTTACTCCCCTCTCTAAGCATCTAGCAGATTTTGGGAGCCAGATTGAGGTAGTCAACTTCCCTTATTAGTAGTCTGACAGACAAAAGTTAAGTTGCCACCAGCTAACATCATAATATTTCAAAGCATCTTATGAACTCATAATTTTGAATATGTAAAGCATATCTATAAATTCTACATATCTGATATAGAAAAAAAGTCATTATGAGTAATGCAAGCTACAGATATCTCTCAAATATTAAATGCTTGGGAGGTAGAGGCTATTAGGCCACTGTAATTACTATCCATAGCTTTTACTTCTCATCAATACTTAATTGCAACCCAGTCAGATTCCAGGAAGGAATATTATAGAACCAAATGCAAGATTATTATACACTAAGTACAAGGTGTTTCACCTGGATCAGGGCAACCTCTGGCATCAACACAGGCTGGGGGATGAGCAGATGGAGAGCAGCCCTGTAGAGAAGGGCTTGGGGGCACTGGTGGGTGAAAGGCTGGGCATGACTTACAGCACAGAGAGGCAAATATGTCCTGGTCTGCATCCCAAGCAGCGTGGCCAGCGTGGCCAGGGAGGGGATTCTGCCCCTCTGCTCTGCTCTGGTGAGAGCCCACCTGCAGTGCTGCATCCAGCTCTGGGGTCCCAGCACAGGAAGAACATGGACCTGTTGGAGTGAGTCCAGAGGAGGGCCTTCAGCATGATCATGCCTCCCATGAGGAAAGGCTGAGACAATTGAGATTGTTCAGCCTGGAGAAAAAAGCTCTGCAGGTGCCTTATGGCAGCCTTACTGTGCCTAAAGGGGGCCTAAAAGAAGCCTCAAGAGGGTCTTCTGACAAGGACATGCAGTGGCAGGACAAGGGAGAATGGCTTCAAAATGAAAGAAGGAAGGTTTAAGTAAGGTATTTGGAAGAAATGGTTTACTCTGAGGGTGTAGAGACACTGGAACATGTGCAGAGAAGCTGTGGGCACCCCATCTGTGGAAGTGTTCAAGGCCAGGTTGGATGGAGCTCTGAGCAATTTGGTCTGCTGGAAGGCATCCCTGCCCAGGCCAAGTGGGTTGGAACATTGTTATCTTTAAGATCTCTTCAAACAAAACCATTCTATGTTTCTGTGATCCAAAAAAAAAAAAAAAAAAAAAAAAAAAAAAAAAAAAAAAAAAATCCAACAGAGTCAGATGATGGCTAGAAATGAGACTGACAGCTCGAGTCCTGCCTGTTCTCAGTATTCTTGATCTCTTGTTCTGCTTTCTCTAGAGTTTACTGTTTGTTTCATTTATAAAATATGTGTAGAAATAGTGCTAAAATTTTCATGACAGTCCATCCAAGAATAGAAATTAGGTAAGACCTGTGGGAGAAAGACTTTAATTTAATAGATAACTGCTAGATCTGGGAAAAAGGTGGGCATAACTGGTTATGTTTTCAACATGCTTTTCCTCCTTTATCTAATAGCTGCATAATTTTAAATCCCCATTATTTTTCTGGGCATTTTTTTAATAATAATAGCACATTATTAATGGATATAGCTGCAGATCTATATAATATTTTACTCATCTGTTGTACCTTTATTGTCAGCATGTTTCTGTTTCACTTACTAATGATTTGTTTATGTGAAAATTTAAACCACTCTGTCTAGTTTTAAACTTTGAGAACTTTAAAAAATTATTTCAGAAAGATAATGTTATCAATTAAAAAAATTAAAGGAATTTTAACTGTGAATATCTTCATTTCTTAGGATGCTGCTGTGTGGGTTTACAGAGCAGAGTGGGGAGAAGGAAAATAATCAGACAGAAAAAATACAAAAGGTTGGTTCAGTTGCTTTAAACTTTCAATTGCTATTTCAAAGGCCCTCTGGTTTCTGAGGTAGATGCCTTCAGACACCTTTAAAAGCTGAGGTATCTCCTAGGTTTCGCCAGCACTATAAGGATGTCTTGATTATCCCAGGGAATTTCAGATGAGCCTCACATAGAGCCTCAAACGATGGGAAAAGGGTGGGAATGGGAGTAGCTTGTTTGTTTGTTTGTTTGTCTGTTTTTAATCTAGCATTTCCAGTTGATTTGGTAACTTGTGTAGCACAACTAAGCAAAGAGAGACAATGAAAGGAAATAATTGCAGCCATCCAGCCTTACTTTCCCAGGAACTGGGGCAAATCTAATCACTGCCACAAATTATTTCATGGCTATGCTTTTTTAAAATCCAGTAGTCTGTGTTCTATTCAATGGGAAAGCAAATCTATTCCAGAAAATAATATTAAAAAAAAATTTTGGACCAATACAGCAGTTTGATAAAACCTGAGTTTATTTCATTTGGACAGATGAATCATGTTTTTAAAGCTACTTCCTTGTTTTGAGCATATGAATGCTGTTAAGCACATGCAAAGTATCTGGCCCTCACAGTTCAAAGATGTTTAATTTAGCTTTGCTTATTTTAAACATAGGAAGTTCTACTATTGTGGTACTAATTGTAGTGCAAAAGGCAGTATTATTTTATTCTAGACTTATTTTAAAATAAATCATAATGATTCACTGAATCAATTATTCATATTTTGCTGAAGTGACAACATGTTATTGTACTAATATACAGGAAAATATAAAATTGTATTTGTTCCTTAGCTTTGGACACAATGGCAATTTTAAAAAAAATCAAATACCAGTGTGTACTTTGGCACAACATTGTCAGCATTTGTGCCTCCCTCTGATAAAGTGCAATGCAAGACCTTTCATCCAGCCTCTGTACAGACAAGGACACTGCTTCAGGGGAATGCCAGACAATGTAGTAGCTCTCTGAGGTAGCCAGGGAAAACACAGTTTCCCTTACAGTTAGCTGCTGTAACAAGGTTACTCCCCTTGTTTTTATCATTTTTCCTTTATAAGTAACTAGTTTTGCTCTCATTCAGGTGAATGAGTGTTTTTGCAGGAAATCTGCTTTTGTTCCATAGAAATTTACAGGAAGGAAGTGGTCCTTCAGGAAGAGGTAATTCCCATGCATTTATGAATTTTCTATAGCAAGGTTTACAGCAACAGCAATTTCACTGCATTTACCTGCAATTCAGAAATAACCTTAAACTCTCATTGCTGTCAACTACATGTGTTTATTTGTCTTTAAATCATGACAGACATTTAAGATCCTCCTGTAACCTAAGTAAACTAACTCTATATGTTTTCCTAAAACACCAAGCAACTTAAATTTATGTCTTTTTTTATCCATTGCCACCCTCTTGAGGGGATAACTGAAGCTGAGGGGCTGCACATTAGACGCTGCTTCTATTTTGCTCTCATAATGGGAAATCAGTTAGTTTGTACCATTGACTATGTCTTACTATGAAAAAAATTAGATTGCACCTTGAACTTTGAAGTAAAAAGAAGAGGAAATTGCAGCAGATTTTAGCATCTACAAGAGATAGTGAGTCATAAAGAAACTATTCAAAAGTCACAAGCAATCATTACACTCATTCTTGCATGCTTCATTTTGTGAAAACAGTGAGTTGTTTAAGATCTGCAGCTTTTCCTGGTTATCGTGGACATAAATACATCACAGTTTGGAGGCAGGTACTCCAAATCTTGAAGTCTACATGACATTCAATACAAAGTCAATATACAGTTATTTATTTTTCTGAAGAACCAAGTTGTAGCACTTGTCTATGAATATTCCAGCTGTGGTGTACATAGTGCACATATTTAAGACATATTCCAGTTAGCAATGTCCATGGGGATTGTGTTTGTGGCCTAAGTATTAACAGATTTCTATACTGAAAATACCAAGAATGAAAGAAGCCTAATCACCACACAGTGGTTTGGTTTTTTCCCTACTCATGGTGTTGGGAAGTAAGCCAGTCACTAACTGCTGGGGCCATCCATAGACTGACTCATTGCCATTTTTGCCTTAGTCATTTGTTTCTGTACTGACAGTATTTTTTTTCCTATATAGAAGTATTTAATCTAAAATTTTCAGATTTATGAGCTCTTATAGCCAGGCTGTGAGATGATGATCACATAAGCCAATTCTAATGGAGTTTACAAATAGAAGCACTAAATATAATTATGTGCTTTTAGTGGCAACAGTACTACTAGTGAAATGAATTAGCAACTTGATCTATTTCATATATTAATTTCCCAGCCAGATTTGGACAAAATAGCCTCTTTATCTTGAAAAATAGAGGATACTGGCACTGATTTCCTGAATTGCATCACTGCAATTTACTATTCTATAATAATCACTATACTTTTCAGTAACATATGTCAGGTATAATGTTTAGAAACAGCAGCGTAACAAGTTACAGCGAAGATCCATACTGCTTTGTCATTTGTTAAATCTGAACTTTGTATCCTGGTGATAAGCAGCCTTCTCAGAACTAGAAGAGGTTAATTATGTCACAGATCCCTAAACTCTCATGAAAAAAAAAAGAAAAAATCCTATTTAAGCCGTACCTTTATTTCCAGGGGAAAAAAAAAAAAGCCTGAAAAGCTGCATTTTTTTCCCCTCTTAGCTCTGGTCTTATGGACATCTGGTTCAGATGGAATTAATGGTCTTCTGTCTTTAGACATCTGGTACTAAAAGTATTCATGACTTAGTATGAATCCATTTTTTTCTTGTGTCCATTGGCTTCTTTTACTAAAAAAATATATGAGGAGTTTATATGAGAGGAACTTTCCTCCATGTGAGTGCTTGCTCAGAGTTACGACTATATCTCTAAAACTGCTGAAGAAGGAAGAAAATTGAGGTTGTATAAAAGCATTATAACTAGCCTGAGTCAGACAAAAAAAAAAAAAAAAAACAGCCACAAACATTTAGACCAGCATTGTCTCCATGACACCAATCCACAATTACATATTCGACTGTGATTTTACATCGGGTTCCTTGGTGTTTCATTAATCCTTTTCTAAAGTTAGCAGAGAAGCCCTTATAGCCAACCGAGAGAGCAGAATGAATGTTTTACAGTTGAAACATTCTCCATCATGGGAGATACCCAAAACTTGACTGGGCAAGGCCTGAGCAACCTGACCTTACTGGGCCTACTTTGTGCAGAAGTGGCCTAGCTGACCTTTGCATGTTACATAAAAGCTACATGATTCTGTGACAATCCTCTGATTGTTGTATTTAGCCTCCATTAATTGACTGCTAGCACCTGGCATCTCTTCAGTTGTACAATGAGAATGTCAAAACACACATTCAGTATCTTTTTGAAGTCACACAAGATATAGCTAAATGCCTATATTTTTGAGCTTGGCACCTCACGTCCCATTACAGTCTGAGGAAATCAAATCAATAGAGTTGGTAGCTACATCAAGTTTTAAGAATCTAGGCCCACAAACTAGGTCCTCCACAAACTTAGTGCTGATTTGTTGCATTTAAATTACAGCTTAGGGCACGAATTTGGTGCAATACAACTTATGCAGTTTATGTGGGTCACTTACATTTTATGCAGAACTGCTAGTGTAATTCATGTCTCGATACTCTAATCAAAGAATTTTAATTTATTAGTCTGAACATAATGATACTATCAATTTTAATTCCAATTATCCAAAGATTATGGCTCATCCCTATAATCATAGGGTGAAAATCAAAATACTTAAACTTTATAGTAATTGTCCCTTTCTCTGGTATTATGCTCACCCCTCCAGTGTCACTCTGGTGACACAGAGATCCTGTGCTAAAGTTGATAGCTTCTGTCTGGGGAGTCTGGGTGTGTCATGGCAAGACATCCATGAAAGAGGTGTGATGTAGAGGGTTTCTTACTTCTCTTTACCGAAAATATGATGTTGGTATTGATGGTTTTCTCCTCCTCACTTTTGGGTCTTCTCAGTGTCATTATTATGTACTTCCTAACACGATTTGCGTGCTCCTTACTCATTGGTTCACAGTTCCATATTTTACAGCAAAATCTACTATGTACAGCATGTTTTAACATATATCAGATACCTGGTTTTACCTATTTTTGTCACCCCTAAATTGTTTTACACATTTACCAAGGTAGTATTCCTTTGGCAGCCAGTAACTGTCTGCTCTCAAGTTGTTTACAACCAGAGGCCTCTGTTATCAACTTGTGTCTCCATTGTTAAGGCTGCAGTTATCATCCCATGCCTGTACATCTCTACCCTGTATTTTTATTGCAGCATCATCATGGATCACTAGAGAAAGAAAATATACATGCTGTGTTTACAGGTGTATTTATAAAAATATATATCATAATAAGCCTTATATCATTCAGCTGTACAAAGCTAAGCAAAAGCTGAAACAAATCAGGTAACTGTCATCTGGGTATCAGACAACAGCTGTTACAGCTAAACAAACTAACCTCAACCTTCAGGCAGGTCAAGGCAAGTCCAGATGGATCTTGCTATGTCTTAATAATTGTGTTGTCAACTTAAAACACACAGAGCCTGCAGCCTGCTACTCATATTGGTACTGTATGTGCTGGGCTGTAAGGTGAAAGAGTCTGGACAGATAACTCAGCTCACTCTGAGCAAATGCCTCCATTTGAGGCACCCAGTCCTGCCTACAATGTCCTGAAAAAGTTTTGAATCCTGGTGACTCATTTCTTGATCTTCAAGGAGAGTGAATTATTAACATTTACTTTACCTAATTCTGATAGTTACCTAATTCTGATAGTGTTCAGATAAATTAATGTTTCTAAAAGTCATCCTGAAAGGCACATGCTTGGCAAAACTGTTTTGATGTGCAAATATCATGGTCTTATCTCAGACGCTTTACCTGAGCAAGAGCTCATTCATTAGAACAACTGGTATATTCCATATTTGGAACCAAGTTTTCTATCACTCATAAGTCTGATTTCCCAATGAGCCAAACAAATGCCACACTTCCTGCATGACTGAGACATCTGTCACAGAGTGAAAGCAGTTGAGACCAGCACGTCCTGCCAAGTGGACATTTGTGTGCTGAGTTGAACAACATTCTGTGCTACATGTTGACACCTGAGTTGAAGTCCTGTTCCTGTAGCACTTCCTGAGTGCTAACTACAGCTGCTACATGCAGACTCTCTTTTATTTGGAGTCTGACATAATTCCTGTTCAAAATACCAGAAAAAGTTTCTGTAAAACACGATGGGTCCCATTTACCTCACAAGTCCTGGCTTTGTTTCAATTGAAACATGGTATGTTAAATATCAAAGGCTAGGGAATTTGGTACAATGCATGCCTGAGTATGTCCCTCAAATGGAGTTGGGATATGGTCAAGGGAAACTGGACCTAGGAAAGCAGTCTTAGATCTCTAAGTATTGGAAGCAAAGGACTATTTCTTAGTTCTAGTCAAACTCTCTCAAAGTATCAGCCAGCATCTTAGGCAATATGGTTTCTCCCATTCGTTGGTTTTCAAGTTACCAAAGGTTTTTGCGAACTATTTTTCACCTGTTTCTCCTTCTCTGGTGACTATCTTCTTTCTGAGACTCAATATTGCCTGCAGATTTTACAGAGGTTTCCATTTTCAGTTCCCACCCTCTTAATAGCAGTATTGTCAGCACATGACCCAGCACTTCTGGAAGATCTCACTGAAGAGCTTTCCAAATTACATGGGAATAAGCTCATTTTATTGTTACTCAGTGTACTTATAGACTTATGGCTGGAACATGCCATGGTCCTGATCTCCAGTCACTCTATGTGACTGGTTTGTGGTCTAGTTGTTTTTTTTTTTTTTTTTTTTTTTTAGATTTCTGCTTTGGCCACATTTCAGACTAGCATGGTGGTTGATGCCCACAAAGGTCTCACCTCCAAAAGAATATGGCTGGCATGTGAACACATTTCCAGAAGCACAGGAGACTTTTCTCCTATTCAAATTCTTGAATATCCTTTCCTTCTTTCATCTTTCCTCCCTTATTTTGTGGCAAGAAAAGAAAAGAAAAAGCTCCGAAACTGAAATAAAGTACCTTCTGCTATTTTTTTGAAAAACATACCCTTATTAAAGATACATTCTGCACACCCTGTGGGTCACCTGTCATTTCCCTCACCTCATGCACTTCTTTTTTATATCTGAATTAATTTAGGAGCTTCTTGCTCATCCATGCAGGATTCCTGCTGCCTTTGTTTGATCTCTTACTTTTTGGGATGGAGCTTTCTTAAGCTTGAAGGAAGTGATATTGGAATTTAAACCAGCTCTCCTGGAACCTTCTTCTATCTAGGGTAAAGGGTCATATCCTATGGGATTATTCCAAGAAGTTCTCTGAAGAAGTTCGAGTCTGAGCTCCCAAAATGCAGGCTTGTGGTCCTGACTTTTGCCCTTCTTCCTCCTCTCTGGATATTCTTCCTCCTGTATCCTTCTGGACCCTGTTACTCCAGTGGTCATATGCCACTGCAGCCAAGATTGCTCCAAATTTCATATTCCTGACTAATTATTCCTTGATTATAACTATCAAGTTCAGAAAAGCACCTTTCATTGTTGGCTCCTTGAGGAGGCTGAAAGAGTTGGGCACAGAGAAGAGAGGCTGAGGGGAATCCCATCCATGTGTATAAATACCTGCAGGGAGGGAATGAAGGTGGCCACACATTTTTCAGTGATGCCCAGTGACAAGACCAGCAGCCTGTATCTTAGAATGAGATTAATAGCATCATGAAAGTGCCTTTTTTCCTCCACTCACTGTAAAAAATACCCAGATATCTGGATCCAATGCAGATATCTGTGACAGAAATATCTAAATTTAGGTGAGCTAACTGCTCTGTAGTAGACTAAACCAGGGCAACACAGCTGACAAATATTTCAAGGTAAGTGCTTCTTCTTTCAATTAGCATGTACAGGATCAAACCCTTACTGAGCTGCTTGGTTTAGAGTCCTTCTGCGTATTACCAGTAGCATTTAAGACTTTCAAGCATAGCGCTGCTTTCTTTGTCTCCAAACTGACAGGGGTGCTGAAATATCATGCCTGAAGCTACCTACACATAGCACACAATGGAACAAAAGCTAGCTTCAGTGGAAATCTCCACTGAATATTATTTCTCAACATTTATTTTTCCTTTCTACCACTGCAGCCTTGGGTCAAATCACATGTTGATGGACACTTCCACTCAGATTCACCGAAGGAGGCATTTTTTCCAGAGAGCTACATACTTCTCAAAACAAGAGTATGCAAAAGAGCTGAACAACTTTTATGTATTTTCATATTACTAGTTCATGAGCAGTGACTGAATAAAATTTAGGCAATTGTATCTGAAATAGCAGAGTGTATTCTGGCAATGGGACATAATGTTGTTTGACTGTTAGCATGCTGGAGCAGTAAAAAAGAACATTTTTCTCCATGTTTAAGTAATTATCTGTTGAGGCAAGTGGTCATATTCACATGCTACCTAAGCTTATGTGGCTAGCTAATAGGTAAAATCTATGTACATCAGAAATCTTCTGTAAGTCATTTGAAGAGTCATTTGAACCAAGAAACAATGCTTACTCAATAGGAAACTCGAGGCATGGGGCCTTAGCCAGAATTTAGGCTGAGTTAGCACTAGCTGGCTAGGTCTGGTTGATGATCTGGTGGTTAACAACATTTCTGTTATATTCTGCTCTATTTCTGTTTGTATTCTGCCTTATGTTCAAAGGAGAGTAAGCTGGCATTACAAGAAGCCAGTTTAACAGCTCGACAGCTCTGAAACCACTATGTGGTTTTTAATGCAGTTGCATTACAAACAGAATAATGGGGGAGAGTCCATAATAAAAGAGGTTTATAATTTATGTGGAGCTATATTTTATGTAGAAAAAAATCAATTTGGGAAAAAAGCCTGCTCAAGAGCTGTATATATGGGGAACATATACAGTGATGAACAGACTGAAAGTTATTTAGAAAAACCCACTAGCAGTACTGTGCAGGGCAGCGTCACAGAATATCTGATTTGAATGATAAGCATCATTTGGATAACTGAAGATATCATTTTCATCTTTTTTGAATAGATCTTTATATTGTGTTGTAAGCGTTAGGAGAAATGCTACCACTTCAGACTTGCTGATCTAGCATAAATTATTGTGAATATATATCCAGCTTCCTTCTGTTCCTTTAGCACAGAGAGAGACTATGCTTTGCAGAGAGACTATGCTTTGCAGTTAATACTTACAGCAATGCTGCTGGCTCTACATAAGCATGGAGTTACTTGTGTATCTATTGCTTAGTCTTTCCTTTTCTAGTTGTATAAGAAAATTATTTTCAGATAACATCAAGGCCTTAACTGATTAGATTTTGTTTTGCATACAGCCAATTTAATATCAAAGTAGCTTTCAGATAACTAGATTAACAAATATTTGTATAATTTTTCCTAAAGAATATATGCTAAAACTGTTTTCTACTTAATCATGCCTTATTGATATTACAAAAATGACAAGTATTGCCAAGATCAGAATAGAAATATCAAATAAGACTTCATAACAGCATTGGATTTCTTCTTGTAGCGTGCATCTGTATTGACTTCTGATGCACTAAGCCTACAGACTTCTGTATTTTCCACAATTTTCTCCATTTTCCTCCAACAGATTTCAAGGGTTTGGGGATTGCTTTGTTGCTCATTTTTTCCAGCTGGAGGTATCTTCTTGCATATTTCCCACATTCCTTCACAGTTTGATGTATATTTACATTTGTTATTCTGTATTTCAAATTTACTGTCATCAGTTTTATCTACTCTGACTGACTTCTGCACATTCCATTCAACTTCACTTGTTAAATGAAAACTTCAAAGGCCATAGAGGGATTTTTTTTTGTTAAACACTGTGTATTTACATAACACATGTTGGCAACTGTCAACATCAGGTTTTTAACATGATGAAAACACACTGAAAAGCTAGCCCATAGAAATTTTAGAAAATTCTAGTTACTTCTCTGCTTTTGACATTTGTGATGTGTTTAGGTAGTGTCCACCATCACTGTTCATCACACACAAAAAATTAAATTATTATATTTTATTACAAGGGATTTTTAAAAAAAGGCTATAAATTCACATTTTTAAAGAGCGAATCTAGTTTTAAAGAGAACAACTTCAAACTGGCACACACTCATGTGTCTGTTCCTGTGATTCTCCTGCTTTAAACGGACTTCTCTCACGTACATGTGCCTCTCCAAAAAGGTGGGACTTGGTAGGTCCTTTTTTTCTCATCATTAGATCCTTGTCTGTCACCTGTGTGAAACACCAGCAGCCTTTGCATTCATTCTTCATTCTCAATGTGTCACATTATATAGAAATATGTCTTTTAAGAAGAATCTGCTCTGAGAGACAAGCACACACTGCTTCAGCCTTTATTTATGGACTCTGTACCATTTCCTCTAGACTCATAGCTTACTGCACAGAACTGGCTAAGCAATCATCTTCCAGTGGCAGCTCATTATGCTTTTTCTTTCCCCTTGCAAAACCATTGAGCTGTACTGAAGAAGCTGTACTGCTGCCAATGTGAGCATTGGCTCCCTGAACTTGTCTGAGGCCTTTTTAAAAGGTGGTGTTCCTTCACTTCTGTGGTGTCCTGCTTTAACTGTGCTTGTAGTCAGCAAAGGTAATTAATGTAGGCTGTAAGGGATGTAGGGATCTAACCATGCTAACAGCTTAGACAAGTGAGGAGCTTGTCAGAATATATCTGAGCTAGTTCAGAACTGTCTCTGTGACTTAGCAGGAAATAGCTGCAGCAGTAAAGAGATCCATGCAGGCTGCAAAATCTGTCCTAGACCAAGGCAAATATTTGAGATATTTCCCAGCCTGATATCTGTGTTGCAGTAATGACTTTTAAACCGGGTTCAGACACATCTGCATGGTATTTGGACATATCCAAAGGCCAGGTTTGCAAGACTGTACAACTGTATATACACACTGAACACAGATGATGACAATGTAATTGCAAATCTACTTTGGGCTACAAAATCTTAAAAGTAGCCCAGTGTTCCTGCTAATAATGGCTCTGGCATTGCCTATGTTGCCCAAAAAAAAAAGAGAAGAAATGATGAAGAAAACCAAGCCAAAGTCCTGCTGTTTCTTTCTAAGAAATTCAGTCCCAGTGGTTTGTTTAAGCCATCTAACTTCCTGCTTAAAGTAGCTATCTAAGCCCATACAGAGATTGCAAATTTGTGC
Source organism: Vidua chalybeata (assembly GCF_026979565.1). NCBI lineage: Eukaryota > Metazoa > Chordata > Aves > Passeriformes > Viduidae > Vidua > Vidua chalybeata. The sequence goes on along the minus strand of NC_071531.1, from coordinate 47,797,595 downwards.
AGTTTACATAAGCAGGAACATAGAATTAAAACCAAATAGCTTATAAAAGGAGTTTGAAAATACAGAGGAAAATAAATACAGTCAATAAATTCACAGACCACTGGATTGGTCCATGAGTAAAGTACATTAATTTAATTAGATTTACATTTGGGAACAAACTATTTATTTCTCACTGACAATATTTGTATTAGAGATTTAAAACCACATGCTAAAGGTGTAAAACAGAGCTAAAACCCCTGAAATTTAGTTTTCCACGTTTTGGATAGGTATGTACAGCTTTTATTTTTAAATTTTTAAATTATTTATATGGCACAGTAAGTAAAATACTATAGTAATTTCTATATTTACTTAAAATAGTACAAAATTATGTACTATAAATATTTGTATTTTAACCAATATTAGTATTTGGTTTTTGTAGCTTTATAAAGATAAGATTAATTTACTTTTGAAATCTACCTACTCTGTAAATTCCACAAGAAACCTTAAAAATTTGACTAGGTTTATACAGGTGAAGAAATATAAAGATATATACTTTGCTTTCTTATTTGGCGGCCACTGATTGAATAATGAATGAAAAACAAGATTAAAATTGCTTACAATCCTTGCCTTTGTGCAATTAAGTTCAGACTTGTCTGAATTCAGATGCCATCCTTCAAGAAAACTTTTCACAGAACTGGGCTTGCAAGAGCTGTTGTTACCAAGAAGAATCTTTTCTTGGCTTATTTTCACGGTGGAACAAAGTTTAAACAGTTGTAAGCTTGCTGACTAACAGCAATTAGGTTTCTTTTTTCCTAAAAAAAAAAAAAAAGTCTGAAGCAATACTTCCTTTTAAATGTAAATTTGAAACTATTTTGATTACATGCTATTTAGAGTACTATTTCTGTTTCTTTAAATACAGTTCTTTGACCGAAAACCAATATTCTTCAGGATCCAAAATATAGTCCTAACCATTACTGTCATTGCAGGCCTGTTAAGGTTTAAGAAGGTCAAAATAAAAAAGTAAATCTTAAAACTAGCATTCAAGGGTTTTAGTCAAGAGGACAGTCCACATGATTTTTCATCTAAGTAACAAAGTCCTAGCACTTCTGAAAGACACATTTCCTGAAAGACACATTTCCTACATTCAGTAGATATTCTGTACAAGAGACTACAGAAGGAATATGGACTCATGGGAGAGTCCAGCAAAAAGCCACCAGGGTGATGAAGGGACTGGAGCATCTTTCCTGTGAAGCAAGTCTTCGAGACCTGGGGCCCTTCAGCCTGGAGCAGAAATACCTCAGAGGGGATCCCATCAATGTATATAAATACCTGAAGGGAAGGTGCTCAGCAGATGGAGCCAGGCTCTCCTCAGCAGTGCTCTGTGACAAAACCAGGACAATGAGCCCACACAGAAACACTGGAGGCTCCCTCTGAACGTCAAGAATTTTTTTTTTTTTACTGTGAGAGTGACTGAGCACTGACTTAAGCTGCCCCATGGACTTGTGGAGACTCCATTCTCAGAGATATTCAAAAACCATCTGGTCCTGGGCAGGCTACTCCAGGTATTCCTGCTTGAGCAGATGGCCTCCAGAGGTCCCTTCCAACCTCAACCATTCTGTGGTTCTGTGATTTTAAGGAACCTTAGTGCTTGCCTATTGCTTTGCATGATAGATTAATATTATGCCAAAATATTCTGGTCAAAACCTCTGGAATCAGACAGTTAAAATATACAGATAGCACTATTTTGAAAATACACAGATCTGAAAGAAATGCATGATTTTTTAAAATATTTTGGTGTTCTAGAAAGAATAAGAATCAAAAGAAGGCATATTTAAAGCCTAAATGAGTCACATGACCTGCTGTGTTATAAGTCCAATAACTACACTTATATTCTTGAAGTAAAAGAAGTTTGCTCTCTGTATATAAGCTAGACCATCCATCGAAAATTTTGTCCCTAAATACGAAACTCCCTCTCCACACACAACTGTATTATCTCTACTGCTCCTGCCTCTACTGACTCTTTTCCCAAGCGCTATGGAGTATTTTCCAATTTTCGTATTCAATACGCTTTGGTTCCTGCCTATTGTCCTTTCTTCCCTTCATGTCTTCTAAAAGACAGGAATTGCATGAGTTCAAAACTGAAGGTTACTTCTTAATAAATGCTTACTCAATTGTATTCCAGGATTTGCAGTGCCAAATTCCATTTGGCAGCTCTTAACCAGTTGGAGTTTCTAGGACAGTGTATTGCAGAGCTGAGACACAACACTTAATAAGCCATGGAGATCAGGTGACAGCTTCCTAAGCTGAGATGCCACATGCAACACTTCAGGAGAAGTTTACTTTGGAGAAAATTGTTGCTAATGATACGGAAGATGTTAAACTGATTACACAAATGGTCCAATTTTCATGTCCCGTGAAATCTGGAAATATAATTAAGAGGTTTTGGTAACTGAAACACACTGCAATACTCTGTACAAACTTTCTTAAACTCAAGATGGCCTTTACTAATAACTGTTCATTTAAGGACAGAATAATTAAACATTTATTATGTATAATGAAGAAAAAGGAGAAAATCCTGTTAGGAAAATAATATTAATCCATTTCTAACCTATAGAAACCCATCAATTTCTAACCAGCTTTGTTTCCTAACTGCTGCTGCTTTTGATGTGCAACACAGTTGTACAAGAAACAAATGCAAAAAACAGAATAGGCCTGAACTTTCCAAACATGCTTTTCTTTTCATTTGAATAGCTTTAGTAACTGCTGCATTAGCCAGGTATGGGCTGCAAGCAAGGTCCCAGGCACACACACAACGTCTCACGCTTCCACCTCCTCCCTTATAATCCTGCCTATCTTCACTCCCACCCCCATCTAGAAACATAACTCCAATAATGGAGCTCGCTCTCCACTCCTCTGCCCTCCCACGCGCCCGTACTGGCACTTCACCCCGCTCCCGCAGGTCCTCACCCAGCTCGCCAGGGATGACTGCCCGCACAGAAACACTCACCCTGCTGCTCAGGTCAGCAAGCAGCTACGGAAATGTGATGACCTGAGCTGCAGGATAAAACTCTGCGTGCCGGCCATTAGTGATAGCGGGAAGCCAGTTTTGTGAGAGCATTGGGCTTACAGATCAGCTATAGAGCAGCACAGGCGAACACTCCTCTCCACTGTAGCCAAGAGATGAATCTACGGCTATGTGAAGTTGTAGCGTGCCACAGCTACACGTCTGGCAGTTCGGGAACCTAGAAATGAGTCAGCCTCATCCCATACACTTTTACGGGTGCAGGCATTTTTAACTGGTTTTACTCCAGGAGGTCATAAACATCTGAATATTTCGTTTTAGGAGGACGAGAGAAGAGGAAAAAAAATCACATTTCCTTGTCACAGAACGGTGCTTTGCCTTCACAGGAACAGCAAACAAACTGAAGAATCACAGGATTCTTAATCACTTTAGGCAGATGCCTATTCAAAATAGCTCTCCGGGTCCCCAGTATGTCTTCTGTGCCATACTGTACTTCTTCTTGCCCCGTGGTGATCAATAGTGATAAATGTCTAGGCAAGGCCTGGGCTTGGTACGTAACACCCTTACAGAACACTGCTGCTGAGCGAAGAGCGGGGAAAGTCGAAGAAGAGCCGCTCTCGGCAGCCGCAGTAGAGCGCCCCGAGCCGAGCGCGGCCGGGGCAGCGGCCGGGGGCGGAGGGCGCACACGCCCAGCCCCGGGCAGAGCGAGCGCGGCTCCCGGCGGGGCGGGGCCTGGGCCGCTCCGCCGCCGCGGGGGCGGGCGGGGGGCGGCCGCAGCGGGGCAGGGCAGAGCCGGGCCGGGCGGCGGCGGCGCCGGGCGAACGGGCGGGGGAAGGAAGGAAGGAAGGAAGAAAGAAAGGAAGGAAGAAAGAAGGAAGGAAGGAAGGGAAGGACGGACCGAGCGACGCGGCGCCAGGTCGGAGGAGCTGCGGCCGCGCCCGTGCGTGTCGGCGGGCGGCCAGGATGGATCACCACCAGCCCGTCAGCCGGTACCAAGTGGTGAGTGCGGCGTCCCCGGCGAGGCCCTGCTCACTTCCCCCCGCGCCTCGGGCCGGCTCGGCGGGGCACGGTGCGATCGGGGCGCCCTTCCCTCGCCCCCGCTTCTCGGCTCCTACGCGCGGGGGTCTGGCAGGGACCGGCACCGGGGCCGAGCGTGACCCGTCCCACGGAGGGACTCTGACAGCCGGGCCTTGCGCGGCCGGCGGGGGCTGCCTCCCTCGCCACCCGGGCAGCCCCAGCCTCGGAGGGGGCGGCTGCTCGGCCTGCTCGGGAAGCCGGCCGCCTTTGCCTGTCTCCCTCTCCCCTCCCGCGGCGGCCGGTCCCGGCCCGGGCTCGGCGGGTTTTCCCGGGAGGCTCCCGGGAGTGCGCGGCCGAGGAGGAGAGCGGGGCGCGCCGCGCCCGTGCGGAGCAGCCTGGGGAGGAAGGGCGAAGTACGTGCCGCGGAGCGAACCTCTGAATCCTTGTGATTTCTAGAAGCCCATAGCTGTCTGGCACGGGGACCGAGTGCAAGGCCTGTGTAAAGATTAGAGCGAGGGAGGGAAGTGTGAAATGCAGGGAGGAGATTGACCTTCAGGGTGTGTGTCTGTGTGTATGCACATGCACGAACAGACTCTTCTCAAGAACGGTCTGCAGCTTTGTTGGTCACTGAGACCAATTTTTCTTCTGTTCCTGAACTTAACCACGGAAGTAATCATTTAGAATACAAAGATTTTTCATCCTGCCTGAATTGATTGTCCTGTTTGTTTCTGGCAGTCATTAGTTTAATGTCAGTTACATAAATCTTGCAGTCATTAGCTTAAGGTCACTTATACTCAAAATATGTAAGCTTTCCTGATTATTGGATGTAAAAATGACTTAGGTGCAGTCAGTCTCCTCAAAAGTTTAAATTTTATCCTTAAACTCCTTGTACTTTATAGCCTTGCTATGAATGTAAAGATAAGGAAGAAATCTTTGTTACTCTGAAATCTTTGTTACTCTCTGTGATTCAAATTTCTTCTTCAATCTTCTAGCTAAATCCTGAATTATTTATCTTAGTGTTTGTGTTTTATGGCTTGAGCAGTGAAAAGAATGTCCACAGAAGTAATCACACTTATGTCTGTGCATATGTAAATAGTGCTATTTATATTCAGATTGTTCCTAGGTTATGATTTAAGAAAAAATATAGGAAACACTTATATTATTTTGAATATTTATTTTGATAATCTTACAGCACTATAAATTTCTGTATGCTTTTGGGCATTTAGATAGAGGGATTGTCATAGAGTTGATGAATGCACCCTGTGACGTATTCCTTTAGGTTGGTAGATGGTCTGCTTTTTTTCTGGCACCATGCTTCCATAACTTGAAATCAGTAGAAGTCCTAAAGTCATTCCTTCTTCTCTGCAACAGAGAAGAAAAATGCTGGCAGAGCATTTTCTTGAGAGCCTACAAACACCATCTTCCTCGAGGCCTGAGGTAATCTGGGCATGTTTTAAAAGGTCTTGAAAGCATATGTTATTAGAGGTCAGACATGTAGAAGGAAAACTTTAATTTAGTTACTCAAAGGAGTTAAAAACAAAAAAAAACCACATGAAGAAATAATTTGTCTCTGTAATATTTTTATCTTATGCCTGTTAGGAACTTCCAGTGATGGTGCTGATGCCCAGCTTTGAGTAAACACTATTTGGTGTGGCCTTCCAAAAGGGCTTAGCTTAATGTTTGTCTGTATGAGTTGGTCTCCTCAGTTTGCTGTGTACATTAAATTGTGTAGCCATTTGTTATAAATCAATCTGCTGTGCTCCAGAGTTTAAAATACAGCCTTACTGATTACTGCCCCATAGGAAGGAGCATATTGTTTTAGTTTTTTTGTTATATCTGACTGCTGAAGACTAAGATTTTTGTAATGTTGTTTACTTACTGTTTTGGGTCAGAGAAAGGACGGAACAAGGCAATTGCAGATATACTTAATTAGCAGCTGATTATTCAAGCATGTGCTCTTAAGTGTTGTGATGTATTTGCTTACATAATGGCTGTGATAGGTACTGAGCAATAGATTATCGCAGACTTTATAGTTCTGTCCTAGTTTTTAAAAACAAAATGCAGGGAAAAAAATTACTTAATATGGCTAATACCACATTTTATTACTGTTTTATGAAATCTGGCCAGTTCTGTTGTGTTCATTGTATTTTTTTTTTGTTTTCTTTTTTCTTCTTCCCATGTTTAATAATAAATACTCTTTGGCCCTGCTTGTACCCATTCTGCCTTTACTTCTAGCTAATCTGTTTGACTCCATTCAGGGCAAGTTCTCTTCTAAATAGATTTCTAGGTGTATATTATTATCAAAAGAATTACTGACTTGTGTTTCCTGGCAGTAGCACTTCAGTGAAGTTGAAGGAGCTATCTTTCTCTTTTTATTTGCGCTTTCTTTAAGTAAGTTAAATTAAAAGACTTTAGATTGGCAGGCAATTTAGTTTTGAGTTTTAGCACAAAAAGACAGTTCTATGACTTCTTATGATACAGAAAATGTCTCATCATAAAGCTAACCCTCTGCTTTTCTTATTTTTATCTCTGTTGGAAATAGCTCTAAAGCTATTCTGTATGTTGTTCTTCTTTGTGCGTCTACATTTTATTTACAAAGCAGTTTAAAAGTGTTCAAACCGGGCAGCTGTTAAAAGCTGGTACTTGGAATTGCTGCAAAGTAAGTGTTGTGAGCAAAGAGCAGGCAGTACGTCAGCATTACGTAACTCTCTGCCGCGGGCATGTGTGATTTGTATTGCTTTCTGGCCCTCCTGTTTTGTCTCTCTTCATAGGGCAAAAAGACAAATAATTGATGGGTAAGAATTTGTCATGCTTCCCTGCAGGAGTATGACATTAGAAGTAAATTAGCCAACCTTTGTTGTCTTGCTTTACTTCCTTTTTTCTTTTCCTTAGTCACTTGAATGACTGCATTCCTGTTGGTGAATCTGTCTTAAATTTTACATTTGACATTCCTTGCAGGTATAAGTCAGTTCAGCTGTATAATTTATTTATTGTTATATTTTTTCTATTTCTTCCCCTATTCTGCCCTTTGTTGGATAAGGCATCAAGTTTAGGAAAAATATAAAAAAAAATTCTTCAGTAATTGATCTTTTGATTGTTTTTACCTTCTAGTTCTTTGTCATCTGACCTTAATAGCATTGCTATCTTGTCTGCTTCTAGTCCAGCCTGTTTGCAGAAAAAGTGATTGGAATGATGCTTTGTGAATCTGTACTGAAACAAAGAGGAGGAAATTCAGCTGTTTTCTGCAGCACATAAATCTGAGAGAGCAGCTAAGCACTAAAGCTCAAGGTTGCCTTTTTTACTTAGAAATGTGGCTTTCCGGATAACTGAGTCATGAGGGAAGACTTCACGTGCGTGTGGGTGGTTTGGGCACAGAAATTGTATTGAAGGCTGCAGGACTTACAAGCTGTACTGCTCATCAGTTATAATAACCAGTCTTTGTTGATTAACGTTTGGGGTCAGGTAGTCTTGAGTCTTTGACTTAGGGTTTGGTCAGAGCTAAACAGGTAAATGGTAAAATGGGAAGGTAAGAAACTGATTTGGGTGGGGCCAAAGGCAGCTCTCCACAGGAATGTCAGTTCAGCTGTTACTGAACTTGCCATGCCACTGTAGCACTTGGTTTTGGTGGGGTTTGTAAGTGATGGTTGAGCTAAGACTGATGGCTGCCTGCTGTTGTATGGCACTATACAGGGATAAAGAAACTGTGTTTTTTTAAAAGAGATCTTAGTCTTGTATGAGTGTAAGTTGTGTGTGCCTTTAGAAATGGGGCTAAGATGAAAATTTGTTCTGTAAACACTATAGCAAAATGCAAACTCAGATAAGGCTATATTTTCTGTATCTGTTACCTCCATTGCTGCTGACTCCTTACTTTCCCAATGTTACTTGGTTAAAAACCTTGAACAAAGTCAAGTAGTCTTTGTAACTCTCATGAAAGTCAACCTACACAGGAAATGTGAACAAAGAAAAATCTCTTCTTTCTTTTTTGGGGACTGAGCTTAATAGTGATTGGCAAATAAACTCCCAAATGTAGGTAATTCTATAGTTTTGATGTAAGACTGCTAGCTTATATATCTACTGTATTTTCTACAGTATTTATTGTCTTAGGAAAACTCTTATGTAATTGGTGTTACTGAACAGCTCAAGCTAGCTTAGGGAAATTCTGTTGCTTTCCACAGATATGGGGTAATGTTGTAACTGGAAGATAAAATTCTACATCTGGAGCACTAAGTTTATTATACTGAAAAATACTCAGGAAAGATGCATTAACTGATAAGCGTTGCAGTTGTTTTCTTGTGACAGTTGCACATTTTTAGTGATAGGAGCTTCAATCATAAGAAGATACAATTTTCCATTGCACTGACTTTTTGCACATGAAATACCTAGTTTAGACTTCTAATGGCTTAGAAAAGCAAATGAGGCTCCCCTGAAATGAGGTAAATGCTGCCTTCAGACAATGATCTATCTCTGCATCTTAGTTGTTTTTTGGACTGCAATATTAGCAATTTTAAATTTAATTATTTTTGTAGCACTTACCTGTTAAAAATTTCTCTATTAAACAGTTTCTCTCTTGAAGGAATAGCTTTAATATTTTTGTAAACATTTCTTGCTATTTTTAAATTAAGAATCCTGCTACAAACAAGTAAAATTATAACTGTTGAGACATTTGCAGATACAGTAGGGATGCAGTTAATACTTAAAGGACTATATTTTACCTTTTTTTCACTTTTTATTTAAATTTCTAAGTACTTTCTCATTTTATATGAACAACGAAATAAACTTCAAATCTCTCTGTATGTTGCTCCTAAGTAAAGGTGCTGAGGTACTAGACAGATAAAATACTTTCTGTATAAATTTAAAGCAGGGTTGTTTAACTGAGTATTGCCATTACTATCTGATTTTTGAATCTCTTGGAGGTCCAGGAACATAACACGCTGCTCTGCAGCTAATTCATAGGTGGAAACCCTGCCTCACTGGTACACCAGGAATATCAGTGTTTACAGCAACTTTCTGGGTTTTTATGTGGGCAGTTGCCTTTCTTTTTGGTGTGGGCACAGAATGACCTAAGCAATTTTGCACACAAATTGCCTTAGTTTCAGAAGTTTTACCATACTGAGAAGAAAAAAAAAAAAAAAAAGAGTACAACCAGCAAAATGTACCTGGGTTGCTTCACTCAGGTTTTTCACTAAAGGTTTTGGTAGGCCAGAATCTAAGGTTGGATCTGTGCAAAGGTAGTACAGGAGGAGAGGTTGGGAACAGGACTGGCCTTTCTAGTGGCAGCAAGATTTTGGTGTGGCTGAGTCTATCTTGTGAAACTGGGGGATTTTTAGGTTCTTGAAAGATGCATGAAGCCCAAAGAAAGAGGTACCTGATCTGTGCAGTGACATGAAGTCACGTCATGTAAAGGGGCAGCTTCAGCCTGTGGCATGCATGTCACATCTAAAGTCTTCTAATTGTATTAGGAAAGTTCAGTAACATTAATAAAATTACTTCAAATAGCAGGGTTCTGAGCAGGAGTTAGCTGTGTTATGGCCAAACTAGATGTTCTTTCTGTGGTACTTTAAAAAGGAGAAGCTGTAAGCCTTCTTTCAGCTTGTTTTATATCTGAAGAATGTAGTAGGGACCACATCAGGATAACCTCAGAAATCAAGCACTGTGTTAATACAAAATGTTCGTAGTAGTCTTCTAGATGAGGGGAAAATGAGTTAGTTTTGACAAATGGCTAATTACAGGCATATTTTGAAACTTTCTTCTCTGTGATGGTGTTGACAAAACAAGGAAGATGTGTCAACTGGTAATGTCATCACATCTAACTTTGTGAGACCTCAGTGTTCAACTTAGACATGGATTACAGTATTTTCTGAAGTTTCATAGCTCAAATCTCCCTTTAAATTTCTGGCTGTTTTGAAAAGGGGGAATGAACATATACCAGTACACTCAAATCAGGGAAGCCATTTTCAAATGAAGAAAAGCAATCCTAAGAGATTGAGTAAAAAAAGAATGAAAAAAATTGGCAAATTATAAAGTTGGAGAGGCACTGCCAACTTCTCCTCCTGAAACTGAACTACTTCAGAGCCAATACTGTGGGTTCGAGCTGCCTCAGGCTTAGGTCTCCCACTTCCTGGGCAAGTACTGTCACAAGTAGCTGATTTTAGTCAATTGGGCACCCCCTTCACCAGCTGTGTTTTTTAATGAGAATGACTAACTTTTTCTGGTTTGTGCTTAAGTCTTGTCAGGCACAGCCCACACTCAGAGCATGTCTGATTTACAGTGAAAGTGAAAAATAAATTTCCATTTTAACATTTGACTCTTTATTCTGCTTAAGTATTGTTTCCATTATCATAGGCTAAGATTAGCCTAAAACTGAGATAGTCTTGCTCCTCAACCACTCCATAGCCAAAACATTGGCAACATAGATATTGAGTCATGCCCCCCCAACCTCATCCATGGTTGTGCCTCCAGCTGTGTTTGGAATGCACAGAACAATTTAAAAAAAGTCCTCTGAACTTTGAGTGGTGTAGACAATATAATATCTGTAATAAGTTTTATATTGCTTCATTTTTCTTTGTAAACCCATCTTTTTCTTTGTGTCCTAGGTGTTTGGCAGCATCTTCTTACTTGTACAATATGCATTTCCTGTAAAAAATGAAGAAAAAGTTGGTCTACCCACTATTGCAGGGTAACTTAACATATTCACAAACATGGTTTGTTCATTTTAGCTTTGAGCAATATTTACCTGTTGAAAGTAATCCTATAAATGTTCACTGATTGTTCTTGTAGGGGAGGTCAGAATATGTCCTTGGTAAAGATGTGTATGTAGCTTCAGCTATTGAACATGCTTTTGTTTTCCCCTGATTAATCTGAAAAGATTATGTAGGAAAGGTTATTGAAAAGTGGCTACTTAAAGTAGCAGTTGTTTCTTTCCTGCAGGAAAGAAGTTTAGGGTTCTTTTAAAGTGGTGCAAGCTTGTGGTTAAACATTGCTTTGGTAATGATTAATGTAATTAACACTTGCCATCTTTGAGGAATAAGTGATGCCCTTTGGTAAAAAATGAAGCACTTGGGGTAGAAGTCTTGGGTGGTACTGAGGCCAGTTGTCCATTTTGATCATGGTACTTCTGAATCAATTGTTGTATCTTGAAATTTAACAGAAACAATCCTTTACGTATTTTTCAAGGAATGTACTGAAGCATTAAGGCTCTTAATTGAATCTCCAGAGTTGTGGTCATAAAATTGACTTGCATCAAATACATGGAATAAATGGTTAGGAAAAGAGACTTGCACAAGCTGTTTGCTCTTTAAAATCTGTTCCAAATTCTAGAATGAGTTCCTAATTCAAATAAAGGAGCTGGCCACTAAATCCCTGCAGTGCTGGGCCACAGCTGATGTTGAGCGGTGTGGCTTATGTTCCTTTCTTATGTGCCTCTTGTGTGCTTTTTTGTTTCGTTTAGCTGCCTTATAATCAACCAACCTTCTGGAAAGTTCCTGCTTTCAGGTGTGTGCTTTGTCTCACTGGCAATTGAGAGGTCCAGAGAATTGTCCTTTGTGCCACTTATTTTGTAGGATTGCTTTAAAATGCTCAGTCAGCACTCTTTAACAGTAGTGTTGAAAAAATTCCCAACTACCTGTTGAGACCTAAACGTGCTTTTTTTAAAAGGAAGGACCCTGAATGTTTATAAGTGTTGTCTGAGTTGCAAATGAAAATGAAAGTCTTTTCAGTAGAGCCTGCTCTTGCGATTCACAGTAAGTGTGTTTGGCTGGTGTTGTGTTTTTTTAAGCTGTTGAAATTTGTCTGGATTATCTCTGTAAGTTGAGGAGCTCAACTACTCCATTTCCAGTTACTAAGAAAATGGGTTATACTGGAAAAGTCAAGCATGACTGACCTGCTAATAAGAACAGAGTTTGCTCTTATTGATTAATAGTATCCTCTGATTTGTATTTTATTTAATTAATTATTTCATTTTGGGCTACTGAGTTATATTGTTGAGTAGGTTTGCTAGACTGGCTTTAATTAAGTACACGTGCAATAAAATTCCTGGTTTGTCAATAATCTTGAGACTTCTTAAGTTTTTCATAGGTTTTCTGAAGAATTTTCAATGACACTTATGCATGATACAAGAGTCACACGCTTGAGTCCTTTTTTTCCTACTTCTTTCAAATCAGGAGTTTGAGGTGAAACTGTGTGCTGTTTCTGCAGTTCAGTTTCCATAATACATTTCCAGGAAGAAAGTCTTCTTCATCTTTATTATTCCTTCTTAAAATAAATTTATCATGTTAGCATCCTCCTGCATCGTCTTTATGAAGTTTTTGTTCTTGAGCTCTCACGTTGTACTTTAACTGAAATATGTATAGCATTTAGCATAATATTCAACATTTTCAATCAGCATTGAATTTTGCAGCCCAAATGAATGTAAGCTAAAATGGAAATGGAACTAATTGTTGAATGCTGAGTCTGTTCTTGGTGATGTTCCCTGATTTTACAGACTTTCGTGTTCCCTCTACTTTTATAGTTTACATGTTGTATATGTTCTATGTGACTTAAGCATGACCAGGATCTACTTTCTGTACTGATTCTATAAAGCTGCTGTTGAGTAAAGACATTACCTGCGACTGGTGGTTTGCTGAAACTGTTGCCACTAACATGGCAGCTGCCAACAAATCCTAATTCAACACTGTCCATCATTAGGGAATACAGGAAGAATTAACATGTATGAGACACAAGACCTGCCTGTGTGTTGGGTACTGTCCACAGTTTTGGTTGCTCACAAGGGGAGCTACAGAAAGGAAGGGGAGGTGGACTTCTTAAAAGTGCTCTCTGAAATAGGTGGTGGGAATTGGAAGTGACCAACACCTGCAGAGTCACCAAGGCAGTGGGTAAAGCAGTTATGGAGCTGTTATTCACCAAATTGTGCAATATTAAAATTGTAGAGTGCTCACTGAGGTTTGGTTTAGAAAAGAAAGTACGTAAGGAGAAGCAAACATATGCAGTTTGTTGATACACAAGATTATACAGGCAGATTATACCAGCAGATTCAAGAAAACAAACTGACAGGCATCAAATCTGTAACAGATGCAGTGGAATAGGCAGAGATGTACACTTTACCAGCTGTAATGGAACTGCTGTGCTTATTGGGGAATCTGAGGCAAATGAATGTCAAAGAAGTGATTAAGGCTTGTGTTTGATGATTGTGTTGGAGACAGAATACGCCCTTAGACTGACCTCTGGTCTCGGTAACATGCTTCTGTTTTGTTACTGAGTTTCTTCTATCTAGAAAGCTTTCAAGGAGGAAAACCTCATTTTATACTTTGTTTATAGAAGTAAACCAGTTCCTCAAGCTATTCTCAAGTTACTATTTGACAAACAGAAGGCTACATGATAGGTGGTAATGTTTTTAGTAGCTTCTACATTCTGGAGTAGGTCAGAGTTGCAATACTTCATTGTGTACAAGCTTTAGAGTAAGCTTTTATCAACTTCTTTTTCCTAGAATTTTTTTACATCATGTGTAAAGATTTGAAAATGTTGGTCCTAGCCATTGTTATTAATATTTAGACATAGCATTATTTTGTTGGCAAATTTCTCTATTAATTCCTATAAATATGTAATAGGAAGAACCCTAGGAAACAATGCCCAGTTTATAATTTTGCAATGAGTATGAAGCATGTATCTGTTTGGATCATACCAAAATTCCAGTATTCAAAATTATTGTGACATAATTCTTTACTAGGCAAAAAACCTTCAAGAAAAGGGGAGAGAAATTGATATACTTTGAAGAATAAGACCCTACTTCTAGTATCACTAGTCTTAGAACATTTATTTTTCCAGAAGAGTTAATGCGTTCACACCAGATATGTTCTCTTATTCACTAATACCTCTACTTTTACTGTTGATGGGAGGGATTGGAATGGGAGGAATCTCAATAGAAGCCATAGGGAACGAATGCAGATGTGTATGTTTTACTGCTAAATGTGTAATTAATTGGTTAAATCTGAATTATAATACCTGTAGAATGAAAGAGCATGTAAAATGTTATATGTGAGGTAATCATTGGGATGGACAGAGACACATCTATGTAGATCTATCTACACATACATGATAATGTTTTTCTTTTCCTTCACAAAGTCCTGATCACCATTATTTTACTTGGTTTGTGGTTTTTTTTTATCAGATTTATAAGATTCTTTTAAAAAACTTGAAAAATTCGATAGCCTAAAGATCCCTAGTTAAAAGAGAACTAAGATAATTTAAGTATCACTTAAATACATGTGAAGCACTTTCACTTGCTACAGATTATTTTTGCATGAGGAAATTCACTGTGGTAAAAAAGCCATTCTTTTGGCAACTTACTTTTCAACAACATTCAGTATAAATCTCTGGATTCTTTTCAGTCACAGTTTGCCTCCAGAGGTTCTGGGTTTCCATGGTATCTAAGCCCTGTTTAACAGACACACTTGGTAGTTCTACACAGCTGTGGAATGGCAGCAATGGACCTCCGTCAGCTTTCCTGCTTCTAGTGCAGATTTTACACCTTTGACCTTCTGACATATTAAGTATTGTTGAAAACTTTCTGCAGAGATGCCTCATGAAAAAAACCCCAAAAACAAACAATAAGCCAGCTCACTTTGTTGTCATGCTAGATCTGGTTGTTGGGTAGTTGATGCTTGCCAAGAGGTGAGATGGTGAGGAAAAGAAAATTATGTGCATTTGTTCTGTGCAGTCAGGAATTCTAATCAGATTTGATCACTTAGTTTTGAATACATAAAGCAAAAAGTAGCTGAAAATTACTACACTTCTGCATTTTACTGAAATGCCTTATAAGCTTAATTGCTAAGTAGTTCAGTGTTTATTAATCTGAATGTTCACCAATCTTTAGAGGATTGGTATTTCTCTGGAGAGCTGTGACTGTGGCCAGGACTATATTGCAGCAGAGCATGCATTTGGTAGAAAACTGGAAATAGTTGCCTTCCTGCTAGCTGGTCTGCCTGGGTTCATGTGAGATTGGTGTTAAAACACATATTTGAAGAAAAAATCATGTAAACTGCCTTATTTGTGGAGGAAAAAAACCTGATACTGTGGAGAAAGCTAGTAAGTTAAAATACAATGTGGTTTATTTGACATTTTTCTCAAGAATCCTTGTATTCTGGAAAACTGTGAAATATTTATTTCAAAAAGCTGTTGTGGATATGTTTGTTTTCCAAATAAACAAGAAAATAGAAACATTTATTTTGCAGAAAGATTTATTTAGCTCCTCTGCTCTTAAATTTGTTATCTAAGTGTAATTACATATTATTGGTTTTAGTTTTGATTTTTCAGTGGCTACTAGTGACCTAAATCAGAGCTGATTGATCTTAGCACTTGCCTTCAGCAAGTTTGCCGATGGCACTGAGCCATGTGGTGTGGCTGACATGCTGGAGGGAAGGGATGCCACCCAGAAGGACCTTGACAGGCTTGAAAGGTGGGTGGGTGTAAACATAATGAATTTCAACAAGGCCCAGTGTTTAAGGTCCTGTGCCTGGGTTGGAGCAATCGCAAGCACAAACACAGGCTAGGGATGAACTGATGGAGAGCAGCCCTGCTGAGAAGGACTTAGGGGTGCTGGTGGATGAGAGGCTGGACATGACCCAGCCATGGGCACTTACAGCACAGAAAGCCAAATGTGTCCTGGTCTGCATCCAAATAGTGTGGCCAGCAGGGCAAGGGAGGGATTCTGCTCTGTTCTGACCCCACCTGCAGCGCTGCTCTGGGGTCCCAGCACAGGAAGGACATGGAACAGTAGGAGTGAGTGCAGAGGAAAGACACCAAAATGATCAGAGGGATGGAGCACCTCTCCTATGAGGAGAAGCTGTGAGAGTTTGGATTGTTCAGCCTGGAGAAGTGAAGGCTCTGGGGAGCCCTTATGGCAGCCTTCCAGGGCCTAAAGGGGCTGTGCAAGAAAGCCAGAGAGGGTCTTCTTACAAGGATGTGCAGTGATAGGACAAGGGAGAATGGCTTCAAACTGGAGGAGGGTAGGTTTGTGTTAGATATAGGAAGAAATTTTTTCCTGTGAAGGGTGTGAGGCACTGGAGCATGTTGTGCAGAGAAGCTGTGGGCCTCCCATCTGAGGGAGTGTTCAAGGCCAGGCTGCAGGGGGCTTTGAGCAACCTGGTCTAGTGGAAGGTGTCCTTGTTTGTGGTGGGAGGATTGGAACTATGTTATGTTTAAGCTCCCTTCCAACACAGACCATTCTGTGATGCTATTCATGGTGATTATGGTTTAATGATACAGGTTTTATGTGTTTTTCTAAAAATAAAAAAATAATAGCTGATAATATGAGCTGTTGATACAATTAGCTGACATTCAGAAAACAGAAACATGAGGAAGTGTTTTTCTAACAGGTTCAGAATAAAATTTTATTTCAAGATCTTTTTTTTTTAATTTGAAAATCCCAAGATTAAGATTTTGCTATTTACAGATAAATAAATCTTATTTTTAGACTAGTAAAGCTGAAAAATGCTGTATGTGGTTACAAAACAAGCATTAAATTTACAGCTTGTCTTTGTTAAAGTTATTTTTATGTAGCAAGAGATCTCTGCTTTCATGCCTCATTTGTAGAGAGCAGTTTATTGTAGACATAGAAATCACTACCAGTAGGCAAGTGTTAAAGGACTTTAATTTTGCAGCAAATGAAAGCATCAGGTGAAACACAGATGTGAAAAGCTGTTAGCTTTTTGAAGAGGATAGCTTTTATTTTAACCCATTGTTTGTTGCACCTATCACATTTACAGTGTTACAATTCCTGTGGAATAAATGTGTGTACTATTATGGAAGATGTCATGAATCTAATGCAGAAATGTCAGAGTTGTTTTTGTGCACTGCGCTGGCAATCTTAAATATGTCATGCCTTTCCCTTCAATTCTAGAAGCTACAATAAATGGATATTTTTGGTTGACCTTTTGTCATAATCTGAATAAATGGTAATAGAACACCAAAGTAACGTCTACCAAGTGAAGAAGATAAATCTCAGTTGCCAAGAGTGTTGCTTTTTGTGAAGGAAGTGCATCAATGGACTGTTTTGCATACAAAGGTGGAACTTGCATGATCTACTTGGCTGTCTCCACAGTTTTACTTGAAGCAAAGTTTTAGGTCCAACATCGTGGAATTTCTGTGTGTTGTATTAGTTTAAATACAGTTTGGAAGAACCCATGAACTCGTCAGGGCAAGGTTAAAACTGTCAAGTCAAAGCTTCTTCAAGAATGTAATTTCATTTGAAAGGTAGAAAGAAGGATATGTTAAAAGTACTTTGTAATTTATGGTTACTAATGAAAATTTTGTGTAGCTCTGGTGCCCCAGACAGAACCATCACTGCTAAAATTTACCTAAAAGTCACATTTTGACAAGATGAGCTGGTAATAAAGGTATTAAAAGAAACAGGAAAAGAAAACTGGCTAATTGTTTGAGATTTTTTGGTTTTAACTTGTATGGCAGTATCCTCTGCGTAATTTTGTGCTATGCTAAAGAAATTATGTAAGCAGAGTGAAAAAAAAAATTATAAAAATATTTAAATATTTAAATAAAATTGCACATTTTTAAAATATGTGCAATATGATGTTGGAATTGTGTTACAATCATTTTATAATATACTGGTTTCCATAATAGTGCTTTATGAAAGGCATAAAGAGCAGCTTTTGAAATGTAAAATAAGGTAACAGAAATTGAGTGGTATTTGTACACTATGACTAGAACTGGTATGTGCTACTTCAATGCACTTTATCAGAGATCATCATTCTAATCTTGTCCATTTTTGGTACAGGTGATAACAGACATCTTATGGTATCCTTTTCCTGTTTTTTTTGTTTTTTTTTTTTTTTTTTTAATGGCATAATTGAATAACTTGCTTATATTGCCACTCTTGTACAATCAGTCAGTTCATCAGAAATGAAGCAAACTCTCTTTAGCCAGGAAAGCAAACATCTGTAGGTCAGATAAAGTTGCTATCTTCAGATAGATAAAAAGTGTTAAGTAGATAATGAGATCTTCCACTTTTAGTTTTTATTTTGATAAGCCTAAACATTTAAAGTATCTGCATCCATCCCCTCAGTAAAAGCTTCTGTTCTAAGCACTTTCTCATGGGTCATGTTTTTTCATAAGCTGTCAGCTGACTTCAGATATTGCATCTGATGACTTCGGAAATAATTATACAAAACAACAAACTTCAGGAAATCAACTGTAGAAGGAACAATTGTATACATTGTATAAGAATAATTTATTTTTAAAAGAAATTATTAATGTAAAAGAAAATAAATATAACTGTATTTTATACAATATTTCGGTGCTGAAAGATCTGGCACTGATTTTAACTTATTCTGAAATGAAATAGTGAATCACTGTTTTGTAGATCTTTTCTGGGAAGGAAACTGAAGATAGCAGAGGGTAAAAATCATATGAAGGAAACTATTATGTTTTTGTGTGCTGTTCACCCTTTTGTGGTTACCATGAGACTGAGTCATTGTTGGCAGAACAGCCATTGCTCCTCAGTTGATTTTGAATTTTACATGTCCTATCAGAGATAGTTTTGAGAATATGAGCCTGTAATGTACTGTAGTTTGAGGGCTGCAAAAGCAGGGATTGAAATACTAGCATTAACAGTTTAAGAGTAATGTGTCCAATAGCAAAGTACTCACTTTTTCTTTTTATAGTGAGGCTCCATATAGTCAGCCAGATACCCCAGATACAGAATTAAACATGAAGGAAAAAAAATTCAGTGTCACTCACATTTCAAATGTGAGGGAGGGAGTAGGGGGCTACTAATTTACAGTTGTCTGTGGTTTAATGGGTCTTGGTAATTGTTTTGACCATTATGTTCACAAAAGCAGCTATATTGCCTACTACCAAATTATGGTTCATTGGAGGCTTGAGAGGGGCTGAGATGATGAACTGCAAGTTCTCCTTAGTCCCTTCATTAAACATTAGGTGAAACATTCTTACTATTGGAAAAGGAAAATCTTGGATATTATTTATATACTTTCAATGTTAAATGCTGCTTCAGGTGACATTTAAATACATAGCATAAGTAATGCCTTGAAACAGACATTTTCTGTTCCTTTCTGGGTGTTTTTAGCTTGGTTTCTATGGCAATGAAGCCTATGAAGAGTGTCAGGCCTCTTCTTCCCCTGTCTCCAAAAATAACTTCTAAATTTACCGCCAGTAGAAGCCAAAATTAAATGTGAAGGGGGAGGCTCAAACATACTCAGATTCCTACTGGTTTCAAGCAAGCTGGTGACTCCAGAGAGGAGAGTCAGTGCTCTGTGAAGACAAGGAAGAGTTGCTACAGGACAAAATGATATAATCACTGCTCTCTACCCTGCTGGTGTGGGCAAAATTTCCAAGTTTACTGGGGCAAGTTCTGCTGCAGTTGGGGGCTTTTTGTTTGGTGTTTTTTTTTTTTTGTTTTGTTTTGTTTTTAATCCCAGCAAAGTAGTCATCTGAAGGGAGCTGAACTTGCTGCCCTGAGGAGAGAGTAGGATACAGGACACTTGAACAAGTACTAACAAAAGCTAGTTTGTGTTCATGGAACAACTTGTGTTTATTATTCTAGCTGTAATCACTCAAGCTACTTAATCCAGTTATTGTGGGGTTTTTGTTGTTGTTTTTTTTTTTTTTGTTGTTGCCTTTTTTTTTTTAATAAAAAGGCTGAAGATTTCTCTTGAAGTTGCTGCATTAGGATAACCTCGGTGCTTTTCTGAATTTCTGAGAGTCCTCTATAATAGAAGAGAGGATAAATAGAAATATTGTTTCCTAAATGTCTTACAAAATAAAGACACTTTGAGTGGCACTGAAGGGCATAACGTGTTTCTATTTTATGGAACCCTTAGGATGGAATTTTTCCATTTCCTAATTGCCATTGCTATAACCATTGAATGACTCATTTACTTTGTCTTTGAAGGCAAGAAGTCTCATGTTCATTTTTCTTGTCTGATCTGTGTGTTAACTCCATCATCTACTAAATTACTCTACTGTTAGTTTATTACAGAAAATTTGGAGTAAAAAAGCTTTCAAGAAAGCATGTAGAAGCTGTAAAATTAAATTCCTGGAGAATGGCAAAGTGGTGTTTGTTTTTTTTTTTTTTTTTGTGGTTTTTTTTTCTTGGTTTTTTTTTTGTGGTTTTTTTTTTTTTTTTTTTTTTTTTTTGTTTTGTTTTGTTTTTTTTTTTTTTTTTTTAGGAGTAATATGCTCTTTGACCAAAGATGTGCTTGTGGATCACTGTATCTTCAGAATAGCAACAGCATTTACTGTGATGTGATAGGGAAAAAAAGTTGCAGTGATTGAAGAGGAGGAGGGCAGGAGAGGAAAAATGGAAGTAACAGAGATCTATTTAAGTTTGCTTTACTTTTTCCCCTGCCTAAAGACCAGGTTGTTTTGGTGGGGTAGTCAGAACTACACACACATCCCAAATGAGGGTGAGTGTACCAGCCATCAGTGTAAGAACTATACCAGTAGTATTTTGTTCTTTATACCTCAGTCAATCAAATTAGGTTTTTAAGAATGGGCTTATTTTGGCTACATCCATTGCAGTACTAGATTTTTCTTGTGAATTACTGTACTTAATTTAGAACCATAACATTTATAGCTCTCAGCTTGCTTTTCTGATCGGCCTTTTTAGAGTTGACTGGTTTGTGTTCTCACTTGCTTTCTGTATCCCAGAATATGTTAGGTTATTTTGCAGTGCTTTTGTTTTCTCTGGCTTTAACTACTCGAAATGGCTAAAAATATTTCTCATATTGCTGCTACTTCTTGGATCGCTGATTAGGCATTAAATGACCTGATTGCTCAGGACCCAGAAACCCTCAAAAACACCTATAATTTCTATTGAAGGTGACCTCTGAGCATCGGGAAACTTTTTTTTCCCATTATTTTTAGTAATGTGAAGGTGACTGAGCACTGAAACAGGTTTTCCACGTAGCCTGTGTAGTCTCTATCATTGAAGGTATTCAAAAGATGTTTGGATGTGGTCTCATACATCCAGCTGTAGATGCTTCTTGAGCAGAGAGGTTGAACTTGATGGGCTCAGAGGTCCCTTTCAACATCAACCATTCTGTGAACTTTGATATAATCTGCAAATTAAAACAATTTTGGTGTCAGTGTAACAGTGCTTAATAAGAAATTTAGCATTCTTCTTAGAAGGCACTTCTTCCAGTGATCCAATTGTACTTTGTCTAATAGAAAATAATTATAGTTATATTCTTAATATTTATTACTGAAATAATATTTTGCTGTAGGGTGTTTGAAGTTACAGAAATCTTCTTTTAGATATGTTTAACTTAATCTTATTTTTTGGTGTAGGTTTTACATGTGGTACTTCAGTTGTTGCCTTCTAGGAATGTTATCTTGTAGTTCACACTACAGGAAACTAGCACTTTTCTAATTCTAGTACTCTTTTTTTTTTAATACATTCTAAGAACTATCAAGTCAGCTAAAATAATCAAAAATGTCTTCTCTAAGAAAAGATATTAGCTGCTGGATCTGAATTCCACAGTTTTAATCAGCATTCTTCCTTATCCAAATTCCTTTTTTTTGTATATGTCCTTTACTGGACATGTCTTTTTAAAACTGCATCTTAATCAAGAAAAAAAAAAAAAACAAAACAGCAACTTGAAGTTTTGTAGGAAAGGATTGTTTCTAGAGTGTAAAGAAAAGTAGAGTATTTTGAGAAGTCTTAGAATTTGCATGGAGAAACTCTTTGACTAGATGCACGAGAATGAAAGTCTCAGTTACAGAAGAAGAAATGTGTTTTAATTATTTTTCTTCTAGATACATACAATAAACAACTGTATTTCTCTCCTGGTGTGTTCTAAAATAAATTAATACATTTTATGACTGTACATAAGAATAAAAAGAGAATGGTATTTAAATATTCATATAATAATGTTTTGCTATATAGTAAACATGGAAAACTCCAGATTTTTAAGACTCCCTGAAAATTACTGAGACAAAAACCTTCCCTGGGGGAAAAAAAAAAAAAAAACAGGGCAGTTAAGATAATCTTTTGCTGATTGCTTAAAAGAATTTAGGTGGACTACTTGAAGTGGTCCCATGCTATTTTGTAAATAATTTGTTTTGTTGATGAGAGTAATCTTGTCTCTCTTTGAACATGTCTCTGCAAGTATTAGGTTGTCATGGGAAGTATTCCCTGAGTGCCTCTGAAATGTGTGTGTTTTTCTCCTAAGCTTCACAATGAGGATGACCCCCCAGAGTCTTCAGCTGAGCAGCCTTCAACGTCTGCAGAGACTCCACAGCCTCCACAGCCAGCAGCTTTACCTGAGGCAGATACTTCCCCTCCTCCTTACTGTAGCATAGCTGTGGAAGCAGCTGCAACCTCAGGTATTTTTCTCAAATAGCAGCTTGTCAGGGATGAGCATGTATGAATCACCTCTGGGTTCAAAGTGGTCTGATGCTCTCGTGTAATTTTTTTCCATGCACACAGTTGCAGTAAAAAACTGTCCTTTGATGTGCAGCCCTTTGGTTTGTTCAGAAGAAGCACACTTGTAAATTATGCTGATTGTTCCAAATTGCTAGATGAAATGGATGTTCATTAATTAGTTTAATAGGTTTTATTTAAGTCTGCTTATAGTTCATTTCCACATTTAATCTGCGTCTTTGAGTAGTGCTCCATTATCAACCTCATTAGCAAGTTTCATTGCCTCTTTATAAAGAACTTCTCAGACTTCTTTAGTGTGTGACATAGATTGGTGAAAATATTGCCATGAAAAGGTTAATTTTGCTTTAAAGGCTCTTGATTAAACTTCTCATGAAAAATGAGTAATGGGTCTCTTTATTCATTTATTCACTGCTCCCTTTCTTAGGAGATTATGACTTTTCTTGAGGTTATGGGAGACTTAACAGCAGGCAACATCGAAGTTCCTGTTTAAGTAAAGTTGCATGGATTTGTGTCTCCCATGTGTCAAATAAATATTTTAGGAGTAGCTGCCAACCTAATTTTTTAAAATGTTTGTTAAAAGAACAGTTTCCTATCCCTGTTCTTTGAGAAAATGTTTGCAAGTATAATACATAGCTGTGTGGAATTTTGCCTATATATAACATCCTTGTGTTGGTGTGCTGACAAATCTGTTGACCATGTGACCTGTGCTGACAAATCTTTATCATGTAAACAGCCTTTTAACGAGCTACTGCTGGCTGTAGGAGGAAGCTCATGGCATATTTTAAGTACTTTTAATTAATGTTGTTAATAATTCTATTTTATATGGTGATGTCTTACTGTTAACACATAGAAGAATGAAGTCTGTGGTCCATTTTGATGGAAGGAACAATTTTTAAAAGAATGTGTTGAAATTGAAATCTTGGAAAAACTGATTTTCAGAGAGCAACTGGAGTTGTCAACAAGGCCACACTAATAAGAATACAGCATGGCTATTACTGGACTGAAGTAACAGATAGATGCTGATATTTAAAAACTTTTTTTTTTAAAAAGATTTTTGTGTGTGTATCTTTTGTATGATTGGATAAAAAGCATTTGGTTGGAATGCCTGGGGATATAACTGACCAAATATGATTTTTTTCTTCATGAATTTATTGACTTCTTGCCAGTATCTATGTTAAGGTTTCTGCTTTGGGTAGCAGCTCAAAGTACTATCAAGCTGTTAAAAGCTTTCCTTTTAAAAATATTTTTAAGGACTTAAAATGCAAATATCCTCAGTTTTAGCCTCTGTAAAAAAATATACTTTAAAGGTAAATAATTATGTGCATGTGAAAGTTAATATTCTTGACATCTTTCTGTTTTAAAAATAAATAACTTCTTTATTTTGAACAGACACACACAATGAGTTTTATCCTGTACCACCTCCATACAGTGTAGCTACCTCTCTTCCTACGTATGATGAAGCAGAGAAGGCCAAAGCTGCAGCCATGGCAGCTGCTGCAGCTGAAGTTGCCCAGCGAGTAAGTGGTACAGTTCTGCTGTGTTTGTTTTGTGAAATATGTTAGGCTACTCACTTATAACAATTGGGCCCATATTATGATCCATTACTATAATAATGGTGGTCTGATGATTTAAATATTTTGGATGTTTAGGTTTATATAGATAGTGTAAGTTAGTTGTAAATACGATAAAAAGCACTTCATATTCAATCTTTTGAAAGACATAGCTGTCTAAATAGCTTTAAAAGCCAAATGTTGCCCTGTTTTAATAGTTCATCCAGTGTTTTGTCAACTCTTATATAGGTATCCCCTACTAATATTACTTTGTAGAGTTATCACTAATGTGTACTGTTTTGGATGGTAAAAACAAAAGAATTACCAAAGACCTTCAGAGAAGAAGGGAGAATTTCAACAGTCTAGAAGAGTTATGACCCCAAATTGTGTAGAGAGCTTTTATAAGGAAAGGTTCCTGTTGTTTGATCTATGGAAATTTAAATACTGAAGTTCAAAGAAATGTTCCAAGTACTTTAAAAAGCCCCTATGTGAGTTGTGGTAAACAATTAGTAGGCATATATTCAGTGTTTCTAGTTTTGTAAGAATTAATCTTACGAAGAATACAGTCTTCAAAATAGAAGATTGGTATCTGCAGTTAGTGATAAATGTTCGTTTTGTAAGCAAGTTTCTTCTGTTCTGTGAAGTTTTGGAATGTGGATATACTATACCCAAAAAAGGTTTCCAGTGCTTTCACTAAAAATTTCCTCCTTGAGATCAAATGTGATTACATATGATATACATTTAAAATCTTACTGGCTGTGGTGTGCTTGTGTCTGGGGAAAAAAAACCTTTACTCACCCAGCAGGAGGCACGTCCTTCCTTGACTGCTGCACAGTGCTTGCAGTGCACAACACTCACTTTAAGGTATGCACAGCTAATATTAACATAGGTTTGTGTAACATCACCAGTGATGGTGTCACACAAAGCTGTTTGACTGAATATAGTAGGAAACCACAGAGATTTGACTTGCCAAGTTTTAGCAGTGAGGGGATGATCTCCAGTGTCACATTTTATCTACTTTAACAGGAGCATGGATTCTTTGTAGTCCGTCCTTCCTGCTTATCACATAAGTAAAACTTATGCTGAAAAACTGGTCTGAATGAAACCCTTATTCTGAAATTACAAATTTGGAGCATGAAAAACCCAAACCCTAACTTGTAGAGTAACTGTGACACTGCAGACAGGACGTGCATCTCTTGCAAGATTCTTGTTCTTACATCTAGAACCCTATGAAGCACAAATTTCTGACACACAAGCAATCCCCCTTGACAACTCAGCCTGAGGTTCAGCCAATTTCCAGAATAAAGCTAAGCAAAACAAACAAAACTCCAAAACAGAGCAAATATTTTTTTTCTTGTAATTTCAAACTTTTATTTACCCCTTCTTACAAGTTTAGTCACTGTAACAGAAACATCTTTTGCCCTTCCTCAAGCAGTCTGCCTGGTTTTGGTCAAACCACAAGTTTTTGAAAAATGAGTTTCCTCAGTTGATAAATACAGCTTCAGATTTTGTAAATGCATGGAGATGGTCTTGCATGAAAAAGCTTAGGCTGCTCATAGCTCTGGATGGAATGGGACTTCAGATGTGCTGTTCCCAGAGAACATTCTCAAATGTTCTGTATCAGAGTAGAATTACAGAGCTAAAAGTAGATACACCTTATGGCTGCTCTTGACTGCTTTTGGTGAAAACATTGGACCTGAGAAATGGCAATTTCTGTTGTTCCCTGAAGCAGTTTTATTATTCTAAGCCTTTGGTTAGAAGGGAAGGGGAAAGCCACTAGGTTCAGCTCTCTTCAGTGGTGGATGGGGGGAAGAAGGACAGTGGCTAAGCCACTGAACCTTTGATGTTGTGTGAAGAAAAGTCTGGTTTTGATTTAGCAGGGAGGTAACTCTAGCAGGGATCAGAGTCTAAATAAGAAAAGGCAAGGATGAATGGAAGGCAATGGTGTGGACAGAGTAGAAAGACTTAAATGAGAGACAGCAGGGAAAAGGGTTAACTGAGATTGGTGGAGAAAGGAACCCAAGGGGGGACAAAATGTAGTACTGGTAAAGGAACAGAAGCTGCTGTGTGATAAAAGAAGACAAGGGAGGGAAAAGGCATCTCGAGGCAAGAGAGTTGGATGCAGTGATGAAGTGAGAAATAAACTTTTTCACAGTGTGCTTTGCTAGAACATACAGGAGAGCTTGAAATTCAAGAACTACATGCTGACACCACAAGAATTTCACTTATGAAAAATCAGTAGGAACACATTATCATTCCTCCAAAGCAGAGATGGACTAAAAGATTCTAGACTTATGGCAGTACTAAGTTAGTATCAGAAGTATATCTGAAAGTCACATTCTTGCTGACCGCTGAAGAGCTCAAGTTTGTTAGTAATTCTGCTCAGTTTGCTTCTGTTTTTTTTTTTTTTTCTTTTTTTTTCTTTTTTAAGCAAATGCTTGCACACACACAAGCTGTATTAGAGAAACAGTATTAAGGTTGCAAAGTTGGGATTTGGGGAAAAAGTAAGAAATGCTGAAGCTGAGTTTCAGCTTTGTGGATAATATTAAAATTATGTGCCAGTGCAGTTTTAATTACTGCTGTGTTAATTATCTTGCTATATGATACTTCCACAAAATCCCTACCTTATTTAATACCTCTGGACTTACACTGAGATAGACTAAGACTGTGTAATAAGGCTGTCTTAATGTGGCAAATGGCTGTAATAAGAAAGAAGGCTCTTGTTACAGTTTGAGTGGTGGTTTGCCATCTTTAGGGGAAGGATTTAGCTCTGAATACTCATGGAAGAACAGATAAGTAACTTAATTATGTAACAGTAGTGCAAAGTTCAATTGTTTTCTCAATTTCACAAGCAACAGCTGCAGACATTATCTGACCTGCATGTTACACACTTTGCAAAACATATACAAATGATGTAACATGTAGGTTTTTCAGTTTTTATTTTCAGGCTAATGAAATTAGTGTTCTTACAAATGTGAACTCTGCTGTGTTCTAAGCTTCTGGTTTCTTCCTTGTAAACGAGGCTATATTGCCTCTTTACTGCAATAATGTGAACAGCTGGAAAAAGTTAAATGTCCTTATATTACCTTGAGTGATGTGTGAAGCTGATCATTTTCATGGTGTGCTCCAAAGTGTGGAGTGAAGGTTCAAATCTACTCATTAACCAAAAGAGAGGAAAATGACATGGAAGGGCAGCACACTTATTACACAGCTTTCATATTGTTCCACCAAGTCATGTAGGCCACTTCAAAAGATCCTTAATGTGATCATATTAAATACTTTATCATAGGCGCTATATTAACAGATAATATGAAAAATCCAAATATAACATTTACTGAAACTTTCAATAATTTTATAATTCTTTGTGTAGCTTATCTTGCAGGAATAGGTTGTGTATCAACATGTATTCCTTTCAAATGCTCCAAGATATCTCATTTTATCCAAGAAACTGTATTAACCCTGTGTCATCAATAGTGATGGCATTAGTTATCCTGGCTTTTTCTTTTCAAATTCTCATTGCCTTTGAAAGGGCAATTTAAATGGACAAAAATGCTGCTAACAGTTTAATGACTTTGTTTGTATGTTGCAATGAATGGCTTTTACTTAATGCTTTTCAGTTGCATTTGTCTTATGTTTTTCTGTTTTTACATGCTTAGCACGCCCAGTTTAGGGAATCTAGGAGTCTGTTTGATGAAATATTCCTCAGTCGTCCAGAGGTATGGTATAGTTCTCTCTAGTTTAGACTTTGCTATGAATTTTCCTGCTGGGAAACAAATGCTTCTGTGGTTAATTGTGCCTTCCCCCCCCCCCCCCCCCCCCATTATTAATTTCTCCCTATTGGTTTGTATGTTGAAGGTATAATTTATGGGGTTTATTAAGTAATTTGACCCTTTCCTCAGAAGTTTTTCTCTGTAAACATTGCACTGGGAAGAGTTAAATTAGTTTAGTGGTTCTTTACTTGATTAAGGCTGTTGTCTCCTTATATGCCATGCTAGATTTCAGTTTGAAAAAAAGCTAAAAAACATTGAGGAAAAAAAATAGTCCTCCTCTTGGAGAATACTGCAGAGAGCACTGTAGTTTATAGGGATTTAATAGATTAAACTTCAATAGGTGCTCTGTACCATTTGATGTTCTTTTGTTTAGAGAAATTACTCTGTGTGACATGCCATTTATGTTGATAATATAATTTGTTGTTCAGATGTTTCTCTGGTCATAGGAGCAGTAAGTTTTCTGTTCCTACAGATGTCAACTTTTTTAGAAAGCAAGAAATGCTGTCCATCTTCCTTAACTTGGCTAAATTTGTTAAAAATCTATGATATACTGAAACAGTGTTACATATCTTATAGGTTTGTGTGTGTTGTGTTACATTCATCTCATTAAAAAGAAAAATATAAATAAAATACCTCAGTGATAAAAATGTCACTATCTAACAGAAGTATTTTGTAAAAATGTGTTTAAGCATCAGTGTAGAGGACAGTTGTTCTTCTTTGCCCATTTTCATTCCTCAATGCATGGTGGCAAACAATTACATTTTGAAGAAACTCTAGGGCAATTGACACCCACCAGATCAAGTGAGAGCAGTGAAAGACAGCCAGTATTAGTGGGGCTTGAGCAGTGATCAATTAGTGTTTTCTGCCTGCAGGACTGCTCATAAAACCTCAAAATCCTAAATGATGTGGATATAGGTTGATTTAGCTTCTTAGTATTCTAAGTATTTAATTTCTTAAACACTCGTAATTTTTGTTTGCTGGTTTTTGGAGACAGTAAAGAGAACTCAGTTTCATCTTCCTTTTTGACATGGAGTGTGATAAATTGATGCTTGTTCACACTTAATACAACCATGCTTTTTGTAAATATCTGCTGTCGTATTCCTGAACTGTATTTATTGACCTATGTTTCTCACATGTGTAAGCCTCAGAGAGAGAGGCCTCTGCTAAATTTCTTACTGTCACTGAGCAAAATTTTCTCTTTTCTGAGGCAACTTTTACATGGAGCATAGTAGTTAGCAGACAATTTAAAAAAAGTCCAAAATTATTATGTGTGGGGTTTTGTAGACCTTGTGAAATTGAAATTCAAAATGCTTTTTTTTTTTGTCCAACTTGAAAAAGCAAGTTTTATGGCATGCATTTCAGAGATAAACACATTCAAATGCAGCTCTCTTTTAATGCTTTTTCAGCCCTTCTTTTCTTTCCATTCCCTTCCTCTCCATCAGTCTTGTATCTGCAGAGAAGTTGAGCTAAACAAACTGATGCTTTCTTAGTCACTTAGGATTATCATTTAGGAACACCTGAAATTACGTGGAGTTGAATTATAGCCCCTTAGAATTGTTGTTTAGCTGGCCTTTTGTGCTGTCATTGGAATTGTCTGTGTGAATAGCAGTGTTTTTTAAGTAAGTTATCTGATACAGTGTCTTGGTTAATTAATCTGAAATACAGAGCACAGCTGGAATTTCACGGCCGTATTACTAAGGGTATTACTGACTGCTCTGAATTGGTACAGCAGTCGTTTGAGCATGTTTTTAACATAATTGCCATACCCTGGTAAATTATTTTGCTCTATTGACAAAGGGGAACATGTGACAGAACTTTAGATCACTGTGCTTGTTTCATGCCCTTTTAGTCATAAACATTATTTCTATAGTAAGTGCTTGTGGGTGAAACAGCCAGGTGAATTTCACTTGATCTCTCTTGATTTCATTTGTTTTTATAGGAAATTTGTTATGCCAGTTCCAATACATTATGGTAATAGGAGGAAAAATTAGGAAAAGAATGTTACCTGTGCTTCTGTTTAGACCGTTTTACTGCTGCTACTGACAACATTATTTAACTTGTATCATCCTGCATTGTTTTGACGTTACTCATTTAAGTATAAAAGTGGTGTTTAACTGGTGTTAGTTTTCATCAGGCTCTTTAGGAAATGCTGTCACTGTGAAAACTTCTGTGTTTGCCAGTCTACAGCTGGAGCAATGTTCCACCTGTGCCTGGAACTGCATATATAATACATGCCAAGTTGAAAATCGAGTGCTGAGAAACAAAGCAGCTCTCACTTTCAGTATTTTAAGGTCCAACATTTTGACTCAATGGGAGAAATTTTTGGATCGTTTTGACTGATGTCTCTGTTCGCTTTTGTTTGACTTCAAGTGCTGTGCCTTTTGAGTTTAGAAGCCTTTTAAACACTTTTAATGTGCTCGCGCCCTCTAGTGACCCTGGAGGTGTTCTTTGCATTGCTTATGTTTTGCTGTGGGTTATAAAATTGGCTAGTGCAGTGCTACTGCATCAGCACTTGATTTTAAGATAGTAACCTTATTATATAACTTTTATTTTGTATTAAGGAAATTATTAGAAGACCTTTCCAGCAGGAAAAGTATAGAGCATACTGTGTGATGTCTTTTCAAAAAAATATTTAATAGTTTGGCTACATATCAAGATAGTTACATTTAAAAAAAATGTATGTTGGTTTTGATTGTCAAAGTACTAATCTGAAATAATTCTAGCTTCATTTAAGATGAATAGACAGTATGTACATATCTTCTACAGAAAATTTGGGCTATGTCAATATAAGCAACAAATAAGACTTGTTTTATAGTTATAAATATTTTTTTTTAAAACTTCCTTTATGTGGACATGTTACAGAAATGTCAATTTTCTTCTAGCTTTAGAAACATGATTAATACTTTATCCTATAGATAGTTATTCTAAACTTTTCACTAAATTATCACTAACCTGTAAATCCAGGAAGAAGAGTATCCACCACGGGATGATTTCAGTGATGCAGATCAGCTTAGAGTGGGCAATGATGGCATCTTCATGTTGGCATTTTTCAGTAAGTTATCTTGTATCCCAGACCTACTGAGGTATATCTTAATTGTACCTTTTTCCTATGGAATATAAAAGAGAGCTGTTATAAATTGCATTAATGTACTGTAATGAACAGATTTGTCTGCCTGTGCTCGGATATAAACACTTCCAGATACAGCAAATATGTTGCCTTTTTTTGGTGGCATCTGTCACAGATAAGGGGACAAAGCAAAATCATAATAAATGCTTGAAGGTCTAGCACTGGAAATTCCGTCATCTTCTAGTTGGACCACCAACTTGAATTAAAAGCCAGATCACAGAAATCTGGCAATTGATTTTTAACAAGAAAAAATTTGAGAGAGATGATGTGCTGTATAAAAGTTGCTGGTGTTAGTCTAGTGAATTAAACAGCCATGGATTGATTTTTGGAACAAATCCAACCATGCTCATTTTCAGGTTGAACTAACCACTGGTTATATAAAAATGCATTGTCTTCAGGTAACCTCTGATTTCAACCAGCCCTCCTGTAGCTCTTTGTCATTTACCGTGTGTACACTGTGCATGTCTTGTAACTTGTGTACTGCATTAAGCAAAGTTATATTTAGCAACTAGAAGCTGTTTCTACAAGGAAACTGTGTTAGTTCCACCAATTACTTACTTCTTTGGAATTTCTGAGGGTTTTTTACCTTTCTGAAATAAATGTTTGACAACCTGGATGGAAGTTCGGTGTTGAGGATATATCTGTTCTGCTGAGAATTCATCATGATTAAAGCTGGTTGATCATCCACTGAAGTCTCCATTGTGTCTTTTAACCTAGGTTTCATAGTAGTTCTTCTGTAATCTTTTTTTCAATCTCTTCAACTGTTGCAGATGCAGGTTACAATGCTTTCAGAGAAGGCTTTTTCGTGTTGGTGTATGATGCGGTGTTTGCATCTTGGGATAAAAATATATGTGTCTGCCTCACAAAGCAAATCTGTGAAGATGTTTATAGAGTACCAAAGCAAGTTCTGTAGTCTGATCTCTTTCTGGAGAATAGAAAGAGTATATTCTTGGGAGCAAAGGGAAGAGTGATTTTATTTTTTTTTTGCTTTATTTTCCTCTCCCTTTTCTATCTTCTATAACTTTTTGTATTTAACCTGTTTAGATCCTTTATTTTGTGAACTTGTTCTTCCTTTTAAATTCTGCTTCAGGCCTTCATTAGTACTGCACTAGGAGGCCGAGGGATTGTTGGCTTTAATATGTCTTAAGTCCTTTAAGTCACAGATGTCCAGAATTGCATGCCCAGAACCTGGTATCCACCTTCAAGCATGCAAGTATGTACTTGGATAAATTGCCAACCTTTTCTTCAAACAGATATTTAGCTGAGTCTGACTGCACAGAGCAGTACTCTTACACATTGGACAAAAATACTCTGTAGATCATAACTTTTCATGACTGTTCTGAGACTATTTCATTGCAAAGATTGCTTACCTGTGAAGGAAATGCATAAAATGAGTGTGTACACATTGTAAGGTATTTATGCAAATGTGTGTTTAAATGGAATGTGTTGATTATTATGGATACTGGTTACATAGGGTCATCTTTACTTGTTGTATGTGCTGATAGTATGAGGAGTTCACAAAACCAGTTATAGATAGTAGTAGACTAATAATGTTTTTAGTAGTTTTTCTTAGGAAATTGGCAAATTAAATTAAAAATGAGCTTAACATAATGAAGGTATATTTTTTATGTAGATCATGTATTCATTTTTGTCTAATAAGGAGATAAAAGTCTCCAGAAAGTTGATGTATGTAGATTTACGAGAGCAACAATTAAAATGAAATTTACCTTAAGGCTATCTTTTGGGTTTTTTTCCAGAGCGGGATATCTTTAAATGCTGCAAGAGGTGGCAGATCACAGAAAGACTCAAATAAATTCCCTCACATAGTTAAAAAATGTAAGAGAACTGTATCAGGAACTGTTCTCCAGTGAAAGGAGAGTGAACAAATGTCTTGTTCCAGGTGTGCTCTCCTACCTCCTCCCTGTCAAGTACAGCACTGGAAGATCTTGGGGATGGAAGTGGGGGCAGTTAGCTTTGTTTTAAGTATAGGAGTAATTTATCATTCTTTAATTTCATTTTATTCACGTGAAATGTAGCAAAATAAACTTTTTACTGAGCTTACCTGCATACTGCAGTCACTTAGCGATATGTAGCCACCATCTAGTGGTAGCTGCCCACGTTGCACAAAATTGCTGTCTCCAGGCCATCTAGTGGCCAGATCTGCTTATTCGGGGGGTTTGGTTGTTTTAGGAGGTGCTTTGCCAATTAGGATCTGTTTCCCATCTAAGCTATAAAGTTTAGTTCTGTTTAGCAGGACTAAACAGAATAAGACAATACACTCTAAAGAAGTTCTTTGCAGGAAGAGGTGGATTTTTTGGCTTGATCCAGAAACTTGGTGAAAAAAATTGGAAAAACAGCCCATTTTATTTCCAATATATGGTAAAATCATGTTTCAGGAAATTGGTGTTGCCCTTAGTCTGTGATTATGTTGGTGAGGTAATAATCTGCTCTCCAGTGGTCGGGACTTGTGTCTGCCAGCTTCTTATTTTGAGGGAAATGAATATATATGTGAATATATTCATTTTGCTATGAATGCAACATGGACAAAAAATTGCTGTCAGACCACTTCATGTGTTGTTTTCTGTTTTGTATTTTTAAGTCAGCTGTGCCTTATACAGCATGGTCAAAATTTTCTAGAATGCTAGAGGAAGTTAGTGAGTTTCTCAGAGTGCTTTTTTTTTGTACGCACAACCAAAGAGAGGAATTTCTGAGCTGTATCTTTCCAATTTGAACACAGCTGTAATTGTGATAGAGCAAGTAACTGTCATGAACAAAGGGTTTGGTTTTCATGCTTAATCTGCCTGTAGTGGAAGTCTTTTGAATTATGTCTGATAAACTCATACTGGTACATTATCTGAAGGAGGTCCTTTTGGATGTTTTTAAAAGGCTTATATGGTTTTCCTTTATATTTAAGGAATGCTTTAGAACCAGCCTTTTTTTCTGGTGGACTCCAAGAGGAATTGTTGAGCTTATCTGAATTATTTGAAACCATGTAAGGGAGTTTTGAGTTGACCCTACAACATAGGAAAAATGAATTTGAACTTCACAGATAGGTTAATAAGTAGATAAAAATGGAGAAAAGTGTTCAGTAGTACAACCAAAGCTTAAATTCTCATACAATAATATGACATTTTTGAACATCTAGTCTATTTAAGCTCTGTATGCAACTCACAGCAATAAAATCTGGTTTTACAGGGAAATATAAATGTACATAGTGTCCTGGACACTATACTGGAACAGAAAATAACCATAACAAAGTTTTGTAAATGAAGGTTCACACAGTTTTCAAAGCTGTTAAGTGTCTCAAGCAGTAAATAAACTGCACACAAGCTGGGATACATACTTGAGGGTTTCAAGGGGACCCAAGCTGGGAGACAGAGTTGTAGCACAACCTAAGGGTGAGCACAGTCTCCTTGTGTATGCATCCTGAGGAATGGTAAGCATGGTTGAAGTTCCCATGGGAGGCTTCCTCTGTGTAACTTTAAGAAACCTGACTTCTGTATGTCTATATCACAAATGTTATGCAGGTTTCCTTTAGTCATGTAAGAGAAGCTGAGGGGAAGTTACTTCATTAAGATTTTAAATGTTGGGAGATAAACTGTTTTGAGTTCTTATTTCTCTCTGGTTATTAGGGGAGGCTGACTGACCTTTATACACAGTCAGCTAACTTCTTTCTTACTGTAGAAACAATTTTGCTTACATATTTTTTTCTGTATGCATTAGATATAATACAAAACAATTTGAATGAGGAAGCTTCTAGTTGGGTAGTAAGAAAAACATAGCAACAAGAGTAATTAAGAAGTAGGAATAAATTGCCAAAGAGTGTTTCTGAACATTAATCACTAAGGAAAAAAAAATATCTGTTTTCTGTGGGAGCTGACAGCCAACATTTCTGGTGATCATCATCAGTCTGTAAGTGAACCCTCAGGATGGTGCAAAGATATATATCCCAGTTAAAGAATGAAACAAATTGTATGCAGGAGTAGGAAGAACAATTCCTAGTGGCATGAAGACCTGGAGAGGATTATTTATTATTGCAGTATGCTTAGTAAGTCTAGGCCAGGTATAAAGCATTAAGCTCTTTGGTGCTTACTATATATTAAAATAGTAAGTAAATGAATGAACAAATTGTGGAGTAAAGGCTATAACTGAGCATAAGTTGCTTTTTTTTATATGTAGTTGCCATTATAATCTTTTTACAGGCTTGAGTCATGGTTAAAATTTGGAACACAAAGCTTCAGATCAGTTTAACTGGCTTCTTTTCATGATACTTAAAAACTTAAAGCAAGTGATTAATGTGTAGTTGTGGAAAGCTAAGTAAAAAAGATCAGCGGGTGAAGTGCTGGAGCAGCTGAGGAAAAATCACAATGTAATGTGCTTGTCATTATTGTTTAATCTGATGTATTTCAATATGTACAACTCAAAAGTCTTGTACTCTGTGTTTTGGTTGGGGTTATTTTACTGAAAACCTTAAGGAGAAATACAGCATAAATGTAAGGACTGCATCGGATCACAAACACTCTTTATTAAAAAGGACCTTTAGTCCAGCCCTCCTCCTCCCAAAAACCCATTTCTTATGTGGGTCATTATGACCCATATAGTTGTTGTCATGAGTAGATAATGCTAAAGCTTATATTCTTCCTATGTGAATTACATTTATATGGACTTTTTTCCTCTTGTAATCACCTCAGTAATTATAAAATTCAAAAACCGTACTTTTATCAGTCCCACTTCTCTGAATGGTGCTAGAGTATTAAAAGTAGATACTGAAATCATGATGCCAGTGCAGTCAACATGAGTTTAGTCTAGATGTCTGAAATGTGTTAGTGAAAAGTTGACGGTAATTGAAAGTTGGGCTCAAGTAGACATGTAATCACTTTTGGGATAGAAAACAATTCTTGCACAGTGGTTTGATTGGCAGTGGAGATCTACAGGATGCACACAGAATCTGGCTGTGTGAAGAAAATGGGAAAGCAGAAGTTAAGAATTCTTTTTTAGGGTCATGATGTGGTTGTAGCAGCTCACCAGATTTTTCCCCCTCAGTTTTAGGAATGGCTTTCCTTATGATAGCACGTTATTAGTGTCATGGCAAGTACATGGTCTGTGCAGGAATGTCATGGAAGCTGATGTTGTATCATGGATGAGGTCATCTCTTGAACAGCTGAGCAGTGTCATTTACATTTCACAAAGTAAGTGGATGCAGAAAAATAGTGGAGGATAGCATTTGTATGTACAAGCAAGGACAACAACTTAGTTGTCTCTAGTAGATAGAGAAAGAAGTTTTAATTCTAGAGAAATTAGTGCATAATTCCTTTTACTGGTCACTCCCCTCACCGGTCTATTTTCTCCCTCAGCTTGATGGGGGAGCTTGTATTGTGGCTTATCTATGACAACATAGGGATGAAAATTATGAAGGACTTTCATTGCAATAATAAGTTGAGACAGGAATTATACAGGAATTAACTGCAGTAACTCTTACCAGATGCAGTGTAAGCTGTAAAGCTCAGAGCTTGCATGGCTGACAGAAGATACACATGGATGCACATGATGGAAAAAGATATACAGATGGGCAAATGAGTCTGATCTTGATGTAGAAAAGCAATTGGAAGGAATTGCAGTCTGCTCAGAAGATGCATTTCTGAAAGCAAGTATTTATTTTGTAACCAGAATGAGACAAGGAGAATGATTTTCACAGTAGTAGCAGAACATGGGATGTAAGAGAGTAGTAATGGGAAAGATGGAAAACATGTAGACGTTATTGTTGCCCTTCTTAATGATGCAACACCAAGGCAGTGTTGGGAGAATCTCCCTGATTACCTGTGTTTTAGAGTGGTGGAAGTAACATGTTCCTTGTGCTGCTGAAGACACAGATTTTTGATTAGGTCCTCACTGTTCAAGTTTTCTAGCAGATGGTTGCAGATAAAAAATTAAATAATGAGATTCTTCTTCTGTATGTACTTCAGTTTTATTGGAATGTGTGAACTTGCATAGTTTACAACTTTTATAAGGTTTATGACTTTCCTGCCTGTATTAGCTGCTTATGTAACTTAACAGCAGACTGATTAGAGAGAAAAAACCCTTACTGTGAACAAGATTGGAACAATACTGATGCCTTTACTTTCCAGAGTTGGTAAATACCTTGATGTTAATTATTCATCAAATACTTATGCAGTGACTTATGTATTCTATTTTGAATATTCCTTTAGTTCAAGTTGAAAGTAGGGTAAAATTGTCAGTGGTCCTCTTTAATTATAAAAGCTAATTTTTCCTCTCTTGTATTTATGATTGGGAAATCTCTAATTTTTATAATGCATTTACAAATAAGTTGAGGGAATTAAAAAAAATATATATCTATTAAAATTGTACATATTCTGAGAATTTCTCTAGTCCTCATAGACCATTAGAAACATGTGAATCTTGTGTCCTTTGTGAGATACCTGTCTTTAGGTATACCTAACCGTAATCAAAGTCACCCTTAGTAGCTTGAGTAGTGGGGAGAAAGAGCAGTGAGCTCTTACACTGAGGCAGGATCAGAGAATGCATTGAATAAGGAGGTTTTGAAATCTGTTACTGCTAAAGGATGGTGGGTTTGGAGAGCTTGTTTAAAATAGGGAAATCAAAACAGTTTATCTAGGCTCTCTCAAATGTAAATGTGTCTGGGAAGGATGGTAAATGTTCAGGGTCACAATGTTGTTCTGTAGGGTTGTTTTTTAGTGGGGGTTGGATTTGTTTTGTTTGTTTCCTCTGCATATGCCAGTTTGGATCAGCATCTGTTCAAACTTGTGGGGATTTCTTTAATTTTGTTTTTTGGGGTCCTTTTAGATCAGTAATTTCTATAAAAGTAAGAATTCTTGTTGCCACCATCTGTTACCCATGTCTTTGACCAATGCAAGATGTTTTCCCACTTGTACTAAATGACTATTTTGATGGGAAGCCTTCCAAAACTTTTGGAACTTCAGTGTGTCTAAAGTTCATGGAATCCTGCCGCAATTTTAGACTTAATTTTGCATTTGTGAGCATATCATTGCATCTTCATGTAGATTATTGGAAGAATTGTAAGAAGGTTTTAAAGTATAAAAATAGTGGGTTTTTATAGATAGTATTTCAAAATGTTTTAATTAAAGAAAACTTTTGAGCAATTTTCTGTTCCTAGTTGTGTGTTCAAACTTTAACTGAAGAGACAGACTCATTTTTCCTCTGACAATTTAATGTCTGAATTTTATGTAGCTAAGTTTGGGATTTAAAACATTAAGGAATTGTAGGCAGGGGTTTTGTTCCCCTCTGCCCCTCTTCCATTCCTCTTTCCCTCCTCTGTGATTCTTGTGTTTACTGTGGATGTTTTCAATTTTCCACTGTCATGTTCTCTCCAGAATTCCTGAGTTACCTTCTACCAGTTTCTGCAGCTCTTCTGTTTGGTGGTTTTCGTTTTGGATGCCCCCACTGATTCCCAAGCTGGGCCATTCCCCTAATTGTGAATTCTCACACTCGGATGTAATGCATGCAACCTGATGTCAATACAGATGGTGCTGATTGCCAAGTACATATGCAGATATGAAACTTTAATTTGTTAAACTGGGGGCTGTGTAAAAGTGTTAACTGAAGCAACAGTGGAAGTTATGCTTAGTGTCCTTTTTGTTCATTGATATTTTAACTTCTGTATAAAGCTTCCAAGGCTTCTTTTGTCTTATAAATATAGATCTAAAAGAGACCCATGCAACATCAGCTTCTCAACTTACCTTCATATCTACACTAAGTTTTTGGAGCAAGAGTGGATGCTTTTAGTCTGCTCAATCCAAACTGGATAAAGCTGAATATGCAGCCTTGATACATGCACGTATGTGTGCCTATAACTATATTTTTGGTTATAAAAGTGTAGAAAGGGTATTTGATCTTTGTTTTAATCCAAATCTTGTATGTTTTAGTCCTTTTTGTGAATTTACTTTCCTCGTCCAATATAATCTGGTTAGGTGTCTATTGCAGTATAATACTTTCTTTTATGTTGGAATTTTCTCTTGTGTAAAGTAGTAGGTTCCAGCCTGTTTACCATTTGCTTTGTCACTAAGTGACTATACCATGGGGAATGTCTGGGTTCAAAGTCAATCTCTGAAAGCCTGAATTACCGGAAGAGAATTAACTGACTGTGTAAGCGTGTCCTTAGTAGTTTAAAAGTGAAATTACTGTTAAGTCTGTTTGCTTAGCTATACAGATTAACAGAAGCTACTGTTTCTTTTATTTTATAGTGGCATTTATTTTCAACTGGATTGGATTTTGTTTATCCTTCTGTATAACAAATACCATAGCTGGAAGGTATGGTGCAATCTGTGGATTTGGCCTCTCCCTGATCAAATGGATTCTCATTGTACGGGTATGTTTCTTGATTCACACTGGACAGATTCTGTAGAACAAATGCATAACAAGTTATTCAAGGATATAATAAGGGAATTGAAAAACAGTATTTTTTTCTTTTTTTACTTCATATAGCATTTGATATTCACATTTCCACTAAAATAAATGCTGAATGACTCATTCCTTGTACAAGTATTTAAAAGTCTGCAGAAGTGGAGCAAGTACCTAAAATATCACTGGTATTATAATGTCATGTATAAAAGATTTATAAATGTCTTAGCCTGTTGGGAAGGAAATATAAGAAAGCATTTATTCCTTGTATTTGATTCTTTTGTTCCTTGTAAGATACATATGGGATCAAGTCCAACTTAAACATGGAATTAGTCACATTTTTACCATCTTAAATGCTTGATTCTTGATGTTTTCATTGCAAAACTAGATACTTTTCCAAAAGGCACATTAGCCGAATGCAAGTTACTTAGCTAAGTGGATGCTAGATGAAATATAATGCTGCTTTCTGAACTTTAATTCTGCTTATCTGTGAGACACAGCATTTAAAATCCTGTCCCTTTTAATGAAGAAAAAGATCCTGGGTAACTTAGATATCTTTCATATTCTGCCATCAGTGACCTTTTTTAAATGTTTTTTTTCCCTCTGTGTGTGTTAGTAACTTGATTTTGTCTTAGCATGATAGTAAAAAGATTGTTGAAAGATTGCATGGTCCTTCCTGGACATGTACAGTATGCTTCTTAGAGCTTTTTTTTAAATCTACTTTTTGCTCATTCAGAGCAGGAAATGCTGCTGGACCATATGTGATTCTGGTGTATTTGTTGGAATTCAGGGGCAGAGATGGAATTTATCTCAATGGAGAGAGAAGACATACATTTTTCAACTATGCATTTGTTTGGGATATTTTCAGCTTCCCTTAAGGCATACTGAACAGAGGGCAGAAATTGCTCTTTATGTCAGTTTTATTATTCCTCTCTGCTGGAAAATGTGCTCAAAACAAATATAAAAATTAATACATGCTAAACTTCCTTGTAGGATTACTGTGTTCTAGACTATAATTAAATTATTGTATGCAATCCATTACTAATTCAAAAATATTAGAGCTGGCCAATTCCAAGACCTCAGGGGTGGGGGTTTTCATAATGAAGATCATCATGTTCCTCTATTGTCTCTCTTCCCAGAGATAAGAGCAGAAAGCTTGTGAGGTGTACGTTGACTGTCATTTTAATGGTGACACACAAGCAGGCCTGTGTGCACCAAATTATTCTTTTCCTTTCTTTCAAGCTCTTCCAAAGGTTTGTGTCACCCTTTTTCACTCAGGGTCAGTAGTACAAAACTTTTTAGTGTCTAAACAGCCTGAATTCATGCATGCTTGATCTGTATCAGTTTTTACTAGGGAGAAGGAAGGGTAGGGGTAATAGAAGCACAATTTTACTATTGGGGAAATTCTGCAGCCATGGCTGATTCTGCCCTAGGGGAGTAGGAGAGCAGACTAATGCACATGGGCAAGTATTTGATTGTTGGTATTTGGTAAATCTTCTTTCCAATTAAATGTGATTGTAACTATTGGAAAAGTATTTTGATATATTTGTGTGTGTATATAGATATATATTTATATGCACACATGTATAATGTTTAGAGAATTGAAAATACTGACTAACAAGTGAGATGGGATCAATATCACTGTGCTGTCAAAATCCTAGGAATTGAGTATTTATATATAGATAATGAAAATACCAATTCTTTAGTTCAACTTAGCAGTTCTGTTTCTTGCTATTTTTTTCTTTGATTGATGATAGAAATGAATATTCATTCTCTTATATAAGTATACTCTTATATACTCATATAAGATTAAACTCTCAAAGAGTTCACATAATCTGGCTTTATTTTGGAGCAAACATGTGGATTAATTGAAGAAAAAAAGCCATCTTTATCTACAGTTCTTTATATGTCTTAGATTTTCATCTGGTTGCATATGTGGCCCAGTATCTTTTGTTTGGTTGGAGTTTCTTTTTGTTTGGGTTTCTTTGTTTTGTTGTTTTTGGAGGGTTCTTTTGTTTGTTCAGTTTTTTTTTTTCCCCCCATTACTTCTTGGTTGATACACTGAAATGTCCTAGAAAGGGCAAGTAGGAAGCACTAAGCACAAAAGTCAGGATGCAGTAAACATAATGAATGATCGCAGAGTGGAAGTGTATGGAAAGTGTGCAGAGCTGCTGAGTAGATTATTTTACTCCTTCTGGCAACATTTCAGTCATCTTCCCATCTACCTACTTTTTGTGGGGGTTTTGGAGACATTTGATTAGCCTTTTTATCAGTGAAGCATGAAGTCTGGAGTCTGGTAAAGGCGCAGATACCTGTCTCCAGTACGATCACACCCTGCCCTCCAGCTGCCTCCCACATCACAGGGAGGACAAAACCGTCTGCCATGGTCACTCGAAGGAACAGTTGAAATGGCACTTCAAGGTTCATTTAGTTGGGTTCAGCTCACTAGTAGGAACTGAATGCTGGTTTGAAAATGAAAAGACTTTAATGAGTTGGAGGTCTTTATGGGGCTGGTATTCATGGCAGCGATTAACAGTAGGGGGTATACAGAAGGTCAAAAGCTCTTCTTTTGTAGGGTCAGCAGAACATCCCTGTCTGATAAGATTAAACTAATGTGGCTTTTCGTGTTAATATCTAAAGCAGCAGGCTGCTGTAATGTGTTTGGGATGGCAGGCACTGGGGGGAAAAGGGGAAAATCAACAAGTGGTGATTCGTTATAATAAAAAATGTCAGATTACTGGAAAGTAATACAAGGGTGTTTTCATATAGACATATATATTTTACATGGGTACACACACACATATTTTTTTAGAGATTTATACATTAATTTTATTTTAACTTGCCTTTTCTCCATGC
Source organism: Vidua chalybeata (assembly GCF_026979565.1). Lineage (NCBI taxonomy): Eukaryota > Metazoa > Chordata > Aves > Passeriformes > Viduidae > Vidua > Vidua chalybeata. The sequence continues at coordinate 47,755,468 of NC_071531.1, read as the reverse complement.
TTTCTCTATTTGCATAGTGCATTAAATTTGTCTTTGTCATCTATCTTACTGCAGCTAAGCCTTGTGTATGAATTTCAGTTTTCAGATTATTTTACTGGATATTTCAATGGACAGTACTGGCTTTGGTGGATATTTCTCGTACTTGGTAAGTGGCAGTTGAATTAATTTGTTTTGATGTGGAAGTACTCAACAATGAATCATATAATTGTAAATAAGAGTTTAGTAACATGTTTAGCTATGTGCTTTTCCTTAGCTGTTGATAGTTTTGTGTGTTGTTTTTATTTCCATAGTATTCACGAGGTTATTGGTTGCCATAGTGGTGTTATTGTCTGAACTGTGGACTATTCAAATACCCTTCAGCTCAAAAATTTTTGTTCTGCATAAGGGGTTATGTGTAAAACTGAGACTTGTAACTTGTGCTTTTTAAGCTGCTTCTACTGATCTAGAGGTGCAGAACTGTGTAATGAAACTTTGGCCTTATGTGATAAGTAGTATTTACGTGTATAAACCTATATGTCAAGTATTAAATTTTAAGAAATGTGACTGAACCCAGGAAGGTGGAGTCTGCTGTCTTGTGCACAGGTCACAAAATGTCCTTTCTGAGTCCTTTGAAATGCAAACTGCATCAGCAGTTGCTCAGTAGGATGAGAGAATGGCTTCATGCTTGCTGATCACAGTGGTCCATGATGTCAGCTTTCTCTTAAGAGCTCTGTCTGCCCTTATTTAAAGTCCTATGCACATAAATTTCTGCACTTCTGTTTGTTTTTAATGAAGGTATACCAAAGCCCAACCACTATAACTTTCCTCTAACTGTGGATTTTGTAATTTGAATATGGAATCTGGAGTGATTTTCTTTTATAGAAGTGAGTGCTGCTATGCATTTTAATTTCTGTTTCCAGCTCTGGAAGCATGGTAAACTGTTGCTGGTTCAGTAGGTGGCACTCTTCCCTTTGAGTCAATTGATTCAAGTGGCTAACAGCAAATGTTAGAATGAAGTGTTGAGTAAGTTAAGAAAAAGGATCAATTCTGAGATCTTCACTGTGACTCAGTATTTATCTTGCATGTAATGCTAAAAGGCTTAAACAACATTACCTAAAATTTCTCTGTCTGCCTTTTAGTAGTGTTCAAGGGTATTCATCAGACTTTTTAATGCCCACCTTGCTCTGCTATTGTACACTTGGTTGCTTGAAATACATAAAACCTGCAAATGTTTAACAGCTCACAGTGTTGGTCCCTTGAATGTTTTCATATTGTTTGAGGTTATTGTATTGAACTAGGTGAAATGACTCTTTGCAGGCACAAGCAGACATTGAAGTGAAATCTCTTTGCAGACACAAACATCTCCAGATAAGTCTTTAATTAAAACCAAGGCCTGTGGTGCCTGAAATTGAGGTTTGACACCTTTTTTCATTAGGATGAAAACAGTGTTCTTTCCCTAGCACTCCCTTGGCCCCTGCATGTCTATGGAAATAGCTGTCACTTTTCTTTTTACTAGTCTTTTGCACATATTAAGGAAGTAGCTCACTTTAATTTGGGAAAGACTTATTTTTGGTCTGAAGTGTTTGAGGATTTTTAATTTTTTCTTTAAATCACAAGTTTATAATATGCCTTGGAATAAAAAGCACTCTGAGGCATACAGTGTGCATTTGGCAGTCAGCATTCCCTTGACTTATGTATGTTTTACATGAAGTATGCCAACAATATTTTTAAACTGATGAAGTGGCTTTATGGTATTGCTAGAACACCATAGGAGGCGTCTACCTAAAAAAGCTACTTAGCAGGACATGGAGGAGTATTATCATGTCATGGGAACACTGCCTACCAGATCTGTGTTTTGTTGTTTTGGATAACCTTTTGTTAGAGCACACAAAGTAGTATGTCCAGCATCTCTCCAGAAGTGAATAAGTTGGAGTCTTTTTTTGCATAGCCCTTTGACATCCTTCAGCCCACCTACTACCATCTCCTCTCTTCTGGTGTTCATTGATCTGTTTCTGCTCACTTTCCTTCTTTCAACATATGGAAAAATCTGCTTGTGCGTCACGGAAAAGCAAAGTGGTCTACTTCCAAAGAGCTGTCATGTATCAGTGAAAAAATTGGAGAGACACAATTCTAAATTTTAAATTTAAATGTTAGCCAGTGTTTCTTATTGAGGAACACAATGGAAAGTGGGGTGCTTTTTCTTTTTTCCCTTAACAGAGAAATGTAAAATATGGGTTGAGCTTGGACTGATTTTCCAACATGTATAATGCAGAAAATATTCAATCAAACACCTAAAAAGCTGCCTGCCCTCATTTTGCTGTTTCAGCTTCTTTTCAGTTGAAAGGGGGAGTACCTCTGGTAGCTTCTGGGTTGCAGGTTTTGTGGCAGACTTGCAGTCAAGATCTTACTGCTTTCTTCTCTATGCAGAATTAACCTTAGTCACAGAAATGTGTCCAGCTTAGGTGAAGTTCCACTGGTTAGCAGAGTTCTGTTGTAAATTTTTTTTTTTTTTTTTTTTTTTGCTTGCATGTATGCATGTCCTAAGGAAGCTTTGGTTTGGAAAAGGAAAGTAAAAAAATCATAAACAAAAATTATTTAGAGAGGAATTGATAATTGGAGAAAATCATGGGCTCATCCAGGACAGCATCCAGGAAGGAAAAGTGCAAGAAAAGAATTAAATCCTTTACTGAACTTGTAAAACCTCAGTTTAGATTTTCATTTGAACCTTTGGAATTTTAATGCACATGTGTATATTCACATAAGCATATATCTTCAAGGTCCCATTATTGCAAATGTGACTTCTCTGTGGCTCTTGTGTACATCTTTTTCCTCTTAGCTGAAATATTCTTTCAAATGCAGTGAAATGTAGGTAATGTACAAGATTTTGAAATTTGGAGTTGACAAAAACTGTAATATTGACATATGTTGAGTAATTTTCTTTGGCAATTGTTCTTCCTCCTCTTGACTGGTACTTTTTTATAGATGGTAAAATCCGAACTAATCTACTATAATTCATTACTGGCTTCTTGCTAGAGCAATCCCTACTTTTTTTTTCCCTCCTCTTTTGACTCACAATACATTTATTGTGCATATTGCTAAAGTTATATTTTGTGAACCAGGTACTCTTCTAACACACTGGTAATTTATTTTGAGAGTTCTATTTGAAAAGAATTTGCAAATCAGATTATTTTATGTTTCTGTATTTTTTTCATCTTTGTAAGTATTTTCAAGCAGTCTTTTTAGCAGATGACACTTGAACCGATCATTAAAATTTCTGATAAACCTTTCATAAAATTGAATCCTTGTATCACAAGATGAATGCTGACTTAGTTGTTGAATTTGTGAATGACAAATAAAGACTTCAATTTACTTTGTAGGCTAGGTTTTAAAAATTATGTTAATAAGAATAATGTGGGGTAGTTTGTATTTATATTAATATCCTTAATTTTGTACATTTTCTACATTTTCAGGACTCCTTCTGTTCTTTCGAGGCTTTGTTAATTATCTTAAAGTCAGAAATATGTCTGAAAGCATGGCAGCTGCTCACAGAACAAGATTTTTTTTCTTGTACTGAAGGTAAGCCATTTTTAGTGATGAGGTTATCTTTCCCAGGAAAATGAAGAAGAAAAATATTAAAAATAGATAATCAAACTTCTGTCATGAAGTAGAAGTTGCATGTTTTTTGAATATCTGTCATGAATATTGTATATATATTCTTCATGGGCTTGGAGATGTGTGAAGTTTCTCACTTGAAAGCAAATAATGCAACCTCATTGCCTCCCGTCTTCCCTGGAACTGAAGTTCAGCAACAGAAATTAGGATGTTGTTTTTCCTAAGGAACAGTATCTGCTGCTGTCAGGATACTGTCCTTTGTGCTGGAAAAACTGGCTTTTGTAGTCAACCTGTTGTCAGCAAGTTAGGAAGGACTAATCTGCCTGCATATTAAATCTGATTGACATGGGTCTGAACATGCAAACAATAGTTGAGTATTGTCTCTCTTTACATGACTGGCTTAAGACAGTCATGTACAAGTATGATGATTGTGTATGCAACAATGTGCTTTATATATCCTTCAGGTAGCTGAGTAATCAGTCTGGCACATAGCCACTCTTTTTTTCTAGTACTATTTATCCGTTAAGTGGATTTATTGGACTTCACTATGTAACTTAAACCAGGGGTCTTTATTTGCATTCAACTTTTTTTATTTAAATTGCATGACAAAATAAATTTAAGCTTAGAAATAAGTATTGCAGCATTTTTATTGCTCTGCACTTTACTAAAAATGCTTAAAGACTATTTTGACATACCTGAAAAGCTATGTTTGCTGTAAAAAAAAAAAGTATTTTATAAATGTTCTCCAGGATTGATCACAGGATCAATTTGAATTAACCTGTAACACATTTTTGAAGCCTGAAATCAGAGACATTATTTCACTGGAAAAAAAACCTGGTTCATTCTATATTAGACAAGAATAAACATTTTAAAACAGCTAATGATGAATGTGTGCTATACAATATACACTTGATTATGAAAAAAAATCTGTTAACGTAACTCTGGCATAATATTTCTTTTAAATGTGCTTTTTCCCCTCTGCCAAATTATGCAGTAAGTTAATTAACTGAGCTGTATAATGCCTTTTAGTGACCAATATAAATTAGCAACTACATGGCAGCATTACCTTTTTACAACAGTTAGTTATGGCTTCTTCTCTTAGTGTTGTGGTAACCTCTTCAGAATACTGAAATTTGTAGATGTGATTGAAAATATCTGTTAACTTTCAGTACAGTAAAGTTTAAAAGTACTATTTTAAAAACAGTTGTTAGGACTAAATGGTATTTGAGAACTGTAGTTTGATGATAATAGTGAAAGTGTAGGATAATGCAGTCTGGGATTCCTTGTTCTTCTGCTGTGAGAATTCTGCATTGGGACAAAACACAGTTTCACCCGGGACTTGCTGAACTTAATGAGCTGTCCTATCAGAGTTCAGTGGCTTTGAATTTTTTCTTTACCTGTAAGCACCACTGAGATGTGTGGGTTGTGGGCTCATAAGGTCTGTGGGGTGTTTAGAGAGATCAACACATAAATATTATGTTTTTGAAGCATCTTAAGTACTGAAACAAGAAGTTCAAATTAATTGCTATCACACATTTAAATGTCCTTGTTCTTGCATAGGTAAGTGAGCTCCTCTAAAGTGACTCCTCTACACTAATTATTAGTTTTAGTAAATAAGAAATAACATCTCTACAGTTGGAAATATTCTCAAGTGTTCTTTTGAAATCATAACAAACTAACAGTAAATTTTTGTGGATTTTCTCCCATCCTGACATGGGGGTAGGGAGGCTGCTGTTTTGCTTGCAGTTCAGGTTTGCTGGTCACCTAGCAACACTGCTTCTGGTGAGTCATGGCGATGAACTGAAGTACAATTTTTCTTTATCTCCAGACTGCATCGAACAGACATTCCTTTCCTATGCTGGTGTGAAACTTCCAGAGCTCTAACCCTCCAAGTTAATAAGATAGAAGACTACTAAAACCAGAAGACAAATTAATGAAAATATGGCTTCAAAAATGAATGACAGGATGGCTTATGATCAAGTACCAGTTCTGGTCATTCTAGCAAATATTTATAATTACTGCCTTTTGTTTTAGCACATTTGTATATGTGCTTGTTTAAAAGATAGTATTGAAATAAGAACAAACTATCTGTAAGTATAGATTAGGTACAGTCAGACTCAGTTAACCTGTGCTTGTTGTATCTGAAAGATTTGAGCGGTAACTTGTTTCACAGCTTGTATGTACCACTGACTTGGTGATTTGAACTTCTGAGTACAATGAAATGCATTAAATGATTCAGATTAACCAGTTCAGACAGGTTTTTTATATAATTTAGATTCATCTAATGATTGTATAGAACATTTTTAAGTTTACTAAACCCCAAAATTCCTTGTCACAAACTTATATTTGCCAATATTTTATTGAATTCAATTCAATATACTGGTTTGTGCTAAAACTGGTACACTTTGAGTCCCCTGTAAATAACTCTGCATAAATGACTGTTTTAATTGCTTCTTAGGAAATATGTCAAAATATATTTTGTAACAGCATATTCTCTAAATTTTGTTTAATCTTAGAGCTATAGACATATTTTTTGTTAATTGACTATTAAAGGTTTAGTTAGTAGTAGATGTAATCTTGGAGGTCTGCATTCTTGAGGTCACTATAAATAGAACATCCACATTGAGTGCTTCTCAAAAAAATCATACAACTACTTTATAATGCTTGTTTAGAATAAATACATTGCCATTTCATAAGAACAAACAAGTTTAAATGCAAGGTAATTTGGGAAGTAATCTATGAATGGAAAAAATATTTTAAAGCTCTGAAAATAGAAAATGTGTTTTACCTCTCCCTTTATTCATTTAAGGTATGCCATTATATTCTTATAAATATCATCTCTTTAATGGGTACTGTCTACAGTTCATGCACATGTAGTTTCTTTTAAAGTTTGTGAAATTTATGCTTCTTCTTTAAATTGGAGAAGACATCTCTCAGTCCTTTGTACAACTGGAATCTCAGTTGCAGAAATACATTGGCTGTTGGTTGCACCTTTGAGGAAAAAAGTACAAATAGTTTCCTCCATTTTTCTTCTTAATTAGAATTCTGCTTTTTTATTACTAACATTAAAAACAGTGAGGTTTATGTTGTGTTAAGCTAGTGCTGTATTGAGTTTTGTATCTATAATTAATGTTTAAAATATACATATATAAACATTTTAATTTTCCTAATCTTTGAGACATAACTAATAGTGACTAAAACTTTAGGGGCACCTCTACTTCTCAGCTTTTTATGGAAAGAAGAAAGTTAAGTATTATGTTCAATATCCTATTGGGATTTCCTTCTAAACTTCTATTTGTTTCTGTGTTCTTTTGCATTCATTGTCCAGATGAAAAAAAAGCGAATAATAAAGCATTGCTTTGTTTTGCTAATTAAGACTTAATGCTTTTTTGGGTTTTTTTGTACTTCATGTTGAAAAATGCACTCTGCAGTACTTGTGTCAACTTGGAATTACAGACAATTTATTTGGCAAAATAAGTACTAGCCAATCCTCCCTGCTCCTTTTCATCTCATGTTTTATGGCAACAAACTGTGAGGACATTTCTTATAAGGAGTTAATGCAACCATGCAAAGCAAGCAATATTGCTTCATTTTCTGTGCTTACCAAAATCAACTAGCACTATTTTTCAACTTTATCAATTTTCCCATATTAAGTAGCAACTTCTGGTGGAATTAATTCTGTTTGGTCCATGCATTTTATTGGAAGCTTCATACACATACTTTGCGTACTACATTAGAAAAATTCTCATTTGGTCAGAAAGAATATGCAGGGTTAAAACTGTACATATTATCTAATGCTCTATAGTTGATGTGTCAGTTTGGAAGCCTGAAATCTCATCAGTAGGAGGAAGGGAACTGGGACAGTATTTTCAAAGACTCTGCAATCTATTCCAGATGTGTCAAATGCTGCATATTTTCCTTGCTATTTCCTGTGAGCTTGGTTTGGAGCAGCTGGCTCTGTGGTTTAGAGACACCTGGCCAGCTATGCTCTGTGTCTTAGGGGGTGTGGGGGAGAAGCTTCAGTATCGCAGGGAAGTTGACTGTAAACAGTCTTGCATGAATTCAAATAAGGCTTTGAAGCTTGGGACTAAAACAGCTGAGGAGAGGAGGTGAGGAGAGAAAGTTCCGTTTTATTTGAGTAGATGGCACTGAAATTTTTCTAGTTTTGTCATCTACTTCTATTGCTATAGACACCACAGGAAGACTGCCATCTTGAATGTGATTCAGGTGGCCTGTGGGACTCTATTAGCACATTTCAGAAATGATCGGTCACTCACGCTTTCAGTCCCCTTACAGAGCAGAGATTGCCTCCAAGCTTCCTTGGCTGTCTCACCTAAGGTATGGACACAGTCCTCATCCTGCAACACCTTTCAACATGATTTCAACACCCTGTTCTTTCTGTATCTGCTTCCCTCCCTTTGAATGATGACAACAGGTGAGGAAAAGTGGCTTTATTTGTGTGTTATCATAACATCAGAAAGCTTTTAATCTCTCTTCTACTTTTGAGAATGTTTTCCCAAAATACTCTGCATTAGTCCTTCCTGTGTGGTTGCTTACATTGTTCACTTGAGCAAAAAACATTCATCTCATGAAATGACTATAGATAGCTTCCTGGACTTTTGAAGAGAAGATGAATCATTTCTGATATGGAAGTAAATATCTCTCACTAAGGTAAAACAATATTCCTGATCATGCTAAAACATGGTTAACATGTGCACAGCTACCCAGAAACAGCAGAGTCCAGGCTATTGTTTCTCCAGTGTATGTTCTTCTTTTCCACCATCCAGAGATCCTTATCTTTTTTCTTTATAATGTCATGGACTCAACTCTTTCAACACTGAAATTTACATTAATGAAAAAATCGGTATTTTCAACTTTGTATTTTGTCACAAATCTCATGATGCTGGCACCTTCCTTACCCATTTGTTTAGTGTGATACCTACACAACTTTAGGGTAGAAAAAGATGTGTTCCCTCCCTGAATGCTCTTTAAAATCTCAGAGTTGGATGCAATGCATTCATTAACACTTGTTCCTGATCTTGGCAGGACCTCTCTACAACTACCTGATGCAAAGAGTCAGTGAATTTTGTGCCAGGCTGCTTAGGAATTGGCATTTTAGTCATAAATCTCACACTTTTTAAAAAGAAACTGCTGCTTACTAGAAATGTTATCTTTTCACTAACAGCAGCAGCTGTAGGGGGAACATAGACCAGAGCAATAGCACTTCTTACTAATTGTGTCTAATATAATACATTTTTTAGTGGGTGAAAAATTTCCACTACCATGTTAAATTATTTATGTTGCAGTGTTATTTTACTTCGAACTTTGATTTTCACATTTAATATGAATGGAGGTAGAGCACATCTAAATGGTGAATGTTACAGTTGTCAGAGGCTCAGTCACTTTGTTCTTAGAGGGTTATGCATCTTTGAGGTGTGAATCTGAAAGTTTCAAGAGCAATGAATTACCAAGAATTTAAGAATCAAATTGATCAAGGAGGTATACCCAAGAAATAAAGCAAAAGCCATTGTGTGTTGTTCTCTCCATTCTCCCAAATAAGTAAATAAGTCTGTCAGCTATCTGTTCTATGGTAATAATTAGCTTGAAATTTTGTGCACTTGCTGTTAGTTCTGAGGAACGTTTGGGGTAAAGTGTTGTTGGGATTTTCTTTTTACCTCCATGATCAGACTCTTCAATGGGATGTCATGAAGCCAATACAATTCTTAAGACAGGCTGTAGATGTTAAATCTGACAAGTATATGTGATGCAAGACATTAGCATGATTCATGCCTTCCTCAAATCTCTTAAAGGCATATAATGCAAGACGATCCTGCAGTTTTGTTAATTCTCTAATATAAAAATTAATAACTTGATAGTATGGCAAGATACATTATTCTTTATTTGCTTTTTGCTTTCAAAAAGTCAAATAACTGTAAAAGGTCCTGTACCTGGGTTAGGGCAACCCATGGTGTCAGCACAGGCTGAGAATGAGCAGATGGAGAGCAGCCCTGTAGAGAAGGGCTTGGGGGTGCTGGTGGGTGAGAGGCTGGGCATGACCCAGCCATGGGCACTCACAGCCCGAAAAGCCAAACGTGTCTTCAGCTGCATCCAAAGCAGCGTGGCCAGCAGGGCCAGGGAGGGGATTCTGCCCCTCTGCTCTGTTCTGACCCAACCTGCAGTGCTGCATGCAGCTTTGGGGTCCCAGCACAGGGAGGACATGGAACTGTTGGAGTGAGTCCAGAGGAGAGACACCAGAATGATCAAAGAGGTGGAGCAGCTTTCCTATGAGGAAAGGGTGAGAGAATTGGGATTGTTCAGCCTGTAGAAAAGAAGGCTCTGTGGACCTCTTATGGCAGCCTTCCAGTGCCTAAAGGGAACCTACAGAAAAGATGGGATATAACTATTTTAGCAATGTCTATTGTGATAGGACAAGGGGTAATGGTTTTAAATTGAAAGATACTAGATTTAGACAAGATCTAAGAAAGAATTTCTTTATTATGAGGATGGTGAACTGCAGGAAAGGTTGCCCAGGGAGGTGGTAAATGCATCATATATGGAAATGTTCAAGGCATTTGAACATGTTGGAGGATGTTCCTTCTTATTGCAGAGTGGTTGGACTAGATAACCTTCAAAGGTTTCTTACAACTAACTTCGTAAATGCTATCACAGCATTTTTGGTGTTTGTTATTTCCTTGTGGTTTTTCTAAAGACTTACTCATGATATTTGGGCTATATAAGTACTATATATAGAATTTGATCTCTGTCTGTGGTCCCTGCTTATAAAGTGACCTAATATATTTTATGTGTGGGCAGTATACGTTTTAAGTTATCAAGAAAAAAGATGGTGTGTGGGGTTTTTTTTAAATAAAAAGTCTAGTAAAGTTTGCTTCTCTTTCACTTCAGAAGTTTCAGCAGACTGTTTATTACTTCTGCATCTCAGCCCTAAACTGTTAATTGTAATGGTGATTTTTGCATACTTATTTCCTTGGATTTTTTCCTCGTTCTTTTTTTGATGCCTGTGTTAATGCTTGTGCAAGTGTTTAGCTCAGTCCCACTCCACATCTTTTTCAGAGCTTCTAATTATAGACCATCTGTGTTAGAAGAGTGATTAAACAGCTCACATTACAAATCACATGTGTGATTTAATCCAGATTTGGGGCTTGTGAAATACATAGAATTCAGTCCAGTATTATTTGTACTCCTGATTAGTACAGAGTTGTTTTGCACTTCAAATGATAGATACCATACTATTAACTCAGCTATCCAGAGGCAGCTTATCTTCATGGTACATCCCACAGACTGACTCCTGCCCTAGTCTTGTTTGGCACTCAAGTCTGTGTATGCATCTGTTTAGTCACAGCAACCATGCGAAGAGCTTGGATTTAGGTTTGAGTTTGGAAAAGTTACCACAGCGACCCAGTCTTCCTGATCCTGAGCTAAGAAGACCTTTGCAACTGATCTAGCTGCATCCAGAGCTATCTTTAATTTCCTAAACTGTGACTAGTATCATCAGGACTACTGGAAATTATGGTGCAGAAATTTAGATGTGGAGCCAGCTTGGGTTTGACATGGCTGGTTGTAATGCAAGTAGAACAGATTTTGTGAGACTGAAACACTTGCCTTTGGGGCCAAGTTGGGCATGAGCATCACTCTCTTCAGCACATCTTGACTATGCATATTAACCAGTTCTTTTTTAATGATGGTGAGAAATGAGTATCAGACTTATCTGTATTACATTTAAGTTCCTTTATGAAGCCAGGTTTAGATGTATTGCTTGATTGTACAATGGGTTGTCCTGAATTTCTTATTTCAGGATTATTTCTACAATTAGAATAAATAAAAGTCACTTTTCCCAAGAATCCCAACTCCTATCTGAGTGCTATAGCTAATTTACAGGGTTGGGCAGCTTCTTACCTGCTTTCCTTTGGACCAGTAGTTTCCACACTCACTGCACAATCAGTTAGTCATTCAGGTGACAGGGGACCACAGGAGGAAATCTGGTGTGAGGTCCTGTTCAAAGCAGGGCTGGTGCTGAATTCAGACTACATTGCTTAAGACTTTTTCAGATGGATCTTAAAAACCCCAGAGCACAGCGATTTTCCACACGCTGTGGGTGACTTGTCCCAGTGTTTGACTATCCCTGTGTGTTGTCATCACTGACCAAGTTGATGAGGGGTGTGCTCAGTGTGTCCTTCGACAGCACCCCAGAGCTCTGAGCTCTCTCTTGACAGAGGAACCCTGCCATGAGGAGAAATGTAACCCAAGTCTCTGGGTTACTGAGCAGCCCTGAAAACTGCTCTGCTGTCAAGTGACAAAGGGCAGAAGGCATTTGGAGGGAAAGAACGTCCAAACTCTAATGAATTGCTCACATTTCCAACACTGAAAAAAGGATTGTTGGTCTCTTGCTATTTCCTGCTAGCTTGTTTAAGCATTGTAGCACTTAGGGCACTGGATGCTGTGAATACTCTTAATTGTTCCTGAAATTATCTCCCTCATGAGGCCTCTTCCTCAATACATGGCATCTGGGTATTCTCCCATGATTCCTGTTTCCAGCTAACTGTAGGTTTAAGTGCCTGGATCACTTGCCACAGGACTCATGTAATCTAATTTCATTTGCCTAAAAGTTTGCATTCATTTGCCATCTAGTCTAAGCTACTTATAAGGGATTACTCTGTCACCGGATCAAGAACTGCAATTTCAAATGATGCTTTTTTCCACCCAAAGCCATATGTCCAAACTGGAATCAATGGAATCAGCATTTAAAATATTGGGACTGTAAACTGCACCTTTCAATACCTTTCAAAAAATGTGCTTTTCCAAAAAATGTGCCTAAGAAAACAATAGCTTTTGGTGTCACTGGGACTTGCTGAAGAGTTCCTCAGTTATAGGAAAATTGCTTTTCTTTCTGTGAAATTCAGTTGTGCAATTTTCCACAGTTTCCAGTGTTCCTGCCCTTGGGGAACATCTGTCCTGTGGCTGAGGATACCACAACTTCCAGAGTTGCCAGTCCCCTGGGTTTCTTCCAGATCCAGCCCTGTATTTGGCAATAGACTTCACTCTGTGGTGTTTCGAATGGAATGGTTTGGGCTTTTTGCAATCCTGTTTTCCTACAGACTTTGTTTCATAAGCAAATAAGGATCAGCTGTTTGCTCCCTTCTGATCCAAGAATTGTCAGGACATAATGAAGCAAGTATACAGATGTCAAAATTTTTTCACAAAACATACCATTGAGCTGTGGGACTCCTTCCCCCAGTATTTTGGTAATTTTTGTGATTAAAGTGGCTGAGTTCTTTACAAAGACCAAAGAAACCAGTTTCCATGGCTGGGCTACTTTTTGGTATGGCTTGTGGGGGCTGTATGTTTCCATGATAGAGCTGGCAATGTGTGTTAAAAGTGCCACACAGCAAGCTGCTGGTCAAAAATTTTCATGTTCCCAGCTCATTTACTTAGTTTATGAACAATCTTTCTGGATGTTATTTTGGGATTATTTGCTACTTGAGTAATTTTGAGATTTTGAGGGGTCACCCATGTGCTCCAAGGCCTACAGCTCCATTTGATTCTTGAATCCTTCCTCTGTAACATCAAGAACTCCCCCAGTTCTGAGTTTTACTTAAGCACTTGGCACAAAGAACAATCCTGCTGCAGGAGTGCTGCTCAGCCACTACACAACACTTTCCAAATGGAATTTAGGGACTTACACTGACATGGATTAAACTGATTTTCAGAGGCAGCCTGGGACATTCAGTGTAGCTGCAGAAAGGGATCCTTGACACCTAGGCCAGTGGAGCAGAAGAGCTTGCATTTGTGCAGGTACAGCAGACCTGCAGCAGACTGACTGCATCCATGCTGCATATATATATATATATAATGCTCAATTGTCCTACGACTTATGAGATAGTGTTTGGAGGACTGAGACAGTAGAAGAGGAAAGAGAGTAAAACCTGGTGCAGTCTGGGTTATACTACCTGTTGGGAGCCTCCTCTAGAATAATTTCATGCCTGAGCTGCATCCAAGTCCAGTCAATGGGGAGAGAACTTACTCAGAGCAGTCGAAAATAGTGCCAGAGAATGACCTAACAATTCCTGTGTGCAGAAGACTGGGGCTCCAGTGCTTGCTTTCAATCCATGGCTCCTTCATTGAGCAATGTGGGCATAACCTTAAAACCTATTTTCATGGCACTGCAAATTTTCTTTGCTGCAAGCTCAATCAGGTAAAGCCTGAGAAAAACCTCCATACTGTTTAAGAGGTAGTGGAGACTCTTGTCAGCTCTGGAAAACTGAGTCAGTTGCTCCTAAATAAGCAAGATTTTTTTGTGATTCAGAAGGTTAAGCCTGAATGTTTTAATCTGTTACATGACATGAGAAGTGATCCAAAATGGAGAACAGGAGAGTCTAACACCAGCTGTGAGCTCAAAGTTACCCTCACCACCACTATATAAGTTAAAATGTGACTGTGTGACTTCCAGGCAGGTAGCAGAAGGAGCATGTTAATATTTAATTTTCATTCTGTGTGACATAGGAGTGCCTGCCCGCTGCCACCTCTACTCCATGTCCCATCTTCTGGCAGGTCAGTTTCCACACAAAGGAAGTAAGTTTCATAGAGCTCTGAAAATATCCTTGGGTCCAAACAATCATGAAAGGAAGGTGTGTTACTGAATACACAGGCAGGAAGACCACCCTCTGGGTAGTTTCACAAGCTCTAAGGCCTCAAATCCTGCCAGCATTAGCACATAATCTTCACTTTGCATTTTTAAGTTGTGCTCTTGTTCTTGAAGAGTGGGGGAGTTTAGAAGAGACCTTTTCTTTGTGGGACTGAGGTTTTCTCTGATTTTTTTAAAATGTCAATCAATGTTTTTGGTTAAGGAGCAAACACAGAAAATGTGACTTGTTTAATATTTTAGTTGTATTTTTCCTCGTTTGGTCTTCTGTAATGAGATACAGAAAGGATGGCAGAGCTGTTGGCCCAAGCATAAAGGATAATCAGTTGCTCTCTGAGGGTCTGGATGGGTATCTGGGAGGTAATGCTTCACCTGGGCTTTGTCTTCATCCCTGGTTGTTGTGCCCACCCAGAAGGCTCTATAAAAACCTGTTCTAGTGAGAAGAGGCTTCCTGAATTCAGCTATATAAAGTTTTAATGAGTGACCTATTTGTGAGACTCCTTTCCACAATGGCAAACAGTGTGGATGAGAGGCAGCTCCTTGTGCTCTCTGCCCTGCAGCCAACTCCTCCTCCCCATCCCCTCTCCATGGGGCCTGAGGCAGTGAGAGCTTGACCCGAACTCGCCACCTGAGAAATACAGCAGCTGGACAAGGCATTTCTGCACCTTGCTGTATCGACACCAAAACAAACAGGGGACTTGTGGTGAAACTGGTGGTGTGTGCTGTCTGCCCCAGCTGATGAGAAACTTCTCAGGTCCAATGCAAACATCTCTTGCTGAATGCTGGGGCCCACACTGTTGTTGACATAGCGATAAAATCGCGTTTGCACCATACAGCCTCCTTTCTTTCACTGCTTGTGAAAGGTGAGGTGCGTCCGAGCACCAAAAAAGCCGTGGGTTGAGATCTGGTGTGTCATGCTTTGCAAGGAGAGATCCCAGCCTCTGTCTGGATGAGGCATAACATGCCCTGCTTCCTCTTCCTCCTCTACCTGCTGCTCTCAGATTTGGGATTCTTCCTCCAAACACAAACTCTGGATTAATTTCTCCATAAAAAGAAAAGACAGTTCCTTGAAAAAAATACTTTTTTCATGCTGATATTATTTAGGCATAATGTATTTCTGAAAATGTGATTAAGAACTAGAACTGGGGAAGAAGCCCGAAATCCAAAGCGAAGTAATTAATAAGAGTGATTAAAAAAGTGAAGATGTAACTTCGCACATTCTTTGAAATGCAGATGAGTTCATAGTATGCAAGACAATAGGACAGGAGTTTATAATGAATAATCCAGTTCATCATATGATATTCTAGTAAATACTGAAAAAAAAAGAATTATTGCTCAAGGTTACTAAGCCAGGTATTTTTTATGAAAATAGGGCTGAATTAACTTCCACAAGCAACTCTGGTCAGTGTTGTTCCACAGACAGTTAGCAAAGACTTTTTAAAGAAAATGTCACCAGTTGACTTGAAATACTTAACTTTTCCTTTAACAGAAAGGAGTTTGTAGTCTGTACTGATGACAGCTTAGTCCTCTATCTCTGAAAGACTTGAAAGTATTCATACTGCTACAGTGAAGATGAAATATGTACATTACATATGTTGTAAGGAGACAGGATACATAAAGAGGAGAATAAGCAGGCATCAATTAACATCTGGTTTCACCTGAGGCAGATGTGGGTTTCACATCTTGGATTTGGTTCCATTTTACTGTTTATATACAGGCTTTGTGAGAGACCAGATGCATAGGTTGATTGCAAGCAGAGTCCATCTTTCATGTCTACATGCCTAGGAATGCAACATCTAATGCTGTATGCAAGGAGAAGGACAAAACCATCCATGTTTGTCTTGAAGTTGTACTTGAACAGTGAAAGAAAAAAAGCCCATTTCAACTCTGCAGTGTTACTCCCTTTTCTATGGTTTTCCAGTGAGCTGCTCTGTAAGCCCATTTGCAGCTCTGTAGAAAATTGTCATTACAGTTTGCATCTCCAGTATTTCATCTGCTATTTCTCTACAGTAAGTAATAAAAGCTACAAGAGTGATATCCAGTGTCCTTGAAATGCCCAAATTTGGTTGCAACAGAGTTCAAGGTTTGTGTAAATATCTTCATCCTGGAACTTGAATTCAAACATTGGTTTATTCACCATGTTGCATAGATTATTTATATGCATCTCAAAACCACTGCACAGTTTGGCATGGGAAGGGAACAGCAGCCAACTGGTGTGTCAGGAGTGAGGTCAGCTGGCAAAAAGGTGAGGAAGCTGGCACAATACCTGCCTGCCAATGGTTTTGCTCCAGCTGATACTAATGCTCCATGCCATCAGGAGCTCTCAAGTCACCCACAAGTCAAACAACATTAATGAAACATTGTAGACGTTTATATAACACGGTAAACATGAATCGGTTTTGTTAATGGAATGTGCTTTATCAATGGAAATAGGAATTTGGATTTGGGGGAAAGGAGACTCGTGGGAGGTGGACTGTTTCTGGGGGTAGGGTGAAGAGGGTGGGGAAAAGACTCCTCTTTTCTTTGAGAAGAGTGAAATTCTTTCCTCTGGAAGGTCCCCACCAGGTGTTTTAGTGAAGTCCTGTGGAGGAATGTGCAGTAATAAAAAACTGAGATTCAGTGAACAAACCAGGAGGCAAGGATAGATTTATATCCTTGGCAGCTCAGGCCAGTCTCCATATGTTGTTAAAATTAGATGATGAGAGAAATTAACTGTATCATACACTGTTGCACAGCCTGCATATTAAGCCTCTACTGTTCAAAAACAATTTAATACAACTGGAAAAGCTAAAATGGGAATTTTTCTCAAGTGAGAACAGATGGCAAAGTTTTCAGGCTCTGGAAGTCAGAGGGAGACTTCTCCATGGCCAGGAAAGAGGTGGGACAAGGAGCTCTCCTCAGGGCACCGTGTCAGCACTTTCTACAGCAGGAGTGTTTAACAACATGCAAGTTCCAACAACATGCATTGTATCGCATTAGCTTACCTTTGGAGCTAGCCATCTTCCTTTTCTTTACTGTGGTTTGAAGCTGAAAATATGAAGTTCTGTGACAGACCTGGTCATTACTGTTGATGACACTTGATTAATTAAGCTGGATTTGCCAGTTCCTGCCTCAACAAGACTTGGGGAGTATGATGTGCCACTGTTGAGCATTTTGGTCATCTTCCTTTCTTATATATCAGGAAATGTAGGTGCTTATTATTAATTTTTGTGGTATCTAAGTTGCTCTCAGACTATCTGTGTGTCTCCACCTCTTCCTGGGCTGCAGTGCCAGTGAGCAAAGGAATTGTAACAGACATTGGTGGGACCCAGAGGTACCCTGCACAGAGTCCAGAGCTGGTAAATAAAGCAGGGAGGATGCGATTAAAGCAATTAGTTCAGGAACTCTACAGTTTATTTAATTTGTTAAAGATGTGATCTGACCTAAACTCCTTAAAAATCTTAGCTGCAATTCTCTTCTTTTAAGATGTGAGCCTTTTCAAGGCTCTGAAACAAACTCCACTTCCCATTTTGTCCAAAAATTGTGTCACCAAAACACCTGCCAGGGGAAGCTGCAATTCTCATTTTACCTGCAGGATTTTTTTTAATCCCTATCCATTCGAAACATGATAGTTATGCTGTGCCAAAACAGCACCCCCAAGTGACTAGGTGTCTGGGGGCATTTTCCCAATCCTTGATGATGACTTTATTCTTACCTAATAAAAATTTATTAGGTCTCTGAAATAGCAACATCATTAATGAATTATTTACTGGTTTGCTTTACCTCCCAGCAGAGTGCCCTAACTGATAGGCCTTAAAGTAATTTCCCTCTCTCTTTGTTCAATGTATATTTAAGTAATTACTTTATACAAAGGAGTGGAACCACTCCAGGAGCAGAGCTTGGCAGAACAGAGCTGCTTTGTCAGGGCAGGCAGGATCCTCTCCCATGAGATGGCTGCTAAGGATTCCACATCCTGAACCAGTGGCTCTGAAATCCAGCATGCTAGCTGTTGAATAAAAGCACTACTGCCTTAATTTTGCAGATAATGCTGAAGCACAGCCACTTGAGCATTTTGTGTGCCCCAAAACAGTTTGGTTTTTTTCCATGTCATTAAGGACACTGCTCTTCAAGTCCCATTTTGCTTTGGAAAAATTCCTTTAATTATTTTCAGTGGTTTATTTTCAAAACTTAAGTAAAATGAAAACTAAAAAAAAAAAAAAAAAAGGAATTTATTGACACATCTATAGCTTGCTGGGCCTTGCAGAGGAAAGGCAGTGAGAGAAGTGCAGCTGCAGGTTGATCCCTGCAGGGCAAGGAGATAACTTTTCATTTTCTGTCTGCCACAAGATGATGAATTTCAGTTCATCTGGAAAATAGTCATGGCTGCAGCATCTCAGTTCAGCTCTGACCTCCTGGGCGGTTCCTATCATCACAGAGCCCGGGGCTTTGGTTGGGTTTGGAATCACTTTTGCACTGCCTTATGCTCAGTAAACATTTTGAAAGCTGACTGCAGCTCTAACTACTAGAGACTTTATTTTTCAGTGTAATCTGAGATCTGAGGCATGTTTTGCAGAAGGGTTGAGCTACGGGCACTCATGAAATATACAGCAGAGGCTGCCATCGCTCATGCCTGTGTTCCTAATTGCTGTCAAACCTGGTAGCAACTAAATCACTTTATAGCCTCTGCAAATAAGAACAACTGAAATACCAGGCCTGCCAAATGTTGTGGTATGACTGCAAATAAACTGCAGTGTCTGGGTGATTTTGGGGTGGATTATCTGATCAAAATTTGTAAGGTATAGTCTACAGTACAGAACATGAATTTCTCAGCAGCAAGTCATCAAAAAAAGTGAATGATTGGCCAGGAAGTTAATTGTTTACACTAAAACAGCTTTCTTTCAAGACTCTGGGTGTGGATGAAGCATAATATTTATTTAAAGATGGAGATAAAACTACCATTCTCACATAATCTGGTATGTACATCTCTGATGTAAATACCTTCTTATCCCTAATGCCTCTGACTGCTGTAATTGTGTCTTGCAGTATTTATACAACCAGGAAGAGACAAGTGAAAAAGAAAGTCCTTTATGTCTTTTAGGGGTACACAAAAGCATCCAAATCAAGGAATCAGAACCTTTATTTTCATACAGATTTTGTGGGTTTTAGCAAGGAAAAAGGCTTCTAAGCATGTGTATTTTCTTCTTGCCACACAGTTTCTAGCAGTTACGATGTAGTTTATGCGTAGAGAAGTTCAATTGTGACTTTTGTCCCATCTTTGTAATAGCAGTACAGCAGAGGCTTGTGGGTTTGGTGCTCCATCCTTCACCACTTTGGGCTGCAGGCAGGGGCTCTGAGCTACAGCAGCCCTGAGCAGTGAATGGCACAGTGATTGCTGCAGTGAGGAGGTGCTTTGCAGACCAGTCCCAACACAGCCTGTTTCTCCCTTACCAAGGATTCCAAACTTGTTGACTGGGAAAACCCTACTTGCCAGAACAAGATCTTTTTACACACAGCGAGAACAATCTCCTTTTGTCTCTGGGGATAAGATGGTGCCAATAAAAGATAAAAACCCCATGCCAACACGGTGATGCATAAAGCTATGTTAACTGCTTCACCGCTATATTTAACTATGAGGTAAAAGCCTCTGAGAGAGGTGTTTTTTGGTCTAACAAATCAAATTAAATGGAATGTAGTAATTATGCTGAAAACCCCCAAATGTTGCATTCACAACTCTGTAACTATGCAGCTATGAATATTATCATTTTTTTCTTTGTTTGTTCTTGTGCCTTGGCTGAGTGTCTGTATGGTGGGGCAGGAGTGAACATTCAGCTATCCCCTGCTGCCTTCCCAGCTTTGTGGGGCTGATGTCAGAGGTGAAGCGTTCATATTTTTGTCCTCCACATCTGGAAAGAAGATGCTGTGATGCACTTCAGTTTTTCATGGGAATGTACCATTTCTTGAGCCTCCACTCATGGTGTTTTTTCCCTCTACAGAAATAGAGGCCACCCCTTACTAGCCCAGCTCTGTATGAGCTCCCTGAGGTTACCTCATTGGTATAGCTAGGAATTTTTAGGAAATGGAAGGAGACTGGGGATGGGTCTTATCTAAGACATGCAGTGACTCGAAAACTGTGGAAGCTGGTCTATTATTTCTTCTCAGCTTTATGCCCTGACAATGAGCCTGAAGAATAGAGTTTTTTCTGCCCCCAACTCCTCTTCCTCCTCCAACTCATTCTTGACGGCCTGTCCTGCCAGGTAAAGTGCCCAGGGAGAATGGCAAGGTACTTCCAGTGGCAAGGTACTTCTTTTCACCATGGGCTCTTTATGTAAGCTTTGTAGATAAAGCCTGAATCACTTTCTCCGGAGACATTCACAGAATCACAGAATATTCTGTGTTGGAAGTGACCCATAAGGATCACTGAGACCAGCTCTTTAGTGAATGGTCCATACAGGGATTGAACCCACAGCCGTGACATTATTAGCACCATGCTGTGACCAGCTGATCTAAAATTGTGCACAAAGGGCACCAGAGGTATGCTCAGAGGGGACCCTGGATGCAGCAAGCACCTCTTACAAGATGCAGAGCATTTTAATGTTATATTCAGTAGCAGAGATAAGTCTGCAGGATGTGAAGCAGCAGCTTGCAGAGCCTGTGTGGAAGATGGGTGCCTCTTCTTGGAGAGGACTGTTCTCAAGGCAAAGGATTCTGGAAGCTCCCAGGCTCACCAGAGAGGCTCTGAGGAGAATCCTCAGGCTTTGGTGCTGCTCTCTAGTACAGGCTTTCAGGATCCTTTGGCTACTTGGATATAGGTAGCCACAAGGAGAGTTTGGTGGTCTAAATCTTGACTGAATCTTGCCTTCACCTGATTTTCCCTGCACAAAATTATAATTCTGCTGACAGTTTTGAAACCCATCTGCTACTTATCCTTTGATCTTCCATTATTCTTCTTGTCCTGCTTAAGCCCGTTTTGTAAATTAGCTAGATCATATACTGGCATTGCCTTTGAGTAGTCTTCAGAGATTTCCTGAGCGGGGGTTTACCTTGAACCATTCCAGCCCTTTCTTCTCTTTGTCTTCACCCAGTTCCCTGCTTCAGCTTCCCTTCTAAGTTCAATCAATGTGTCTCCTAAAAATCAGGTAGAGAAGCAGTTTGTATTGTATGAATATATGGGTAAAGTACACATATATATGATATATATGCATGGGTGTATATATATATATAGCATACTTAGAGTGCTGCAGAAGAGCTCCAAATGCAGTGCAGCCTCTAGATGCTACTGCATACAACCAACCAGCCCCTCTTTGAAAATCTCTTTTTTTAAGTTTGGATGTGCTCATTGTGGAGAGCTGGCCCCATGACGGGGCTTGCCCTTTTCCATTGATTACATGGCACCAAAATGTAGAATTGAATGCAAGTCTAGTTCATGCTGAGAAAACCCTGCGAACCTCAGGGAGGAAGAATTAGTCGGTTTTGGAATTTTAATTTGGTCCCAACTGTATTTCAGCTTTATTTCAAAAATCTGAAAGCACAACAATCAGGAAAAACATGCTACATAGACCCATGCCATTGAATTAAAATGTTTATTTGGAATGAATAAATGGAAGTGCAAATCATTGCAAACAATCTGGTTGCAGATTGTTGTCAAAATTATATACACACGTGTATACATTTTCATTTCCTTCCTTCCCAAGATAAATTATTCTTTAAGCTTCTCCTGTGGAACACATGTGTCTCTGGAATTCCAGGGGACTAAAATGTGTGGAAATGCAACATGTGAAATCAGAATTACATCTGGTTATGTACTTCTTTGACTCCAGTATGGCACAGTCCCTTGTTTCCCAGCGATGTTTAGATTAAACCCTCCAAGATGAAAATTGATTCTCTTTGTGTCTCTAAATTTGCAGCCATGAGAAAAAAAGAAAAAAAAGAAGAAAAAAAAAAAAAGGCAAGGAAGACTTTTGCTGGTGTGGCATTTTCCTGTATTGCTCTATTTTTTTTTTTCTTTAAGTGGTAAGATCTGCTGTTATGACAGAGGCAGCAGGATAAATAATAAGCAGAAAGCTGTCCAAGCAAGAGCTTCTTTCTCACGCTATTTCCTGCAGAGTCAGATTGTATGAACGCCTGCAAATATCTAAACTTGGGGCAGTATTTGAACATCCCTATTACCTTTCTGAGCTTTATATCCAGCTCTTTAATTTGTTCTCTCGAGCCCCTTAAAGCTCCTTCTCTGCCAGTTTGGATGATGTGTAGGAGTCTGTAATGAATACACTCATTATCTAATACAAAGTGGCATAAAACACTCATGCCATGAACTCCGCCACACAGCTATGCCCCGCTGCAATTCTCTGATTCATGCTGTACGAGATTAATAGCATTTATGTTATTCATATATCTTGGTTGACCTTGATCTGTTAGAAATTCCCTCCTTTTTATCTCTGTCCCATACTGGGGAGGTTTTGTCCCACATTAACAATGGAACTTTTGTACTTCAAAGCACATTCCCCCCACGCCCAACATCCTGAGTTTTAATTTTCCTTACATATATAATATCTGTTCACTTCTCTTTCCCTCTCATATTCTTACCTATGTTTAATGGGCTGATACTATCTCAGGAGCTGTAAGCTTTTATTTTATTTATTTTATTTTTTTACATATCATAGTAAGTTAACCCTTTGAAATCTAATTGCAGAAAAAGACCTAAATTCTACCACAAGAAATAAAAGCAGAATAAGAACAAACAATATTTGTAGCTTTTCTCTGTGGCATTTGTAGGGCAAATACTATAATTTCAGCTGTTACAACACATAAGATGTGTGTATAGGGAGAAGATGATACAGAGACTTGAATCAGACAGAGTCACATAGTTATAGATGTGATTTTTCAGAATGCTTTGAGTTTCTCCTTGGGCACTTTGAAAAACTGAGGCATGTTCCTGCCTCTTGCATTGCTCCTGCACTCAGAGAAATTAATTGGCCCCTGTGATCCCCCACTTCTGCTTCCCACTGCAGCACACTGCTCCCTGCTCATGGTGATGTGAGAGAGACCCTTTGTCTGTAAGGAAATCGGGGCTTTCTGGAAAAGAGATGTCCCATGGGAAGTAGATGTCTGTGGTATAATATGTCTCAGTCAACAGGTCTCCCTTTGCTGGCTGCAGCCTCTCACCACTACCGCTGATGCACAGGGAGGTTGGGCATTGAACAGGAGCTGGGGCTGGGAGGAGCTGTCTCCTGCAGATGAGAATCCATCCTTCCCTGTCCCCTGGCACAGCAGCAGTGCCTTGAGGACAGTGTGCTGCCATACTGGTGGGGAAGGAGCTCTGGATGGGCCCAACCGCTCTTGTCCAGAGCTGGAGCAAGAGCTAACAAGGCTCTGGGGTGGAAGTGCCGAGGAAGAGACAGAGGGACAAGAGGGGAGCTGGGCAGGGTCTTCTGGCATTGAATTGGGGCAGGGAGGTGCAGAGGAGCACACAAGCAGATGCAGAGAGAAGGCAAGATAACAAAAAGGTCAAAAGAGGGATGTGGTGACAAGCATGAGTGACAGTCTAGTGAAAAGAAGAACAGAGCCCCTACATGTGGTGCAAGGAGAAATGCTGCTTGAAGCACTGGGGCCAGACTTACACTTGCGAGGGGTCGTGGCTCTGCTGTGCACTGGACATTCCATGTCCTTACTGTTCTTCCTGGCCATCTTCCACCATAGTTGGAAGTGGAATCCAGCTCTGTCTGCATTCTAGTCTGTCAGTTGCTGTGACAACCACAACAGGCAAGCAGGGAACTCCAGCATCTACCACCTCCCTCCTTTTTCTTTTCTTCAGCACATGCCAAGACTGAGAACTGTCAAAACAGGTGTATGCCTGAGTCCAAAAACTGCAACTGGCAAGGACCATGTGGTTCTTAGGCTTATAACAACTTTTCAGTCTATTTATTTATTTACTTCTCCCTCCAACTTGTGATTAGTGGCTTAATTTTTATTTTCCTGTCAGCTTTCTGGAAGGCTAGATTAGAAATGTAAAAGCAAAAAACAATGATCTGGAAATACTTATGAACCAAGACCTGCAGGGAGAGGCAATGTCTCTTATTTAGACACTGATACACTGAAAAAAAAACATTCCAGATATAATGGCTCAGCTTTAGGTCATGAAATCTCGTCTTTATTTTTTTCTCCAGTGGTTAGGCCTAATAAAAGATATTATGTCTCCTTCCAGATCCTTCCTTGCCTATGTTCCTAGACCATCATCACTCCAGCAGCACTTATCAGTAAATATTTGTGGCCGGAGCTGTGCTGCTTGGATCGGTTTCTCCCTCCAACTTCCTGCCTCCCCAGCTGTAGTCTCCTCGTGTCCCTGCTGCTGCTGGCCTACAGCCCCTGTGCTGGGCAGCAGCAGTCCCAGGGGCACAGAGGTGTCTGCCTCTGCTCCACAGCCCTAGTTCTGCATTCACTCACAGGTCTGTTTTCAGGGGGTTTGCTGAAAGGGAAATAAAACTATTGCATTTAATGCAGAGTGAATAGAGCAGATCCTGTAACCTTTCTTTGTGATGTATGGTGAGTTCTATGTATTTTTTCTTTCAGTTTTACAGGTTTTTTACAGTATATGAATAACCATGAATCAGTTTCGAAGGACAGTGCTCAGAAATACTTATGGGTTTTTCCATGTGCTGTTGCTCAGGTCTGAAGAATGTTAAGATCCATCTATGTTATAATGCATTGAGTTAGCTAGGGGAGAAAAAAGGAGCAACCAAGATAATTGTCTTCCAGTCTTTGTTTTAATCTTGCAAAGAAACTCCTGACACTTTCTAATAGAATTCCAAAGTGATAACAACTTTATTGGTATTAGGCCCATGGTTTAACTATACTGTACCTGTGTTAAAGGAAAGCTCTCTTGCCTTTGGATTTGTGGCAGTACATATACCAATTTAATGGGATTAGAAGCCTGTATACTCTGGCCTTGTTTTGCTTTCTCGACATGTTCGAACTTCTTGAGGAAGTGAAGGACTTCCTCTATGAAGGGCTGTGCTTACTTCATTTCTTTGTGCTCCAAATACTGAGACAGCAAGTTCCTCGGGACATCTGTTCTTTGTTCGCTTTAGGTTTATTTATGACATGCATCTGCCTGCCTTTTCCTCTCTGCATTCAGTACTAAGAAGAAAAAAGAAAGGTAAAAAAAAAAAAAAAAAAGAAAGAAACTCTCGGTGCTGCTACAAAACCATATCCCCTAGTCTTTATTCAGAGATAGACTTGACACTTTAAGGCACAGTTTCACACTAAATTAAATTACAGGGTGCAGTGCCAGGAAGTGTATCTGAGCATCAGCAGGGAAAATATCCTCCTCACCACCATCCTCTTGGACTTGGAAAGAGCTGAGCTGCTTTCTTTTCTTTTTTTTTTTTTTTTTAGACTATAAGAAGTAAGCCATATACCATTATAGCCAAACATTTTCTGACCTTATGGTCTTCACCAGGCCAGAGACATTTAAAAGTTTTATTTTCTGGCTATTTAAGCCTGAGTTTTTGTCTAAGTTTTTCCTGTAACTTAATGTGCCACATTTCTTGTTTCCATACAGGCCATGTGAATTCCCACAAGTGCTAAGTACTCATGTATTGCTTGCAAAATTGTGCAAAACCAGTGCTTAAACAGGATGGGGCCCCAAGATACTTTGGGTAGGATCAGGCTGTATTGGTGATGTCCTGCAGCACCCCACAGGACATGGATTGAAAAGTGGCAAAAACTTCCTTATTGTGTATCCTGAAAAATCTGCACTTGAAAAACCACCTTTTTTTTTTTTTTTTTTTTTTTCTGAAATAGACATGCCAAAGCACGATTTGTGATCCCAGAGTTGGTTGCTAGGTTTAAACTCTCTCTCACTCCAAATTAAACTTGTCCTTTAAGGTTCCTCTGTGGTCAGGGGTGATGGATTCATCCCACTCAAGAGGAATGGTCTGAAATAAGGATTGTTCTCTCTCTCCAGAGATTCTTCCCTCCTTCATTCAGAGGTAGCCCAAGCAGTATGCTGAGGCTAGCTGACTATATATTAGATGCTTATTTAGACAAGCTATATCCTAACATGAGCAAACAAAAGTTGTTCTCAGCTAAAAGTCAAGGTACCCAGACAATGACCAGGTTAATACAGAGACACTTGCAACAGTTCCTCAAAACATTCCATAGCACAAAACCACATGTGGGACTTCTTAAATGTTGAATGGTGCTTCTGTCTTTAATACAAGTGACAGTTTTTACTAGTTACAACTATTTGCTGATTCTTAGTATAACATGAGAAGATGCAATGGAAGAAGGGAGAGTGATTATAGCATTTAAATGTGACCTTCAAAAGGAGGAGATTAATCTTCTTTTCAGGTCCATTGGGAAAATAAATAATTTTAATTATTTTGTTAAACTAGAGTGAAAATTATTTTGACCAAAAGCCTTGCTGACGTGAAGGGTGACTAAATGCTAAACTAGACTAGAGGCTGTGGAAATCTACCACTAGATGTATGTGAATAAGAGGTTAAACAAACTTTTGGTTTAGTTTATATAAAGAAACAAGATCAGTTGAAGAAAGATGGACTTGCTCCAAAGTTACAGAATGCGTTCCCCAACACTGATCTCTGGGCACTGAAGTCACCTTCCTACTGCTTCTGCAGAGGAAGGAGAGTCAAAGCACGAGTCTGTCTCATAAAGAACTGGGGAGTGACTGATTTGATGACTCTGGACATGGGGGAACTTTTTGCATTGTGCTGAGAATGTGTGAATAAGAGGTTATAACAGAAACCTGAACAGGCACAGCATTACTCAACAAGGACTGATGAAAAGCCATTTGAGTTAATGAGTTACATGACACAAGCCTGGAAAAAGGCAGCCAAGCCCAGTCTGACGTGAATTTGTGAACTTGGTAAAACTCCTTTTAGGATGAATGTAGAATGGCTAAAAAAATGGTAAGAAATATCAAGAAATACAAGGAAAGGAAGTAGCAGTCAGCACGAGAAAGAAGCAATTGGGTGTATAATGTTGTGTCTTGCTTGTTTGTACATCCCTGCAACTCTATCCCCCTATAACCATCTGCATTTGTTGCCTGACTTGTTTGGGATCTGAACAGGGGCTGTATTTTTAGCTTGACTTCCAACATTGTCAGTGCTTGGCTCTGAGTTGCAGAGGCTCTTGCCCTTTCTAATATTCATTGTTTGGAACTGGGAAGCCTTATATAGCCTTGAGTTGGAAGATAATGTGTTCATATTCTACAGTAAAAGGAACTAACTGATTTCCATCCACTTGTTGTAAAAGATTTGGGTAAAGCATTCAAAAAACTCTTCATGTTACTGAGTAGAAACTGGGAAAATTTTTAATTGGTACCACATTTCACAATTTTCTCTAACCTTGTGTCTTTTATAAGTTTATTTTAAAAGGGGATCTACCTGGCATTTGAGATGGGGCTGATGTGGTAAGGGCTGTGGCTCTGTTTGAAAACACCAATTCCTCTCTGCTTACTGTAGAGGGAGCTGAGAGGGCCAGCTTGGATTATATTTTCATCTTTCTACCTGCTGACATTAGATTAGAAGAATCTGTGTCTGTGTCAGTAGTGAAATCAAACCACGAGGAGAGAAAGTGCCAGAAAGCAGATCCAGTCAGTATAGAATGGAAAAGCTTAGCTAGCTTTAAGGAAATACCTATGAGATAGTGTGGTTTAACACTGCTTCGGCAAGTGAAACACCGACTTCGAGGTTCCAAAGAAACGCCTACTGGGGGTCACATCTATGAAACAATTCCCAGAGCTGGATAAATCTTGCTGCATTTGTTCTCATAAAGGCCAGCAGAGTATTCTCTGAACATGTCAGAAATACCAGGCCTTTCTTTCCGCTTTTGACTGCCACTTGTGAGAAATGGTTGGTTTAATAGCAGTCATCCAAGAGAGAGTTCTTGGCCAAGAATTCCGCATGGAGGGATGCATACTGTGGTTCAGACTCATAACCTGGAGCCTAAGTGCACCAGAAATCACAAGTGTCTAAGGTTAAAAACACTGTTCCTTTGCCTGTGTGGACAATGGAAAGAGCAAGAATCACCTACAGAATGGAGATACCCCTGCTTGTTTATTGAGTAGGCTGTCTGGGACACCTTGGGAGTGTTTGGGTGGGCACCTTGTCCTGTACTACTACTACAAATAGGACTTTTGCCACAGAATAAGTGGAAATAGATCCTTATCTTATGAACCTGTATTTGCACAGAGATCAGGAGCAAAGCTGTGCTTACCTATCATAAAAGCAATTTTCTTGTAGACAGTGTGAATTTGCACATGTTCTAGATATAGACAGTTTTGAAACTAATCAAGTGTTTAGTTGAGATCTGTTTCATAAATCCTTTTGTGTCATATGATACTACTATTGATCCTATGTGTTTACTTTCACTTTATACTGTTGGCTCTGTTTATTGCATTTTATTAAAGTTCATCACATGGGCTATTTTTAAGTCTTGTTGTGAGAAGGATGAATTCCAACACGTGGAGTAACCTAAATAAGTATACTGAAAAGTAACTGAAAGCTTCTATACTCAGAAGTGCCTTATTTGAATTTCTTATGTGGGAGTATTTGCTTGCAAAATACAGGATATTGATGATCAAACATGCAATTAACTGAAAGGGTTCTGTGTCATTTTACTAAACAAAAGTATATTGCATAAAAGCTCTGGCAGTTTATTTTTTACCTCTTTTTTCACTCATTTAAATGTATAAATACATATGTTTCAGTACGCTTTTACTATAAGTTGACTAAATGTAGTCACACATTTGTTAAAGGAAAAAGATCAGCTTTCAATTACTTAAAAGCTCAGAGAACTGCTGATAAAAATTGCTTCATCTGTGCAAACTGATCTGCCCATATGTTATATTATACTAGTTCATTTCTATATTGTAGTCACAGGGTCATTGAAAACATCCTATCAGATCTCCTGTGCAGTGTAGCCAATTGGTCAGCTTGCATTTAGAGTCAAGTCTGTAGTGTGTATAAGAGCTTGAAAGCATCTCAAAAGACATCTCATTCACTTATAAAGACTGATGGAAGGATATTCTGCCTTAATATCACCACCCTGTCAAATTTCAGAAATGCTTTTAGGTTATCATCATCCCTCTGTGCCAGCCATCCAGCTTTCTAGTGCACCTGTTTCTCTTTTTTTTATTTTTAATTTTTTTTTCCCCCAGGCTCCTCACAAGTGTCTGCATTCACAGTTTTTGTGTGTCTGTTTGTATTTTACTCTGCCATCTGACACCCTGTTTCTTTGCTGGGATGTACCTCTGCAGTCCCAGTCTTCCACATTTCCTGTTCAGTTGTCATTTTTATCCTACCCTCTACTCCCAAACACAGAGTTACCTTTGTGCTCTTGACATCTCTAGCAGATGTCTTCATCTGACCTGAGTGCTCCCCAGCACCTGTTAGCCTTCCCCCAAATCCTGTTTGAAATAATGCCTTCCCTTTGCAATTCCATCCATTTTCTTGAGTAAATTGGCTCCACGGCACTAAGTAATCCTTTTCTTATATGATCATTTTTGTCTTTATTCCTATCTTACCCAGTATTCAGGAAGAATAATCCTCCTTTTACATATCTTTTGCAAACACTGGGCTTTCCTCACCCAATACTGCAAGGTGTAGTGATGCAGAGCAGTTCAGGATGAGACTTGTGTGGCAATTTCAGTCCTAATGACTCTGAAGTCATGCTTGCATAAAGAGCTGTATTCTGTACAATGCCTTGCAAGAATAAACTGCATTAGTACCTCACTGATGAATTACAGACATGTAAGGTTGAACTGGTATGTAGAATTGAAGTGGTTCAAGATAGGATTTAATAACACAGAAGTCTAAAATTTGAACCATATTTGTGATAATCAAAGCATCATTCCAATGATCTTTTAACTCCTCAGCCATATGTGAGATACAAGACTGTGGTCATTAGCAGAGATATGTGCATCTCTGGAAAGATACCCTTCAAACTTGTGAGGCATTGAGTTTCCCCTGGCAAGTGAGGTCTAAGGGCAGAAGATGCTGAATCAGTGATGCTGAATTGCTGCATCTGATTGGGGCAAATACTCTTTTGTAGGCACACAGGTGACACATAAAACAAGAATGTGACCTATTGTTGATTTTTCCTAGCTTTTCTATATGACAGTGACCCAACCTGCTGCACCTCCTAGTGGCACACAACCCAAATTCTGACGCACAAAAATGGATTGCCATTTATTAGAGAGTGCCCTCATCTGCTGCTTTTCACCTATTCCCACCCCAATGTGAATTAATGTCTCTACTCTGTACCGTGTACAGAGTACTCATGTACTCATATCTGTACCATGCTGCAGATATTTGAAGTGTTGTGCAGAAATATTCAAGCTGGTCCCATATAAAATTTGCTGAGATTCAGTTTGTTTATTTAACTGATCTTCAACCCTCACAATCTTGTGTCACATCAACAAGGCATGATTTTCTGCTTGGGAACTGGTGACATAGGCAGCAGCTTAACACATGGAGTAAACTATTTGCTCTGTTTAAAAGTGAAGAAAACTTTTCTCTTTGAACTGTGAGGTGTGAACATTTCTTTTAAGAAACGCCTGGTTTGTTTTTTTCTTTAAGAAGGAAGAGAATACCTCATCCAGAAACCCATCAAAAATTCTTCCCAAGATGTGCAAAATGTGGTCTCTGCTAAAATCTAGCAGGTGTATTTGAATTTAAAGAGTTTTCATTTTGAAACTTATTTCTTGTTAATCAGCACTGCAAAAGTACAACAAGGTGTAAAATTTAGCATGGTGGGATCCAGATGTTTTCTGGGCTATTCCCCTTTTTCTTTCTTTCATTCATTCACAGATCACCTTGCCCTGTCTATGAGTTGTGCCATTAGGCAGTGACTATACTTGGCTTTTGATTCTTGGTAACACATTGTATGAACAATATTTTTGTTTTGCTTGCTTTACATATGGGCAGAGACCATTTAACACAGTGTAAAAGTACAGAGGGAAAGTGTAGGAAAACGCTCAGGGCAGTAGCTGAACTCCTCTCTGAGCTGTGGCCATTTTCACTGCCTGCATGGCCACCTCTCTGTACGATGGGGCAGCCTACACCACATCTGTTCAGGACCTGCAACTGCATTAACCTCGGGATTATGACATCAAGAATGGCATTTGTACAATTAAAAATGTTATCTCACAGGGCAGCCCTTGTTGCCCTCAGCCACCTTTGGGTAAATTGTGCTGTAGAAAGGTTAAAAAAAGCTGCTGGAACTAATCCTTTTGATGAAATCTTTAACAAGTATGTCAAGCTCTTCTGATCTCGGCCCTGGCAGAGTATAGTTGTAGTTAATGTCCCCGGCTCTAACTCACCATCTAAGACCCTCTTTCCTGCCGTGTGTTTTCTTCATCAGTTTGTATTTCTGCCAGTCAGTGTCACAAAGCACTTCCTGCTTCATCCCCGCCTGACGGGGTTAAGCCACGCTGATGGTCTGCAGTTGTGTGCAGCTTCATTTTTCATAGATTCTTTCTGATAACCATAACATGAACTCTGGAGTATGTGTTAGGAACTGAAAACAGGCCAAGTGTTTTGTATTAGAGCCTGTATTCCCACATTCACCAATTCTCCAAGGGTTGCATCAGTGACATGTATGAGGAAAAAAAAGGCTGGGACTAAAATCAATTTTCTCCCCTCTTGCCTACATGAAACAAAATTAAAAGCACAATGAGCCTTATTCTTTTTTCATTTACTGCTGAAATTCCTCTGCCGTCTGTGAAGCAACTCTTGTTACACCACTGTAACTGGAAGTAGAATCAACCCCAGTATCTGCTGCAGATGTTTACACCTTCAAAAACCAGAAGCACACAGTTTCTCTATCTAATAATTTTTTAAAAAGCCAGTAAACATTTTATCTTTATGGATGGAGCTAGACCCCCGGAGAACTGATTAACCAAAACTTGTAACTTTCTCTAAATGAACAATTTGATACTCCCTTATACATGACCGCCTTTCAATATCCTGGTGTGTATTGTGACCCTAAGCTGTCAGTTTAATGCCTGTGTTAGCACAGATCAAAGGAGAACAGAAACAAAATATAAAAATACAGCAATAAATAACCTAGTGTGCTTTCTTATCTCTAGTGAACATTTTATAGTGGGCTGCTTTATTTGCTTGATATTACAGAGTCATCTTTACTTCCGCTGAAATAAACTGGGGTGAAAAGCCACAATAATCCTTCAGATAAAATGGAAAAAGTTATTTATGCTTGTGCTATTCATAGATGTCTCTTCTTAGAAACCGGCCAATTGTGGTTTTGTTTTTTTCTGCAGCATCCGCTTTTCTCCTTGAGATCTCACAACCTTTTTATTTTTAATTTAAAAAAAAATTAACCATGATGCAGACCCATGCTAAAAATTCTGCCATCCTGACTGTCAAAGAGATTTCCTGTGGTCTGGTTTTGGCTGTGCACTCAGCCATTGCACTGTATATCAGGTATTTGTTTAAAAAGTAAACAGCTACAGTCATCATCAGCGTAAAAATTAACCCGTGACATGCAGGACTTTTCACTTTCTTAGCGTCTAGCCATGAGCCACCTGAAGACTTGCTGAAAGCTGGAGAGCCAAGAGGCTGAATGCATCTGAGGGAGGTTGTTGCCGTGAGAAAAGCAAGCCAAGTGTCATCATCTGAATGTTAAACAGGGGTAACCATGGATTTGTTCATGTGATTTGGTCCCTTTACGCTACTCAGAGAAAGGGATGAAGGAAATGCTGCTGAGGCCCTTACAGCTGGGGACAGAAGGGGACAGTCCCTCCCTCCCTGCCAGCACCAGTCTGTGTAGGTCCCACATGCATGATTGAAATAGATCAGGTTCATTTTCTAAGAACAGATCAGCTATGGACTATTTCTCAGTATTGTTTGAAGAATAATTGTAGTTTCACAAGTTATTTTTCACAGTAATGTGTGAAGAAAAGGCTAAATTATCCTAAATAAGGCTATATATAAAGGATGCAAGGGTGTGAATAAACATTTTCCAATAGTAGGTGCCTTCTGACTTAAGAACGTAAATAGTTTTTGGGTGTTTTTTTCCCTCTGCTGCAATTTTCACTTAAGGTGCCTAGTCCTGTTTTAAACATCAGATCACTGTCTGGCTCAATCTCTCAGTTCCTAAGTATTAAAAATGTTTTTGATGCTTGCCAAGAATGCTATATGAGTGAGTAATGTGATTTGACTTACTGAAAAGGTTCTAATGCAACATTAATTTAATGTAACAAACCACTTGTGGAGCAGAAATACAGCTCTTTTTAAAAGCTGGTGAGATACCATACTATAATGTTGCAACCCTAAAGATTTGCACTGCATTAATTTTAGGTTGCCTATCTAAATTTGGGCAGTATAGAGATTCATCTGAATAATTATTTGCTTTAAGAATGAATCAGAATTTATATTTCCTGCATTAGACTGTACTTTTAAAGCAAGCGTCATTGGAGATAAACACCTCTGTTTGCAGCAGCAATGTATTTTAACACATCTTGCAGAAACTACCTGTTTTTTGTGATTCAGAAAACAAAATACTGATAAATTATGTAGAGGTCCACAGGGTTTTATCAAAAAACAAACCTAGGGCTATACAACTAAATTCTTTACACACAAACAAATAAACCAAGGCATGTTACAGGGTAATATGGAATAGGTCTCATCCAACTTTAGCTCCTCAAGTTAAGCCTCCAGGCACGCATGCTTCTAGCGGACTATATACCGCATCTTTAGGCTGACAGTAAATGCTGCTCTCAGAGTAGTGGCAGTGCCTGGTTCTAGAAGGGCTTGTGAAAGCACTTCATGTTTGCGGGTCCTTTATGGGATGTGACATGAAATCACTTTCTAAGCTGGAGCCATGTATTTCCAGTGCTGATAATGATGCCACTTCAAGTCTCTCATTTCTCATATTAAGTGGATCCGTTATTTGGCTCTCTGACCTTCCAGTTCCAGGAATGCCCTGGGTGGTTTTTTTTTTTTTTTTTTTTTTTTTTTTTTTTTTTTTTTTTTTTTTTTTTTTTTTTTTTTTTTTTTTTTTTTTTTTTCCTGAAGCTGTATTTCTTTTTGGGCAGACTATGAAGTGGATTGATTTCTCTAAGGAACATGAATAAAGTTTGTTTTTCTTAAATTCCTGGCAAACAAGTTGATGAAATCCATATGGATCACAAAGTCTGAAGCTTGAGTACAATGTTCCTTGCGTGAGCAAACACTTGTCTTTTAAAATAGACGACTTTTAGCTGTGGGGATTATATATACATATTTGAGATCCGTTCTGTGAGCCATCAGCTTGACTTCAAAAACATAAGACAGGAGACATAAGACTGCTTCTGAAGGTGTTTTCCTTCTTCCTCCTGTTAAGCATACATGCTTTTCAGATAAAGGTTTTTAATTTGAATTTTTCATCATATCTTATAATTAAAGAAAAATTGTTTAAAAAGTGGTTTGAAGCTTTCATTTTAAACCTTACTCTTTCTCAGCCCAAATGGCTCAGAGGTTTGACCTTATTGTTACTATTGTCAAAATCCTTTTAACATACACACACATGTACACACACACACATATCATGTGTCTCTGACCTTGGCCAAGCTGCAGATGCTCCAGTCTACTGGGGTTTTGAACCAATCTCTTTTCAATATGTCCTGTGCACATCTCCATGCCCCAGCATGTCTCCAGCCACACCTTCTTGGCACCAGTCTATCTGACACATCCTCAAGTGCAGGCTAGGATAGGAAAGCATCTTTGAGGGCAAGTGCTTTGAAAGGCTGCAGGGAAGTTTCTTTCTCATATGTCCCAGGCTGCTCAAAGTAAAGGTAGACCTTCCCTCCTTTGGAAAAGAAAGGGGGCAACCAGCTTAGTTGCTTGTTTGTGAAATGAATAGCAGTGAAATGAATCATCAGTTAGCAGAGCTCTTCTGTATGTCCTTAAAATCTGTATGGTGCTCTCTTATCCCTGTCTGTACATGAAACGTAGCCACTTCAGATGCTAAACCCTATGGCTATGCCACAAATGGGGGATTATGGTCTTCCACCACTGCACCCTCTTTGGTTCCCCTCAAAACCTTTCCTGGGGTCTTCCACACCAACCAGATACTTCACAATGCACAACCTTCCTTCTTTTAGGGCAGGAAGAAACTGAGATGTTTAGTTGTATTCTCTACTGTCTTATCTCCTCACCTCCTCAAAAGGCAGGAGAAATAGCAACAGCCTTGGAGTTCCAGAAGTGTGAGATGAAAGCACTGGTGGGTGAGTGAGCAGTACAACTGGGAGACAACAAAGTGAGATAGCTGTATTTGGGTGTCTTGGAAGGTGAGGATAGTTTTGGTGTGTGCCTTTAAGGGGGCTGGGTAGGGTTGGGCAGCTGCCCTTGCACCTGGGGGTTGGAGGTTGCTCCTGGCTACCTGTGGTGACCCTACACAGTAGTGTAAAATTATCAGCTGATCTGCAAAATAAAGCATAAGCTTTATTGTTTAAAGCCTCAGAAACCTTTAAAATTCTTTGAGAGGAGAACAAAAGCAATTAGCGAAATATGTTGTTAGAACTGAGGCAGTTTCCCCTGATTTTTTCTTAAATGTTTTTTTTGAAGTGGAGGGAACAGTGTGTAGTAAAAAAAAATAATAATAGTGAAAAGTTTTCCTTGGCAAAAAGAAAGCATTTTGAAAGCAGCTGAAGATGAAATGTCAAGGCAGCTGCTGGATTGCAGTCTCCATGGCAATCATAACACAACACTTTGATTAGTTAGGCACATGGCGGAGTCTCTGGATAAGAGTCTGGGGGTGGTGGTGAAGGTCAGGTTATTGTTTTTTAAGGACTTTTTAAAAAATCAGCACAGAGAAGGACCTTTCCTTTTTAAAGAACGGAGTATATCAAGTTTTCTCTTCACATGCATTTGTACACACATTTTGGCACTTAAGAAAAATCTTAAAATTGGTAGCAGTCATAAGCTTTTTGCTAATATAATTCTTGCAGAATAGAAGGATGATTCCCTTATTATGGAGTTGAAGCATCTTTTGTCTTTCATGTATTTATATGGAACAAGGAGGTATTTTATTCACATATTTTCTTGTGGGGCCAAGAAACCAGAAAGGCTGTGGTGTGGATTCAGGAGAAAAAGCATGTGTTTGGACACTGCATCACCCCATACAGGCACATCCAAACTACTTGCCAAATGAGCTGGGTTCACCTGTGTCTCCATGCAGAGTTTTGACAGTGGCATGAACTGAACATGTTGGAGGCAAGGCAGAGCTTCCTCTCCTTTTGCTCCTGCTCTCCTCGACTTCCCAAAAAGCAGAACTGAGCCTTAAATACTGTGTTATTGGTTAGAAGTGGACAGTCTTTCCAGTCCATGTCTCAAAAGGAAAGAAGGAGGGTTATTCAGCTTTGAAGTAAAGATGTGGCTTCCCAGCTTCAGTAGTGGGTTTAGGAGTGGTAAAATCTCCTGGTGGAGCTGGATGAGGTTCTCATGAACATGCTGCCTCACTGCAAACAAGGACATTTCAACTCTGTAGTTGTGTGTTCTCTTCAGACCTTTTGCCAGTTATGTTTGACTAGCAATGGGGAGGAGGGTTGTGTGTGTGCAGGGACACATGGGACTGGCTCCTGTGACATGTGTACACAGCATGGTTCACCTCTGAGGTGACGCTGTAAGGACACATTACCAACACAAACAGCACAAATAATATTGCATATTTCAAAGTGATGAAATATGTGAATTACATTGAATGACACATCACCTGTTTATCCCTCTTTCTTTAAAAAAACCCACACAAATCAAGATCAACTTGTGTTAGTTTTTTGTCGATTTTTCTTTTTTCTTTCTTTTTTTGTGGGAAAGCTTGAACAGGAAGGACAGTACCAAATCTTGTAATATGTTTCCCCAGGATAGGTTTTCTTACCTCTTTTAGAGCTGCTGCTAATTCTGTGCAGTGCTGTTCTGCATTCTTACAAGTCAGGGGTGTTAAAATCAATCCCTTCTTCATTTTGCTTGTCAATTAAAAATCTCCTCTTGCCTTTTTGAATTCAAGGGTTAATCCCTTTCTTTCCCTGGCACATGTTTTTCTGTGTGGGAGCCAGCTTCCTCCACTGTCACTTGGCACCATGGCATCTTCAACACCCTCATCCTGGGGAGCCGTATCCCCAGAGCAGCCCCTTGACTGTGCAGAAACTTATCTGGTCTGACTTCATGGATCAGGTTGCAGGGCAGAGATCTCAGCACACAGCCAGGAAGTCATTTCAGGCTGAAAAGTAATGCAGCAATGTAAAGTAATGCCTAAACAAACCCACAAAATCTAGAAGGGAAGAAAGTCCTGTAATTGCCCTGAGCTTTGCTAATTGTGAGACCTCCAGCTCTGATAAAGGAAATTGATTTCATCAGTTGTCAGTCATCCTCCTTTTTTTTTTTTTAATGATCAGAAGTTCACATCTCCTCCAGGCGGGGCAAAGTCCTGCTTTGCTCTGCTCCTCTCTTGTCATGCCGAAAGCCTTGGCTATGGCCAACCCTTACATGTTAGGCAGAGAATTTTCTCTCTCCCTGGTGGTTTCTCTTGCTGGGATCACGCTGAGACAGGTCCCTGTCCTGACAACATCACTTGGAAGTTTCTTATTAAGCTTGTTCCTTCAGCCCTTCATTTATTAACTAATTAATATATCTGACTTCTAGGGCAGAATTTGTCTGTGCTGGGTTTGAACTGGTTTCTGCTAAATACAGCTGGGCACCTTGAGAGAGTGTTATTAACTATGATAGGTAGTATAAAAATGCAAGACAATGCTGACTGTTTCTTAGAAAAAAAGGGGCATGCTTATTTCAAATTTACATGAAATTCAAACAAGCCATATTGCCAGTGAAGTTGTTTTGTTTGACAACACACTAGGGAATGTTCCTTGCCACCTCTCCTTCACTCTAGTGCAAAGCTGACTCTTAAAAGAGCCATCGAAAGATGGAATTTTATCAGAAGGGAACTTGAATTTTGCTGGCTACATATCCATCAGCTCTTGCTTGTTAGAGTTTCAGTTTCAGATAGATGTGTATTGACAAGCCTTGGTACTGCTCTTGGAAAAATGAGAGAGCTCTTAAAAATAATAAAAAAAAAAAATTGAAAACCAGAACAGGCACATCCTCCTCCCTCTTCATTCTAAGCAAATTATTCTGGCAATGCTGTTCCAGCTGACAGGATGTGTACAGAGGAAAAAGCTGTACTGGACTTTCAAACTGTCAGCACTGCAGCACTGAACTTTATTCTCAGTAGAAAATAATTATTTTAGAATTTGCTGAAGGAACATTGGTGGGGAAAATAAATTTTTGGGGGA
The DNA here is from genome assembly GCF_026979565.1 of Vidua chalybeata. Lineage (NCBI taxonomy): Eukaryota > Metazoa > Chordata > Aves > Passeriformes > Viduidae > Vidua > Vidua chalybeata. The sequence goes on along the minus strand of NC_071531.1, from coordinate 47,716,937 downwards.
TCAGATGAGAGGTTTTCCTTAAATGCTGAGGGATTTTTTTTTTCCTCTTTCTGTTTACTGTATTCAGATTTGGACACCTGCAGTAGTGCACATGAACCCATTCCTGAGCTCTGGCAGAAAAGCTGGTACTGTGACATACAAGTGCTGCATTTAATCAGTGTTCCCAGGAAGTGATTGTTCTGAAGGGACAATACAGGAGACAGCATTGCAGTTTCTGTCAGAACTGTCTTGCCCCACAGTCACTACCTGAGCATTGCTCATGACTTGAGGCAATGTCAGCAGTGCTGGAGTCCAGCTGCCATGCAGATAGTCAGAAGTCAGGGAACAGAAATGTCAGCCATTACCATTGCTGGATAACTCTGGGTTGAATTATTATTTATTAGGGTTTTTTAGATACAATTGACACAGATATAGCTTGAGTTAGATGTGCTAAAAAGTAGTAAGTGAGAAATTAACAGCCACTTCCAAACTCTTTTATTTTCATCTGCACTTTGGGATATGTGGCACAATTCCACCTCTTTATAAGGTTCATGTGGGACTTCCCTCTGTACTGTGTATGTTAAAGGTCTTTGTTCTGTTATAAAATCTTGAAGCTGTGTGAAGCAAGTGCAGTGTGTGAGTGCAGGCAGCTTGCTGTGACTCTGCCTCTCTGGAAGCACCACCTCTGACAGGCGCAAAGCCTGCTGTCCGTTTGAGGACTGTCTGCAGGGGAAAGTAGATATTTTTAGAGGCACCCTCCAGTCGTGATTCATTCATTGCCAGTTTATCTCCACGTTTAAACAATAATCAAGCTCTTCCCGTCTCAGTTGGTGATTCACAGTAATTTTGTCCTATACTGGCTCTAGATTAGATGAAGGCAGCTGCGTACATTTGATCAGACTCTCACATCAGCTGAATTCCGACAGGCTGGCACTGTCCTGCTTTAGCACCGTCCTTCATGCATACAAATGTTCTGGCATGAAGATTTCCTAAATGACATGGCTGAGGCTGGCCAGCACGGGAACTCTGCTACTGCAGAGAATGAATAAGTGCCTGCCTATGAGGTTCAGGCTATTTTGTTTCCCATTTAAGTTGCTGCACTGGAAATGTGATACATGCAGTTAATCTTCAATCAGCAATCTCAGACATTATAGATCCGCTTATACCTTGTGATGAATTACTTCAGTATCTGGAAAATATTAAATAACATTTTTTGTTGACATGGAAGTGTGACCTGAAGGCTGCAGCTGGTCCCAGTGTTTGGTGCTGTTTGTGTCCTGCTGTCTGGCTCTTCCTCCCTCTGTTCTCTCGCTATTGAGACTCAGCTGGTTTATGTCCATCACAATCAGTGGAAGGACATTTCCAAGCTGGTAATTGCTGAGAGGATCCGGTGCTGATGGCTTCTGGAGCTGCCAATCTGGGGAGCAGCCTTTGGCTCCTGCTGCATACAGTATGTCTGCAGTTTGACCATTTATCTCACTTTACATACTTGAACTGAAAGAAAGGTTTGTGCAAGCACTTGCTGCTCATTCCTTGGGATGTCTTTCTCCCCCTCATCTCCTCCCTCCTGCTCTTGTGTGTTATCAGCTATTGCAACAGCACCAAACTGTGTCAAATAAGGTGAATGCTGTTGTCAAGTTCAGAGGTAATGCTTCACAGTGACTCCATTCAGAGTCGGGTGGGGACTTTGAAATAATTACAGGTTCACCATCACGGGAAAAGAAACAATTATACTGTTTATATACTGGCTACATTCTGAATGTTGAAGGCCCAGACTGTTTAACTGTGATCTGTAAATGCAGTTGCAGAAAATCTATTTTGGCATTTTCAAATGCATTTCTAAGCTCAAAAGCTGGTGAAAACTCTCTGTTAAGGAGACTCAGAAGGTGGAAGAACAAAGAAATCAGCCTACTGATGTAGGTGATTGAATTGTTTCATTTAAGGTGTCAGATGATAAAAATGTTGAGTGGGATTCAGTCTGCAAAACCCTGCCTATGCTGTGACTTACGTTCCTAAAAGTCACTCAATTTCCAGTTTTGCTTAATCCTGTAGACATCTAAAATTCAGTGAGCCATTAAACCTTACTACCTCTTTGAAATTGTCACTCTCCTCTTTTGATTCACCTTTGAACACTCAGATTGCTGTTGCTAGGAAATGAGTGTCTGTCTGTCATCTAAAGCAGTTTGGGATTCAAGATGAGGAGGACAGGCACTTAAACACTGCCCAAGCCCCTTGGAGAAGAAAATGAAAAATGGGATTTCGTCAAACCACTGATTACTTTCTTTTAACACAATGGCAATGCCCATGTGCTGCTGGTTAGCGCAGTGTCTCACATGCTGACAGAAGGAGGGAGATGCTGGGTGGTTAGCACACTGACAGAAAATTGACAACAGAACATAAATGCTCTTTAGCATCTTTCATCCAAACAGCCTGTGGAGCCCTTAGAGCTTTTAGTGGAACCCAGCTGGACACAGCTAACTGCAGTGTGCATCTCCTTTCTATTAGATTATCAGTGGATAAACAACCAAAACTGACTTGGGAATCAGGATTGTAGGTGTCTATTCTTTCTCTTTTAGATTCTCAAATTTTTTACTAAGTTGGACAGAAATTGTACTGAAGAAAGCTCCTGAAATGCCAATGTTGCCCCTTCCCTTCCCTTCCCTTCCCTTCCCTTCCCTTCCCTTCCCTTCCCTTCCCTTCCCTTCCCTTCCCTTCCCTTCCCTTCCCTTCCCTTCCCTTCCCTTCCCTTCCCTTCCCTTCCCTTCCCTTCCCTTCCCTTCCCTTCCCTTCCCTTCCCTTCCCTTCCCTTCCCTTCCCTTCCCTTCCCTTCCCTTCCCTTCCCTTCCCTTCCCTTCCCTTCCCTTCCCTTCCCTTCCCTTCCCTTCCCTTCCCTTCCCTTCCCTTCCCTTCCCTTCCCTTCCCTTCCCTTCCCTTCCCTTCCCTTCCCTTCCCTTCCCTTCCCTTCCCTTCCCTTCCCTTCCCTTCCCTCAGCTGCTCACCATGTGCAGGGAGGAATGTTGTCTTCCTGCTCTGACATTCTCTTTGTTTAACTCAGCTGTTGGTCAAGACTGCTCACATCCGTTTGCTTCTCAGGCTCCATGGAGACTGAGTATAAATCCAGAGTGAGGTGACAAAGACCTCATAAAAAGGTGTGTTTGCTTCCAGACAGATATTGAGAAATATCTCATAGTTAGCCACCAGATAAGTGGAAGTAAACATCCTTCTGACTCTGTGGGATAAAGTTCACAATAATCCCTCTTGTTTCTTATCTTATGCCTTCAATGAGACATCATTGAAGACATCAGACAGAAAGAATTGAAGCAAAACCCCACATCCTATTTTTCTCCTCACCATTTTCATCATAGGTCTACTGCATCAGGTCTGTACTAGATGCAGGATGGAGAACATTACTCTCTTCTTTACAAAAGACTGGGTTTAAATAACTGTAATACTGATCTGTGGAGAAGACTTAGTCTATGTCAGACTCCTCTGTCTGTCTATGTTTGGGTCCACAAACAAATCATGTGCCATGGTATTTGGAGGAGGAAGGAAAAATGGAAGGCGTAGGTCTTTTTCCCTCCCTTGCACTCTGTGCCTAGGTTTGCAGAACTCAGCTTTGCAAGCATGGGCCCCAGAAGGAAGGAGATCAGCTCAGTGCCATGTCTGGTCTGCCTCTGGAAATCCATTTCTGATTCAGTTCCTTGCACTTGGACAAAAAGAAAAAAAAAAAAAAAAGTTTTAGAATGGCTTTCTGGCTCAAAACCGCTCAGTCATTGAAATGTGACAAACCAATATGGAACGTTATTGGTGATTAATTTGACAAATGACAGAAATGATTGGTGGCACTATCAATTTCTAATTACTATTCAATTATATGTCTTAAAAAATCTTACCTAAAGCATATTCTTAAAGGGAAAGCTTTTCAAAACAATAGGACAAAATGTGTGCAAAGCCTTTTTGTGCTGTCTTTTTAGCAGTGTCTTTTTAGGGCTGCAGGTGACTTCAAATAGAACATGACAGCAAATCAGCCAGCAAAGGATCAATGACAGCTAAACTGGTAGGCAGTAAAGCACAGAAATAGCTCACAATTCCATTTTTAAAAAATAATGAAAATATTGTGCTTTATTCCTATTTTCAATTGGGCATGAAAGATGAGAATTCAAGGACTTCCAGTATGATCTAGGACAGCCTTGTTAGACAATTTTATTGACTTTTAATGGAAAATTTTGTTGTTAGGTTTTATAGCAGTAGGTGTTTCAGTAGAGAAAACTTCACAGAGAGAACACTGAGATAATTTCCTACCATCTAAGATTTGCCTGAGGGAGTAGACATTTTTGCATTTATATGCAAAATATAAAAAAATGTAAACATAAATTTTGATAAAAATTATTCTAGGATTTATTCACAAGAAAGCTGAATAAATAGATTTTTAAAAAAGAGACAAGTATCAATCAAGGTTGAAATACTTCTAAATTCAACACTTCTTCCACAGAATTTATTGTATCCAATACTGTCCTTAGGAAAATAATTGTGCATATGTTCTTATCCCAAACCAAATAAATCATTCACACGTAAGACTGTGATATATTTGTCTGTAGGTAGGAAGAATAAACTCCTTAAATGACAACACATTCATAAAACTGCAATGACAACACATTCATAAAACTGCAGTAATGACAAAGGAACTGTAGGAATTGATCTTCCCATTTTCACCAAACAACAGCAGGTAGATTAACCTGTTTGAGCTCCTTGTGGAAACAAACAAAACATATAACATCTTCCCCCTATAAAACTTTGCATTTAATTTTCATTTCCTGGGTAAACATTGGAACTCTGTCTCAAACAGCAGGTGTCCATCGCCTTCCAGCCTTAAGGCCTAAATCCAAATATTTGACTGTTAATGAACACTGGGATGTGAATATGACTGGAACTCCTTTGACCTCAGTGAATGAACACAGAAGCTTAACTAGAGAACAGTCATCCCACAGGACTGAAGCACATGATGATGCTCAAAATGATAAATGGCACCTTATAACAGACCCAAATCACTAATTCTGTAGCAGGTGAAGAAAATAAAAGGCAAATAGTAACAGATGAAGGCAGACTACAGACTTGCCAAGTTCAATTGACAGTAAAAATACTCCTTGGCAGTGACTTTATATGTTAACAGTTCATGCATTGCAAACCTTAGATATCAACAAATATACATACACACACACGCGCACACACATACACACAGACAAAGAAGAGTACAAAAGTTCTTTACCCAGTTTTCTCTCTACTGTGAACAAAGAAATACACTTGCTACATTGGCCTCTCCCTCAGAAATTTATAACCACCATTTCTGATGCAGTTGTATCTGGGGTGAGGATGAGGAAAGGTAAGGTCCTTCAGAATTCCATTAGCTCCTCTGCCACCCCTTGCCTCATGTCACCCTGTCATTGGGGTCTACAGGATGCTAGAACTTCCCTCTCCATGAGAAATACTATGGCATAGATCAGCTACCTGCTACTGATTTCCCCAATACATCCCAAAGCATGATTTTGGGGCAGACCCTGTTTGATATAGTGAAAGCTGCTGTGCTCTGTCACTTGACACAGATTGTGGTCTATCCACCCCTCCAGTTCCTATCATCCCATTATCTTGTTCAGAAGTTAAATGTGCAGTAAATTTGGAGTTTCTTGGAGAGCTATCAATATTTACTTGACAGTGACTTCTCAGAGAAAGTTGGGTAGCCACAAGCTAGAAAGAAAATTGAAGTATGTTCTCTTCAGCTTCCATATTTCTTGAGTTAGGAAATACTCTTTCTCTTCTAAACCAAACATTACTAAATTAAAAGATTCTTGGTCAAGTTCCATAAGTTTCTGCAAATAGATTTTATGTTTTGTTTGACCTGTTCATGATTGCAGCTATGTCCCAAGTACAAAATGGCTGCTTCCCTCAAACTTCTGTTGTACAAGAAACTGAACTGTTGTGGAAGGTCATTTCTGAGCCTGTAGCAGGGATGGTTTGTCTTATATAGATAAGTTTCAGCATTAATTCACATTAATGGTTTCATAAACTTTATTGTCCACTGTCAAAACTATGTTTCTTGCATAAAATTGGTCATTAATATACAGCGTGCACTATGTTCTTCACTGGTCTTTATCATAACTCTTTACATTCCTCCTATACTACATGGATATTTTCTTCTTTAATGCATGCCACAAAAAGCTGAAAAAGTAATTTCTAGCCCATCAAAACAGGACTTTGGACTCCTACCCTAAATATAAGTGCTTAGACTTGCATCTCTAAAGTGTGAGCAGAGAAATAGAAAATGTTACCTGGAAGGTACATTTGCTTTGCTAAATTCTTTAAAATTCAACCAGTGAGAAGACTGATTCTCTGATAACTGCACTCACTGGGTACTCTTGCACTGCACTGGATTTTGATCTACAGTCTAAACCTTATTTGTCTCTAAATCAGAAAGACAAATCCACAAAATATAAAAAAATGTAAACATAAATTTTACAAATTTATGTTTACATAATCAAATTATTAAACAAATCCACAATTAAAATATTTTTATTTTTAAATACAAATAACCAGAATTGAGCATCCAGAATTTCCTTTTCAAGATATTTACTGTTCACATAAACTCTATTCTCAACTCAAATTGTGAAATCTCTGACTGTTCCCTTTATCTTTTTTCACTTAGATTAGTTGGTGCAAGACACACTAAATATTTAATTTGTTTTTCCCTGAATTATAGCATCTCACCTGCTTGACTAAAATAAGTCATCAACACATGGGCTTATAAATAACTTGTAAAACATCCTGTCTGAGAGAATTTCTGATTTAGTCTAGTCAGATTGAATTAAAAAACATTTCTATAGCTCTAAAAATATACATACGCATTGTTTCTTCTGTTACAGATTGTTTATTACACTTGGTACTAAAGTCTACACGCTATACACTAAGAGCTCCAACATGGAATTTTCTTTATAAGAATATATAAGCATATTTATTTTCAGCTCAGTTTTAGACACAATAATATTGGTTAATAACTGCCTAGTTGTGCTTGCTCTCTAAAACATCTCAAGCATTTTCTGTCCTTTGTTATGATAACTGAAAAAATAAATAGTAATAATACTGATTAAATCTGATGCTGATGGGGCTAAATTGTACAATTCAGTAAAACCTTCATGAATACTATTCTCTACATTTTGGAGGTTTAAATCCTCCCTTTTTTTTTTTTCAATTTCCATTATTTCATTCTGGAAAAAAAAATCAAACTAAAACTTGTGTGAAAGTTTGTCTTGATTTTCCCCCACTCTTTCCACTACCAGTCTCTTTGAAACATCAGAATAATTTTCTTCTTGCAAACAGCATGGGCTAATAAAGTTCAAGTCTACCTCCATTCTTATAAGTGTTTTCAACTTGTTCAATGTAATAGCTTTACAGTGTGAGCCCTTGACTAGCTCACACTGTAAAGCTATTATACACTAGCAGGTATCATCTCATGTTTTCATCAAGATAGTACTGATTTTCTTCTAAGAGCACTGAAAATTTTGTGATCTGAGGAAAGAAAAGGGAAAAAGAAGTGCTTGTGGCTCTCTGGTCACAGAAAGAAGCCTGGGAATTTCCAATTCAGCTCCTATTGAAAAAAAAAATCCGTGAGTATGAAAGCTATAACTGGCCATTTAGTTGAAGAATAGCCCAGAATGGTGCAGTGTACTGACAGATCAATAAAACTCTGAGTCACTTGATGGAGAATAATGAACAATTTAAGCTCTTTGAAAATGAATTGGTCACTCCTTCTTGAAAAGGGTTTTTAAGCTGTTCCACTGGCAGTGGAAATGATGAATCTACTGTGTTATAAATATATTTGCTACATTCCTTCTCCTTCATAGCTGTTATTCCTAATGAAATACAAAAATAACAATAGCTAGTAATTATAATTGATTATTCAACAAATTTGTAAATGACCTGGGTTCCCTTTCTACATATCCCTCTGGAAGAAGAGGTAGCCTGTGGTGTGTGTGATTTTGGATTTTGCACACATTTGCTGGATGGATAGGAAGTACAAACTAAATAGCCAGGTTAATAGAGGATTTCCATCATCCTCTATTGGGAAATCCAGATGGAAGATGTGGATAAACAGAGTAAAAGGAAGGACTTAATCACTCGTGGACTCTTCTGAATGTGCAGGGGTGACCCAATATTTCTGCAGCATACATCCTTTGCCTATCATGGCTTTATCCTCATACCAGCCTCGTGGTAGAAAGAAAAGTAGCAGCCATAATTAAAAAGAAGGTGACCTCTCACATCACCAGGTCTTGCAAGGGAAATTTACCAAAGGAGTTATAAAGTTACTGCAGGTAACTTTATAAAGTTAAAATATAAAGCTCCAGCAGGTCCCATGGCATAAGCAGGAAACTTTATGGCAAACATCCATCTGCCATTTAGATGTGTCTTGATGTGCCATGTGCCAGGCAGTTGTAATTGCATTAGTTCAAGTTATGTCATGTCTGGACTTGGAGCTGTTGCCTTTAGTTGCTTTTCTGGTCAACTAGCTCACTGCCATTCATGTCCTTCCTTCCTGGACTATGGAGAAAAGCTGTTTGTAAAATGGTTTCATCTACACTGCTGTGACAAAGAGAGTGATCTCAAACACTGAGGGCCCTGTGAAACTCCTGATTGTGCACACAGCTTAACTGCTTGCTCGCTCCATTTCAAAGTGAGACAGGATCACACAAGTGGTTTAGGGTGGAAGGGAGCCCTTGAGGTCATTGTTGATGAAAAACTAAATAATAGTCAGCAGTACCCTGACAGCCAGGAGGGCCAACCCTGTCCTGGGGTGCGTCAGGCACAGCATCACCAGCCAGGCAAGGGAGGGGATTGTCCCACTCTGCCCTGCACTGGGGCGGCCTCATCTTGAGTATTGTGTGCAGTTTAGGGTGCAGCAATATAAAAAAGACATTAAATTATTAGAGAGTGCTCAAAGGATGGCCATGAGGATGGTGAAGGGCCTTGAGGGGAAGCTCTGTGAGGAGTGACTGAGGTCACTTGGTCTGTTCAGCATGGAGAAAGGGAGACTGAGGGGAGACCTCATTGCAATTACAACTTGTGAGGGGAAGAGGAGGGGCAGACACTGATCTCCTCTCTGTGGTGCCCAGTGACAGAACTCGAGCAAATGATCTGAAGCTGTGTCAGGGGAGGTTTATGTTGGATATTAAAATATTCTTCACCCAGTGGATTGTTGGGCACTGGAACAGGCTCCCCAGAGAAGTGGTTGCAGCACCAGCCTGATAAAGTTCAAGAAGCATTTGGACAATACTCTCAGGCACATGGTGTGACTCTTGAAGATGGTGCAGGACCAGGGGTTGAACTCAATGATCATGATCAGTTCCTTCTAAATCAGCATATTCTATGATTCTATGATCTAGTCCAACCTCTCTACTCAAATACAGTCACCTAGAGCAAACTCTAGGCCAGGAAAATGCCCAGTCAGGTTTTGAATATCTTCAAGGAAACTCCACAACCACTCTGGACCACCTGTTCCAGTGTTTGAACAACTTCAGAGTGAAAAAGTCTTTTTTCTTGCTTTCAAATGGAATTTCAGGTGTGTTAACCTCTGCCCATTGCCACATGTTCTATCACTGGGCACCACTGAGAAGAGTCTGGCTGCCTTTTCTTCACCAATATATCACTATATACTTTAATCACATTTGATAATGTCCACCTCCCCCTGCCTCCGAGCTTTTTCCTCTCCAGCCTAGAGTCCCAGCTCTCTCAGACTACTCTTTTGCTCATTATCTGATTGCTAGGTGCATGCTCTGACTGCAAAATCCATTGTAGTCCAGTTTTGTTCTGTAACCTTTATTGTGTCATTGATGTTTCTAAAGACATTCAGTTTCCAAGTCATACAGGCATAATGGAAGAAAACTATTCCTATATGTATTCTTGGGACTTCTATGGCAGTTTCAGCTACATGCAACTTTATTGGGTAGAGTCATGTACATATTTATAGCAAAACACCAAAAACTAAATTGTCTTTTTGAATGCTTAGTTTTCGGTAGGTCAGGCACAAACTACTGATTTGCTCTTTAGCCTCTCCTGATACCTGAGAACTATAGTAACACAGCCTGTAGAGTCGCCTGTGGACAAGTAAGGATTGAGGTTCCTACATTTTGTTCCTATTCAATAATCTTTTTGTTGTATCTCAATCCCAGCTTTGAAATGGAATGGTCCCTCTCTTATATCTGTTCCTTCTCTGTTCAGTCAGGCAGGCCATGATGATCCTGACCTTACTGCAGTCCATTTTCTTATCCCAATATAGTGTTCTTTTTTGATGGAATTTCTAGTTTGTTTATTATGAAATGTTAATTTTGTTTAGCAGAATATTGCTGTCTCCTTCCAAAACTCTTCAGATTCCCCAGTTATGGTCCTCAATTGTCTTTCCGCAGGGAAAAAAAGCCTATTTACTTAGACCTTGGCAGCTGTCTTACCATCACAATGTTTACTTTATTTTCAGTACAAAAACTTGTTACCAGATACAACCCAGATGGTGGCTTATTTTTCCAAAAGATAACATGTAATATAGACAAACATGCTGTGATGTCTTTGAGGATAGAAAAATATTTTACATCAATGACGTGTCTCAAAAAATTTACTTTGTGGAGACCATATTATCTTTTTTTACATTTGTGGTCTGTGTCTATACAAGTGAATACATCCATCTTTCCTCTCTACAATGGCCACCCTTTTTTTTTAACACTGAACAGGGAAGAACTTTCTCTCATAGTGTAATGAATGATATTGATCTCCAAATTTATTGCTCACATCCATTGTATAAATTCTCCTTATGGGTATAAAGCCAGCTTTGAAGCATGTCTGACTTTTATTTTTCATTTCTTTAGCTTGGATATTGCTTATAGTATTAGTGCTGTTGTTTCTGACCTTGTGTATCTGTTCAGTTTCAAATTAATGATATTCCCCTGGCTTTCAAGATCTACTGATGTTCTGCTGTGACATAAGCAAATACTCCACTTAAGAGAGGTCATTTAAGGTAGTCTTTTTGTTGCCATCCTTCTTGTCTAAACAATGGAAGTCCTGCTGGGATTTGGACAGTTTTGCAAAGTAATGCTCTGCATTGCAATCCTAGCTTTTCTTTAAAGTGCCAGGGATTTTCTGGGCTTATTGGTCAGTGTGCGTTTAGCATGTAGTGTTTTAGGGATATATGCTAACACAAGGTGCTCAGAAGTAACTTAGTGACGTATGGAAAGTGAACATGGCCTTCTGCAGAGAGGCTAAAGCTGAACAGCATTTCTGGGTACACACTGATCACAGCATTTGTAGCCTGTGGCACCGGGCATAGGCATCAATCTCTGACAATAATGTGTTTCACAGTGTTGCTCATTTATCTACCATGTGTGCTGGTAAAAGGCTGGAAGCCTTCAGGCTCAGTTTCTCAGCAATCCACTTGGTACCTTATCAGCAAGGTGAGCGAAAAGAGAGGAACAGTCAGCTTTTGGGTGCAAACTTTCACAGTCAGCAGGTTCTGAAATCCATGTCTGCTTCTTCACAACTTTGTCAGTGTCATACAATTTCTGAGAAATGTTACTTTTGATCAATCACCTGTCTCCGTCCAAAAGAGCTCCATTAAGCGACTTGTGTCACGGCACATGTATGGTTGTAATTCAGAGTCCTACACATACAACAGGATTTTTTTTAAGGCAGGATTTTCTAGAAACATAGAGTGAAAGTCCATTTCTGTCTCACAAATATGGCAAAAGACCGCTGACATTGGAGTTTAAAACAGACTACCTGTAAAGAAGATAAACAATCCCACAATATACTGTTGTAATGATGATTTGTGGTATGAACTTATCAGGACACTACCTATAGATTTTTGGGTATATTTACACTTATATTTTAATTTTTCATTTTGAAGCAATATTTTAATTTAAGAAAAGCCTTAAATTAAACAAACCAAAAGAAAAAGATAGAAAAAAAGGATGTGAAATTATTTAAACTATCAAAATACCTTTCATTTGGAATTGAAATATTTTATGCTAATCAAAAAATCTGCTTTCAAAATTTTGGTTGGTTATTTTGCAAAAAAAATGTCTTAACTTGATTATTTATTTCTTTTGGAACTGTTCTCACTTTTCAATTCTCTGTTCTTTTTTATTATTCTACTAAACAAAAATATGAATATTCATATGGTTCTTTTCTGAGATGTTAATTCTCTGTGTATGTTCCAGTCCTAACCAGAAAAGGCTGAGATTGCAGCTTTCACTAGGAAAATGCTCATACTACAAAAAGTTACTAGGAAGTCCTTATTTTTTAGTTATTATGTGAAGCCATTGAAAGAAAACTGAAAGCTATTAAGACCAAAAAAAAAAAAAAATCCAGCAATTACAACCAGTTCTTCTTCTCTTTTATGTCAATATATTTTCCTAAGGATGTCTTCCTTTTCAGAACAATCCATATTGATAACTCACTCTTTTGCATACCAAAAGTGTTAACAGGGATATACTGTTCATTTTCAATTCCAGATGTCAAAGCATTTGTTGCTTCTCTTTCCAGCCTTAAGAAATGTTTCTATACCTAAAGGCTTGTCTACATCAATAATTGATATTAACTCTGCCTTAAATAATACCATACCTGTACTTTTTTGTATTAGCATTACAACAAAATACTGCTTGAGAGAGAGAGAGATTTTCTAGACAGTATTTTGGAGAGCCTCTCTAGTTTTCTCCACTGATTTTAGGGAGATGCAAAGGACACTAGTCTCTTAATTTCAGCACTTCATTATGTAACTTAAAACTCATCTGTCCAAAATATATACTTAAGTCTTGATCCTTGCTGCATCACCAGGTCTAAAGATTTGTGCATCACATGGTGAGAATATCAGTACAGAAAAATCTGCACTGTAGAAGTCACAATACAGCATTGATTTCAATCCAGTCTTTAGACATACAAATTTTAGATTACAGAATATCCTTCCACAGAAAGAATTATAAATACCTGAGCTTTATCTAAGGACTCCTTGTCACCATTGGCCCTAGTGGGAGGATGCCTCAGCCTCTGGGGACCAGCAGTCTCGTGCCATGGTGTTGCAGTTTCCAGGCAGAAGCCTGGAGAAATCAGGAATGTCATCCAACATGCACCATGTGATTAGTTACAGTCACCAAGAAATCACTTTCTTGTGATATTTTGTACAGACTCTCTTAAAAACTCCACACCCTGAAATTTCCTCTGTGGCAATTCTGGAAAAATGTGCAATCTTTCAAGAGCTCTGTGTGTTTTTGGTTTCCCTGATGCCTGTCTGAGTGCTTGGTGAAGGCAAAGCAAACTCTAAAAGGAAAGGCTGCAGAAGTTAACAGGAAAGGTGAGACAATGGCACAGATAAGAGCATCAGGTTCTCAGCTTCAAAGGAGTTCAGATAACAATGGCTAGGACACCAAATGATGGGAAGCATTTGCCTGTCTGGCTCCATCCTTTCTGGGATCAAAAGACATGGAAAAAACCTCAAAGAACCTTGAAAAGGGAGGGGATTCAGAAGAGTGCCCAGATTGTGTCAATGAAAAAGCACTGTTGGGTTCCCTCCTCACACATTAGAGAGAGAGGTCACTTTTGACAGAGAAATTGGGAGTAAAGGAGGGCTTCCTTTTGAAAGAGTGGAGAAAACTTGGTAAATAATACATGTGTTAATATGCAACATAATTTAAAAAATCATTTCCCCAGTATTGCATTCCTTCTGGTGAAAAAACAAATATTTTGTTTTCCATTACAAATGTTTTCCTTATTACTGTAGAAGATATTCAGGCTCCAGGAAGAGACCTCCTGGAAAGACTGGTTATATCTGTCTCCTATGTATAGCTAAGAGAGGATAAAATGTTGGAGGATGTGTTTTGGATGCTTCTTTGAGAATGGGCTCAATGAAGCCAATCACTCTGAGGGTGCATTCATAAAAGGTCAGTAGTGTCTTTACACTTTGTATGTCACTCTGTGTATAATAAGATGAAGACCAGATAGACCACATCCTAACAGAATGCTTGTTTGTCTCTCAGGAGACTCCTCTGAACAAAAATATTGTGATGAGCACATCCTCCTATCCATCATACACAGCATTTCCTGCTTTCCCATAAATATCTGCAGCTCATGTGCTAGCTGATTGCAAGAAAACTATTGAACAGAAAATTATATAAGCAAGAATAAAATTATTCATAGTTCCAGGAAGCTGTTGGTCTCTGTTTGGGCCTGTGGTGGCTATTACAGGAACATGCCACAGGTGTTGTGGTTTTCAAGAATTCAGGATTTGGTGAGAGACATTTTGGCACTAACAATAATAGATCACCTCTCTTTCTTCAGCTCTTGCTTTAGCAACTCTCTGTAAATCTTTCATTAGGAATTAGTAAACCTGGACTAATTTTGTTGTCAGTGGTAAGAAATCGGTATCTTCAGAACATACTCATCATATCTCAGTCAGCTGTTTTTGCATGAGATGATTCAGCCTCAGGATCTGGGTATGTCTGTACATTGAAAACAGAGGATGAAAATTCAGTTTACTGGCTGAGTTTTCTTATGCTCTATTAGTTGTCAATACGTTGACTTAAATACTTCATCTTAGTGTGTGATGTCAGAGATCTGCCAACCATGACTCGCAAGAAACTTTAAAATAATTGAGTATTTTTAACTTTAAGAAGAAAACATTGAAACTATGAATTGTTATCCCAAATATTGAAATGGTAACTACAAAGAGAAAAGAAACATAGTCTTTCCTTAGTCCATTGGGATACGAAAATAGCTGTCTTACATGGCTGTAGGGTGTACTTAGGTCAGATTTGAATGAAACCAAGTATGATTATCAATTAAATGAGCAGCCAGTGGGGATTATGTGATCTCTGTCCATAGAGGTTTTTGACAACTGTACGGACAAACCTCTCTCAAGACCACTTAGCATTTGCCCTGCATAATCTACCCCATCTGCAAGAAGCAGCTGATCTTATAGAGCTCCCTGTATCACTGTTTTCTAAGGCTTCATCTGGACTGATAATTTAGATCTGCCAAGGCTCGTTTTCTGACATGACTCCAGCTAGTACAGAGCAATGTGTATTTAGAGTATTTAAGTGCCTTGGCCACCCATGATGAGGCAGCCAACTCCACCCCACTCAAGATGGACATTGGCCTGTGCCAACTGCCAAGTCATGCCTACAATTTGTTCAGGAAGCTGCTAATTGTTATCATCCAAAGATGTGTGTAGTCCCTTCCAGCATTTGAACAACACCAATGATCAAGACAAATTGCTCAGGAACGTTCCCTGGCCCAGTTTAACTTGCTGGTATCGCTATAATTTGTAATTCTGTAGCCAAGTCTGTCTACATGCTTATCAGAACTGTTCTCAAATTGAAAAATGAAATAAAGCTTGATGTTCTCTACCCCTGAAAACAAGCAGTCTTTTATTACTTGTACTAGCTGGTGAAGATTCTCTGTAGCTCTCCTACTTAGACTCCTATCCTTTTTTTCTCAGTAGAGGGCATCCTTAGTACAGTCACTTCAGTACCCTGTGTCCATTCAGCAAAGAGAGGGGGAAAACTTCATATTGCCTCCAAATCAGACTAAACTGACAACAACAAATAAACACTTGGTACACGCATATATTTATGGGAAACACTGTCTTCTGGAACAATCTAGGCCACTATTCTCTTGAGCAGACTCTCTCCTCTTCACCATAATTGGTGAAAAAAAAAAAAAAAAGGGAAATGGGGACTGGAACATAAAAAAAAACATTTGTGAAAATTTCTTGCTTACTTTTTTTTGGGGGGTAGAGAAAAAGAACCAGTTTGAGCATAGAGTGAAAATAGCATATTTATGCCTTTGTCAGAAGACGGAGGGGAGATTTCCCCATTTACTTTAATTAAAGGTCTCCACAATCTCTTTTTTCCCCCTTAGGTTTGGGATCTTGGCAGGCTTTATGTTTTTTAAATAAAAAATCCAGCATGCTCACTAGGCAAATTTTCCCATGCTTTCAAAGCTCTACTGCTTAGGCAATCAAATGTTAATCCAACCACAGTCTAGCTTTTGCTTTCTTCCCAACAGCTTGATATCTCTTGCCATTACTGTTATACCCTCAGATGTAGAGTAGACAGTGATGTCGCTGTCCAGCACATAAGTGGTAACGAACTGCAGCATAAATAATGAATTGATAACATGCATGTGTTCCTCACCCCCAGAGCATGTGCAGGGCTAAGCCAGCTGCAAATGATTTATTCAATGCACCAAAGCTATACTAAATCAAGCCAAACAATATTGCCTTTTTTTTTTTCATAAGGGTGAAGTATTTCCCACGAAGCTGGTAACTCTTATCTGTTAACTTATAATCTCTATAACTCAAATGTTTTGCTTCATAACATTCTGCCAGTAGTAAGGATCAAAACAATTAAAGGCAGCCTCTAAGGACTGTGTTAGCTTAACTGTGAGAGTGAGTGAGCATGCAAATGAAATGAAGAAGGCACCTCTAAGGAAAGAGAGAGTATAAAAGTGAAAGTCTAAAGAGTTAAGTGATCTTGGCCTTTAAACAATTTTTCACTGAAACTGATCTGCAAAGAGTTTCCACCCTAAATATTTTTAAAAGCAGGCCAATGAAAAACTTGAATTACTGCCCTTAAATCTACCTGATCTGTATTGTTCTTCATTGGTGGCCTTTACTGATAAATGTAATGTTTATTTAAGATATCTGATAACATCAGAAAAAAAGAGAAGAAGTTTTAAAAAAAAATTTAAAAAATTTTTCTAACAAACATCTTCATTATAAAGGAGGTTTGTAACATTTCTTTATTAGAAGCTAAATTTGAATGACAATAATTTTGCTATGATTTTTTTTTTTTATGATAAACTGGAAACAGCATACAGTGATCACTACCACATGTATTTAGACTTGGGTTGGCTAGACTTGTATTCTCCCAGGGAATCTGGGTACTTCAACTGGATTTCATTTTTTAAAATTTATATCTCACTGAGAAAGTTCCAGCTTAGCTTCCAATATATTTATTCACAAAAATTCTTAGGGTTTCCACTAACTGTTGCAGATGTTCTTTGCTAGCCTGGGTTCTGCAGTCTTGGAACAAGCTCTCGGGAGAGAAAAGGCCTATTTTACAGGATCAGACTGTTTATTCACACTGAAATCAAAAGGACTAGCTGTATCGCATTGCAAACAACAGCAAATTATCTGAACAGATAGATTCCTTTTCATTACAAGGATAAATGTGCACGTACACACACATGCACACACAGACACACAGGCACATGCACACATAGCATGAACTGTTTGGGAGTAAATCTGAAGAAAAAA
Organism: Vidua chalybeata; assembly: GCF_026979565.1. NCBI lineage: Eukaryota > Metazoa > Chordata > Aves > Passeriformes > Viduidae > Vidua > Vidua chalybeata. The sequence goes on along the minus strand of NC_071531.1, from coordinate 47,699,617 downwards.
ATGAGGGAGGGATGAGGTTAACAAAAGTTAATGGAAGAAAAATAACCCCCTTGGGCTTAGCGCTACTCCTGTCAAAGAGTAATAAAGGAGTTTTGTTTGTTTTGTTTTGTCTTGTTTTTTCCCCCCCCTCCCCGATGAAAACAGATGACTGAGGCCTGATTCTGTTCTCAGCAAAACTATTGTAAAAGCCAGAGCTGGAAGTTGAGAAAAAAGGAGCATTTGTTGGTGCTTGCCTGGAGAGAGGAGCTTGAAAGTTTAGGGCCTAAAACAGTAGTGTGACATTAATGTCAGAATGTTTGTACTTCTTTATTTATGAAAGAAGTGCCCATGTCTTTTTAGGTGCAGAAGTTAGATGGATGCAGGGGTAACAAAGGACACAGTTTCTCAGAGATTCTTAAGAGCTGCCAGATAAAATTAGGGTTTCATGAAAGGCTGAGAGAGTGCAGACGCTCATAAATAACGATGCTGTCCTCCTTCCTTCAACAGCAATGCAGTGGGCTCTTCTGGCAGCAGGCACTGTGTTAACACTTTTAATACACTTTAAAAATTAGGTTTATATTTTAATGAAACATCCATGTCTGTTTTGAAAGAGATTTTTGTTTTTAAGAAACCCAGAAGTTATTTTTGTTCAAACAATATAGCTATCTTGTCTTCCTCATCCGGAATGTGGAATTTCTCCCTCGAAAATTCATAAGGAACTGCAAAATCACATAGCCGTGAACATCGTTGGAGCCATGCTGTCTCCCAGCAGTACATCTCTGGATGTCAAATACACCCGAGGTTGCATCTTTCTCAGTGAGAAATGAAGAAGGGGGGATCACAGTTTGTCACTTGTTATATTTACAGCAGAGGCTATCCTGTATCCTGCAGGCTCTCTCCCAGTGGTCAGCAGAGAGCTGAAAGTGAAGAAAGGTGATCCAATGGATTCCCCTCTAAGCCTTCATCCCAGACCAGAAATAATCCAAATATTTTTTATAAACATGAAGGCTTCATTTCATTTAAAATCATGACAAAATGCACACTTGTTTCAAGCTGCAAAACTAACTGAGATAGGGCAATATCTTGTGCCTTAGAAAACAAGTGTTTGCACAGGCCTAGACATTGTTATATGAGTCAGATAATTCAAAACAGCTCAGTGTAAATGAGAGTCAGGGGAAAACCTCTCATCAGGTTTGTGTCTTAGTTCTTGTCTGTTAGAAAAATAACTATTCCACTGAACCTTTTAAAAATAGATTTAAAAATGCAAGCGTGAAGACAAATCACCAACCTCCCCCCCCCCAAAAAAAAAAAAAACTACAAGCACTAAGCAAGAAAATAATATTTATCTGGAGTCACTCTTCTATTTGAAGCAAAAATTACACCAAAAAGTAGCAAGCCTTTTCTGACTCTGGATTGATGGCATCCTCCATGCCTCCATGCCTTTTGGTTTTGCTTCAGAAGAAAATCCACCTTCCAGTCATTCAGCCCCAGAAGCTCCTTGGAACAAGTGGTCTCTAAGCTCCAGGGGGAACCAGGAGGCTGAAAGGGAAAAGGTCCCAACTGCATCCTAACACAGCCCAAGAACATACTTGATTATTTGTGTTTCTTTCTTTGAAATTCAGCCCCTTTTATAGCAAAGGTGATACAGACTGCTATTCCATTTATTTCAAATGCTCCCTGTTTCTGTGGTAATCATTTAGACTTGGTAGCTGAATCTCTGAACAGAGTCTGCTTGACTTCTCAAAGAGAGATGAAAATCCAGCCTGGAGATCAATGGGAACTTTTCTGGTAGTTCTGGGTAATTGAGATACATTTTTTTATTATTCTTTTCTTTATCTCGCAGCCAGGCAGCCTTCCTGCAGGAACTGAGGAAAAATAAAAAAGCGATTTATAAAAGCCAGCCTCAAAACTAAATCTTACTGTGTAATACAATCTCTCCTTGGGAGTTTTTCCCTTGACCAAGCTATATTGCTGCCAGTTTCATGACTCCAAAGTTGGTGAATCACATCTTGATTTGTAGTGGAGCTGGGTCACGTGCATTGTCACAAATTGCACTTGCCTTTCCCATTGCTTCTGTGGGTAAGTATTGCCAGTTCCATTAGCGTGGCTAACGGTTCTAATTTGCTTCTGGTTTACATTGGCTGCAGGGAAAGCAAATACAGTAACCCTTCACTTTAGGTGGCACTAGTAGAACTAGGTTTGTCATGCCACAGAGCAGCCAAAAGAAATACAGTAATTTCTGGGAATCAGATTTATTTACATGTTATATTCTTTCTAGTGTTATCCTGTCATAGCTGTCTGTCTGTTTAACAGGCTTGGATACAAAAGATCTGGATGAGGACTATAAAAGAAGCAGGGGAAAGTGGAACAAAATTAGGGAAATACTGGAAGTAGCAGAGAATATCAACAATGGATCCTTACTGAAATGCAAATTCTCTTGATACAAGAGAATAGTGAAGATACAAACATTGGTAACATAAAAGAAGAAACTGCATGTGGTCAAATTCAGGCCCTCTACATTTAAAAAGCAAACAGCAAAAGTGTGGTGATAAGTATAAGTAGTTGCATTCTGGTTTCTCCATTTGTGTGGACCATGTTCTCTGCAAACAGCCAAAGCTCTTGGCGTCTACAAAAACCATAGTGTTTGGGCCTCTCACTTTCCTTGTCACTTCTATGTCTAGGACTTTTGTCCCTGTTATACCTAAGCAATAATTATGATAACAAAAAATACCTACAATGTATACATGCTAATGTATTAACATAGTTTAATTTGTCCTGACTGGAAATGAAAAGTACCAGACAAATCTTTTACAACATTGATGAAAGAAAGTCACAGGAGGGCCAAGTGTTTCTGGAGCATTCTTGTGTGATGTCAATCAAAATGTTAATTCCCATAAGGGAGAGAGCAGGGGACTGACCTTAGGACACATAAGACATTAGAGAAGCATTGAAAGCTGCTGGGCCTTATCAATCTCAGAAGATGTCACAAAAATTGTAATCTTGAGAAAGGGGTTATGGGGAAGGCAAAAGCATTTAAAGTTTGGTAAATAAGCATATATATTTTTAAAATTTGTCCCAAATACCCCCAAATTTCAACCTATACTGAATTAGTAAATCTGCAGTGTACACTGAAGAAGTGTTAAAGCAAAATTATGTTCATCATTCATTGACAAACTGGCAGAAGAAATTAATCACATATACTTTCCTTCAGTAATTTCAAGGGGTGTGGAGAAGGCTCTCAGAACAATTCAAATATCTAAATTGCAGAGCACCAAGCGAAAGGAGACAATTACAGCTGATTTTTGTGAGCTATTGCCCAATGGCAAAATATCTTTTCTCTTTGAGCAGCACATATTCCAGATATCTGCTGCTGCCACTTTGTCATCTACTTCATCAGATGCTGTGCTTCCTGTTTAGGATCCCATACTAAGCACATGTGGAAACTAACTTTTATCAAATCTTACAGCCAGTCAATGTTTGATTGACTAATTTCTAAAAAATGTGTGGAACTTTTTGGGCTTAAACACAAGGAAATTCAAACCCACCTGGACACCCTCCACCGGCCTTTATGTGAAAAACCTCTGCTTGACAATTATTAGGAGCATTCCCGTAGAAATATCTCTAAATCAGTTTTGAGACATTACTATTCCATAGCTTGTCTCATTATGGCAAAATTGTCTGGAAAGTTTGATTTCTTGAAGGCAAGTAGAGATGACTTTTCCAGCTATCAAGCAGAGGAAGCCTGACTGTGACATCTCCATAAATGCTGAGGTCACAGCTGCCAATTGAAAAGCCAAGAAATGCACTATAAAAGAGGGGTGACAAAAACTGCTGTTGGAAACTGGGATCAGTGTCTGGCTAGGAGAATATGAATCCTAAAAGATATGCCTCTGTTTCTACAAAATTTCCAGCCACCAAAGAGGAACCTGGAATTTAAAGCAAACCTCCACCTTTCAATCAACTCATCAGCTTCCAAATCAGAGATGTAGTCTGCATTAAATTTTACTGGATGGCTTACAGACTTTCAGAATGGATTTATTTCTAAATTAATTTCCACAGAATATTTCTCTACACCTCTATTGGCTTCATTTCTCTTGTATTTTATGAGATCTTTCACATCGAAGAGGAAAAGTCCTTTTTTACCTGAAACAAGGGAAACTTGCCCATTTAAAAGCCATGGGCTGAGGATACGTACCTGTGGCACAGTTCACATACTGGAAGCCACTCTGGATATTCTTGCTAGGTTATGGGAAGCATTATGGCTGTATTAACACAGGACTTTACCCAGACTCATAATTTGCTTCTCGGTTGAGCTGTTAGCCTATAGAAAGTATTCTATTGATGCAAAGAGTATTTTGTTCCACAGTAACCTATTTAGATTTCACTTGCCCTTTTTGGGACATCACATCCTGTTAAGCACCTCTCTAAAAGTGGCTGGAAGGAAAAAAAACTTTTGTGTAAGAGGTGAGTCATCCGATATAAATTAAATTCACTGCATCCCCTATGGAAGGTATCAACAAATGGGAACGCCAAATGCAATTATTTACCGTTGATCCTGACTGTGGTGATTATCTTGCAAGAAGAAGGCAGATTAATGTGCAGTGAGGAGGAGAAAAGTGTTTTTAGTGTGGTTGAGCAGGTTAGCCACAGGCATAGTGATCTGATCTAAGGCGCTTGAGTTGAAGTTTTCAAATGCTTCTGCCTTCCCACTTGTGCACTTTAACATAGTGAGAAGCTAGTTTTTCCAAAGCACATATGAATCTGATCCCAGGCTATGTCTGAAAATTTAAAGTAAACTTAGAACTTCCTGGAATGTACCTAGAATGAACATTGTGTACTATAATTCACTCCACTTTGTGATGATTTTTGTTATTCTGAGGGTAGTCTCCCCATATCATACAGCCTATTATTTCCAATAATAACAAAAGATTTTTTTTATTTTTGGTTACAAGTGCCCAGCTGTTTTATCCGTACAACGATAACTGCAATTTCAATTTAAAAAATTGCCCCCTTTGCAAGAGCCAGTAATTTAGTTCACCACATGTGACTGCATTCCTTTACATTATCCTAACACACACACAATTGTCAAGCTAGACTTTGACAATGAAATTAGTGTCATGGACAAAAAAAAAAAAAAAAAAAAAAAAAAAAAAAAAAAAAAAAAAAAAAAAAAAAAAAAAAAAAAAAAAAGGAGCTTTAGCCTTTAGGTGCACCTGTTTACAGCAACTAGGCAAGCTCAGTCAGGGTGTGTGTGTCAGTCTGCCACTGCAGCTGTTCCATTACCATAAAACCCATAGTATTTATTAAGTTTTAAGCCTTTCTGAACTCTGTAACTTTGGCTTACAAAGGGAGGCTGTAATGCTATGTCTGGACTGTGATAATAGTTCAGATAAAGATTCAGCATGTGACTCCTTAATGAAAGCATTAAGTCTATTGGAAGGAACTATATCAAACTATATGCAGTAAAGCAGACAGCAAATATGAACCATGAAGAATTAATGATTAACTATTCACTGCATGCTTCACTTGGAACAGCACTGCCATTGAAGCAGTCTGCAAAATCTGTGCAAGAAGTTAATTCACAAACTCGTATTACACAACAAGGTAAAAATCACAAATTCTTGAACTTTGGGTGGCTGTTTTTTAGTGCAAGAAAATTATTTTTTTGCAAATAAATGTTGGGTCTTGTTCATGTCCCCAGTTCTGCAGCTGATTGTACACAGACAGGACACTCTACACAGACTACCCAGACACACTGAATTTATTGGCAGTCCCAGGCACGTTCACATGGATTCAGCTAAAGCATAGAAGTCTCAGTCATGATAAATAACCAACTCTTAGAAGCTGAATTACATCCTTATTATTCTTTAAAACTGTTTGTGGTTTCTTCTTTTCCTAGGAGAAAGTTGTGTGGGATTACACTCGTTAATCTTTGTGCGTTCTGTTATTTCAGCAAACCATAACATCTGAAAGCCGAATTCAGAGATGCCATTATTTAAATGACTTCTATGTTAACATCCACAACTTCAAAGTAATGTCACTGGCAGAACTGGAGGAAAACCCTGGAGAACCCAATGCCATAGCTACTGACAGGCTGTGAGGACGACATATGTCTCCTTCTGTTCCTGGCAGCAAGGAATTGCTGTCTTGCGACTGATCTCTTACTTCTATAAAACGTACAAGTCTTGGCTCCTGGTATTCCAGTGGGAGGAAAAACTGCCCACTCCAGGAACACTGCCTACTCCAGGAGCAGTAATCCTGCAGGTCCCAGAGATTAAATCCTGCTGTTAGTTGGTGTGTTGTGGTTCACCACTGTCCATGTCAACAGCGTGAGAGCCAGCCTACTCTGCTGCCATGCAGAGTGGTGGTGTGCTGGGGATCTGCTTGGCCTGTGAGGCCCTGGGTGTGCCCCAAGGGCACATTGAGGCTGAAATCCTGACCTGACTTCCCACCCTGAGCGCCAGAGAAGCAATCTTATGCAAAGCTCATTCTGTAATCAGAGGAGGAAAGCAGACAACCCCAGCAGTTAATTCAGTTCTGCCTCAGATTTAAATTGCTTAACTGTAGAAGACACCATTGACAGTGTGAAATGATGAGGCTCCAAACTTAAAGCTCACTGGAAGTGCATGGTTGTTTACCTAAGTCAAGTGCCAAGTACAGAAATTATGTTTATGCCAATACAGTTCTATTTATGGCACTTCTATTTATCTTGCAAACATGAATGGGCGAAAATGAGGATGAGCAACAGCATATTGAGGAAAGTAGGTTATAATGTTCTCTTCCTAAAACTACAGAAAATTTTCAGTGTTAAACAAGAAGTACTTAATGGTTTAGGCTAGTGTTTTGGTGCAGACTGATGCAAGTCCTGATTGCTCCACCTCCTGGCATCATATTCCCATCACTTTATAATCAGCATTGTGCATGTGAATTCCATCTATATCCTTACAGGGGCTTTTGCATTTGTTTTCTGCTGCTAGATCAGTGGGAATTTGAAGGACTCTGAATTAGTTATGTTTTATGACAGATATGAAAACCTAACTTCCTGTGGAAGGCTGACCTACCAGACACAGATGCAGCCTCTCTCATACTCCTCCTCCTCAATAGGACAGGGGGGAGAAGATAAGATGGAAAAGTTCATGGTCTCAAATAAGGGCAGGGACATCACTCACCAGTTACTTTTATGAACAAAACAGACTCAGTACGGAGAAAATTAATTTTATTTATTGCCAGTTTGAAAGAATAGAATGGTGAGAAAGACTGAAATTAATACACCTTCCCCCTCCTCTCAGGTTCAGTTTCACTCCTCAATTCCCAGTTCCTCTATCTCCTCTCCTGGGAGTTTTACAAGGGGATAGGGGGCAGCTCCTTCCTGCCATTCTTTACTCCTCAGACTTTTTCCTTGATCCAGCATGGGTCTTTGGCAAGGGCTGCAGTTCCTTTCAGGAGCCTGTTCAAGAATGTTGCAGGGAAATACCTTCCATGCCACGGTCTCCTTGGGGAGTGAACTGCAGAGAAATCTCTGGGGGGGTGTCCTCCCCTCCTCTGACCTTGTCCTTTCCTCCTCTGACTTTGTCCTTCCCTCCTCTGTTGTTTCTCACTCCTTTCATTTCCTTCTTTGCTCTTTGGAGTTCTGTGGTTTTTTACCCATTCTTAAATATGTTTTCCATGAGGTGCCACCACTTTCATTACACAGGGCTCAGCTGTGCCCTCTTGTTGGTTGGTTGGAGCTGTCTGGAACAATCTGCATTGAGCATGGATCAGCCCTGGCCACTCCTCACCCAGTGCAGCTCCACAGAGGCCCAGATCCACAGGAATATTTACTTCGGTCAGTCTCATCTGATCTAAACATTTCAGGCAATTTCATCACTAGACAAGTTTAATTACATGTGGGAACTCTCACACCTCTTTTATACATCCAAAAGTCAGGTTCAGGTTTACAGTTACTGATTGGCGAGAGACAGGCATCTTGAAGGGTGTGTTCAGTACGTACTAAATTATGGATGGATGGCAGGGCTGGATATCCCTTCAGCAGACTTGTCCTTCTCCACTGATTACAGAGGTAGACTTATTTCCCTCTTCCTCTTTGCTGAAGTCTGCTTCATGTCTACCCTAAAACAACACATTTCTCTGCCTTTCAGAGAAGAAACATCCCTTCCTTTATGACAATTGGATTTTAGAGCTCTATGGATCAAACAGCTTTAAAACTTCACCATCATGACAGACCAGAATTTTATTATGGAACCTGGTACTACAGTAGGACTTCATGAAGCTTCATGCTAGTTTTGAAGTCTTTGGGTCTTTGTGTGTGTGTGTCTGTGTGTGTGTGTGCGTGTGTGTGTATGCTTACACTTCTCCAGTGGACAGGTTAGGGAGGGGGTTTGAGTTCAGGACCTGTGATGGTCCACCCTGTTAAATGACTACCTCTTCGACTGTGCTTTGGACTGCTCCAACTACCTGTCTCCAAGACAAATTTCCTCAGGAGGGCCCAGGCTAATCAGTGTCAAATGGCTTTTGATTTATCAGCAGAGACACAGCTGTTACTTGTGCTATCATAACACTAGAATATTGTGTGCTGAATGGGCCTGAGGTACAAATAAAGTACTGGGTTTCAAGAGAGAAGTTAAGAAGTGCTTTCAAAAATAAGGATGGGGAATGATGACTCTATGGAGAGGTCCAGTTTCAAACAAAGGCATTTGGAGCTATTTGAGTTGCCCTGAGGCACCAAACATGTCCACTTGGTGCTGGGAAACACAGCCCAGGGTCCATGGGGAATTTGCTTCTGGCATGGAAGCCAGGGACCCACTGGGCTATCCTGTGGTCGCTACAACCTCAACAGCGCTGTGTGTTTAAACAAATCCATCATACCCTCATTCATTAATTGCAGGTTTATATATTTTCTTTAAGGAAATTATTTCAAAATCTGTTTTCTTCTTTTGCTTTGTTTTATAGGTATCTATATAGGGAATTTTGAGATCCTTACTGAAAATGAGTAGCACTTTACATTATGAGTAGACATCTGTTTCAGTGTTATTTGCCTCACTGATAACTTTGCTGATTAATGTGAAAAAGGCAAAACCAGTCAAAAAATGAATATATGCGAAAGGGAAACTGTTACTAATAATCACTATTAATTTGAATTCTTTTTATTTGGAAAGAAAATCCTTCCTTGTTTCTTTTTTCCCTTTTCTTTAAAATAATTTGGAATCAGCTAAATCTTTCTCCAACTCGGTTTTTAAATTAGTCATTGCTTTGGGTTCTCCAGCATTATAATTTAGTAAAAAAATCTTTCTTGCATTACAAAACCACATTTCTTTTTAATTTAGTGGCTGCTTTCCAAAGCAGGAAGTTAAGAAAATAAAGCAACTTTATACCCAGAGTAAGATAAATAGTACTGTCCTAAGAGGCAATGCTATTTATACTCTCTTTGTATTTTTATTTCCTACTCTGCCCTCTTCCCCATTCCACTGACTGTAATTAAAATCATAGCTTCTGAAGCAATTTTACATTACCTTTACAGTGCTAATGCTGTTCTATCCCCTGCAGAAATTGTAAAGGTGTGGTTGCTAGTGTAGGCAAGCTAGAAAGGACGACTGGCACTTTAATCTGTTCTTTTAAACCTTCTCTTTTTAGCTGGATCATTATGATGAAATGGGGGCTGCTTTCACAAATGTTTTCTTGTGAGTAGGGTCTTGATGCTGCAAATGTTCTAACAATTCCATTGCTGTGCAAAACTGCCCATCTTTCTGAATGTGGGTCCTCTTGGAAGAACCAAAGATGGCCTGGGTTTCAGTAGGGGAGGAATCACACAGCATTTACAATAACTCCTTGTTCAGTCTGTACAGACTGAACATGCCTTGGGTGTTCTCTGCCTTCTGGAGCTCTCCAAGGCACATGAGCCTCTCCACTGAGAGAAGAGGGAAGCATGTTACATCATTTAGCAGGACTGTGTTGCTCAGGTGCCCTAGAGCTGGATGCTTAAATTAGCCACCCTAGACCTGGATATAAGCTGTTATATAAAAGTGGTGTTATTGTTATCAGAAGCTCAGTAAAGGAAAAGATGAAAATAATTCTGGCTGCTGGGATCAGATAAGGAACAAAGAGAGGAAATGTTTCAGGGACACCTTTGTCTTCAGGGTCTGTGTCTACATGGCAAAAGGCATTTCTTACAGCTAGTGCAAAACTGCCATGTCACTGCAGCCAGGGCTGTAGAGGTGGTGGGCTGGTGGGAGTGATGCCCGAGTCGTGTCTGCCCAGGATTGCTCACAAGTCTGATGTCACAGAGAACCTGTTGTTTTATTTCAAAAGGAAGCTAGAGATCTTATTAGTGCTTATGAATTATCTTGCTTATGGTAATTGGGAGTGTATGGGGGAGTACCAAGATTGTCTGGCAGAGCAAGAATTTTATTTTTTTCCCTAAATTATTATATATTATTTCTTAAATTGTTTCCCTATAAGAAGAATATGCTAGCTGTGGTGGAGTCCTCCTAAGACACCTGTCCTTTGCTAAGTTAACTGGATTTAACTGGATTTAACTGTAGTGCACTTCTGGCACTGTAGTCCTTCTATGAATTTGATTATAAGGACATTAAAAATGTGGTACTGGGCAGGAACTTTGTGGGACTGAAACCCACTAATACAAAAGGCACTGCTAAAAAACAGCAACAGAATTATCCTGCTATCTAAAATTCATATTGTTTGGGACTTAAGAGTTACTGTAAGCAAATGGCAAAAAACCACTAAAACAATGCAAAGTTAACAGGCAAGGCTTTTTTAGGATGCATAAATGTCCTTTCATAGAAATGCAAACAAATGCCAACCACAGTGAAGGCTGATCCCTATTTAGGATCCACGGGCAATATAGGAAAACTGCACAGTCTGAGGCTGCCTTTTCATGCTCCTTCAAATAGAGGTGGTAGAGTTAAATCACTCAGAATACCAGGGCTCCAGTAAGAAAAAGCCCTGTCCAGTGTTGAGTGACATAAAGAAAAGCTGATTTAAACCAGTGAAACATACCTCTCTCCATCCCTCCTCTAAAGGCAGTGAGTGGTTTGACTAGAGCTCAGTCATACCTAGAGCTTTTCCAAATTGGAGATGTGTGGAAGGGGTGTCTGGCAGATGTGGAATAAATCCAAGATAAATGCAGGACCTGCTGGATGGGCTGTATGTGCAGCTCAGGGAGCAGTGCTCGGGCTGCCTGTCGGCTGCTGCTCCATGGAAATGTCAGGGGAAAGTGGGTGGCCAGACACCTCAGAGGAGACTTGACCGACCTGTCATACGGCTGGCAACTCCAGGTATAAAGCTTTTGACCTTTGACCTGTGCCAGGGCTACCAGACATCCAGAAGTCACAAGTAAAACTATTAATGTATCAAAATACGCCTAGAGGGAGCCTCTCAGCAGGAAGGAGGAGGGGTGGTGGGGGTGCATGTTCAGAAAAATTTGGAGAAGCCTGCTACGTGCTAGATTGTGTGTATGAAACAGATCTCATCTCTTGGTGTTTTGAGGCTAGAACATTCTTTTTCAAGTATTGTTAGGGATTTTTTTTTTGGTATCTACATGTTAAAATGTGATCAAAGTAAGAGTTTGTTAATGATGTGCTCTAGAATGGAGCAGTGATTCCTAATTGCAAAATGGGTAGTACTCAGCCTGGCTTTCTGATTGGCTTCAGGGAGCTTGAATACATGGCCTTATTTCGCTGCAAAGCCCTGGCAGACTTTGCACATTAAAATTCTAAACTGTCTAAGTAGGTGTGAAACTAATTTTATGTTTATTTTTTAAAAACCACCTATGATCATTTAGAGCCATCCACTTCACTTTGGGAGGCCCTTACCTAGCTGCAGGTGGGCCCTAGGAGACAATAAAGCCCACCTCAGAGAGGATAATTTCTTGAATATCATAACCTGAATATTTATAGCTTCTGGAATCGTTGTAGCTACTTATCCACGTTTCCAGCCACAACTTTTCTTAATAAGAAGGGCTTTGAAAAACTTGCTAAATCTGGACATAAAAGGAAACAGAAATTTTCCTAGTGCAGTGGAATTTTTTAAAAGTCACATAGTAACTTTATTGATGAAACAAGGAAGAAAGCACTTTTCCACCAGACTTTGCAGAGCTTATTTACAAAACACAAAATTTTTTCATTAATGTGTAGACACGGCAGAGTCATGGTGAGGTTTCCTGCAGAGTGAGGGTGCTTATAGGTAAGTCATTTCACCAGTGAGTTATCTTATTTGTTTGCTTGTGGTGTTTTAATATGTTTATGAGAAATTAACCATGGGGGGAAAAAAAAGGCTTTCAAAGAGAGATGAAAGAACTCAAAGATACTTTAGAGTTTTAAAGTTTTATTTTACATGTGAAAATGTGTGTTATGTCCTGTTTACACTATGGCAAAAATGTCTGCTAATCGATTACGTTTTGCATCTGTAATCTCCATGATCACTGACTCTCCTTCTAAGCTCACTCAGTCACTGGCAGAGACAAGCTTCAAAACTGGTCAGCGAAGTCCAGTGAGGGCTGGAATAACACTGGCTGACTAGGGTTCACCCTCAACTTAAGACACATAATTTTGGGTACCTAATTAAAAGATTCTGCATGTAAACTGGAGAACTAAGCTTCTTTTTCTGTCACTGGGGAAGTGAAGAGCTAGAACAGGATACAATTACCTGACAGTGGGTATCTATTGTCACATGAGATGCCCAAGTGTCTTCCATCAGGTTCCTTCTGATGCCTGAAAGAGGTTCAGGTGTAGCATATTAATGGTAAACGTGTAGTTAGGTCAATGTGCAAGCATAAACGCACACATACATCTGGCACATCTGCCTGGCACATATTGAAGGAGATGTGGCTAATAAGTAATTTAATTTTCAGTATTTCTTTTTACATTTCTCAGAGCCCAAAGTTCTGAATGTGAAGGTACAGTCGGGATGTAGGTGCTAAGCAGTTGTGTGTCCCCTCCCCACTTGAGTGACACTAGAACTACAGGTGAGACTGCAGATAGAAGTCAGTGTCACTAACTAAACTTTCAGAAACAGAATCAATTTTCAGCAATCCTGCAGACAATACCTTCTCTGTCCTTTTCAGGGACGATGGGCTGAAAAAAGCTTCTGCAAATGTGCCCCTCTAGTTGTAAGGTGCAAAAAGATACCACCACTACCAAATGGGGTAACTAGCTGTTGAATGAGGTTTCAAACTTAGTGCTGGCCGGGTATAAATCATTTAGGGAAGCTATAAGGCCTTCTTGCAAATGATGGGAGCTAGGAAGCATTGCAGTTATGTGAAAGTGTTGTTACTATGTATGTTTAATTAGCTTTTATGTATGTTTAGGTTTATATAGCTATGCATGCTTGTGTTATTACTACGTTTATAATTGTGGGGAATAAAATCTGAAATATCATTTTCCCACTATATATAGTCTCTCTAAATCAGGACTACTCACTGTAAATGCCTTAAAACAATTAATCAGCAATGCCATTCTCTGTCTTGTGAGTAAATAATTGCTCTGGAGTTAAGCTGTTCAACAGTTTTTACCATAAGATATTAAAACCACAAGAAACTGTTCTTTCAACCATGAGGACTTCCCTCCTTTAAGACAAAGCTTGCAAATAACTGACTGTGAGTCACAACCTATTGCCTTGTATATCCAGAAGGAAAAGGATTTGGTTCTTTAATTAAGCAGTCCAACTCCTTTTATTTTTTTTCTGCAGCGTAGGAAAAATAAAATAAAAAGCCTGATTGATTATAACAACAAGCTGAACACCAGATGTTTTATGAATATATAGCTTCCCCAGCTGACACCCTCGTGCATGTAAGAGAAAAAGAAAAAAACAAAGGACTGTTTATAATTGTCAGAATATTAAAACCTTTGCTTATTCAATGTTCTTTCTTTGCTGGCCTGTTCATCCAGCCAAAAAATTCATTTATGACATAGACCATTCATTGCTTGAGTTTTGCTTTCCAAACTTGGTAGAAGTATTTCATGGCCATAGTCAGATGTCTTTCTTTATGTAAATTTTGATAATTTGGAGGCTATCTTTAAACCAGTTCCTGAAACCGCAGGCAGCAATAACTCACTTGGTTTCATGCGCTCTGCTCAGTCCCATCAAGACAAATTGCTGGGTTCAGTGTACTTTGCCAAAAGAGAGGAACATTCCCTTCTCCTGTTACATAACACTGAGACACTTGAGAGGGAACCAAGGCTTGCTGACTAGCAGGTATTCTGCAGCTTCAGGCCTTTCTGCCACTCTTTAGAGTATCTTTTATGGACATCTAAATACTGTTCTACTGAAAATTTGTGAATGTAGCTATTACTAGTGCATCAGCCTTTTCCTAAAAGACAGGCTGTCGACCAATGCTTTCCTGCAGTACCCTTACAAAAGCTTCTGTTTGCTTTTAAAGGATTTTTTTGTTACAGCAATGCAAGAGTTGGTCCAAGAACACCTAAAAAAATAGTTCATCATACTATTTTATAGTTTCTATAAAAATCTATGGTTATTTTTCCAGAGCTGTCAAAAGGCAAAATCCTGCTTGGATTCATTGCTATCTTTAACTCCTTGGATGACAAAATATCTGAAACTGATTTTTTTATGGCATTACTGCTTTCAAGAGCTTATTGTTTCACATCATTTGATAGAGTTCCAAAACACACTTCAGACTTCATGTGTTGGTTTGAGCCTGTTGTAGCCACGCTTTAAAGACACAGAGTAAAAATGGGTAGCAAGCCCTTCATAAGGTTACTGTTAGCTTGAGTTAGGGTCTTCAACTGCCTGAATCTATGCTTTGCAGGGGCTACACTTTGATGTAACTGAAATGAGAAGTGCCATGACTGCTTTGTTTAAACTGTGAAATAGCTAAAAAAGTATCACATAAAATCCTTTGCTTTTCTGCTTGAACTGTTCTTCAGCGGTTTTTATAATCTGTATATTTAAAATGCGATAACTGCGTTAGTATTTTCACTAACTTAAATATATACACATATGCGCATGAGTTGAGTTTAATTTCAGAGAGGACTGAAGCTTAGGCCATCACATGGTGAAGGGCATGTCCACGTGTCTTGCTCATTCCTCCTCTGTAGCAGTTTTTGAACTGGTTGCTATGTGACAACCAAAACTAACAAGCCAGAGGATCCAGAACCCCAAACTTCCTACACATTTTGCAGAAAGTGATGGCTGTGAAGGCAAGAGAGACCAAAATAAGGGCTGCTATCAAAAGAAAAGCCATTAATCCATCTCTGCAATGTTTGAAGGAATTGCAGGTGACCAGTTTGCACACACTGCTGGCTGCAGGACAACACATGCTGCTGCTTTGCTGACCAAAGAGCTCGGGCTCTCAGGGGATTGTGGAGGGATGTGTGGAGTGGAAATACATGAGGAAAAGCATCCAGTTCATCTCACTGCTCACTGAACAATTTATGTGTATATCTGTGCATATATAGTGTGATTAAAAACCAGAATAAGTTTTATGTATACTACTGAGGGCAGTGAGAACTGATCTCTCCTGCTATCAAGTTGCCAACAGCCAGCTGAGGTTCTCAGGGTTTTCTTAAGCAGTTTTTAGCCAAAGAAAGAGAAAAAGGAAAAATAAAGGATTCAAATCCCAAACTAGTTCTTTCTGGTACTCAAATATATTTTGTTAGTGTACTAGACTTCCCAGACCAGACTCCAATTCTTCATTCTAATGGATCAGCAGGTGTTTTTCTGGTGCAGATACAAAAACAATATTCTGTCAGCATATTTATTCTCCATAAAACCATCAAATAGATTCCAAAATTTCTCTTCAGTCTATAAGTAGATATGCCTGATAATAAATACGTTTATCACTTTTCCACTTAAAATAGAAGCAAAAGGATTGCCTTTTGCAAGTAAAATGTTATAATTCCTGATAATAAATTTTTAAAAGAGGAATCAGATTATGCTATAGTCAAGAGAAAATACAGTGTATATTTAACCCTTTAGTACAGTTTTGATTTCTTGATAAAATTTTATTTCCATTCAAGAGAGGGTTACTGGAAGACTACCAAAACCAAAATTAGCACATGAATTGTAGTGAAAGGCTTGTGAGAATTTTGATTATCCCTATTAATATGTGGAAATTAATCTCCTCTGATTTTTCTTATGTATTTGACCTGGCATGAGGTCATGGATGGAAAAAAAGACACCCTGTGAACTAATATATGGATTCATTTTGAGCCCCAGATGGCAGTGCACATTGTCTTTCTATAAAGATCTGTATTGCACAAATCTATAGATAGTTATAGTGCTCTGTAACATTGTCACTGGAAATGAGATTCAAAGATTTTAGCAGCTGACATATGCTAGGTGGTTAGCACAGGCCCAATTCTTCACTATCACCTCTGACAGAAGTTACCATATCCTCTGTTCTAGTTTAAACATTCACTTAACTGTGCTCCAAAGCAAGTATCTTGCTCTAAATAGATGTATGCACACACACACACTCTTTTATATATATATATATATATAAAATTTTTGGTGCTGGGGACAGAAATAAGAAAATGCTTAAGACTCAGAGCAGTTCCCTATGGGCTCACTCAGATTCTTCCCGGCTGCTTATGAAACTGTTTCTAAAATATCCACAAAATCTTTACAGGAATTCCCTCTTTTCTCAAAATCCTGAAACATATTCAGGTATCAAGCTATCAAACACTCAGTACTTAAAAGAGTATGTTCCTCATGTTCCTTTGTGCGTAGAAGTGTCTCAGAGCTCTGACACACATTGTGGGAGTTAAGGCACTGTTGCAATGGATCCCCTGTGGCTCCAGGGAGCAGGTACTTTAAATGTGTGCTACAGCCCTGCGTTTTCAGCTCGCCTGCTTCAGTCTCACATCAGAAAATCTCCTTTACAAAGAGCTACCATATTTTATACCTGATTTTGTTTGAGCTTACATTGAAATATACCAATATTCCTAAAGATTTCTTTTTGTGTATGTCACATGCTGCTCTCAGTAAATAAATGTGGATTTTGGGAAACTGTTTATGGTAAGTAGAATCTCAAAAACTGGAGCTGAATTGATCACAATCAAAAAATAATCTGTGCAGCATTTCAACTTGTAACTAGACTGAGGAGTGGACAATGCAACTTTGAATGGCTGAGATCTTTTTTCTAAGAGAATAATGGAAAATATATGAAATATTGGACAGTTTGGTAGTTAAAACAGGCAGAAGACAGAAAGAGGATTTGTGATATGATAAATATAAAAGGGGAAGAAATAACTCTTCCTTTTTCCACTCACAGGAACACTTAGATGCAACTTCCTTTTAAAAATCCACATATGTCAAATGAGGAGCCTGATAATGACATTAATACTAACAAAAGAGGACATTTGATATCCTAAACTGTGCACAGTGTAATATCAGGTTTATTTTACACAAAACAGATAGTATCAGCCAAAGATAATCCCTGCCAGAGAACAGAGACAGTGTATCTCATTCAAATACAACTCTGCTATTTATAGCTGACTTCAGTATAAACTTTCTCCTTCAGAGATGAAATTATTTAGCTTCTTATGAGGTGTAATAGTTAAAAGCACCTTTCAAAGTGGATCACTTTCATTAAAGTGCATTTCTATTTCCTTAAAGTGCGTTTCACTAGCCTCAATTTCTAAGCTGGTAGCATAATGAGACAACTATTTTGATTTCATTCATTAAAGGAAGAGAGAAAAGCAGTAGGAGAAAAACCTTTTTTGGGAGTTGGTCCTAAAATGCTCTGGTCTGGAGAGCCACACAGTGCAAAGCAGACACATCCTCTTCTATTCAGAAGCACAGCCCATGGAGGTGCCCACCTTCTGTGGAACAATCCAGAGCTCAAGGCAACGGGGAGATCTGAGAGAAGTTGTACGAGTCATGTCTGAATGAAGGAAACTTCTACCACTCCTATGGAAGCTGGGTTGACAATCAGTCAAAGTGGAAGAGCTTCCATAGATCAGAGGAAGAATCGTTTACTCCCCTCTAGATACAAGCGTTAGTGTTAAATGTGTTAGCTGGTGGTGAAGGAGGCACATCATGCCTCCTTCAAATCACTTTGCATCGAGCTCATTAGATCTGGGCTCTGGGTTAGGGCTTTCCACTAGGGAATTTAATTTTAATAACTAAATACTAGGAACCTTGAGAGAGGCCCTACTTTACTGTCCTACTGAAATCTGCCCTTGAAATAAATATGGATTGAGGGAAGAAAAAGACTAGAGGTTTATAGTGCAGAGTTGAGAGAGAAAGGTCATTGTTTGACTGCAGACCTGATGCCTCCCATTTGTCATGCAAAGCAGAACAGCTTTCCACAAAAAAAAAACATGTGTTTGCTAGGCTGGTTATGTGCTCTGCTAAGTCAGAGGACACATTTTAAACTCACACACTGACTGAAGCAAAGGGAAGATTTAAGTATTAGCTTCATGTGTTGGATAATATTATCCAAACTGATAAGGCATATGCCTCATCTGATTTGTGAATTGTTGCAAATCTCCTTCATAAATGTAGCTTCTCTTTACTCTTTACTTTCAGAAAGCCTGAGATGAGATAAATTGTAATTTTTAAATTTTTAATTTTTTTTGCACCAATCCAAATTTGCCAAATCTGATTCACATTGAAGAATCACTTTCAGTTGAAATAGGTTTTTTTTGCCCCCCAAAAATGCATTATTTATTGAAAATAATTCACTTGACCACCCAATGGTACAGCATTCCTGGCTACATTATAAGAGAGCAAAGTATTCTTCTCAGTGCCTGGCCCCCTTGTTTGGTGCATTTTCTGAGATAAACTTGGCAGATTAATTCCATGTTAGCAAAATTATCAGAAGGCCAAACACAGTGGAATATCAACTATCCATCTGCATAAGTCCCTGCAGTGGGAGGTGTGAGCAAGCTGGAATCTTCTAACCCTACAGGGCAAAAGTATGAAGGAAGAAATTCAGCCAGGCTGCAGCACGAGCTGCCAAGTATTTGGACAGGAATAAGAGAGGAATCTCTGTCTTCTATCAGTAATCCTCCCAGATCTGGAGTTTGCTGATGGCATTGCCAATGATTCTGACTCCTTTAGTGTACTGCTTTCACATATGCTTTTATTTATCTATTTGCCTATTATTTATTTATTTATTTCCTAGAGGATTATTTATTAATTTCATGTAGGATTTAAATAATTCTAAATTGCTTTCAAGGATATGGATCTTCCTGTCAAAGCATTGCCATGTCCAACCCTATAAAAGTGTTTGGCCCAATGTTACTGTATCACTCAGTTGAAATTTACCTAATGCCAAATAAGAATAATAATTTTGAGGCAGTTTGTTCAAAGATAGGAGATTTCACATCCCATCAGAATGAATGAGTGAGAAAAACGGTGTAACAAGTAGATATTTTTTGTAGATATTTTTTCCTCCTGTGTTTTAGAGCAATGAAGAATACATGGAACCATGGAGATTCCCAGAATTTTGCTTAAAACAAAACAAAGGTAGGTCCCTGTTTCTTTTCAGCTTGAAACCACCTGATCCTCATCTAAACCTGGAGGGTTGACATTCCTTTTGTTCTCCCCTTCAATCAATCAAGCGTATGTGCACAGCTTTTTTGAATCTGCTTACTGCTTACTTCTGACACCAGAAGGATGTTCCAAGCTGGTGGTCACTGAATTCCTTTGCTTAAATCAAAACATTCTGTGGAAATCTAAATTTAACCATCTTTTCTCTCCCAAAGACTGATAATAAGCAGACTCATAAACTAAAGGGGTACAGTATCTTTCCAATACAGTGTAAAGGCAGAACAGCATCATATACTTAGGCTAGCTGACAAAGGCCAAATTCAGTCCTCTGCTACATTCTTTGGGATCATGTTGAATTCAGTGAGAACCACCTGCACACAGAATTTGACCCCAAAATGAAAGCCTGGTCAGAAATTTGATTTGAATTGCTTGACATGGAAGTGAGGTAGGCTTTTTTTTTCCCCAGTATTTTTGAGTAGTTGTCATAGTAATAGTAATAATAATGATAGGACATTTATTCATGGAATATGTCAGAAAATATTTAGAAATACTTCTGAAAAAATAGTGTTGTTGTACCATATATTAAAAACTGCCATTTTCCTGTAGTGCATTGGAGCCATTATGTTTGAGATAGTATAGCTATCTGTGGTGCCAGATAACTCAAAAATTCAGCTGAACAGGAGTTTACAAATGGGTTGAGTTTTATTAACTAGCAGAGCTATCTGGACTGCTTCAATTTAAGCTGTCCTGTAAACCCACCACATATTGTGATTGACTCCCTGTACTGGAACACAGGGACAAAAACATAATGAAGCTCCCATAAATTCAAGGGGAAATGATCAGTGACTTGCTACATCACTTAGACACACACAAGTCTACAGGGCTCAGTGGGATCCACCAAACAGTACTGCAGGAGCTGGCAGAAATGCTCACTGAACCAGCTTCCATCATCATTTGCCAGCAGCTCTGCCTAACTGAAAGTCAGTGAATGTGCTACCCAATCACAAGAAATTCTGGGAGGAGAATTCTGGGAACTACAGCCCTGTGAGCCTGACCTCAGTGCTGGGGAAGGTCATGGAGCAGATCATACTGAGTATCATCACATGGCACATACAGGACAGCCAGGTGACCAGGGCTGCCAGCATGGGTTTATGAAAAGTAAGCTCTCCTTGATCAACCTGATCTCCTTCTATGACCAGATGTCCCACTTAGTGGAAAGGATGTGGATGTTATCTACCTGGCCTTTAGTAAAGCTCTTGACTCCTTTTCCCACAGAATTTTCCTGAAGAGATTGGCTGCTTATGGCTTGAACAAGTACTCTCTTCACTGGGTTAAATTGGCTGGGTGTCTGGACCCAGAGCATGGAAATCTATGGTGGTGAATGGGGTTACATCCAGCTGGCAGCTGGTCACTGGTGGGGTTCCCTAAGAATCAGGACTAGAGCCTGTTTAATAACTTTATCAGTGATCTGGATGAGGGATAAGTCAGTTCATAAATGATACCAAGTTGTGAGGGAGTGTTGATCTGTGGAGGGTAGGAAGGTTCTGCAGAGGAATCTGAAAGACTGGATCAATGTGCTGAGGTCAGTTGTATGAGGTTTAACAAGGCAAAGTGCCAGGTCCTGCTCTTTGGTCACAACAACTCCCTGCATCATTACAGGCTGAGGGATAAGTGACTGGAAAGTGGCTTTGTAGGAAATTACCTGGGAGTGCTGCAGCTGAACATAAGCCAGCATGTGCTGAGGTGGCCAAGAAGGCCAATGGCCTGGCCTGTATCAGCAAGAGTGTGGCCAGCAAGGCCAGGGCAGTGAGTTTCCCCCCATTGATGCAGTTATGCCTTGAATCCTGTGTTTAGTCTGGGGCCCCTCATTAAAATAAGGCACTGAAGTGCTTGAGCAGGTCCAGAGAAGGGAAAGGTCTGGAAAACAAGTCTTACAAGGATCAGCTGAGGGAGCTGGGGTTGTTTAGCCTGGAGGAAAGGAGGCTCAGAGGAGACCTTCTCACTCTCTACAACTCCCTGAAAGGAGGTTGTAGCAAGGTGGGGGTTGGTCTCTTCTCCTAGGGAATAAATGACAGAATGAGAGCAAATGGCCTCAAGTTGGACCAGGGTAGTTTTAGATTGTGTAGTAGGAAAAATTTATTCACTGAAAGGGTTGTCAAGCATTGGAACAGTAGTCAACAATCCTGCAGGTATTTAAAAGTTGTGTGGATGTGACAGTTAGGGATGTGGCTTACTGGTGAACATGGCTGTTCCAGGTTAATGATTGGACTAGATGATCTTGGAGGTGTTTTATGACCTAAATGGTTCTGTGATTCTAACTTGTTTTAATGCCTTTTCAAATGCCAAAACATGTTGAGCAAGGAATTTGTTTTCTACTTTGTTTACAAGTAAGAAGATAAAAATAATGGCAATCCTTTAATAAGAATTGTCTCAAAGAAAAAGAGAAAATATTTTTCAGTGACTTCACTGTAATATATTTCTGTTAGCTATACTGCAGCTAAAAGGATGACTGGAAAATTTTGGCTAGCATTTCTTGAGTTTCCCTTAATTTCCTCAATTAATCATTGCAGTGATGAAAAATAAGCATTCCATTATTTAGTAGTAGTTAAGTGTACACTTAACTACGTGCCTGTCAGTAAAGCAAACTAACTGCTGAGGTCAGAATATCTCTGGTTCATGTTCCTTCTAAATAATAGTCCAGTGGTGGCAGCAATGTCTAGTTGTTAGAAGCTAAAAGAAGTGCCCTTGAAATATTTCAAATACTGTTTCAATGTACTTGAAAGTAAAACACTCACTTAATAAAAGTGCAATCTTGAACAATAGAAAGTGTTAGTGATTAAAACATGTAATTTTTGAAACATAGTTTTTCCTTCTCTTTCTTTGTACCCTTTGTAAACCAGAAAAAGCTCCACAACATGAGTGAATTGTACAGGGACCTCTGAGATCTGTACTTAAAATTCAGTGGCTGGATACCTATGGTATTTTCAGGGAGATGGGAGACATTGACTTAAACCAAGGGCTGAAACCACTAGAACAGGTTCTTAGGCATATTCTCACTCCCCTTCTTCTCTTCTGCTCCTTCAGTTTCTCCTTTTCTCTATAAAAGTGTTTGATTAAATAGCTCTCTTGCTTTTTGAGCTGTTACCTGTTTAGGGTCAGATCAGATACCTTTTCTTAGAACAAGTAGTACCTTCCTCCACAAGAGTCCTTAAGATTGCAGTGGGAACGGATGGCAGTGTACAGTGTTCCTTGGAACTAACTGTATCCTGGTCATTTAAATGCAAAAGGGTCACCTATACAAGATGTTTCCATTATGTATTGCAAGTGTACAATTATCAAGGGCAGTCTGAACATCCAAAGCAGTGTCACTGAAATGAAACGGAGGTAGCATGAGCTGAGCAAGCTTTTCTAGGATCCTGAACATGGGTGTGAGTAACCAGACTATGTAGAAACGTGCTGGAGTGGTATGAGTACCAAAGAGCCTCACTGGAGCTACTTCTTCTTTTCTTGGGAGCTGCTTTTAAGCTTTAGAAAAAAATTTTGGTTACAAAAGTGAGTCTAGAAATAGTCCATTAAAAAAGCTTACACAGTGTATCTTTTGAAATTTGAACAGATGAAACCCTGCTATAATATTTGTTCCCATCTCTGACCAGCTGTTGGTCAGATTCTTTGTTACCTGAATTCTGCTCTGAATATTTTGGTTTTTTTATATTCTTCACTGTGGCACAAATGGCCTTTTACTATCTGGCTCTGTAGATCAAAACACAACACAATCTGGGTATTACTATTGTAATACAAATAACAATTTTAGCATTACATTAAATAAAAACTTTCTATCTCTATGTGGATAAATTATACAGAAGTCAAAACCTAATGTCAGAAGAACAATACAGTTTAGTAAAAAAATTGAACTAATACCTTCCCCGCTCTACCACATATTCACTTAAGATATAGATATACTCACTTAAGAATGCTTAAGTGATATACTTAAGTGAATTCTTAAGTGATATACTCACTTAAGAATGCACTTTGTGCATTCATACCAAATTTTTCAAACCAGTTTCCAGGGGATTTAGAATGATAGGGAAGAGCTTGGTTACTGAACTGAAGAATCTGCGACTATGTCAGTTCTGGCAATAGTTATTAGTATCTTTTTATTTTCTGAAAACTCCTCTGCCCCTTTAGGTCCAGCAAACCTATTACTCCCCCAAGAGAAGATGATATTAGCACAACCACCACTGTCTTGCCTCTGAGGTGACAATGCTTTCTACTGTGGACAGTCTCATTTCTATATCTGAAGGTGCTACTGCCTAGATATCTTTGGTTAATACGTCACCCTCTTTGTGTTTATAGCATTTGCTGACCTGATTTTGTCTGCTTGAGATATTCATTCAACAAAGAGTTCAGAATTCTTTTAAAAGTAGACTTGAAAGGTTAGTTCATGGTAAGAACCAGCCTGATTTTGGATATTTCTGAGAACATAACAGCTTCCATATATTTAAGCTACAGTTCTTCTTAGCAAACCAGCTCGCCTATCAAGCTGTGTTTGAGTTTAAGCCCTGGGAGCTCATATGTTTCCTTTCCAAACAGGTTTTTCTTTGTTTTCATATTTCTGGAATATGAGCATGAACCCTAAAAGCCCTGTTTGGCTACAAATGTGTCCAAAACTCAGCTAATGGGGGCCGGTGATGTGTTTCTTTGCTTGCTAGCCATAGTCATGTTGGTACAATTTTGCTCTTTGAAAGTTCTGCACAGGAATTCATGAGTTAATCTAAATTAGCAGAGAAAACATTGGCAGAATTGCCTACCTCTTCTTAGCCTGAGAGCTGGGAGCACATGAAGGCTCTCAAATCTGCATCCCCCACATGGCATCCCACTGCTGTGCCCACTTGAGTCAAAGGGCAAGAAGCAAGTACTCCTTTGAAGTACTACCTTAAACACGAGATAAGGAATAGTAAACTTAACTGAAGCCTAACTGATGGCAAACAATTCTATCTTCTCATACACAATAAGCAATTGCTGAAACTATCTTTCAACTTGTGTAACGTAATCATGACAGCAATCAACCAAGCCCAGTCTCTTTTTTTGCTCTTCCCATGTTATTCTTTTACTTCAGCAGATCTTCCCTATAAAGCTGAGTGATAAGACTTTGCAATTGCATCCATGTTTCCGAAGAAACAGTGCACAAGGTAATGACAGGTTTTGTCACTGGTGGTGGTGGTGGTGGCTGTAAACAGTTCCCAAGCTTCCTGTTCCTGAGTGATATTGCACTGGCTTCCTGCAATTACACAATACATTGTCATGCAGATTTGCCACGGGTCACTGAGTAGGGATAGGAAATTTCAGAGGTTTCTGTTGAACCTGTCAG
This sequence comes from Vidua chalybeata, assembly GCF_026979565.1. NCBI lineage: Eukaryota > Metazoa > Chordata > Aves > Passeriformes > Viduidae > Vidua > Vidua chalybeata. The sequence goes on along the minus strand of NC_071531.1, from coordinate 47,674,800 downwards.
GTTGGCAGATCTAACATAAAGTTGGGATCCCCTCCAGAATTCCGTCCCATAGTCCACACAGCTTATTGCAGGCTCTCTCTGAGAAGGGGGTGTAAAATAAGTACTGTTCCCCTGAGGAAATGCCCCAGATGCCTGTTTTAGACCCAAGCATTCAGAGTCTTCAGTTCCTTGAGGGAATGATTAGGGCTGAAGTCTTGCAGGAGAGCAAGCTGAAGGAAACTGCTGGGATACAGAGGAGTTTATTTCAGGAATACAGGAGAGCATGAGATCCTTATGTGTTCAGTCTGTCTTTCTCTGAAACAGGGACATTACAAACATGCACGTATACAGCTACAGTCCTTAGAATGAAAGGAGAAAGACAGTGAATGTGTGTGTGCAGCCTTTTCATTAAGGTGTGGCTTTTTCATGAAGTTGCCAAGCACAAATCCTGGTAGGAGATGTGCTTCCTCATGCTCAGGAGTTGGCATTTAACAGTGGTCTTGTTATGTATCTATAGTCAGGGGAAGTATCCAATAAACCAAAGAGATGAGGAAGAAATATCAGAAACAACGCTTTAGTTTAGAAAGGATAAGCTGAGAACAGGATCCAAGCTAACATAAGCAAGGACGGAACCAGTCACAGTCTGTCTGTCTGCAATTTAGAAAATCTCATGCATCCAGAGGAAATGACAATGCATTTGGAGCACAAATCTCATGCTGGTACTGTAGTATAAGCCATGTATATTCAGAAGTGCAAATACAGATTGCATTTAATATGGAAAAAGCCAGGATTTGGAGATTTTATGGCAAAGCTAAGCTTAGGAACTAAGCCTAGGTTTAGGAACAGATTTATCCTGAGTTTTATCAGAAAGCACAGTGGTGTGCTATGATAAAATTAGACTGTATTTTAGTGATGTATAAAAGCTGCTTGCCCTCACCTTCCATCTCTTACTGTGATATTTTTATATATATATATAATCAATTAAATTGTGTAGCAAATGCAAGTGATTCCAAAGGACAGTAACCATGCTTCATGTTGTTCTTTTCAGATAATGTTTTCTCCTGTTTAACGGGGCTGTCTCTGAAAAGAGTTTACACTCTCCCTACCTTTGCAATAGACAACCTCATTGTCTATGACAGCAGCAGCAATTATCTCTGTTAACCTTTCCCCTACTTTTCAGGGATACTGAGTTACAGGTTTGATAGTTTTGTGAAAATTTAAAAAACAGACAGAAAAAGGTAAAAAAACAGTCGACATGTCTAGGAATATTTTGGTTTCTATTTCACCTCCTTTCACTGAAATATTCTGCTGAAGTTCTGCAGGAGTTCTGGTCTGAGCAACCTAGAAGTCTCACCTGTGCGGTTACTGTGGTGGAAGGAAAAAGCATATATTTATATTCCTCCTTGTTTTAAGCACTCAGTAAAGCTGCTGATATGAAAGTCCTTCCTCCTTCCCTTACTTTTTCTCTGTTAAGTGCCTAAACCTACAGAAATTGTTTTTAAATCATGATCTCCACTATCACTCAGCAGATATCTGTCCCTCCTTTCTATGCACCCACTGCTGCAGCTATCTTCTTGAAACTATATGGGGAGCAGCATAGGCCAGACATTCACTGAATTGAGTAATTTATTAATCATTCATTATCTTGTGTAAGAATGAGCAAATTTACTGGCTTGTGTCTGAACAAGAGTTTTCTGAGCAGATTCCACAAGTCAGCATTTTCTGAGGTTGAAAAGATCCTGAAGGTGAGAAAAGCACTGTCTTCCTCCATTAACAGCACTTCTCCACTAATCTGCTGATTACCCTGAGTAGCCAGAGTAGCCAAAATGCGGATTATGCCCTGGCACAGGCTTCTTGCATGCAGAACGTCTTAACTTCTGTCATAGTAGAGGACTGTGTTCTAACAAGCTGGTTGAAACTTATGCTTCAGCTTGCCATGGTATGTTTATTTAAAGGCTTAACAGCTTGCCATGGTTACGCTTGATGTTATTATTAATAGGAAGTGTTTTGTTTTGACTCTCTTTCCTGCCTGACTTAGGGTCCTTTTTTACATCATGGCCATCCCCAGACATCTAAATGCACCTTCCTTCGGTGCCTTTCCACACCTTCTGTAGTCACAGAAGTCTGCATGACAAGGGAGGAAGCACAGGAATCACAATGGATAAAATCTAGGCCAAAATGGTCGCGGTGTCTGCGTTGGGCTGGCCAGATTTGAAATCTTCTATCTGGAACAATTTTTCACATATAAAAATATCCTTTAAGCGTCAGTACTGTTTCTCTCCCCCAAAAGAGACAGAGTCTGGTAGAAAATCTTTTTGAGGAGTTTTACAGGGAAATTCAGATTTCATCTGTTATTTCATTTTGAAGAATGTGATAGGTGACTGCCTTAAAATGATACTTTTTACAGAAGAATATAAATTAAATGCCTACATTTCTGTGAAGAATACCAAACACACACAAATGCTTTATATTTCACTGGAATTAAATTTTAGAGTGAAAGAATATGCCTGAACCAAAATTAAGTTCTGTGAAGGTGACTAGCATGACTCTTCTTGACCCCAACAGAAGCTTCTGGGTCAGGGTATGCCTGACTTAGTTTACCCCAAAGAGGGCCATTTAGTAGGTAGTTGATTGGTGTAACTAAATTCCAAAAACAAGTACAGTAACCGTGGTGGGCTGATGATTATAGCTAAACTGCTGTTCTCTAAACAGTCACATAGCTAAATATCACTTAAGCAGCTTGGCTTAAATTGCCTTGGAACAAGTTACTGTGAAAGGGAAATGAAAGCATATAAATGAGTCTGAGACACTTGTATTCATTTGAGGAGAAGTGAGGGAAACAATTAAGATAAACCAGAAAATGGCAGGCCTGTCGAGCCATATGGCCCTTTCCTGTTCCTAACACTTCTTTTGTTTAACTTTTCCAAAGCAATTTTGTCACTATTACTACTGTGGTTGTTTCAGTTTTAAATATGTTTTCCTAGCATTCAATCTTTTCCCCAGCTGCCCCTGCTTAAAAAAAAAAAAAAAAAAAAAAAAAAAAAGGAGAGAGAGAAAAAAAAAAAAAAAAGGAAATGAAAAAGTCTTAATTGAAAATAAGTGCTAGAAAGATCTTTAAGGTGCTCTTTGGCTCAAGTTGCCTTTAAAACTTTGCACTGTATGCTAGTTTCTTTTGGTTTTTTTTTGCTTTCTGCCTGTTTTGCCCAGCTGTTGGGCACTCCTACATTCTGCTACAGCAAAACAGATGCAGACTACAGATCACATGGACTGCTTCAGTTGAATGAAAGCAGATTTGGTCATTAATCCTGTCTATAGGTTCTTTGGGGTTTTTTTTTAACAAGTTGTCTTTTTTTTTTTTATTATTCTAGCTTTTAATCACGGTTTTCAAAAAATTAAGAAACAGGTCTAAAAAAAGTGTGAGAGATGGAGATCAAGCAGGCTGCTGCAAGCTTTGAAGCATAAAAAAATAAAGGAAAAAAAAAAGAAGCTTTTATTGTCAGGAAATGGCAAATACCTAGCTCAGTTTAACAATTCTGTCTGGCTGTAAGATAGGGAAGTAATGCCTTTGGCAGCACATAAACTCTTGTTGTCTTGCCCTTTGTCTTCCGGTGTAAAACACTGTTGAAAAAATCACCTGTCCATAGCAAAGTTAAACTCCCGGCTTTAACACAGTTGCATGGGAACTTTGGTTTATTAATGAATACAACATACCCTCTTTGATTTGAATGCTTTCAGAGCACTGAAAGGATTCAAAAGGCATCGCTTCCTGCACCAGCGGCGTGCCTTTATACATCTCAGTGGTTCACCCCTACCCAGCTGCTATATCTCATTAACAAGCGTTTGGCCATCGCAGCGAACTTCGCAGTGTTGACACTTGAAAGGCCCAGGCAGGCGCTGGCAGGCTATCAGCTATGGCAACAGGAAACTACCCCAAGACAACACTGAGAAAACAGCAGCTGCAAAAGCCAAAAGCAAAAGAGGACAGGGAGAGCTAGGTGTTTCCAGGCTGCACTGTTTTCCATATGGGCTGTTTGTGCAGCAGAGCAATGCCAAGGGAAGGGAGGAGAAGAAAAAGAAAAGAAAGGTCTAATAAGGAGGTTAATATAAGCTCAGTAGGCACTGGGGCATTAAATACTTTTTTGTTACATTTTAATGGCTTCCTGAAGTCTATTTTCATGCAAATAAAAGCCTGTCTGTCTAGAGTTCACAAAAGCCAGGCCTGAAGCTGGTTCCCTGAACCATCTCTGGCCTGGGGTGGCTGGAACCTGCTACCCTTTCCTAAGGGACATGCTGTCCTTATCCTCTTGCTTGCAGCATGTTCCCTCTGCAGACATGCTGGACACTTAACTCCCACTACTTGGTATCATTATACCCTGAACAACTGTGGCTGCAGCCTTCAGCCCAGACAAGCTGTGTTTCCCAAGTGCCACTGGAGTGCTGAGAACCAAGCCTGTTAGCCAAAGTGGGGCACCTGCTCTGCTGCTGCCCTGCCCCAGGCAGAATGTGCTTTTCACCAGCTTTGTGTCACACAGAGAGCTACAGAGCTTAGAGGGGAGGTGGGGGGGGGGGGGGGGTGAATCCTACAGGAGGCAGCACGGTGGGTGCCTTTATCACTGTGCATTGGGACAGAGGAAGCTTGGTGTCAACTGATGGTGAAGGGATGAATAAGTAAAGGAACACTGAAATGTGTGTGCAGCATTGAAATCAGGATCCTTACTTAACCATATTGTGGTTCCTTTTTACATATGTAAAGGAAAAGTAAACCCTGGATGCAGTTTATCCTACCTCTTACTCTGTGCTTCCACTGGCATACCAGGTTAACTACAGCTCATTTTGCAAACATTTGCAGCAAATCTTTAAGTAGCAATGGTCAAATTCATACAACACGATTGAAAGCAGCAGCAGCAGAAAGCAAACCAACATGAGCTCAAGACTCACCACCACCACCTTAACATTTTCAATGGCCTGGAAAAAACCTCTCAAATAGTTTTAAGTTTTTAATAAGGACCAGTCTTTATTTTTCCAGTGGTTCAAATGTAGCGCTAACCATTGCCATGTTTCTTCCTTCGGCTGCTTCAGGAGTTTTGCAGCTGTGAGAGGCTTAAGGGCGGATGTTTAGATAATTCAAGCTTATATTTTACATTTACAGGTAGAAGTTGTATACACTATCACTATTACAGAAAATGGAAACTATTTTCTCAAGCCTCATGCACGTCAAGCTCTGTGGTTTATACTAAAAGTGGATTTTATAGCCTGTTGTGTACACTTCATGTTTCCTGCGCCAAGGAACCACAAGACAGAAAACCTGAAACCTGTGAAGTTTCCCTGCTTTAGACCTTGGTGTAGCATCATCACCAATGGATTCCAGCACAGCAGCACACACTTCCAGTTCTGTAATCTGTGGTTTAGCTGCAGGGTGACTCAGGTGGTGATTCAGTAGGTGGCAAGCTTCCCTCTGTCAATATTGAAGTCATATCCCACTATCCAGGTACACAGTGCTGTTTAAAGGACCAACCTTCTGCTGGGACACAAGAGAAATGCAGTGACCAATGACTGTTCAAGATCCCAGAGCACAAGTGGAAATATTACCTCTTGGGCACATGCCAGCTTTCAGTTTGATGGAATATATTCTGCTTTAATTTTCCTTTCCCATCCTTATGCTGGTTTGTAATCTTGTTCTTCCTGGTTTCCTGGCTTTCTTCCTGTTCTTCCTGGCTTATTTCCACATGACAGAAGGCTGCATTCTTTATTATGGGTGATGATTTTTCTGGATCCAAAGGACAGGGGATTTTGCTGTATTCCTGAGTAAAGCAGAAATAAATCATAGCAGGAATAATGTTAATCCTCATTTTTAAAAGAGTTCACACACCCTTTGTTCAAAAGTACAAGAACATAGAGATATTTGAGATTAATCCTGGATTCTCACATGATATCTGTTAGTAAAAGAACATGAATGTGAGAGAACAAGTGCAAACGCCAGCTTACCATGCTGCTTATTGCCACTGTACAGGCCACTGGGAAATAGCACTTAATTCTAAGAAAGACATTTTTCTAACAAGAGTTGTATGCTGCAAGAAGTGCATAAGTTCATACTGTTTCCATTTTATCTAACTAAACTGATTATTTTTATTTTTATTTTTATTTTTATTTTTATTTTTATTTTTATTATTATTTTACATTTCTGGTAAAATATTACATGTTGAAACTGATATTCCTAAAACCTCCCATACTTCAGATGTTTGCCAGTTGAGAAGTGGCTCCTGGCAATTGAAATGAGCAATGCTTGTTCTGTGGCTGGCACATTGCTGGAACAGAGCAGTCAGCTAGCACTCTTTCATGCCAGGAGGACGTGCATGTGCTTGCCTCAGTCTGTAACTCTCTCTTTTGCTCATTTGTGCAGCTTCACAGGGTTTTTCTTCCCCACTCCTGATCAGATATTTTCATTATTTGGTATGAGTTATCTCTTGTTGCATAGATACAGCCTCTGCTCTCTTCTTGAGAAAGAATTGCAGTATTCCCCCTGTGACTTGCAAAACCATATCTAGAATATATAGGGGTGTTTAATGATTTACTTATCATATGTGCTATCCAAATAGGGAATTACTGGTCTGCTGAAAGAAAAAAATTGAGGATACAGTGTTATTTCCCCTGGGTGCTAGCTAAGACAATAAAACATTTATTGATATTGGATTCCAAAGGAGTTGGTTCTTCAATGTCATGAAAAGTAAAAACAACTTCCAGCCAAAGCAGGCTTATAGAAATAAAAAAATATTTTCTGAGTCTATATTAAGAAGTACTTATTGCTGATTCTGAAAAGCAACAGAATGTATGACAGTGTGGCAGCAAACATATCCTTGCTCTAGAAGTGTAGAAAAAACATATTGTTCAGTCCTGGTAGACAAAACCAGTGTTCTGGCTTGCTCTTCAAACAGCACCATTTTAAATATATGAAGACACATGAAGACAGATGCATGAGAAGCAATTACCAGGTGAGAAGATCACCAAATAACTGCTTACATATAACTACAAATAGCTACTTATGTATAACTGTGATAAACTATGGCTATGTTGGGGAAAAAAAACAACAAAAAAACCCACTATAAAATACAGATCAAACCTATGCTCTTTTTAGGAAGTCAATTTTTTTCTTTAATTTAATGAATTAAAAATCCCTTCCTTTATGAAATTCTACATACCTCAGATAACGTGAAACATTATGTATGCTGTTCAGACTAAATTGATTAATTGTGATGTCCTGCAAGTATTCATACTAGTGTATCTCTTTTACCCCCTCACTGGATCTGAAAAAATGTTAATCTGACTTGGCATGTTTGAAATGAGTTTTAAATGTAAATTAGTTTTTCTGTATTACAACTTGGAAGCTTATACAGAATTATTTTTATGTATAGAAAGGCTAGGAGAGAAGAGGTTGAGAATTTCTAATTTTAAATTTTATCTCTTAAATTTTAGAAGACTTTCAGGAACATGGATTATGCAAAACAAAACTGTGTACCCATCAAATAAAACATATTAATTTATTTCTGGAATGGGATTTAAAATATGAAGTTTTGCTCCTAGGCATTTTTTTTTCTCTTTCATAAACCTAGGGTAAAATGAAACAAAATGCTAACATTTCCTTAATTCCAGGAATTCTACTGGACTTTTTTTAAGGAAACCCTCATCTCTGAAATGTCTTTTAAAGGAACTTAGTTTTGAGATAGCATCTTGGCCATGTAGATTGTTTAGGAGTTATTTGGGTTTGTTTTTTCATGTGAGCATCTAAGATTATTTCTGGTAGACAAAGCAGCTAAGCTCCAATCTACAAAGCCCACAAACATTTACACATTTTCCAGTTCATAAAATGTGCCATGAAAAAAGCTCATTATAGGCATATTTATTTGAAAGATTTCTCGGTGTTCTGCTCCAAGAAATGATGGCTGATTTGAAATTGAGAAAAGTGCCATAAAATGGGTTTCTTCAGCTTGATCAGGTTCAGTGAAGATCGTAAAAGACTGTAAAAGCCTGGATTCATTCAGTTTTGTGCCTTTCCAAACCTCTTGTGAATGTTTTGTATCATTGCTGTCAGATGTGATTTTCTCTGCTGCTGCAGATGTGCACAACAGATTTACTGTTACAAGTAATAGATAGTAAATTCCTGACATAGAGGCATTTAGTGCCACTGCCAGATGTCTCATTTTAATAATACATTTGTATATCCTAGTTCCAGAGGGACAATTAAGCTGTGAACAATAAAGATAAAATCATTGGAAGACAGGTATTACCACTTTATTGTTGTAGTCAATCTATGGTGCTCAATAAAATGGATGAATTTAGTTTTGATTTTGTGTGGTTACAATGGGATTACTATCTCTTAGATCTCATTCAAAAAATAGTGGGTAAGGACATGTCTTCATTATAGATGTCTGCATGGGAAGAAGATGTTCTGTTGCTCCAACTTTCCTCTGAGAGTTTGGATGCAGAATTATCTCCATCAAACTCCAGAATGCATTAGGCAAATGGAGTCTCATTTCTATCCTCAGCAAATTAGAGATGTTGAGAGATCTGTTGGCTGGGTACTGACAATTTGTTATCAGTGCAATTGAATTGCCTGGGAAACAGTGGCCAGCCTTGTGAAGGGCTTATCTATTTGCTGCAGTTACAGAAAAACTGTGCAGGCAAGTTCCAATAATTACCTACTTTCTTGTTTTGTTTAGCTGGTACAAATAACAAGGGTTATGTCCACAGCTAAAGGGTGTTTGGGAGTTAATGTAAAAGCCTCAATCACAAAGAGAAAGAGAGGGAGAGTGCAGGTCTAAGTCATATATTTGCTTAAAATTATTAGACTCAAGAAGACATTGTTAAAAGAAGCAGTAAAAAGCACAAAGCATCAAATGCAACATTAGGTGAGTCAAGACCTGACATTTCCAGAAATTCAGTCTTGTTTGAATTGAATGAGAAATTCTGATATTGGTACGTGTTGATCTATGTTTGCCCCTGTGCCACTCTTGAAGATACACTATATTTAGGTGTTAGTGTTAAGACTTAGATGGATTATAACAATTAGAACAGAGAAGAAATAAAGGGATTACTGGAGGAAGTCTTCTTTAAAAACTTGGTGGTTTACAGTGAATCTTATCCCACCTAACCGACATAACTCTTTCCAGTCCACTCCTACTTTGAAACTAATTGGCTTTGACTCTTGGCCTTCTTTCCTCATAATGCCTAAATGAGTGGCTACATGAGCCCAAACTGCCCCTGTCCTGGCTTGCAGGGGTCTAGAAAATGGTAATAAAACATGGCTGTGGGCAGTGAGCCCTCTAGATTGTTGTTTCCAATTATGGCTATTGTCTGAAATTGCCAGTCACAGAATATGGCACGGTCCCTGTGTGTCTCCAATTTTTGGGGTCTTTCCATGGCTGAGTCAGTCCTTTAGAGTGGTGTCCTGTCTCTCTGGGTCACCTGGGTGATGCCCTCTGCTGAAGGCTAAGCAAGGTGGGCAGTGTGCCCCATATGCATGTACCCCAGTACCTTTGGAATGCACATTAGGGTTAGAAGGGCTGTGTTCTATTCTGACATTTTAGGGAAAAAAACATTTGCAGAGGTGAGGAATGAACCTTAAAATCTTCCAGTGCATCTGTCAAACTAGAGTCCAGGGAAAACTGGATGTAGGCCTGCACCTGCCTTCAGTTTAGATACATCCCTTGTGATGTAGAAGAGACAGGAAAGGGATATAAAAAATACACTTTTGAAAGGTTTGGTTTTGAGGATGACAGTTGGAGAATCCTCTCTTTTCACAATCATAGGAACATGGTTTATTGTACATTATAGCTTCCCACCATAGGGTCACCATAAACTCTGGTTTGAAGGAAATATGTTTGACTACAATCAATCTGGATCACATACTTCAGTATATTCAATTTACAAGTGTCCTTCTTTAAACTACCCCTCCTTTCCTAGTAAAAATGAGACAGCTTTAGACAGACAGTTTTAAGAATCATCCCATGGGTACTGTTAAAGAGACCTATTCATAGACACTCATGTGTTAACCACATGTGCACCACTGACAGCAAGTATTCAGAACCTAATGGTGATAGGGTAATGAAAATATCCAAAATCATGGCAAATCATGAAAAAAACTGTGTCAATTTCTTTTAAGAAAAATCAATTTACAAGCCATTGGCTATCAACATGGAATATCAGATTAAGAAGAAAAGCTATTAACAGTCCTGCCAAGCCATCATTAGCAATTCTTACCTTTCTTCAGATGCATCCTATTCCCTTCCCTCCCCACCGCCTTACATTTTTCTTTTTAAGTAGTACAAATCGAGTGCCAAATTGCTTCCCTGGTTTCAGCAGTCCAGAAAGTCTCCCTGGCATAAATCAACCTGCTTTGGAGACATCGCTGTTCAGCTTGGTCTGGCAGATTAACAATGAAAAGGGAAGAGACAATGGTACAGTCAGACAGCTCTCTGAAAAAGCACATTAGTTGAGAGCTAAGAGCTTATTAGTAAAATCTTCCCATCATTTAAAGATGCATTTTCTTTAGTGATGAAAACCAGGTCTCCTTAGACCTTGAGTCAGTGTCTGGTCTTCTAGGTCAGTTCCAGGGTAGGTTTATGTTGTGATTAGAATGGGGTCTGCAGTTTGAGTATGCATATGTGCAAGTTAGCTTTTCATGTTGGAGTCTGGAGAAGATTCAGGGCTGTAGCTGCAGCAAAAGCAGAGAAGCCCACTCAAACTGAATTGTGCACTGCTATTTGGGTTCAGTCAAGCTAATGAGGCCTTGAGTGAGGTGGAAGCAGAGCACACACTTCACCACTGTCCTCTGTGGTGATTTCAGCATCACCTCTGTATAGAAAGACAAGTGATGTCACCTTCCTTGGTGCTGAAGAGTACACTGATGCTTTACCTTGCTTTTCATCTCTAAGACAAAAAGATCATCCATGTGGAATTTGCAGTATGTGAGCTATAGTTATCTCTAGTCTTCAGAAAGACAGTTATGAAATTAATTACTGGTAAATAATGCATCCAATCTACTTTAAATTCTGACAAATGAGTCTGTGAGTAGCTTTCCTTTGTCTGATGTTGCATAAACCCAACTTTTAAAGATATCAGAATGCAAGGATATATGAACAAAAAGAAGTCGCAACTAGGTGAATATTCAATTAGATATGTTTCAAAGAATTTATAAATAATTTAATGATTTATAAGAACAGCTTTCTGTATTTAATCCCATTTTGTCATCAGATTGTAAGTCCTTTATAAAATGGAAAATAGGATTTTGCTACAGAAATACTTTTCTGTGAAAGATCTCATACAAAAAATGTTTTTTGAAACATCTATGACTTTGTGGTCTTGCTTAATTTTTTATTATTCTTGTTTCAATAATATGAAGTATTAATTATAAATAATATTTTAAACACTATCAAAATCTATAAAAATCTATGATTGTTGGAAAATGTTTTATGTTTTTTGGAGCATCTACTAAATAGATGAAGAATAAATGGATTGCAATAAGTAAAGATGAAATTTAATCTAAGTTTAGCAGGACACAATGTGTATCTTTACCTATCTAATCTATATCTAATCTATATCCATCTAATCTATATCTTTTTCTGTATCTATATAATCTATATCTATATCATATATCTATATCTATCTATATCTATATATCTATCATCTATATTTCTATATCTATATCTACTTTATCTATATATATCTATATTCATATATATTGAAAAAAAGAAAATAGAGTTATACAAGACACATAAACACGGCTCCTTTTCCCAGAGGCACCTATACTAATGTCTGCCAGATAAAATTTTCATATAAGGTGCCTTACAACATTAACGTTTCCAAGTCTTGTGGTACCCACCTTTTTGCTTTTTTCCCCAAAGCTTTAATTGTCAGAGTAAGGGGACGAAGAAAGAACCTTGACTTTCTTTAAAATCTTAACATTGTCTCCTGTCTGACAGTTTGTACAAATGTATTGACTAAATCTATTTGATTTTTTTAATCACCTGGACCCTGAGAGGCATATTTGCAGAAGCTGAAACGTCATCTTCTCAATATTTGGGTAACTGAATGTCTCCCCTCATTACTCAGGCATTCTCTGATTGTACAACTACCACAACAAACAGTAGAGAGGCCATGATCCTCTCCTCAAACCATGGATCCCTGATTTTCCTTAGTGTTTAACTACTATTTCATTCCCTGACTCCGTTTTGGACTGCCCCAGTTAGCCACTGTGACAAAGCTCGGGAGTGGCTAAATAGGGTTAATTTCAGATAACATGACTCTATCAATCTGACCTCAGTCTATCCTAAACAATCCTCTGACAGCATCCAAAGCATCAAACACCCATAAAGGCCTTCACGGCACTCACTTATGAAGGCAATAAATAACTTCAGTCCTCCCTGGCACATGTGACGCACTCCCTTTGCTATTTTGCGCACTTTTAACTGGAACAAAACATGAAATGACTAATAAGAACATCTCAGGGACTCATGGCACTGAGGACCATTCTGGACAAACTGCTATATAGGGTGGGCATGGTTATCTTGCTTTAGATGGCATTTTCCCTTGGATCCCAAAGCCAGGCAATCTCAGGATCAGTGCCAGTCTCTAAACAGTATGGTGCATTTTGGCAAATGAGGCTCCTGTGTTTGTATGCAAATCTAATTAGTACATAATTATTCATTATGCCAATTTTCATCATCAGTGAAGCTCGTTTGCCGTTTACCAGGTCATTAATTAATTGTCTGATTATCAAATTTAAGTTGATTTTAACTGTTTGTTCTGAATCCTTGGGGATTAGAATACCTGGATGTTTTAATACTATTGGGTGCCACTGAAAATCCACCAACTAAATAAAGCTTTGTATGTTTCTTTAGTTACTCCTGACAGCTCAAGCTTGTTCCTAGTCATTTTGTACTGAGATAACTGTCTGAACTTTTCAGTGTATTCTAATAATTTTGTGTACAGGCCTTTATAAATCACTTTAAACCAGAGTAAACAGAGCAATCTGAATCCCACCTAAGTTTCAATGCTTATGTAAAATTTCTCTGGGCACTAAAAGAGAACCCTGCTTGGTTTATCCTATGCAGCAGGCGTTTATGTCTGACCTCAGCTTCAGCACATTAAGGATTGTATTGGAACTGGTGCACCTATGCTTAAAACTCAGACTATATGACTGGACTGTCTGAGTCAAACCTCAGTTTCCCCAGGGCAGGGCCCTTAGTCATTCTTTCTGGGATGCCTAAAAAGGAAACATTTACCTATTGTCCATTTTCCCTCCAAGTCTGGTTTGCAGCATGCAGAAATTGCAGCTCAGAAGTGTTTTGATAGGAGCCCCCATGTTCTCTGGGGCCTGCCCAGGTTAAGCGCAGTCCCGCAGCAGAAGCAGAGACACCCAAGCTCCGCTATTTACAGGGCCATCTGGACTATCTTTTGGGCATGAGCTGTTCAATTGCCCAACTTCCAAAAAAAGCTCCTCCACAACCTGTGCCCTCTCTGCCACTCTTAGGGGCTGTGGGATGCTCTGGAAGTGGTGAAGTGTAGTCATTCACAGGAGGGATGGGGGAGAACTGCACCATCTTCACTGCTACCAGCCCTCATTCTGAGCCATTCTGAAACTGTGCCATTTCAAATTCACAGGCTGTTACTACAGCTGCCTGTTAGACCTATAAGTCAAAGATTTCCTTAAGATTTCATTAGTCAATGCCAAGTATACCCAAGACTATCTGTCCCCCCTGCAGAGGATCAACTGTGTTAGCCACTCAGCACACAGTTTGCCCTGCTCCTGCTTGTCCACAGAGCCATAAATGGTCTTAGTGATACCCTGCTCACCAGTCCCCTTTGCCAGGGAGGGAGGAAACTCCTCCAAAAGTGGTGCATGCTTCTTCAACACTGCACCTCTCAGGCAAATCACCTCATCTGCTCAAAAAGGTGTATTGGATATGCGTGACTGCACTGGCTGGCTGGTGACCTGGTGTCTGGTGATGAAGAAGCAGCTGCTGCAGGGGGGACCCTGAGCATGCAGCATGGTCTGGCAATTAAGAGGAGGCTGAGTGGAACTGCCTTGGAGGAACTATTAAACTGGGCAGTGCCATATTCATATGAAAGAGAGGCAAGATGTCATACCAGAGTCAGTGATTTGGAGGGAAATACTATGTCTAGCAGTGTGAGTCTCCAGGTCATGCATGATTCTAGTCACCTGTAGAAATGTGTCAGTAGATCACCAGGACACCTGGAAAAGCCCACTGGAGGGTATTGGGAGAGGTGAGTGCACCTGAGGTATCATTTACTTTCAGAGTGCCTTGAAAAATCACACTGTAAAGTGCATAATAGGGAACTCTCCATTCACAGCAGGGGCCAATATCCTGAGACAATTTGTCCCAGCAGTGCTGAGAACAAGGAAGGTGTCCATATTCTCTCTAAGAAATAGAGGCAACTTCTAGAGGCAAAGAAGAACGAAATAGTGATCGACATGAGTGGTTGTAGGCAGTTAGCACTGACTGTGGTGGATCCCTGCTGGATCGTTCTCTCTTGCCTTCTCACCCCCGGAGCAAGAAAATAAGACAGTGTTTTTTGTTGACAGCTGTAAGAAAAACAAAAGGCCAGGGGAAAGCTCACTCCCAGCCCTCCTTACCTTCTTCACAAAGGGAGGTCTGGAGCAGGGAGAGCTCAGCAGGGGTGAGGCTGGTGTTTGGGCAGTGATGGTGGGGCTGGGGGGAGACAACAAGAAGCAAGAACCCACTGTCTCCCTGCCCAGTGCAAACACACACAGACTTAACCCACAGCTGAACTTTTGCCCTTGAGTGATCAGTGCCATTAGGATGCAGGTCAAAAGGTTGCAGGGTGATAGAAAATGGAACTTTATTGAATGAAAGAGAAAATGAAAAAATTCCTTTGTTTGCTTAACTCCGTGTGGTTTGTATAGCCACTGTGATCCCATAATGGAGTCCAGAGTGAAAAAGTAACTTGATTTATCACATGCAAAGAAAAAAAAAAATGAGGAGGAATTTTACTAAGGGAATAACTATAAAAACTAAAAGTGAAAGACTAAAAGCCACAAATCCCTAAAACGTTAGAATAAATGTGACTTTAATCAATAAAAGCCCTTTTATAGGTATGAGGCAGAGGAAGATTTTTCATTCTTTAGGAGCAAGCATATATTAAGAAGACCAGTGTATATATCAGTGTACATGAAGGATACCAGGCAGGCATGTTAAAACAACGTTCTTCCTGTATCAGTCAGGAAAAACGTGCACATATATGAGCATCTGGCTTAAAAATATTTTGTTTTGACACGTTTGAGTGCCAAACTCATAGCTCTAGATGCATAATCCACCTGCATTTATATGCAAATGCAAAACCTAGATATTTGAAATCAGCTTGAGAAAAGGAAATATCTCTGGATAAGTAGAGAGAAAAACAGTAGGACTGGTAGGACTTCATCTAAAATTGGAGATTCCAAATTAACTTAGCTAAATATAACCTGAAATTTCAGCATGCTTCACATGCTTAAAATGCATTGGATTTTTCATTTCTTGATGGAAATGAAGTCCATCAATAAAGATAGATCTGGTTAAAATCAGATGCTTTAAAATGTTGGATTTTTTAATGGAGTGACATATTCTGAATCAGATCCAAAGAATTCTAAGGGTTAATAAGGCTAATTTTGAGCTGTCTCAACAATGAGATAGAAATCAGTGGAGGAGCTAGAGCACAAGAAATTGAATGAAGTCCAAAGCTATGCCAGGAAGTAATATTCAGGTTATATAGATACTCCCAGAAACACTTAAATTAAAAAAAAAAAAAGAAAAAAAAAGAAAAAAAAAGAGTCTTGAAGTGAATTAAACATTTAATGATCTGTCTTCACGGAGGAGAAGATCTTGCCACCTGTGTGCATATGTAACTGCTGTGGATGAGATGAAGGGTACTGCACCCAGTCTGTGCATAAATACTACTTGAGAGGCATGAGGCTGAAATGCTGCTTGGTATGAGCAGGGTGTCAAAAGCTGCCTTCCAGCTGGGACTCTCAGCTCTCTGTTACTCTTCGCCCTTCCTTTGCATTGTCTCCTTCTCTCTCCCTGTCCTTTTCATCAGCCACTCCACAACCTGCAGGGCTACAGCAATTACACCTATATCTCCAGTGTGCTACACAGCCTCTTTTTGATCCCAGTGAACAACCAAACCTCCTGGTCTGACATTTAGCTCTAGAGAGTGACATCCTCTGTAGGGTGTGTCTCCAGGGGTCCTCATTTCCAGAATATATTTATGTCTTGCTAATTCTTTTTTTGCATTGTGTCACAAGCACAGGCCTTTTTTTCTCATCCATATAGCTAAAACTAGTTTTGGTGTTGCAGCCACGTGTCACACTTACTGCAGTATCTTCTGCTTTTGTTCCTGACAACTGCAACCATGCTTTCATCTTATCTATTTGGACTGCTGCTGTCAAGAGCGTGATCCCCATCTGTTGCCCTGAGTCTGTCATAATTCTGTTTGTCTCTTTGCACTTTCTTCTCCTCTACTATAATAAATGCACCACCTTTCCCTAGTCCCACTTAAATGACACTGTAATCTGTACTAAAAGGCTGACTTCTACCTCCATTAGGATTGTGTTATCAATTTCCATCATCTCCTTTCCAATTTTCAGCTATGCATTTTCAATTTTTCATCTTTCTCTCCACCTAGGAGTGAGAGAAAATCCTCACAAACTCATGCAAACCTACTTTGTTTCCTGACCTCAAAAAGTACTGTTGTAGTTTCCTTCAGCTCGCCCATCAGGCTATCTAATTCCATCTAGTGTAAGCATTCAGACTCCTGAAATCTTCCCTTTTTTTGTTCTCATTGGACACTACCTAAAGCAATGTGGTCCCCATTCCTGACTAAGTGTTCCAGTTTGCTTTGGTAATACAAATAATAATTATTTGCAATAACATTCTTGATCAAATAAAACTAAATAAATAGTAACTCCATTGACTTTAAGCATAGAGAACCCATGTTTATATGGCTATAGTGGATAACAAAAAATATTTCTCTCTATTTTAGTTTTTCTGTTCACCTACAGAGACTAATAATCACCATACACCTCCCCTTACACCTCCCAAGATTGTAAAAAATGTGGCTTTAAGAAAAATAGAAACCCCAAAATATATGATGAAGTGTATTTCATGTGCAATATCTTAAATGAACTTTGAGACTGTGAACTAAATGCCTATGAAATTCCTTAAAATGCTACTTCAACATAAACTTGTTTGTACATGAAATCTTGAAGGCACTGTAAGTTTCTACTTTCATTCCCTCTTTTTCTTCTCACAAGCATAGTTAGACATGTCATAGTGTACTGGCTTGCAACTTGTCTCTTTGAAAATATTTAAAGTTGCTTTTTAGATCATGGAAACAACCTGAAAGAAGAATTTAATATTTTGTGAAGAAAACTTGGTTCTGGTCTAAAATCCTTTATGCCAAGTTTCAGTGAATTTTTACAGCCAAGTTATGCACTTCCCTTGACAAGTTTTAATGCTACCAGACAATTTGACTACATGGTATTGTTATCAAAATGCTAAAAGAAAAATTAAGCAAATCATTATACTGGGGAACTAGAGTCAGTAGACAGTTATTATGACTTTTTGTGTTGTTTCTGTTCAGCAGGTATTAACATGTTTGGAGAAAGGGAAAAAAGGATGGTAATAAAGGCTAGAATTTTTTTTTGTGGGTGGGTGAAAGATTATTCTTCCACACACTGCCAGAGATGGAAAGTAATTTGTGGAAGGCATTATTTAAAGCAGAGATATTTTGGGAGAAAATGTATTGCGCATTGTATATGTTACGTCAATCTTTTGGGAGGTCATGCAGCATGGTTGGAGAAGTTCTAGGGAAAAAAACTAGCAACAAGCCCCACCACATTTCATTATATTCAACAACTCACCAGGTATCTGGTACCTGGAAAGTATGAATATAACAATTAAACTTGTCTTTCTCAACCATAATATCTGCTAGACAATATGCATGGATCCTTAAAAACAAAGCTGATTTATTCTGTACTGTAATAGAGGGCTTCTGCAGCTATTACAGAAGAGAGTGTAAAAAATGTTTAAGATTTAAGGTCGAATTCTGAAAAAAACTAACACTTCTGCTTGGTATGAACAAAGCCTCCATGGATTTATTTTTTAAAGGAGAGATTTGGAGTACAGTCTAGATGATTCATTTAGGCCAAACAGATGACTAGATAAGTGAAGTTAAAGGCTATGAATCCCACTCACAGAAACTACTTACGCTTGTTTTGGCACTCCTCATTGTGCATGTAAAGAATCATCTTCTGACCACTGCCAGTAGCATCACAGCAGCAGTCATGGTATTGAAGGCAGAATGCATTTATACAAAAGCAGCAAGATGATCCCATTTAATATTTAAAAAGCTTACCTTTAAGAAAAATGGCTTACTCGAAAAAAACAAACACATGCCTTAAAAAAACAGAGCAAAAATAGGTTAATCACTTTTTGGATATTTGCAAGTGCCATGTGCAATCAGGCCATAGCATCTCTGTGAAAACTGCCAGCTTGTTCTGGTACTGAGAGAGAGGGGCTACCGCTGGGAAATAACTAAGATGTCTCCTCATTTAACACAGACCACAGAACAGCTGCCGGATATGAATGCCTTTCAGTCACCATTGATCAGGAATCGATTCAAATTAGTGACCTAGAAATAAAAGGCTTCATATTAAAGAACAAATTTCCTATACCGTTCTGTCTTTGGTAATGAGAAATGCAACTGTCTGCCACATTTAACATTCAGCTGTCAAATACAGAAGAAATAAATGACCTCAAAGCATGACAATATGAAAAAGAACTCTAAAACTTCAGGCATTTTCCCTTTTAAGTACTTTTTTTGTTTTGTTTGTGTTTGTTTGGCAGCTTCCTCACTGAAGTTGGCAGTTAGGTGTTTACATTATTAGGCAAACATAGGAAACAAATATTTTGTTTTCCACACTTTCTCATAAAACCTGGCTTTAGAAATGGTTTTTCAATCCTAAACTTCTTGTATTACATTAAAACCCATAGGGAGGGTGTGCTTTTAAGTTCTAGGCTAAAGCACTTACAATTTGGATTTCAGTCCTTGGCTTTGCAAGGACTACATCCATGGCCTTGGTAAGCTGCTTATATTTTCTCCATCTCAGATTCCCATTTAGAAATGGAGAAGACAAATGTTTCCCTGTCTTGGGAATATTTTTAAACTAAAGTCACAGGTAACTGAAAGACACTCTGCAATGCATGTACAAATGTAACTGAAAGACACCCTGCAATGCATATACAAATGACCAATCTAACAATCTTACTTGGCTCTTTGGAATAGCTAATGTTTCCTTTGAAGGCTGAGTTGGAAATGCAAGGGTGAAATGTAAGATTTACGGATATCATTTTCATGCTTATGGTCCTTAGAGATAAAAACAAACAATATTCTCCGCTCCCCAACCACTGAAGAAAATGGGTCAATCGAAAATTATCACAGTGACAGGTTTTTCCTTTCATTAGGATTACAAAACACTCAGCGTTAGTAAGAATTGTAGAGATTTTTCTGACAGAATTAATTATTCTGAATGATTAGTTTGTTATGCTCCTTGCAGGCACCAAGTTTGGAAGAGGAAGTGCTTTGTCTTTCGATTAAAAATATCCAAACAGTTCTGTGGAGTCATGATCTGAGAAACCAAAACAAGTCCTTAACCACAGATAAATGAAGGTTGGCTGATCCCAGTTTGTAGAAAGCCAGAGGAAGCCCTCTGCTCTGACCCCGTGCCCTCTGGCATCACAGCTGGTGCATAAGCACAAAGACAACTTCGATGTAGATGCTGCTGTGGGCACTTTACACAGGCTAGATTGTAAATTTGTCCATTTATGAGTGTCCTGTGGGGGTTTCCAACTTGGAAGACAAAGCAAGAGCTGAAGCAAACAAAGCATATCCTTAAAAGTTCCTCTGATTGCCACTATTAATAAAATGGAGGCCATAAACAAATTTACTGTTTACTGTTTCTTAAGTGGAAGCAGGAAGCAGGGGATGCTTCCTGGGACTGAAGGATGTGGGTGTGCTACACAGGGTAAGAGTTCAGGTAAGGTATGTATGTGCTATGAAAAGTAAGTTTGCCTGCTGGAAATGTATTCCTTTACACTTCCTACTACTGGGCTGTGGACTGGAATTTCATACTAGCTGAAATCCAAATTGCCTTGGCAGAAGTTTGAGCAGTATACATAAAACAGATATATTTGGATTTCTGGAGCTTTTTTGTTTTGTTTTGTTTTGTTTGTTCTTTATATAAATTCAGAAATGGAAGAGTAGTTTTAAACTGTCCTGGCATGTATCAGCATACTCCAATGCACATCAAGGTCCACCTCTAATCTGCATATTTTTCATTTTCATTGACCTTTTTTAGCACTAAGGACAATATGCTTAGTTTTGATGCCAAAGGCTATTATGAAGAATTAGATATGGTACAAAACTCACAGCAGTTTTATACAAGTGACTCAATTTTGAAGGAATGATTGACAGAGAAAGCTACATTTCTTCCAAAATGCCAGGACCATTGGTCCTTTTCAGTCCTGTGTACAGAGACGGGTTCAGACAATGGCCTCACTTCTAAGCTGTAGAAGTTCTTGCCTTTTCCAGGACTCTCTTCTCTGGTTTGCTGTTCATGGTGAGGAGATCTGCAAAGCACTGCAGTAGTTGGCAAAATGGGGGACAAAGCTTGAGTGGAGGAGATAACACAGCAGCCTTTCAGTTGTCCTGAAGGAACCAGTTTTGGTCTGACTGTGTCAGTCGGGTATCAGTTCTGCTGCAGTCTGCCTTGCATTGCAGGTATCCATCCAGAAATCTTTGGTGCTTCCCAAAGCTCTGCATATCCCCAATGTGTCTACAAGTCAAGCAGGTCATAAGGAACATCTTTGTAGCCCAGTAGTGGGATCTCCCGTAGGAGGCACAGCTCTTTAGCACACCTGAGGTCAGTCCCTGAAAGCTTGACCCAATGAGGTGCACAGCAAATGCCTTTCTGCATTGCACTTGGATCCCTTTCCAGATAATAATATTTAGGACTTAGAATAATCTTTATACTGAAGAAAACCTGATAACCAGTGTGGCACTTAAGCTTCTCCCCAGGGTACTAAGCATCAAACATAGCCAAGAGATCCACGTGGAATTTTTTTTTTTTTTTTTTTTTTTTTTTTTTTTTTTGCTTAACTAGTTAGTGCCAGGTAAGTTCTGGGCAGAAAGCAGACACCTAGCTTAGCTGGAATTCATGGTCTGGAAACCACTAAGAAAAGCCTTGTTGGCATGTTCTACATCCCAAGCCCAACATCACGTGGTCACACTGTCATGCAGTAGCACTGACAGCAGCGCAGGAAGTAGCTTGGAGAAACGCCCTCATTCTGTTTCACTTGGAGCCCGTTTGTTCTGAAACTTCCAGTGGCAAAATTATGGTGCAGTTTTAATAGGAGTATGTGTCTAAACTCATACTCATGTTTTTTCTGCAAATATGGGTTAGAAGATCTCATTTTTCTCCTCCCACACATGCACTCACTGCCAACTTCACAAACAATGACCTGTATTCATCCACACTGTAACTCTGTTGACATCACCAGGCTACAACAGAGATAAATTTGGTCCAGCAAGGCAAAGTGCTGTGAAATGGTTGTATTTTTCTCTTTTACCCAAGGAAAATGCTTCTGGAAACATATCATACTTTCATGCTGACACACAGGAATGTCTTCACCATTATCAAGTGATTGATTTTCCTGTAGATTCATGAGAGGTTCTTTTTTTACCAGATGCTTAAATTGCAAATTATATGATGATATTTTATTGATATTTTATACATGATATTTTATTTTCTATTGCAATACAAACAACACACAAGTTTGTTGTTATTCTGATTATAACAACTTTTTAGAATTAGCATCTTGAATTCTTTCTTTTTTTCTTTTTCTTTCTTTTTATTTTTATTTTTCTTTTCCTTTTCTTTTTTCTTTTTCTTTTCCTTTTTCTTTTCTTTATTTTCTTATATTTTTCTTTTTCTTCTCCTTTTTCTTTTTCCTTTTTATTTTTCTTTTTCAAAATGTTAGGTGTTTCTGGCCTTTTTTTTTTTTTTTTTTTTTTGCTTTTCAGAACATTTGATTTCACTTCCAAAGAATCCATGATCTAAAGATGATGTATGTGAGAGCACCTAAGTGTTTCTGGAGACTAGCTGGCATTTTCAAAAGTGGTTTGAATCATTATATCAACAGGATTTATGAACATGGATTCAGGAGGAACTCAAAAATGGTGTCACTCAGTGCAATAGTGTCACTAGTTAAATGGGAGGGGTGCACACAACCCTAAGTTAGGAACCTAAGTTTTGTGGTCCATGGAGAGGAAGCAGCAATGCTAAAGACTAGGATTTGCAGAACACAGTACCTCTGTACACTGGACAGAGGTACAGCTCAACAACACAAAAGTAAAAGCTGTGAGAAAGATATATCTGAGATTGTGACTGTAACCTAGGGGAAAAAAAAAAAAAAAAGAAAAAAATCAAAAATTTCTACACCTTGAAGACAGGTGCCTCTGCAATGAAGATCTAGTGCTAGAAGTTGTCTTTGGATTCAAATAACTAGGTTACTGCTTGGATTACTGCTGTTTTCCTTTAAATGCAGTTGCTTAATAATAAAATGTCCTTTATTTAAAGGATTATGGACATCTTTTTCTATATGGTACAATGAAACTGGAGAAAGAGATGTTTCATTAGGATGGATTTTATTTTTTAATTTCATATTTATAGCAGAATAATCAAAGGTAACGTTCAAGAATAAAAAGCTCTGTTACATAGTCTGCCTAACACAAACAAGAAAGCATGTGGCTAATAAAATCAATTATCTAGATGATCCAAATGAAATCTGAATCACCAATCCCTGATACTGAGAGGTTTTTTCCCAGAGCTCCTGAAAATATGAAGTTCTGCTTTAAAATGTGCTGCAAGTCTGACATTTCAAATTCACCTGTAAAGTACTAATTGCAAGTGATATTTAAAAGTAACCATATCTCAGAAGTTTGAGTTTTCTTTGGCTTTGGCATAATTAAAGTCAGATTATCTTCCAGAAAAATTTCTATAACAATATTTAAACACTTAAAAGGGACTTAATTAGTTTATACAGTCATCAGAGATTCTTGTCTGTAAGTTATCATGCTAATTTTACTACAAGGAATTTCATAGAAAATTTAATTTAAAAATATAGCACAAGAATTCAAATTCCTTACCATGTTTGAATTTCATGTATTTAATCTTTCTAATATTCTTTATACAATGTTTAATATCAAATTACCTGCATCTCCCCTCAAAAAATATCAGGGAGTCAAAGGCATGAAGAGTGTGGGAGCAGCAAGATTTTGTTGTAAAAAAAGAATCATCCAATGAGTTTGGAAGGGAACCAGGTCTTTCAGCTATGTCCTGTGATGCTGACTTTCATCTTCCTGTCTGGTTAAAAAATACCACAAATAAATCCCATGCAGAGGACAGTTCTGCATGATGGGAATTCAGCCCCTCATACCAATCCTTCAAAACAGCACCTAGAACACTGGAGAGAAAGGAAACCAGCTGCCTCAAAGTGAAGCTATAGGCTCTTTCAGGATCACTTGCTCCCTGCCCAGATAACTTTTTGCAGCTGTTTGCTTTCTCACATGGGCAGTTGACTGTGAGGTTCATTTTTTGGCAGGACTGCCCACATTAGTGGCCAGCTAGTTTTGGGGGCAAATGAAGCACAGATGGAGCCCATGCCCTCTAGACAAACTGAGCTTCATGAAACTAAGCATGTCCTATGTAAATGGAAAATGGAAATGGGTGTGATTGCTTGGTAGGATACACTTCCTCTGTCCATTTTCAAAATGGGCCTTTGTAGTGAGAAAAAAGTACACCAGAAAAAGAATTCAAACTTTAGGAGATTAGGGAGACTAACAAATGACTTTTGTCCATATGTACTGGAGAAGATTTGAGAAGAAGCCCATTGTACCCAGGCAAGTAGAAAATGGAATCACCTAGAATCAAAGAAAGTTTGAGGCTGTTTTGAGACATTTCATAGATCTCTCTCCAGTGCAAAATAGAAGGGAAAATCACCTCCCTTGAGCTGCTGGGAATGCTCTAATGTTGCCCAGTAGACTGTTTGCCTTCTTTTTTTTTTTTTTTTTTTTTTCTTGCAAGGGCAGATTGCTGACTCACTAGTGAAGATGATAGATTTATTACCATATTGGATGTCCCAAAAGGAGCCAGTAGATTCATACTAGTAATTGTGTGACAGTGAATATTCTCTGTTTGGATGGCAGGATAGCTTTTGTTTGAATTGTGTGATATAAGCAATCAATGAGCTGAGTTGCCTATCACAGATTTATTTCCTGAATAGGAAGCCAGTCTCAAGCAAGTTGTTGGTACCGCTCTATGCAAAATCAAATTTGCACATGATATTCAAGTCTATGCATGTGTAGAACATTCTTGGAAACACTAAATTGTAGTCCTTGCTGACAAATTCAGCCTTAAGGTGTACTTAATTCCAGTATCAAACCTTTTTAGTGACAAAGGAATCCTGGCTAGCTCCCCAAAGTCTATGCCATTTTTCTCCACAAAACAGATAATTCCCAGTGTTTCATACCTTTTAAGATCGGCTCTAAGAGCCCTGAGTTGGATGATTTGAAACCTCAATAAATCTTTCAGTTGCATAAAAAGGCCTCTTAGCTCCCTGGTGCTTCCGCTATGGACTGGTTTTTCAGGAGTGGGCATGGGAATCAGACTACTGTAAGAAAACAATGGGGAAGAAGTCCTCATCATGACCAGAAGCCTTCTCTGGCAGACAGGAATTTTAGCTTGCAAGAGAGGATCATGCTCTGAAAAAGAGTAAATGATGTCTTTTAAGCTGGACAAATACTACAGAAAACATAAACCTCTTATTTGAGCAATAATCAGCCTTTTCAGTAGTCTTTGTGTTGCACTTTTTGAAGGTGTTTCTGCTTCCAGTGCTTTGCATGCCATCTCAAAGGGATGCTGAGTGATGCAATATACAAATCCCACTGCTACAGAGACAGTGAATACTTGAAAGATAAATCTGCCACCTATCAATACTTTTGAGAAATGTCAGACTTGGAAGGAAAGCTCCAAAGGGGAAAAAAAATTACCCACATGCTGACAGATCAGGCTTTCATTTCCCATCTGCTGATGAGAAATGAGATGAAGGTGATAACTACTTGAGAGATGGTTGTATATTGATCCCCTTCCTGAGGAAAGGAAGATGTAATGCATGATAGTTCCTTACCTTGGTTTGCACTTCTTAGGTACTGGGAGTGTTAAGCAAGGTTTCCACATGAACTGAACTGTAGTTCTAGAACCTTTCTCCTCCATGACGTTCTTCTTAGTTTGTTATTCAAACGATTCCAAGAACCTCAGCTGCATGACTTTGACATTGTCAAATGGCTGCCCTGTCAATAAGCCAGGAAGTTTGTCAGGCATATAAGTAAACTACATTTTTGCCAGTCTTGGTTCTGTAAAAATATTTTAATCATCTGTTCCCTAGCTCAAAATTTGCTCATAAAATTTCTTCTTGAAAACTACATTATCATGACTCAGAAAGGAACTATTTATTTAAAAGATATTTCTTATAATGCTCTTAAGCTAGAATAGGCCAAAGTTAGAATGAAATTGTTAATCAGACTCTATTTTACTAATACATATGGTCCCATTGATTTTAATAGAATTACATGACAGTGAAATAAGCTAATCCTCTCTGAGGTAAATCTTTAAATTAAAAGTTGATGGAAATCTTGATATGGGAACTGTTGATTGAATTTGAAAGCTGTATCTCTGATTCTGGACTAATTTCTTTCTCTAATACTTTAAATGCTTGTCTACATAAATTCTAGCCAACAGAGGAGAAAAACTATCTCATTAGAAAAATGAAATATGAGTATATTTTTATGTTTCTTCTCTTTCCTCTTTATTTGAAATAAATGATTGTTTTAATGTGTTGGGTTTTTTTTTTTATTGAAATTACTGTAGAAAGCTAAATGTTTGCTTGTCAAAATGTTTGCCTTATTGTTTTGAATTCAGTTAAAGTTATATTCTTATCTGCTTTGTGTTATTTATTGTTTGATATATTTAATTTATAGGATCTGAAAGCCTGGATCAAGATGGCAATCCCACTGTGCTGTTTGCTAAATCCTGCTTTCAGTGGAGCAGAGAGTAGATTTCATGGCTCCTCCCAACATCTATTATATGCAGAAATGTAAAGAGATACATTCCACAAGTGCAGGGCTATTCCTGTGCACGTGGATGTGAGTGTGTGCGTGCGCACTTGGCCTTTCACATGTGCACTTTGCCCTCACTTTGAGAGTCTGATGTGCAGTGAGAGAATTTTAATCCCATTTATTGACCTTTCTGAGAAGTGAGGGGAAAGAGGGGAGTGGGAAGCATACACACCTGCAGTTTATTTCCTTTAAAGAGATGACTTGAAGATGATAGAGATGAGATAGAAGAAGAATACTGCCACTTGCCAGGAGCTTTGTTCACAATGCATTCAATACACAGCCTGAGAAGCCTACTGGGAACTGCTGCCATTGGAATGAAGAACAGTATTGCCGGGGGTCATGGAGCAGGGAGTGCAATCGATTAGAGGTATAAGTCTTAAGATGCAGCAGGGAAAATGTTCAGTGACCAAATCAATCTGCTAAATGACCTTTCCTCCAGATGTGTACAACGTTATTCTTTTAAAGCTGAATTTGCATTCAGGTGCTTTAGCTTTGCTGGTTTTGAAGGCACTGGAAACAGTGACTGTCTGTGGGAAGATAATTTAGAACAAAAGATTCACAAGAACGTTTATTTTGCATGAAAAATACCTGCCTGATATTTGAATATGTAACTACAAGGAAATCCAGAAAAAAGATGCAAGAAGCAGAACTTAGCTAATGTTTATTGGTGATAGGTAACTGTTATTTTAAGGGCATTCCAAGTCCACTGATGTCAGTGGTAGTGTTTCAGGAGAAATTTAGCTGGGTCTTTGGTTAAAACTATCCCCACTGTGTGGAGATAATTTAGACAATGTAATTGGATGCTATTTAAGGCAGTGGACTCTTAAGTAATTACACTGTTCATGACAAGTCTAATTTATGCGCACTATATAATGATAAAATATTAATATTAATATAGTAATAATCTGATATTTTGATATTCTAATATTTTGATCTTTTGATAATTTAATAGTTTAATAATTTAATAATAATAATCTGAATATCTCTGATGAATTTCATGACAGTTTTAGTATGTGACAGTTAAGACTAGCCTATTCTAACCATGTTAGAACAAGATGCCTCTTTGACCTTACTTCCTTCATTTTTGTTGCTCTGTAGGAAAAATATAGTACACATTGCAGTATGCTTAAATTTAATCCATTCACTTATTCTTGTCACATATTTTTGTATACTGTCATTCAATCCTGAAAAAAAAAACAAGCAAAAAACAACTCTCTTTTAGTAATGAAATAGTTTTCAACAACAGAAATCCTTTCTTCTTTAAATTCTGCTTAAACTGTTACCTGATTCCTACTAGTGTGGAGAAAATCACAGTTCTTTTGTGATCTAAAGTAGATCTGAACATAACATTCCAAAGATGAAAGCTGCATGAATAGCAGTGTGGAGTTCCTGGCAGAAATCTCTGTCCTCAATACCCTCTGTCAGGAGAAATGTTTTCAGCTACAAGACCAATTTATGCTCATCGTGAGTGAGGAGTGAAAGTGCCTGCTCCCAGATGAACTGCAACATTCACTGCAGAAAGATTCACTGGTCATGTTGGTATTGTATATTTACTCTATAAAAGTTTTAAGCACCAAGACAAGTTACAGTGTTGAGTTTCAAATGTTCTTTGATGGATTAGTGCATATAAATGTCTTAATTCTGTCATGATTTTTGATAGAATTCACTCTGCTAAAAGGTATTAAATCAGACTGAGTGGAAAGTAGTATAAAACATATAATACAATGTTACATCACAGTTTTTGACATATTGCATGATTTCAAGATCACTTTGCAAGACAGATTTCAATTTCTTTTATGTCCAACTCCTGAGTATATTCTTCGTTATGACAAGAGCGCTAATGCTCGTGTCAAAGAAAGATACAAATGTGATGGAAAATGTCAGAAAATATTTCCGTTCCTGTACTGGCAAGTAGAAAGGTTGCTCAAATGTAAAAATAGTACTTATTGAAATGCCTTGAACTTCCACATTCTTTTTTTAATCATAAGAATTCTTACACTAGAATGCCAGCTAAACTAATCTTTGAATATATTTGTTGAATATTTGATAGTTCTGATAATGATGGATTTCCATCAGTGTGAGTACCCATATGCAAGAGAAATTTTGTTGCTCTCACATCCTGTTTTGCGGTATCCTACAGCTGATATCTGAGCAGCAGAGTAAGTAGCTGATACAATAAATTGTCCACATTTTGCTGTCTTTAGCAGCTATTCACATGCGCTACTCTCATTTAACCTCTGAAATTAGCTATGGTATAGAGCATTAAATCTCTCTGTTGCTGCAGCCAGGAAAGAAAAATGTGCTCAACGTTTGCTTTTTTTTTTTTTCCCCCTTTGGAAGACTAACAGACTAACACACTTCAACAATCAAAGGTTGAAACCAGCTAAAAAGTCACAGAACTGTATTTAAAATCATTGATTTGGGAGTATGGGGTGTGTGTGAATGGGTTATGTATGGGAGAAATCCCCTCAACTAAAAGCATTAGAAAAATGGAATGAATGTAAAATTCAACAGTTTAATTGGATCCTGAGGAATTATCTTGGAACCTGCAAACTGACTTCCAAGCTGTGCTAACTAACTTACCTTAATCAAATGCTTAAAGGCTTTCCTCACATTGTCAAAAGCATTTTAAGCAAGCACAGCACTCAGCTACATACCATGACAAATTTTGCCTGTAGGCTATTAAAATGGCTTTAAACTAGTGAG
Organism: Vidua chalybeata; assembly: GCF_026979565.1. Classification (NCBI taxonomy): domain Eukaryota; kingdom Metazoa; phylum Chordata; class Aves; order Passeriformes; family Viduidae; genus Vidua; species Vidua chalybeata. The sequence continues at coordinate 47,645,808 of NC_071531.1, read as the reverse complement.
GCATGCTCTTAAAAATATATATGTATACTTTGTACATATTTCATCCTGAACTGGCTCCCTCCTACCAAGCTGCTTTCTTTGTCGGTTTGGGGTTTTTGTTATTTTTGTTTTGTTTTGTTAGGGGTTTTTTTTTGTTTTTTTTTCTTTTAGCCTTTATATCTTCAGAGTCTAGCAGGGTTATTAATTAATGAACTTGTGTATTTTCTATCTTTAGCTGCTGAAGAGTGAGGAACTGTCAATCAGCAGGGACCCTCCTGAATTAGGTGAATGCTAACATTTGGCAAGTGTCATCACAGTTGCTTGCCCATGCCCTTGTAATGCTCTAAGCCGGTGACCCTTCCCTCTTTGTCACACATTTCAGGTAGCACTCAGAGCTCATTGTGTGCAACTGAGGTCAACTGCCAACCAACCAAGTGCTCTGTCCTGCTCACACAAAGCTTTCCCTGAAGGCAAGAGAAAAGAATAATAAAAGGGGGAAATGGCCTGCTGAGCAAAGACTCTGAGTCTTTTATAACAGGAGGTCGTTTTTGATTATAGGAAGGAACCTTCAGTGGCCATGGAAACCAAAATGCCACACAAAAGCCAGAGGGTGCTTGGGAGGTAAACAAGATAGATGAAAGGTGATGGTGCTTTTAATCTCCACAATCAATGTGTTTAGGTGGGTGACTTTAATTTAATCCATGTCTGATTAACCCACTCCCTTTGTTTACACCATTATAGAAGTTTTTCTCCTATAAAATTTTTAAACAAATGTTAAAGGATTCTAGGAGCAGGCTGGTCGCCACAGTGTTTTCATCCTATTCACCCCACTGATGTAATCATGGATGTTCTCATTATCCACATAAATACCTAATCCTTCTTATTCCTGCTAAGCTTATCCTCAGTGCTATATTTTTGAATGAGAGAGTGAAAGTTCTTATACAAATACAAATTCTTGTGACTTTCTCTTTTAGACACCTAGCAGGATGAAGCAACTGGAAACAATGGCACCAAGTAAGGAAACCTTTTCCATCAAGAAGCCTTGGAACAGTTTTGTGAATACTGGTTTTGATTTGGGTGAGTTACGAATCCTTGAAAGCTGCCCATCGTAGGAGCTTAGATGTTTTTAAATAGCAGCAGAGGTTTTAATGACAGCTGAATGTTCGGAAGGAAGTTGTGTCGTGCATGCATGCGCGGCTAATTTACCTACTTACTGAAAAATATACTCAGGGGTAGTGGTCTGAATGAACCCTGCCACAGTCAGTTTGGCTTGGTTTACACAACTGAAAACTCTCTCTGACGGCTGTGCAAAGTTTTCCACAATAATGAGCATTTTATGGATGAGATTTTAAAAAAGCCAGTCCCCCTTTAGGAGAATGGATCCCATTCAGACAGGGAAGGGAAGGGAATTTTAAAAAAAGGCCCAGAGGAATTTGTGTTCCTACATCCCTTGGGGTTAAGGGGTGCATTCAATAAAGGCAGGTATTTAAGGAATTATCTGAGTCTCAGTGTCATTAGAGAATGAGCTTTAAAACCTCTCTGAATTCGTCCTGGTTTCTGAATGAAAATAAAATATTCATTCATTGAGTTAGGCTTCCTAAACAGTCTGGAGTAAGGGATAGATGTTTCAAAACAGCATTTGCAGGAAGAAATGTCTGTGCTTACTGATTTCAAGTTATCATAGCCCTTTCTATAGCTAAGATGTCTTTGCCATGGTATTCAAAATCTGCCTGTATCCAGGCAAACACTAGGTCCTTTCTTGAGGACAGCTGTCTATCTCAAGTCTTTAAAAAAGTAAAGCAGAGCTTAGTGTGTCCTTCTACAACACAGGCAGAGGAGGCACTGCAAGTGATGCTGCCCACTCTCTGTGTAATAACCCAGCAGTAAGAGTGCTTGGGAGCAAGAGACGTGGGCCCCATGCCTTCCTCAATGCTGGGGTGATTGAACCTGTTCTTCTTCTGCCCAGGCAAGCAGGTCAAACCTGGAGAGGAGGATATTTCTGGAGCTGGGATGCTCCTCAAAACAAACAGGATGATTGAGGCCCAGAAAGGAAAAAAAAAAAACCAAAAAAAAAAAACTCCTGTGAGCTTCTAATTCTGTAATCCTGTCAAAAAGAGATGGTCTGTCTGAGGAGATACTGCTTAGGTGAAACAGGGAACAATATGTCTGGGTGTCACAGCTGAAGTTTGACACTCTGAGGAAAAACACTCATGCTGTTAGCTGCCTTCTGCTAGCAGTGAGCGCTCACTTGCCCATTGAAGTATTCAAATTCTGATCTTCTGCTCAGTCTGGAGCTCGTTTCTTCCTCCACAGCTACCTGGTAGGGTCTCTATCCATGAAACCATAAGATATTCTGGGACAGGCATCAGAGACAGCCTAAGATAAAGTCTTTTAAGCAAAGTGAGAAACATTTTGCCTTTCATTGAATCCATGGCTATTTCTTATTGAAAAGACTGTGTCCAAGAATCTTACATGTGCTAAATTAGTGTCATTATCTCTCTCACTCAACTGACATTTAAATCCTTTCTATAGAATGGAGCAGCATAAACAAGCACGAAGTGAAAGTTGTCTACACAAGCATCTTTCAGTAACTTTCACCCTGACAATAGACATTTTAGTTTCCTGTATCTGTGTGATATGAACTTGAATATGGATCAGGGGTACAACCAATTCCTCTTTATTCTCTTCTACTTTGATTAACCACAGTGAGAGATAACCTTCTGGACCTCCTTGTTAGCAAATCTCCACCGTACAGCTATGCAGTGCCAGGAGTTTGAATACTATGTATAAAATCAAAATGATAAATGACAGTAAATGGGCCTTCAAGGTGACAAATCAGCAATTATGTACTGGAGGTGCTTTTAGGATTAGCTATCAAATGATCAATTGTTTTTCAGGGCCTTTGTTAGGAAGAAGTTTTACAACTCATGCTCATGAATCTTTCCATGACTGAAGCTTTTCAGCACTTTCAAAATACCCAATAATAAATTGTTCTGTATCTAATATTTTGAAAGGCTCAAGGCCACTCTGTTGGCACAAGAATTGGTCTTGTGCATGTAACACATGTATGAATGCTGTGGGAAGCAAAGAACTTTCCTTCCTCCTTTCTTCCTTTTATTGACATAAAGGCTGCCTAGAGCTGCAATGATACATGCTATGAGGATTTGAATTTGAATCAAACTTGCTTTGACTTCACACAAGTTAGTAGGCATCTTTCAAGGAATAATAACCTCTAGTAAATATATTTTTTTTGCTTAACTATACTCAGGAAAAGTTTTTTTTGAGATTCTCTTCAGTGAGCAAAATTTGAGTTGGTCATCTAACCAACCCAAGAATTATTGTTGACGATGTATCGTGTCACACTGAAGCACTCACAGCATCATTCTCACACAGGAGCACAGAAAAACTTGCTAATGCTGCAATCCTTCCCTAATTTTGCTCAAGCAAAACTCAGTTTAGTATGCCAGTCTATTTAATGAGGACCTTGTGATCAGTAATACCAGTTGCATTTGTATAATTCAGGCTTTTCTCAGATATTCCTACATGGCAATAGAACAGAAAAGGAAAGAAAAAGTTTTTTTTCAGGATTTTGGCAGGTTTAAAAGGGCCTTCCACTCATCAGTCAGATAATTACATACTCATTTTCACTCTTAAATTTTCTTTGGTCTCTTTCAGAAGGTAAAGAATGAACAGAAAAATCAAAGAAAGTAAGGGGTGGAAATACACCATATAATGGGAGCTGCATCTCACTCTGTAAAGATAAAGTAATGTAATATGTCATTTAGAGCAGCAGGTCATAGAACTACTCAAGAAATAGAAGTTGACTGAATAGAAGGGAAAAGACTTTTTACTGACTTGAAGGGAGTGTCAACAATACCGAGTCTGAAGACTGAGAACACTGCTATGAGGATGAGGAACTGAAGAAAAAGGTGATTAAGTGATATTGAAGATTTTTCTTGTGGACCTGGACTTTTGGGCTATTCATAACTGTTTGCAGCTGTTTCCACTTGTCTCCTTTGACTGCTTTAGCAACAACATTCAACCTCTCCACATTTGATAATTTGAACACCTTAGAATGAATGAATTATTTATTACATGCTCCACTTTGCTGAATGAGTCCCTAAGTTGCAGTTGAAGTTGAAACCTAGAATTCTGAAAAAGACCATTTCTCTCTTCACTGTATGATTGGGTTGTGGCAGACACAGCATCTAAGACAAATTGCTAGGGTCCTAGAAATAACAATCATGCTGCTTTTTGCCCAATAAAAGAAACGTTATTTGGCCAAATTAGGCAACTCAATGACCACCATGAAATCTGTTGAATTTTTTCCTTAGAGTTGATGTGGATACTTACCCAAACCTCTTTGGCTGCGCAATTGAGCTTTATCATACTCTTCTTCCAGCTAAAATACCCTTATATTTATGGTAGTGCAACACCACCTACTAGGAGGCAAGGCTAAGAAAGCTGGCTCTTTTAAAAATTAATGAGCCTTGGAAGGAAATGAAGCTGAGAGAGTATGAAAGCATATGAATTTCTCTTATACAGAAGAACTAACATTCATTAAGCTGTAACTCTACACTGTTCAGAGCTCCAGTCCACTTCAGCAGTGGACTGGTATAAGTAAGGACTGTAGAGTTCAGGGTATGTATTTTTCTATTGCCTGGAAAAATATATTACTGCATCTGTGGAGAACAAGATTAGCAAAAACATTTGCTTTGTCACAGAGACATGTGCCTATCTGTACATTAGATGTAATAAAATTGATTTTGTAATAGTCTGAGAAAAGAGTCTTATATCCAATGTTAAATTTGGGGCCCTTTGAAATGGTAGCAACTGTAAACCTAATCCTATTTTTACACTGTCAGATGATGGGGATTGCATAACTGAGTATGTTAAAATTGGCAGTCTTAAGGTTTTGGTACTAGTTAATATTAGAAGTTAGAAGAGGTGAAAATGAATGTTCTTACGAATAATTCTATTAAGCAAGATACAGGTTAATTGTTCTTTTGTTTCTCTTTTTACCTAAAAGTATTCAAAATGTAACCCTTTAAAGATCTCTTTTATGTGCAAGGAAGTGGGAATTATTGGAAACATATAGATTGGATTATTCACAGATCTTTTTCTCAGCTATGACCACATAATTTTGAATTTTATATATGAAGGGGGTGTGTTACTTATTCTTTCTCATCTACCAAGAAATAGTCTCAAAGAGCTTATGTTCCAGGTCAGAAAGCTAAAGAAGGGCATATTGACCTGGATTCCTCTTGTTCTCTACATTTCATACTTTTTTCTCATATTCAGTCTTTTACCGAGGGTCCTGTCTATACAAAACATTTCTACCAATATGTCTGTATCAAACGAAAGTTCACAGTTATTGAACATACTGTATTCGTAGTTACTCACCTGTGAATGTCATTCCTTAATGCCGTCTTGGAATAAGCTATACAAAGACAACACAGATCATACAGAAATGACTGTGCCTATGCTAATGAACCATTATACCTTCATCACTGAGTGTAAATAAAGAAATACAACCTTACAACTCTGAAAGGAAATTGCTGTCAGATATGATGGATTGTATTTCCTGGCTCTGTGGTTGGTGAATTTATATTTAGTCTTCATTTGATTACTGGTCACTATATTGTGTTTATTGCATAATAAGTCACTGAGGAGCGATCAAATAATTTTCATGAAGAGACAGATTCAGCATTAGCAATGAAGATTTTTGAGGAGACACACTTTCTTTCACTTTGAAAAAGTAGCTATGCAAAGGGTGAGCTACCAAAAATGGGGAAGATTAAGTCTGTATTCTTTCCAGACAGCCACTGTTGCCATTTTTAAAGAACACTGTAAGATGCAAGTAGGGTTGATCTGATGGAATCCAGTATCTGAACAGTTCTGCTTCTCTCAAGAGTGTGTGCAGGATGTGTAGTCCCAAAATCAGACTAATGTTCAGGTGCTAGTCACAAGAGGGAGCTCAGTGCTTCAGAGCTATAATAGAAATAGATCCAGACTGAGAAGCAAAATTTGAATTGTTTGTAAAAGGATATAGGGTTGGTAAATTAATAGCAATTTTCACTTCTTGGACTATGTTACTTCAACTTGGATTTTTCCTGTAACTTCAATCTTTGGCATTAAAAAAGAAGAATATTTCTCACTTAATATATAGCTCACTTTCTCTGGTTCTCATCTCTCTAGATTCTCATATTTCTATTTCTTTATCAAAAGTAAGGTTAAAATGGAATGGAACCTGACAGTTTAGAACATCATTTTAAAGCCAAAAAAACCCCCCAGACTAGTAATATTTTATTTATTAGTCTTAGAAATGGACTGGACACAAACTTATTATCGTGGTTAAAAACATTCAGAACTATAAGTTTAAAGTATAATATTTGTAATTATATGATAAGTAAAATGTAAACAAATTGAAATGGCATCTTTCAAAAAATTCCAGTTGCACACCTAAGATATGCTGGTTTGATAACCACACATTGTAGAAGAACTACAGAACATCACGGAGGGGCACAGCGTTGATTTGCACCCAAATGGGCACTTACACCAACAGCCCAGGAAACAGAGAGTAGATGAGCTGTCATGGAGCCAACCTGGTTATTTAGCCAATTAACATACTTGCCTGGAATATTTTTGTTTTTAAAAATGCTATTTTTGACCAGAGGAACCATCAATTGATAAAATTGTGGCCAGATAATCCTAAAAGTAAGGGTATTAAAGCTAGAAATCATAACAATTAACATGAAATTTTCAAGAAATCCAAAGTTATTTTAATCTTTGGAGTGGAATATTTTTTAAATGATATTAATTCCCCCTCACAAGTTATATAATGGAAAAAAAAAGTATGATTTGTGCATTCCAGAATTTGTTGTTCCAGTTTAAACTAGGCTGATTCTTTAATAATGGCTCATTTCTTATTTGCCTCACACACTCCTGGTGTTGCCTGGGTGATGTAGTTGTTCAGATCTTGTGGGCTTCAAGTGTTTACTTATCAGTAGTGCAAAACCTGTGGAAAGGATTGGCCTGCTGAATTGGATTTACAACATTTGTTCTTCCCCAGAACAGTGGAAAGTGACTGAAATGGTCATATTCCTCCTTCTTGCTGTAGATTCCCCTATCTTTATGTGTCTTAATGTACACTATCTTTTACAGTCTCTCCCTTTCTCATGCTCTATATTTTCTGGCTTGTTTCCCACTCCTTCTTGCAAAACTTCATCTTTTCTTGGCCATCTGCTTCGAAAACGCCTGGTGAAGTGGGTAATTTAAAAAGTAGAGTCTGCTCATATCTCACCAGAAAAAGATTTGTCATGGTTGCAAAATAGACACTGAAGAAAATAACCTGTGCTACACCCTTCCTAGGAAGTTCTGGGTCCTGTGGCGGTTATAGTGCTTAAATCAAGTTTAGGTCTAAAAGGTACACTTTCAGACTATAGTCATGGACTTCATGACAAAAGTACTTGTTAAAATTCCGTACTCTTGTTATGCAGTTGGGCAACATAAATCAGCCTAATGATCCCTTCTGGCCTTACACAGTTTTTCTCTTTTAATTTAAAAGGGCCACTGTGTCCCTTTGGTGAGTACCAAATCAAGTACTAGGGTGTTACTAAGGTAATTTATTAGGAAAAAAACCCTAAACATTAAATAGAATAGCATATTTCTTCAAATGTATATTTTAAATCACAAGTGATTACTTGATGAATTAAGTTTTTTTCTAAAGAGAAAAACTATAATTTTGGATAGCATAAGTTTGTGCTTGCAAATAGTTGAATCCTTGAACTAAAAAAACCCCAGCCTCACTTTTGAATGTTATCAATGATTCCATGATAGACTTGCACAAAGTGTGATTCAAAATTTCTATTTCCATGTATAAATAATGGATATCTAATATATAAAGAAAAAAAGACTTGATTAAAATGTTCCACTTTAGTTTTCTTTGTCACAAGACACAATGATAAGTAACCTGCTTTTTTTTTTCTTTTTTTTTTTTTCTTTTTTTTTTTTAATCTTCTGTACCTTTTATCCATTAAAAGTTTTCTTCAAAAGTTTTTGGCCAGACTATGTGAATGTCTGGCTTTAGAACTATTTTCCCCCTTGTTTCCCAAAAAAGCCAAGGTGTGCATCATTACATTGTCTGAATAGCCTTCCATTTCTGTTTATTATCAGACCCCCTAAAACTGTAAAAACTTGTTGGCCACTTTTTGATATAATTCCTATGAGTTTAACCAGCAGTAACTAACTGTTTGGGAAGGCGAGCCTGTTAGGATCCCATTTATGAAGAATGTACAGACATACAAACAGATCTCTTTTCTTTCCCTAATGAATGAGAAAAATTCAAGATGCAACTACTATCGGAGAAGCACTTGCTTCAGCAACCAGACAACCAACACATACATGGTTCAGCCATAACAAATGATGCCCCTTCCTTTCCAGCAGATCTGAAAGTCGGGGATTTGCAAAGTAAATAAGGATATTCCAGTGGATAGAACACAAGACACAAAACTGTAGGAAACCAGGCTGCACTAGTTGCTCTTTTCTAGTAGCAAAGACAATTCACAAAACAGAGGAGACACCATCACATATGGCTATTAATTAAGTTCAAAAGAGGCTGAGGATCTTACCCTGAGAACAAAATTGGGAAAATCCTGCTTTTAACCACGTAGTTGCTCTTGCAATCAAGGTAACAAAGCAAGCTATAAATTAGCCCAGGACAATTTGAGATAATTCCAATACCCCTTACAGGCAATGCCTTGGCAGCCAGGATCTGATGGCTGTGAGACTCCTCAGCCACACTTTTCACCCAGAGACCTCCCATCCCTGGAGGCTTCTAGCTGTATCCCACTGCTCTTCCCTGAGGAAACCTGAGGAGGCACAGATGGTCCAACTCTACAGCTGTAAAGGCAGCACTAAGAACATCAAAGTCAAGACTTCATTTCCCTCCAGCACAGCAGGTTTTAAAACAACAACAACAAAAACCTCCTAAACTGTCTATAGCTCAGGAAGTAATCCCAGCACAAATTGGCAAGAACTCAGATAACTTCAAATTGGAAAATGTGCAAATAATTTGCTAAATGCAAGGTGACACATCTGAGAACATGGTCTGTATTTGAAATCAAGGACAGTTGATTCAAAATTGTGCTCTCTACTAAGAAGGAAATAGTCATCCTTAATCTATGATTTAGAGCATGATTTTATTGTACACTCATTCAAGTATGCAGTGCCTGATTGAAAAGAAAGCAAATCTAATTAATTAATATTGGCCTCTCATTATCATGTATCTGCCCTGCACTTCCTGAATGACAATCCTAAACATCAGAAAAAGACAGATCTCTTTATAATCAAGAATCTTACAAGCAACAAAATAAAAATAAAAAAAAAAAAAATCCACAACTCCCCGAACCGTATCCTATTGCTAAGAATAATCCAACGGCATTTCAGCAGCCCGGCTGAACAGACAGGCCTTACATCGCGCTCCGAGTTTCGCCAAACCGGGGCCCTGGCAGAGGGCCAAGGGAAGCAGATTTCAGCGGTGTGAGCCCTCCGCTGAGAACACCCTACCGCCGCTCCCCCCCCCGGGCCGGGGCACCGCGCATTCATTTTATGTGTAGTGCTCCTGTGCCTCACAACTGCTATGTCTGATATTTTCTTTATGACTTCAGCTTATTTGAAGATTTGGCTGCAAGATGTATATTCACACAGTGCTTAATACAAAGTCTAAAACTTGAGCTCAGAAATGCAGTCAACAAAAGTGAGAGGAGCTAGCTTGATCTCTAAATATAAATAACTGTGGAAAGACAAGGGGATCTACTCCTATGCAGTTTTGATAATTTCTGGCATGTGTGATGACACCAAAAAATCTTATACCATAAGTGCATGTAACCGTAGCTGTCATTTGGGTGAAATTTCTTCACAGATGCCCGACAGAAAAATAGAGAAGTCAGAAAAGTAACATTAAGTCACTTGTAGTAGACAACAACCACAAATACTTACCACCACCTTTGTACTCTATACCACAGACTGGCATTCCAACCTTTCGAACTCTTCTAACTGCAATTTCCCTCTAGAAAGCTACCAATTACTAGTATATGGGTTTTTATGGATCTTTGTGTCTGAAGGACTAAAGTTGGAGTTGGGGAAGGGAGAAGAGTGGTAGAGAGGGGAGATAAGAGGAGGGGAGGGGAGGGAAAAAAAAATATTGGATGTGTAAGCAGAGTTACAAGTGCATGAACTGCAGGTACAATGTCACAGAATCACAGAAGTTTCTGCATTGTAAGGGACCTACAAGAATCTTCGAGTCCAACTCTTAGTTAGCCCTGCACAGGATGATCCCCGTGTTGTCCTGAGGGTGTCCTGCCCCTGAGGGTGTTGTTCAAAAACGTCTTCAACTCAGACAGGCTTCATGCTGTGGCCACATCCTTGTGGAGCTCATCCCAGTGGTCAACTGACCTCTGGGTAAAGAACCTGGTTTCTAATACCCAGTCTAAAACCCCAAACCTTCCCTGATACAACTCCAGGCCATTCCGTCTGGTCCTGCCACTGGTAACAAGAGAGAAGAGATTAGTGTGTGTCCCTCCTCTTCCCTTCCCAAGGAAGTTTTCTGGGGTCTTTTTAAAGTTAAGGATTGGTGAATGGAAGAAGGGATATCTGCTAGCCAGACATGGTTTTCCTTTTCCTTTCTCTTTGGATTTCCAGACTGTGTTTTGTATTGTACTCTAAAGGTTACATTCCAGTCTTTGCAAAAATAAAATAAAAGTCAGCCTGCTGACAAATATGTTGTTTCAGATGTTTATCTTCCCAATTGTTGATGAAAATACTTTCCAATTTGTTCATAGACTTCCATTAGAATTCTTTTTCATAAATACAAAACACTTGTTTCAACAGATTTTCTCTCAGTGTTTTGAAAAGCTGAATAACATTGAATGAACAAAAATAGAGATGTCTGTTGCAGAAAAAATCTCAAGGCCATTAGGAAACTGCTGTGGCTGGATTCTTCTCTGTCCATGCTATTAGGATTTAGGGGTTAAAAAGAAAAAGTATATTTGTATTTTTCCACAGAAAAGTATGCCAGTGATCTGACCTCAATGAACTCTTAATATGGAGCACAGGTGCTAGAGATGGCTAAGAAGAGACAGTTGGAGAAACATATTGATTATTTTTATTGTACACTTCACACTGTCACTTGACTGATTAATTCAAAACATCTAACTCTCCAGCAGCTGGAAAAGAGGTTGATTTTTATCTCATCCTTAGCATTCCCATCTAGTGACAAACTATAAAATTTTTGCCTGCATACTCAAATTGAAAAAAAAGTCAGACAGAATCAATATTTTTTCACACACTAAAACTTTAAGAAACTGTCAAACTGGATATTTTCAGGTCTGCTGTTAATATATGGAATGAGTTCCATGGATGATACTATGATTTGCCAAAATACTTAAGCACATGTTTGATTTTAAACTCTCAATAATCCCATTTGCAACAGAATTTAAGCAGGCACGCCAAACTAGAGATGGAGTTGGAGACAGATAGCAGTACTCCCATACCCCTCAATCATCACCTCTAGGAGTTTTGCTATCTGGATGCAGGTGGCCCAGCTATTTTGCAGGAATTTAGGTTTTGCAAGCATTTACCTGTAAACCAGGATAAAAATGCATGAAAAAATTAACCAGATCTTATGATGAAGAAACAGAAAAAATCTGTTATTATGGAAAATAGGCAGGAAAAACAATATTTGTGAGGTTTAGGATTTATTTATGCCTTCAGTTGCTTCAAGACCATCATGATTACAGAGAAGTCAGCAATTAATAATTCCTGTGATATTTCTCAACCAAGTTATGATATTAATTTTATATTTGACCAAGTGCATAGGAACTTCTAACTGCATTCAAAAGGAGCAGTTTGGAAGCAAAATAGTTATCTGAGCATACAATGGTATCACTGAAAATTCTGCTGGACTCTTGTTTCTCATGTACAGCAGCAAGAGTAGGTCTAAATACAGTCACCACAGAGGCTGAATGCCTCATTTCTCTAATGCAGTCATTCTGCTGGCCTTAGAGCCAAATTAAAAATTATTAATGTCTCTATTGCCATGAAAATCTAAACATTCTTTGAATGTATTTTTGTATTTTTATAGTTGACCTCTCAAAATATTCAAACATGGAGTTCAATCTTCAGTATGTACGGACACAATATCTCAATATTGGAAAGCAGCAATGCAATAACAATTCCTGTAATACCAACCTCAATCTTGCAAGTTATTTTATGTGCAAAATGAAGGGACACTTAAAACAACCTTAAGTGTGGCTTTAAAGGCCTAATTTATTCAAAAGCGCTATTGTCTAGTTACATAAGAGAACAACTGGTTTGTTATGGTGTCTTAAATTCTGGAGCTTTTAAATTCGTTAGTCACAATTGTTGGTGAATCTGTCCCAAAGATTTCTGTGTCACTTGTCACTAAGCATTTTCCCCTTGCCTTCACAATGGTGGAAAAAACCTAGTCAGTCTGTGTTCATCATGCTAAAGGGTATTTGCTGAAAAATCATCACATGTGGTCAGTGTACGTTGGTGAGTGCCAGATTTTGTTAGCAAACTCCCTCTGCTAATTTTACCACCAAAGTTGAAACTGCCAGAGAGCCCTTTCCCTGATGGCACTACTGACAGAGTCTTTGTCAAATCTGGAATGGGCAAACAAATTTAAAGAAAAGAAGAACTGACTTAAACAACTGTGCAAAACTCAAAATGTGTTTCCAATGAATCAGTACTTTGGTTTTGAAAAAAAAGCTGACATAAAATTTCTTGTCTGGTTTTTGTTCTGTAGTCACTTTTAAAATTCCTGACTCAAGCCAGGCCCCAAAAAAGCACCCAACACACACATGTGTATGTATATATATATATATATATATATATATATATATATATATATATATAATATCTGATTTTGCAACTGACACCAAATTTTGCAAATCCAAGTTTAAGCCAATTTAAACCCAACTTCCCGCCTGCCAAATAATCCTAAACATATTTATTGGTGGTGATAGTTTATGTCAGAAATCTGATGTGACTCCAGACTGGATTTATACAAGGACACAAGTTTCCTTAATGGTTTAGGAGATAGAAATATCATCATAATTGTTTTATCATGGGAAACTTACTTTCACATAAATAATCTGAAAAATATTTGTATTTTATATTGATAGCATCCTGATATAGCTGGATTTGAAGGCTCAAACTTTTCTTTCTGAGTCACAGAAAAAACAGGAGGTAATGCTTTTATCAGTTTTGTTTTGCCACAGAGTAAAGAGATAATGGAAGTTATAAGTGCAACAGATATCTTTGAATCCAGATATAGTTTATTTTAAATTAAATATCAGAGCAAACACATACTAGACAGTCTCTGTTTCAAAAAAGAGTAGTCCTGGAGAACTTTATGAAAATTATTCCCTAAGATTTAGCAAAAGCAAAGTTACATGTGAGTTCTATGCACTTGCAAGATCTTGTAGATAGGACTAATGAGAAGTTGGATGTATTAATTCATCAAGTGGTGAAGCAGCTCAATAAACTTAAAGCATAGATATGCCATGGAATCAGAACTGTAGAATTGTTTGGGTAGGAGAAGACCTCTGAGATCAAGTCCAACCATTAACCCAACACTGCAAAGTCCGCTGCTAAACCATGTACCCAAGTGCCACATCTGTGCATCCTTCAGATGACTCCAGGGATGGTGACTCCACCATTTTCCTGGTCAGTCTCTCCCAGTGCTTGGTAAGTCTGACACAACTTGAGGCCACTTCCTCTCATCCTGTCACTTGTTCCAGGGGAAAGAGACTGCCCCCCACCTGGCTACAGCCTCCTTTCAGGTAGCTGTAGAGAGGGATAAATTCCCCTCTGAGCATCCTTTTTTCCAGGCTAAACAACCTCAGCTCTCTCATAAGCTGCTCCTCATAAGACTTGTGTTCCAGACCCTTCACCAGCTTTGATGCCCTTCTCTGGACATGCTCCCCAATGTTTGTCCTGAATTTGGGGACCCAGAACTGGGTTTAAACAGAATTGGCTCCCATACTGAGCTCTGGGCAACATTACTTGTGCCCAGCCACCAACTAGATGTTATTCCAGTCCTCCTCAACTGTTTTTAAGCCACTGAGCTGCAAGGAGTGATGAATCCACTTTAAACTCCCCAGAGTTTGGACAAAGAATGAGATTGCCCGGGAGCAAATGACTCCATAGACTTCTGATGCGGAGAGTTGGACTGTCTGAAATTCTGACTTTTGCTTTAACTTTGTGTTTTGAACATTAGTATCTTAAAGAATACTGAACACACATGGTGTAGATAAAAAGAATCTAAAATCTTTTTCTTTCCTGAAAGCACTGTGCTCATCACTAAATAAGAAAATCAACTTTCTTCTTACTTATTTTCCCAATGGCCCCATTTTGCTCTGCAGAGTGGAAAACTTTCAGCTTAAGGCTCTGTGGTTGTGAAGGTATTTTCCAAGGAGGTGGGAGCTGTGAGACTGTTATTTTCTGAAAATGAGGGAAAAGGTCTTACACATCTGGTTCTCTAACTGTTAAACAACTCTGCAGAAGCCTGAACACAACTTGTTCCTCTAGCCATGTGCTTGAAAAGAAACTTTCCAGATGCATAATGAGGAGAATCTCATTTTTACCTCCAAATCTGGTAGATTTCAAGCTGTAAATCCCAGGTGCATGTAGGCTTTTATCTCAATTGTAAAAAGATCCTTCTATGAATATGAGAGAGACAAGATTCAAACATGCTTCATTCCTAAGTAGTGCTATTACTTGGCTTGAGGCTTCCTTGAAGATGTAGGCATCTTTCAAGACTAGAGTTTAATACAGGTGAGAACCTAACTCAAAATGAAAAATGTTGTTCTCACTGAACTCCAGGTTCTGTTATGCTTAGCTGGGTATTGTCTATATACTGCTGGAAAGTGTTTTATAAAGACCAAAACAAAATTAACTTTCCATCATTATATGCCTGTCGCTCCACCTTCTCTGTAAGCAAGCTGCCTTTCTTGCTTTCTGCACATCTTGCCTTCTGCACAGATGAGAACGAAAATAACCTGTTCTATTTTACTGCACCTTAGTCCTCTAATGGTTTCTCTTTTTAAAAAAGCAATTGAATTTTCTCTGTAGGTAGGATTACAAGGAGAAGTTCAGTCTGTGTGATTCCTTTCTCAATTCTTTTGAAACTGTCAGTAATATTCCTGGTTGTTAGAGGACCTTAGGTATTTGATCCCTTAAAATTAAGCACTCATAAGTGGTTCTGTGAGGTAAAGCCCAAAACATTAGGCAATTTTAAACCTACAGATTTTGACCCATAGTTAAAAGATTAACTGAAAAATGTATTATGACATTCTTGTGAGAAAAAAAGTACAAAGGGGAATTAATCCCATTTATATATTTGGTGAAAAGCTGATTTGGAGTTTATATAGTGAGTAAATGGTGGTTTTTTTCTGTTTTTTTTTTTCCCTTTGCTATTATACTACCACCTATATTTTTGTCTTGTGCTTTAATGACCTTCTTTCAACAAATCTTATGAATGGAAAAACACAGCCTGACTATTTTTTTGGACATCTTATCGTGCATGCTTGACACACTTTAAAATAAAGAATGAGCAACTCCTCTAACTATATCTCTGAAAAAGCAGACAATGTCCTCACAGATCACACATGAAAGTAGATTTTTATGTTTAAAGGTACAGGTTGATTATTGTAACTTTTTTCTTTTTACTCCATTGAATTCTACAGATTTTACCAGATTTACAGAGATATAAAGCTGAAATAGCACAGTGTTAAATCCAGCACATTAAAAACTGCAATTACATCTAGTGCAGTGTTCATCCAAATATCTCTACAGTTACATTCTCCTACTCCTTGCCAGACACTTTGTTTTTGTCTGCCTTCAATTTGGAAGCTTTTGGGGAAAGAAAAGATCACTCTTTCTTTTTGTAATGTTACATAAAACTGCACTCTTTACTGCAAGATAAATAATGAATTAAGTTTACTCATGCTGTTTGAACAAGTTTGAAGAGCTTTGTAAAAAGTGAGCTGACAAAGCAGACTTAATAGTTTGATCAGTCAAAACATATTCCCAACAATAGAATCAGGTTGATTCCCAGCAGTCATTTGCCACTGAATGCTTTGTGATGTTGCATTATCACTTGGAAATTGATTGAATGGCATCCCTTGAGCTTTAATCTTTTTTCTAATTGCCTGTGATGTATTTTTCAGGAAAGTTGACAGGTCTGGAAGGGTTTGAGTTGTTCTGTTAGCATATCTGGTTTCTCATCTTGTGGCATAGGAAATCCAGGGATAGAGGGCCTTTGTGTAACTTCCAGAGTGATTTAATTATTAGTAATTACATAGCAAAATAAACAAAAATACTTTCAAGCAGTGTTTTTTGTCATACTGCTGCCCCAAAACAAAATGCAAGCATAAGCTTCTTGGAGAAAAGGAGAGACTGAGAAGGAATCAGCACAAACTCCTTGCAGTAAAGATGGATTCTCTGGAGGGTCCCATGGAGAAAAACACCTGATCTGTGGTGGACATCTACATTTGAACTAGTCACCTGAGTCCTCTTTAACATTAGGGAGGGGAAAAGAATGGTTAATCTCACTCTAATACAGACAGTTAAATTATGTGAAATTAATTATCCTTTAGGAGCATGTACTTTACTCTTTGGCTATGAAAGCAACATGGTGGCATTAGCTCAAGTAAAGGCATCTGCAGGTGTATTCTTCCTTGATAGTTTTGTGTCTAATGGCAAATTAAGTCATGCCAAGGAATGAACCTAGCTACTGGAATTCAGTCATCTGTAATATTTTTATTTAAACAGCCTATGGTGTGATTTTGGTCTATTCCACTTAGGATTACACCAAACAATTTCTTAGCATAGTTTGGGAGCAGACATAGCCATTCCTAGCAGATTATGTGAATGCAGGCACCCTGTCTTTGAAGGTAAAAGATTTTAGAAATACAAATGGAAAAAAACTCTACAAGTGATGCTTAATTTTCTAGTATAGCTGTATCTGGAACATCTAAATTTGAGACTAATGGTAGGGGATAGTAAGCCTTCAGAATGCAATATGTCACATCTTTTCATCAATTGTTTGACTGCAGCATCTTAGTTTATCTGGTAATGGCAAATGTGTAGATAAACAAAATGAGGCTGAGAAGCCTTAGAGGATTTCCACAGTACATAGTGAGAATCACAGTGAAACACCTTCCTGAATAATGATACACTGGAAAAACATATGGCCTGCTGTATCTGTGCTCCAGTACAGCTCCAGTACATCACTTGCTCCAGTACAGCTTGTACATGAGGGTCCTGATATAAGCAAAATTATAAGAACAACCAACACATTTTTTGGTGCATTCTATTTGCTATACTCTATCTTCCTCTTTTTCTTGTCCAAATAATAATATAGAAAATTCATGAGCCCCATGGGATATATTTTAATTAAACAGCTACCATAACATCCATCCTCTACTAAGAAAAGTTGTTTGACTTAGTAGACTTTAATGACAGCCTATCATTTCCATTTTAGCAAAACAGTATTTTAGACTAGAACAAATTTTGTCCTGATATAACCAAGAATTTCATATGTAATATGGAATTATCTGCTTGGAAGCTAAATACATATGTAGACTTTGCATAGTCACCAGTACAGAGTAATCACACCGGTTCCCTCTCTATTCTAGATATTTTATATTGCTATTCTCAGCAATGTGAATAACATACTGAATGTCTTTTGAAAGACAGAATTCTAATTGTTGTTTTGAATTCTGGGTAAATTATTCCATGAAAATTACATCTGCAAAGCGTATACTTTAAAATGAAACTTATATCAAGTAAATAATTTCTTTAAATATATTAAATTCCTTATATGGAATAGATACTATGCTCTCTTATTCAAATGAAAATTTACAAAGTCAATGAGAAATGAGAACAGGCTGTTTGCAATTTTATGAGATATGAGAAACTGCTGAGCCAGTTGGTAATTTCAATTCACATGCTTATTTCCCCATTAATGCTACTGTAAAATAAAGACTAAACAGGCTTTGCTGTGCCTGTTGCTTAATTAGCCATAACAAAACTTTCTCAAGTGTGGTACCCCAGCAATTGAAGGTATCGTGGTTTTAGGCAGTGGCCTGCCAACAAAAATATAAAAAGATCCTGAAACTTGCTGAGACTTCTACTCATCAATGCTGGGGCTTCTCCAAGTTATCCGAACCACTTCCTGTAGATGCATTGGGCTTTTTTGTTCAAACAATTTTCAGAAGTCATTTTTTTATCATTTCTGGGTGTCTTCTCTTAACAACATTGTCTTGAGGTTTTTTTTGGAAAAACTCAGATAATTTGATCTGGGTTCAATGTAGTAAGAATTTTATTTCAGGACTTCATGTTTTAGTAAATTCCTACAGTTGCACTACACAGTATTAACCATATTCCACTGATTTTTCCATGAGCACTTAACATGAAGAAAAAGTTTGCCATGATCTCCTTCATTAACTTGATGCTGGCCAATGGTTTGGATTACACAAGGGAAAGAGTCAGGTGCAGCTGAACTGATGCTTCTCAGTCAGTGATCTGCTGAGAGCAGGTGGACAGAGAGCAGGTGGGATATGGTGGACTGCAAGGAAAGAGGGACCATGGACTTTTCTTTCTTGCTGACTAACTAGAGCATCTGAGCTGGAGATGACAGGGAAGTAGCTCAATGCTGATGAAAGCCTGTGGTAAATTAGTAGCATTTGGGGGCAAAAAGGAAACAGGAAGGAAATTGTGCCACACCGTCCCAGAAATGCTCTGCCTCCCAAGACTTTTCTTGGATATGTGCCACTGAAGACACCATTCTTTGCTTTGGAGAGGGGCTAAGTTAAACCCTGGCTTTTGCAGGAGCTACAGGGAGACCAGGCCAAAGGCATGCATGTGTGCCTATGGTTTTCATGGAGGCCCTTTTGTGAGGAGAATTCTGAAACCGTGTCCCTTTGCAAAGCATAGATTTAGTAAATTTTTGTGTATGGATATGCAAATAACCTCCCTGCTTGGACTTCTGTGGCCTTGGCGGTACACATGTCCTTTGACAGTTGTGCTATCCTAAACACACAAAGGAACACCAAGCATAATAAAAACTTGGCTCAGAAATGCTCCCTATTTTCTTAGATTAAACACCTTTTTATAGCTGCATCTATTTCAGGATCTGAACAACTTTATACTGACTCCTATAAGGTAAATAGAATCTTGTGAGGAACACTTAATTTATGCAGCAATGAAAAAGAGCAGAAACCTTCTTGACTAAGAGGTGAAGTTACTGGGGCATGCACAGTGACATCTCTATGGGCTTTTGGATGAGAATTACAAATTTTCTTAAGAAAGGGAAAGGGTAGAAAATTTTGGTGAGAAAAATTGCATATCAAGTTATGATAATGCAGTGTGAGACATCTCCAGGCAAGCACTGACTAAATGGCACTGTTCACAGAAGCTTCTAAGTATACTTTCCAAGTAGCCTAGCTTTTTCTAGTATCAGATCCCCAGGTTAGGGGACTGTTTGCTCACTTATTGAAGTCTAATGTGTGTTATAAAAAACATGTCCAAGAAGCCTACCATCTGCTTTATCAACCAGCAGTCTTAGTCTTGTCCACAACTTCCATAGCAGCCATCTAAATGCAGTTCATTCTCGGCAAGTTCCATTGGCATTGTGGGACAATAGAAATGAGGAAAGGAGACATTTTCCTTAGCTCTCTTTCACTGTTCATGGCCTTTGGGGAGACTGCCACTCATGAAAGCTTTCCTTTGGCTAGAGTTTTTCACTGGAAGGACAGCAGATCCCAATACAAAAGCTCTTCTGGTGTAAATAGAAGTCAGCTTGTGTCCAGAGGCAGGATAGCCAGCATCAGTCTTAGTACAACCTCATTCTCCATCCCCAGAGCCAGCTGCTGCCCTTTATGCCTGTACTGGCCTCACAGGTGGTCTGGTTTGTGAGTCTGTGGGAAGAGTCCCTCGGGGAGTGGGGTATGTTCACTCATGGCCAAAGGAGTGCTGTGCTGAAGGGAAGATGAAGACATAGGGAGAGTCTGGGAGAGACTAATGCTTGTGAAGAAAACACTTGTGAAGTTACACCTTTATTGTTTCAAATCTACAGTTCTTTGTTCCTTTGGAAAGGCGGATGCAAATTGGGTGCCAAATGGAAACCCAAAATAGCGGTGTTTGGCTCTCATCTTGCAATTCCTTTGGATAATTTTGTGTGAGCATGTATAGAAGCAAGGCAATGGATTATCAGGCTCCTCAGGTAGGCAGGTATGTATCTTCTACTTTAGAAGCCAAGAGAAAAATATGTGTGATGTTGTTGCTTTGAAGGTGTTTTATTTTTCTTTCTAGCTGCTTCTCTGAAAAATAGGAGTAGTGCCAAGTATTCTAAAACTGAGAATGAAGAAATACATCTTATTCTGGGATATTTTTACTAGGTGATGAGGACAGAAAGAAAGGATTTCAGAGGTAAAAAAAAAGAATGAGAGGACACAAAAATGTATTAATCTTTCAGTTAGTTTTGTTTGGGTTTTTTTGTCATAAAAAGGAATAACTATTTAACTTTCCCTGTGCAATACATTCAATGTGTACTTTCTGCTGTGTATCTACGAAGAAAATTAACTTACAAGTTCATTTTTGGCGCTTTAGCAGCAGAAATAATAAATTAACTTTAATTTTTAAAGAACATTTTGCCATTCTTAAGTGGAAAAAATTTGTTCTACTCTCACTTGCTTTAAAAAAATTCTGAAATAAAAAATTCCATTCTAATCTATAATTCTAAAATTGTAATTTTCAGATAGGCTTCACCTGGCTAGCTCTCTTCTCTGTTCTTATTTTCCTTCTTTAAGAAGTCAATTTCCTCTTTTTTTTCCTGGTTTTTATTTTTTAATCCTTTTTGCAAGAGTCATATCCAAACTTTTGTGTTATCATCATCTTGCAGCAATGTTGCATCCACAGTACCAGAGGCTGTTGAATTTGATTTTCATTATTCCTTTTACTGTCCTACTGGATATATGGCATGTGAACATTTTAATATCACATTTCCTTCTAATCAAATTACATCTCTTTCTATCCTCCAAAACATGAGTAACGCTAGTTTGCCAGGTAAATCAAATCAGCAAATCTGGATGACTTTTTCTCTTAACTCTTCCCAGCAGACACAGCCTTTTGATAAGAACTGCAGCATGGGTTGATTGTGCCTTCAAAGGAAATATGTGGGTAAACCTGGGGAGCATGTAACTAAGGCTTTATTTCAAAAAGACAGAAGTAGGAAATGGAGAATCAGGATCCCACCTCCAGGGAAAAGAATGCCTTTTGGCCAAGGAACTACAGATGCTCGTGGTAAGATGGGTCTTGATTCCTGAATTCTGCTACCAAAGCAGTCCTTCTCTGTGTTTGGGACCCAGGCCAGACCCCAGGCTGATACACCCTGTTTTGTTGCTCTTGAGTTCCTTACTAAGTTTGACACTGCTCTGCCAGTGATTAACAAAAGCTTTGGCCTAAAGCTTGAGTATGATTACCATAAGCATCTGTTACAGTAAATATTTCACTAATGTCAATGTCTCCTGCTTAATTTGAGTCCCATATATTTTATTTCACATCTTAAAATAATTTCATGTCATCTACTGCAGCTTTCAACCAGTGATCTCAAAAAAATTGGCAGACTCCAGAAAATACATATCAGTTTCTGCAGTCCTTTGCATTTTTTTTCAGTGATATCTCATAACCAATTCAATTGGATTTTCCTTGAGAAAGTGATGACTAAGAGTTGATTCTGTTAGAGTCGATATTGTTACAGTCAAAACTAGGAGTGAGTCACCTTTGAGGAAAGGGCAAGGGCTGCATGCCAAGTGGCAGGGACAAAATGAGGAAGCAGAAGCTCTAGAGACATGTCTGAGATGTGGAGAATAGCTGAGAGCTCATTATGGAGGATGGGAAGCCTGTCATAAGCAGAAGGGCATATCTGTCTATCCACAAAGATGCCACCTGGGAATGCCCCGGGCGAAAAGCCATAAGCAGTTTTGGTAAGCAGCCTCCTGGAAGTCTGTCTCCACAACAGGCTGCCATCTCCTGACTACATCATGTGTGAAATGACTGTTCCTCACTTGGTACAAATGTGCTCCTATGATATGTTAGACCTTGCACAAATTCTCTAAATCCCAAATAGATGGGAAATTGAAGCAATTCCATGAAGTTCCACATGTTGTAAAAATAGTACTGTTTAAAAGCCTTAGTATTATTAGACTGGATTTCTCAAAAGAAGAAATATGTTCTGAATGTAAGATCACTTTATGGTTTTAGCCTCCTAAATCCATCTTCTTGTTACATATTTCCTGACTTTTTTTTGAACCCCTGTTTCTTCAATAGAGCTGAAAAGTCTGTTGTGGATATTTCTGTTAATGTTATTACATATATTTTCTGGTCCAGGCAATCAGTACCTATCCTAATGCATATCTTTAGGAAGCTCACTAAAAATGGGGCTCAAAAATAACGTAAAATATGATATTTCTATGTGTAGGAGGATGTGAGTGCAAAGGTAGCTCTTTCCCTCAGCCCTGGTGATTTACATGGAGCAACATCATAAACCTGTCTTTATGTGGGAGGCTCCATGAACATAGCATGAATCTGTCAAATCCCGGTCTCTCTGGTATACTTGGTGCCATTTTAAAATCTTCTAGAGACTGAAAAAAGAATTCTAAAAACAATATCTCCCAGATAAAAAAAATAGACACCACAAAATTCAGTGATAAGCATTTCATAAGAATATTAGTGGATATCTGTTTTCTTCTTTGGTACTGTTTCACTTCCTATAGGTTTTTCCCTGAATATAAACCTGTCTGCTTATCTACCATGGGCTCTGCATCAATATTGTCACCTGCAGACTGCTGACTCCTCATAGAACTGTCTCCACCAGAAAGAAACAATAAAACTTGTTTGATAAATAAAACATTTATCTATGCCCTTAGTCAAATACAATTTGCTGAGACTTTGAAAATCTACATCTGTTCTGTATACAATTTGTATTGCCATTTGTTCCACAGATGTGTAACGAGACAAATACCTGTCCAGGCTTACATGTGATTCAGAAATGCATATGTTAATCATGCTGGTAGAAGGACGTTAAGGAAAAGACAATAAATCAGCTTACAAATGGTTTCACTTGGAAAGGTCTAACAGAACAGGGTTATTTTTATCCTAGGATGCTTTTAATTTGAATCAAAAATGCTTTACCACATGTTCTGCCAACAGTTCAAAAGAATTGGTAACAAACATTTAATCTTTTTTTATTCTGGGATTGGCACTAAGCCCTCATCAAAAAGTGTATGCAGTCAAGCAGCTTATCTCCATTGAGCTGTTTTCCTTAATGTGTTCCTAATTATAATCCTATATATTGCTCACTGTGGCCGATTGAACAATATGGCAATAATTTCTTTACAGACCTCACTGTTCTTTGAACTGCAAGTACAGAGGGCTAGGACGGAACCAGATCAATGGGATTTGAGTGCAGAGGAATCCAGCCAGATGCAATCTCTGGAGAATGCATTTCCAGCTGTTCTCCAGAAAGGGACCAGAGCAGACAGCTGGTAACTTTCATACAGCCCCAAGGATCTGTGCTGCAAGGTGTAGTCCTTATCTTTATTGCATTCTGCACCTCTGGGGAGGGATTCACGCAAATTCCACACAAAAGGTGTTTTTAACAACAGGGATTGGAGTAATAGCCTGCCCACCTCCTCCTCTCAAGATTTCATTAGACCCTTAAAAAATTTTTGAAGGACTATTTGAACCAAACTTGGACAAATATTTCCATAAACTGAAAGCTGTAAAATGATTCTGAGAGGAAGTAAAAGTATTTGTGCTATAGCTTTAGCTATGTTTGTTTGTGGAAGGTTTTAGAATGCATTAAATCTGAAAAGTTCTGCCTTTTATTCTTAAAGGGCCTGCAGCCTAAGATGTTGCGAGACTTAGGAGTTGCGAGACTTTCTGCCTCCCTCTCCCTGTGTGAACACCTGGTTCACACACATATTGCTGTAATGTGATCGATACCAAGCAAATGAAAATGGTTATAGCTGAAATTATGTTTATACCAAAAAAACTGTTTGTATCTGTCAGCTTCCACTTAGCTCTGATGCAGTGATAGTTAACAAGGAGAAGAAAGTAGTTGACTAAGGATTTGGTACTCCTGTGCTTTTGGTAAAGTTTCCCCTTAGAGATCATATTCCTTTTTTCCTGACTGACACATGCACTTCCTTTACTGGAATGTGTCCCCATTGCCCACAAATCCCTTACATACAGAGGATCCAAGCAAAACAGAACATAGTGCTTAATCTTTAAAACAAGGCCGATCAGAGAAGCAAACTCCTCAGACTAACCCTGCATCATTCACAGGACAAGCTGGGTATTCTGGGGCTGTGTATTTGTTTTAATGGAAAAGAGGGCATTGTACAAAGTCTTTCTAGAGACTGTTCAGTTCCTCCAGAGGGTGTTTGGGCAGGTACTGCATCCCAAGTCTAGAAATCATGAAATGGAATATTTCATAAGTGTATGTTGCTGATGTTACAGGGACTGAAAGGGAGATAAACTCATTTTTGCCATCCCCAAAGGATCCAAATACATTT
The DNA here is from genome assembly GCF_026979565.1 of Vidua chalybeata. NCBI lineage: Eukaryota > Metazoa > Chordata > Aves > Passeriformes > Viduidae > Vidua > Vidua chalybeata. Next base: position 47,621,164 of record NC_071531.1, on the reverse strand, counting down.
TTTTTTTAAGTCACTCACACAGAGTGAGCACTGCTCTGAATTTCTGACTTGAAGGTTTCATAAAACCCATTTTTTCTGTACTTGGGTCTAACTGCCTTTGCCAAATAACATTGAGAACTTCACAGTACTCACATTCTTTTAAAAGCCTGATGTCTGTGAAATCAAAGTATGGAATAAGATCACTTGAAAAACAGCATTACTTAATACACCATTGCACATATGAGTAATCAGTCAAATAATTAAAATTGCTGAGGATGTTCAGCTGGTCTGTGAGGCAGTTAAGGCTCACTGAGGCTCTCCAAGTAATAGAGATCATTGCTTTCAGAAGATAGCACATGTTTTTTTTACTTTCATGTCTTATGCCTCAACTTTTAGGATTATTGCCTGCAAGATTTCTTAATTTTCTCCTTTCAGACAGGTGGAAAACATGTCACTGTTTCTATGTGGCTCTCTTAAGGTGCCACCTTCTTAAAATTGCCAGACATTGTACTTTTCACCACTTCTGTTCATTTGCCCACCAGTTACAGCATTATATTCACAAAGTGTCGCCAGACACCAAAACATATTTTGTGATACAAAATATGTGTCTTTTGCCATAATTGCCTTTTATATACTATCAAGTCACCAGTGATCTTTCAATTTCAAATGGAGATTGCACAATTTCAAATAAGGAGATGGATAAACAATTTTTTTGATGAATGTTGATCCTATTTCTTTTGTTGAGTCCTCTAGAAAGGGTGCTGGCGATTGTCAGATTATTGTGCAAGTTAGCCATTTTTAACTGAAAGAATATTTCCTTTAGGGTGGGTATTTCTGGTCTACTTTCTAGCCTTGAGAACACTTTTACAGGCAGTTTAAGCTACTAGAACACTCACATGAGCAAAAGCATGAAAATTTTTACACCATTGATCAAGGCCAAAGATTTGAGCAGATGAATAATTGCTCTTTGTTCTTTATTAGAATCTGTGATGGATACAAAACACTGGTTGCCAGTTTCAGCTGCACTGTTACATGAAGACCAAGTCAATAGCCCATTTGCAGCATCTTCTAAGAATTTACTGTTACTCCTCATGTCATGATATTTCAGGATCAGAGCTCCTTTGCTTCAGTTTCTCATGTCTGCTGAATAACTTTGCACTGTAACATTCCCAGATAGTCAGTTAAGGCTGTTAGACCAAGAGTATATACATAAATCATATTTTCAAGTAATTTTGTATCAATTTCACATCTAGTAAAACATGCCTGCTGTTGAAAGCCTCAATTCTGATGTGACCTACCACTTACTGTCTTACACACATTTATAATTGTCTTCACATATAAGCTACATTTCTGCTTGTTCAGGTTTATCTCAGCCGATCCATGTTTTCCAAAGATTCTGGTTATGCAATACAGCTTTTTCTTCTCATAGTTAAACATCATGTTTATAATCTTTTGTATCCTCCCTACCAACAAAAATGTTATATTTTGCAGACAAACCCCTCAGGGGCTGGAAAGAACCCAAATAGTAGTCTGCAGAAACAATATTTCTCCAAGGGACTGTTGAGTGTGAACAAATACCTTCTGTTTTTCTTAGGGCACCCTGTTGAAAGATATTTGGCATTATCCATGTTCCCAAATATGTCTCCTCTCATAGGCAAAGTTGTCACATTTTATAGATAGATAGATAGATAGATAGATAGATAGATATTCTTCAGAACTTAAAACAGGAAGAGATTTGTCTCTTTTTTAATCTAAATGACAAGCAAATTAATACAAGTAGTAGTAGTTCTTTGTTACTCCCAGAGCAATAAACATCATTGTCTGTTTTAGGGAAAGAGCATCTTCCATTTGTATATGAGCTGTTGATTTTTTGGCTCATTCAGCAGTTTTCTTATTCTTACTTTCTTGTCTTACAATGGTTTGAAACCTCTCTCTAAAGAGTCAGACAATGTCTTTGGGAGATTTCATTCTTAAGTTAAAGCTTTTGTTGCCTGTTGAATGCCAGCTGTTTTGCTAATAATGATTTCTAGGTTCATCATATGGATCATGCTTTTTTTATTCGTCCCCTCTTTCCTCCATGTTCCTGTGACCTGTTTTTTATCAGGGAGTTGCCATCTAATATTGCAAGCTTTTTAGTCTCAGATCAGTCACAGATTGCTCTGTTGGGTTTTCCCTCCTCCGGCATAATTTCTTAGATGAAATACATGTTTCTGTGAATCTTAGGTTTCTAATTACCTTAGCTGACTGAAAACCATTCAGAACCATCTGTTGTAAAAAAAAAAATGTTTTCTGGATTATATTGTCTTTCAGTGTCTGACTGTCACTCATATCTCAGAGACACAGAATGAGTGGTCTGACTCAACTTGATCCAGCTACATCCCAATTTTCCAGAGAGCTACAGGTTCTGACTGCTGCACTATGCCAACATTCACAGGGTGCATTCTGATAAGTTATTTCTTTAACATGTGATACACATATGATAATCAGTGAGCAGATTTACAAGGGATGTTAAATTGCAAGGATGCTTAAGTTACAAGTCAAGTCCAAGTCAAACACGAAATTTCCATTTACAGCTTACAGGAATTTTAGTTTCATAGTTTTATATGTAGGTAGTTAAGTCAGGTACAACTGTAGTCAGTTAAGTTAGTTATGAACCCTTTTGTTACATGTTGCTATTAAAAAAAAAAGTGCAACATGTGAGCAACAATTGCAATGAATGCACAAGTCAGGACATCAGCACTTCCATTTCTACTAGAGACAGACTAATATTCCATTAAAGTCTCACTGAGTTTTAAAAACATGAGCATGGCCAGCAAGGATGAGAACTTACAACTTCCTTTATAGGTGACTGTTGTAATCATGGTGCAACACAATAACAAGATATCTCCTTATTTTCTCTTTGACTTAGAAACATTGAATTCTTCTTTGAACAATGATATAGCTTCATGAGGAATAACATATTGTGGTCTTATCCTGGCTTGCCATGGCCCTTACTGCAGTGGCTGAGACCATAATCTGAGAAACAAAAGGCAGGAAATTTTGAGTCCCCTCAGGTAGAATTTTTTATTCCTGTTTTCTCATTTTCCAGGTAAATATTTAACTGTTGGTGACTGCATCATCTCTGTGCTGCTTTCATATTTTTTAGGTGATTTCATGTTGTACTGCAAACTCGGTCTTCTCCCACATTTCCAAGTGAGGCAGCTTGAAAGCAAAACAAACATTTATTTAGATTAGATTCAGTTCAGGATTGAGCTGGATTCATCCCACTGAACCTAAAAATTTAACTGTGAAAGCTACTTTGCCCTAAACTCCATCTATATTCAATAAATCTCCCAGCAGAGAGTAGGATGTCAAGGCTCCTATTTTAGGTATGTCTCTACTAAGTGGCTGAAAGTAGGTAGATAAATCCAGGCTTGAGTGGTATCCTCTTAGACCTTCAAGACACTAGTTCAATTCTGAATTTAAGCACTTGCTTAAATACAATTTTATTTGGAAAAGCACGTAGGCACACTCTTGCAACTGCAAGTTGCAACACCTAAAACACCTAAAAGTTAGGTATAGAATCCTGCAATAAATCATTTTCATGACTACTGACTGTGACATATTTTTTAAAAGAGAAGTGGCTCCTGCAGTTCTATTTTTCTGAAGCGATTTTAAACCTCCTCCTGGTAAAAAAGATATTTCCTACTAAGCTAGACCTTATTAATTTTCTCAGATTTTGATGTTGTATTTCCATCCTGTCTTTCTGGTTGGGAAAATTCCTGAAGTTTACAATTCCATTCACTTTAGTTTGTTGGAAAGCTGACACTATGTATTCTATTCAAATTAATGGCTATAATTGAAGAGATAATCTGGCTGTACTTGAAAATATAAACTCTAACAGTGATTATAGTAATTGCAGCAATATGAAAAACTCTTTCACTTTCTGTTCTTGCAGATTGGGAAAACCAGCCTATGAATAGAAGCATATTAAATATTTGGTCTTGTTTGATCTTTTGGTGGAATTACTCAGTCATCTTATTAGTAAGCACCTAGTAAAATCCATGTTATTTGGCTAATGAAAGTCTAGCAGTCATATTTGGGATTCTCTGAAACAACTGATCTAAGCATAAAGTAAGTACAAGATATAATAACTGCTGAGATTACAGTACGTTTATAAAATGAAACCTGAGCTAGGAGCCATCTATTCCCCAAATACAGAGAAAAATTATGCACCAATTTAGCCAGAAGAAAAAACCCATTTTTGGTACTGGAAAAGCAGCCCCTTGTTTCCTAGGGTCCCTTTCATTGCCTTCCCCTGTTCTAAAAATCCAGCTTGTCTTCTCCTTGTCTTTCCTCACTCCAAAGCAATCTTCCTTCCACCCTGTATTAGCATCTCTGTAAAGGGCTTCTCCAGATCCTTTTTCCAAGCCAGTTTAGGCATTTTGTTTGTACAAAGAAACCAAAGTGTTTCCCTAAGGAGAGAAATATTTAAGTGAATGTCTACTCTAGGGGTATGATCATTACATGGATTATGGTAGAAACCAAACATAGTCAGATACCTCTCTGATAGACAATGATTGAGCCTGAAATAATTTTACATATGAGGACAATTACCTTTTAATCTCTGCTATATCTAGTCTCCACTGAAGTTTTCAAGTTCATCTTGATGGAAATGTAACTAAATAAGATCAATCTGAAGCAGCTGAAGCAGAGAGGTTTGCACCAAAGCAAATCTGGGACCAGATTTTTTCCACCTAGATTGTTTCAGTCTAAACAGACTGAAAAGTTTTTCCCCTAGTAAGAGAGAAGCGATTAAATAAGCAAGTCTAATAGTTCAGTCACTCTCAATTTATTTGGTGTCCCTTTGAGATTATCGAGTGAAACAAAAATAGTACCTTTCTAGGTCTTTCTTTCTATAGTAAGTAATGAATACAGAACATACTTTCACACTTTCCAGATTCTGCTTCTTGCTGCTTATCCTCATTTCCTTATTTTTAATGATAAATAAATTAACAATGATTTTTGGTGTTCACAGCACACCATACACATCAGCTGAAAAAGAAAAGCGGTTAGTAAATTTTTTAATGGAATGCAACATGTGCTGCCCCTTCTGTGAACTCAACACTCATTCAGGAAATTGATTTGTCAAGATGTAAAAAAAATTGCATAATTTCATCGTATTTTTGGAAAATATGGGTCCAGTTTTATAAGATGCAGAGAAGGATCAGCTCTCTTAAAGCATTTCAGTGGAAGCACTTTGCACCTCACAGTAAGAGGCTGATTTTACATGTCATTTTAATGATCCCTTTAATAGTTAATTCTGAAGCCAGCAACATTGAGCATTGCAGTGCCCGATGCCTTTTGTTGGGCCTGGCTCTGAGCCAGCTTTATGCTTTGCAGCTTATTTGTACCCAACAATCTCACCTTAAAAAGCATTTGTTTTCCCAGGATGCAGGTGTTGATATAGCTGCATTGTAGGTAAGATTCTTGGATCAGGTTATAAATCAGAGCATGGTGCTGACTGGGGAACAGAGTTCAGGCCTCAGGGCGGGTCTGAACAGTCACTCCCCTCCTCCTCTGCAGTGATCCTGTGCAGCCCAAGAGTGGTCCAAGAAAAGCAGCTTGTACAGGCACTACAACATCTGGAAAACCTTGCTAATATTGATTTTCAAGCAAGAGAGGTAGATATATTAGGCACAGCTTTCAACACTTTGCACAAGTTTTATACCAGTGCAACTGAACTTTACTGAAACTTTGCTGGCATGAAACTGGTGCTACACAACTAACAATGTGTCTCACTGCTGCTGCTACCCCTTTTTTGGCCATATGAGAAACAATGATTAACTTTGCCTCATTTTAGAATATGATCGAGCATGACAGAATTGTTCATGACTCCTGATCCCTCTGGTACTGCAACCTCAAAGACACAGGGTGTAACAACCCATTATTATTCTCCAATATTAATAATTAACATTTCTGAAAATGTATCATAATGAGAAAATCCCTTGTTATCTGATCATATCTTTGATTTGTATTTATTTTGTACCTTGAGCTTCAACCTTCCTCCCTGTTGATATCTGTCCAATGATTTCCACCAATCCCTTCTGCCAGATGTAAATTTTGAGTTCAAAATTTTATTCTGTAACATTAAGACAAAAGCCTTGATTTTTTTTTTGTCTTCATCATCTTAATCCCCATCTCTTTGCACATCTTTCTCAGGTGACACCTGTACACCAGCCAGATGCTGGAGTCCTATCCATTACTTCCTTTAGTTATTCATCGACTGATTAATTTTCTGGAATTAATTTAAGTTAGAAAATATCAGCAAGCCAACAATTACACATATCCTCTTCAGCAAAGTGTGAGAAAAGACCAAATATACTGAATGTGGCATTGGAAGAACAAACCCCTACCTGATCCCTTTTTCCCACTGTTTCTCAAGTTGGATGATAGATTTTTGTCTGGTGAGGCAAACAATGGACCTTCTAGTATGCCTAGCAAATCCTGAATTCAGTAACTGGCAGCTGCTCTTTTCTCAAGCTGCAGGTCTTGAAGGGCTGCCTGCATCTCTCTGGGTTCAAGGTATCCACACATCTACCAGAAGGTAAAGAAAACTCCACTTCCAGAAGGACTGAGATTCTGAAATCAATTTTTTTTAACTTTCTTACTGGGTGCTTTTCATCAAAACTGCATATATCTGAAAACTGCTAATCTCTTCTATGTACCTAGAGCAAAGTACCAAAGTGAGAAAGGGAAAATAAGTTAATACTTCTGGGAAAATTCCATTATTTTCATTCTGATTTAACATAAGCTGGCTAGCTCTTGTCATTTCAAGGGAAATTATCTTAGTTGTATCTGAGTAAAATCTGAGTAAGATCCTCAGAACTTGGTCCACAGTAACTGGAATTCCCTAAAAGTTATTAGCCAAATTTTTTGGGGAAAAGTAGCAGGCAGAGACAGAGTATATTCTGTGGAATAACTGTATAATTTTGAGATCAAAAATTATTAGGAATTTCTAAGGATAGGTTTTCTGTGCTTCTGTAGTGAATGCTAGATTCAGAACTTTGGGGTGATATTTTCATAAATTGCTAGTTACCCAGATGAACATGTAAAAGAAGTTAAATTAATCCTTAAAAGTATGATTTTTCCCCTTTATTCATAGTTTTCTGCAACAGACAATCTATCCAGCAAAACAATATTGAAAAAATTAAAGGCAAACTGGGAGTGGAAATCCTGGATACAGGATGTAAAAGTGGAACTACATGAATATTTCAGAGGCATCTACAACTTGTACATTCAGAATACCTCCACTACTATTCTGTGAGGAATATGCAGAGATGACAGGTATGTTTTATTTCAGAGTAGGTGGTGGTTGGTATAGGGCATTCAGGACATGGGATGGTGATGGCTGTGGTGTGAGTTTCACTGTTAGAACAAGGCTGTGGTGTGGCGTTTGGCCAGTGGCTGAAGTGAAAATGGAAAAGCGACAACTGTATCCTGCCAAAATCTGGTATTATCCCACAGGCTTTTCATTTTATTCCAAAGGTCATAATGTACTGTATTCAGCCAAATCTCCTTCAAGAATCCTGTACTATAGGAAAAACACTTCTTGACAGAATAAGTGCTACACTGATTTTTTTTATATTTTAAAATTAATTTTCTTTGTACAGAAATAGGTCTGTACAGTGATGTTTGCATGCAAGAAGGTAAAATTCTGTGATAAATGTGGCACAGTAAATGGATAAATCTTGTAGCTCAGCAATTTGTGTCAATGTTTTACATAGGAGGAAATCCTCTGTGACATGTGTCAAACAATGGAATAATTTCCTATAAGGATGCTTACTGCATGAGGGCTTTACTCTTTGCAGTGCCATACAATGGAGCACATTAGCAGCACAGCACCAGTTTAACATGGGACATTGAAGGCTGAGCCCTGCTTTTAGTTATTGCATCAGCAGGAGTTAAAGAAGCCTTGTTCTAAAAGTAAAGGCCAAAGAGGCAGGGTTGAGAATTAGCAAATACTGAAGAGAGAGGCTTTTTGCATAAGTTGGACCAGATTCCCTTTCCAGTGCTGTTTTTATATACTGAGTTACCCTTCTTATTTAGAAAAACACTCCTCACAAACCGCTGGTTTTGAGAATCTGTTCTATTTTTCCATCTAGGTTCTTCCACTTCATTACCTAAGTCGCTCCATCACCCTAAGTACCTAATACCTCTCATTATCTTAGTGAGTCATTTAGGGGTTGACTATTTAATATCATCAATTCTTCATGAATAAATATTAGAGCTAAAATCTACATTTGCTCTGGAAGATGGAGAGCTTTTTTAATTTCTGAAGTCTAGGTTACTTAATATCATTTGAAATCACTGGAAAGGTTTTATAAAGAACCCTGAGAGTGACATAAACAGCAGCTTCCCAATGAGATATAAAATTTTGCCTAATAATAAACAATATCATTTATTGTTAAACCAAGAGGTGTTTCTGGGCAGTAGACAAATATAGATCTTCTGTGGGTTTTCTCCTACATTGAACTTTCCAGCTCAGTAAGGAAAACTTTGTCCTCAAAGGTGAGGAAGAATTCAGTCATGTTTCATCCTAGAAAGATCATTATGTGCCAGAAGAACAAGCAGGTTGGAGATATCAAAGCAAGGTGAAATGTGTTTATTTTTCAATGCCCAGACTGTTTTTTCAGCCATACAAAATGGTGTCACTTTCCACTCATTGTAATTCTGATGGCTACCACCTAATGCTATGCTAGGATGAGGGAGCTCTTGTTTCCAAAATTTCTTTTGTAGGATCACAAGGGCACATTTTACCTATTCTGAGACTACAGTACCTGTGTCTACACTGCCTTAGGGCTCTTCTGATTATAATTTAACTTCTGTAATTTTTAATTGCTTACAGTTTATGCTTGCATTTCTGAGTGTACTTTCTGCAAGACAACCTAGATGGACACTTCTGCCTGTTCTGCCTTGAAAGATGACCCAAGCCCAAGGATGTGTCCTGCATAGATAGACAGGGCATAACCACAACCAGGGTTGCTCCGCAAAGCCATTCATCCTGTACTAGGTGATGACTTATGGGGATGTCAGATGGTCAGGGTCAGGCAAGTTGTATAAGTGTCTCACTTATAGGGGCTTATATTAAATATTTCAAGAAGTGATGGGATATGGCAAAGTGCATTTGTGGTGGCTCATGCTTTGAATTAACTCTCATTTACACTTTTATTCTTTGCAAATATGATGTAGTCCCTTCATCTTACAATTTTTTTCTAAAATTGAATCTCCTTCAGTCTGAACTAAGACTGAAACCACTGGAAATGCTGCTTTAAATTAGAGTTTGGGTGAAGAAAAGGCCAATTGCAGTTATTTAGAAAATAGTTATCTATATTGAACAAAAAAATTTGAAAGACAGAGACATCCATGGGTTTACATATTGTCTTGCTATATGTCTTGCCACTTGCTCAGAACAGTAACTAAAAGGAAAAGAAATTGTTCCCATTGGCTGTGAGAAACACTGCAGAGCTCAGACAGTGTGGTACTGTATAGGAGCATGAGGCATGCTGCATTCCAGCCTAAGCTCTCCTGATTCCCTTCTGACTGTGTAAATACCAGTCTTTCAGACAAGTCTGGTGCCTACTCTGTTCTTCCTACCAAATCTAAGGAAGGAGGAGGGAAATTCAGAAAACAATTTTTAAAAATTATCTACCTTGTTCCTCTAGCAGGCTACCTTTCAGGAAAGTTTCTCATCTGAATATTGCCATACCTTGCCTTCTCTTTCTCTTCCCCCAGAAGACTGTTGCTTTTTTTTTGCTATACGGAGGCCATTTCTTATAACTGTATTTCTGTTTTTACTTTTATGAACTTGTGATGTTTCTTCTTTTTCTTCCTCCAATATTTCTATTTCTATTTCTATTGCCCTAATTCTTTTGGGCATTATTTCCTGCGAAGTCCTGACCATCAGTATATCTGTTTTTTAGATCTCCTGATGCTCCACTCACAATACCTCTTGCAATCAGCCTCAACACAATTCAATAAAGCATTGCCTTAAAAATACAAAGTTTACTCAAGTTTTCTAGTGACCAATGGATGATTAAGGGTCAAACACTCCAGATGGTCTAATATCTTTTCCTCCCCTCAGTGCTTCCACCCATGAAAAAGCTGTGAACTCCACAGTATCTGCTCTGGCATGTCAGCTGGCCTCTCCATAGGTGTCTCTTGTCTCGCTCATCAGTGCATAAACAGAGAACAGAGGTTTGTGCTAGCATCTGGGAAGGAGGAAGGCAGGAAAAGAAAAGAGATACTGGGAAATTCTGAGATGCTCCTGACACACAACAATAACTCAGACGGATCATGGTGTGAAAACTGATGGAAGAGGGAAAGATGCATAATCCAGCCGTTTGTGCTGCTCAAGAGATAACTGGTTTTCTGTGCTTAAAAGGACTTAAAAGGTTCCTTGCATGTTGTTCAGGACTTCTTTTAGCCATTCTGTTACTAGCACACACATTTTATGGCTTTGATCTCAATTTTGCTACACACGTGTAACATGTGAATACTCTCGCCTGATTTCTAGCCATGCTATGTGGAAGGACTAGAATTTATTTTACATGTCCTACTTAATAATCTTTGCAGGAGGGGTAAATACTCATAGGTCAAGAAAGAACCTAGACTTGAGGACTGAAGAAAATTAACTGGTGAAAACTTAGTTTAAAGTCATGGACATGGTTTTCTCTTTCAAGTTTTATTAATGTCATGGTTTTCAAATCTGTAACCCTACGTCTGGGCAAGTCAACAGAGAGTTTGAGAGTTCGGCAATGCATTTTTGGTTGCTCTGTATGGAATAGAGATGCAAAAAATAAGTGCAGTGAACCTCTGCCCATATTATTTAGTAAAAACATTTTTTATATTGGTGTGGTGAGGGAGTTTCTTTTGTATAAGAGGTAAAATTGCTGTTGCGTGTTTCCAGGAAAATCCCTCAGTTTTATTTCTTAACCAGAATCCTTTAAAAATGTTCCTCTAACCCAAATAATTTTCTTTCATACAGATGCAAAGATTCAAAAGCAATAAACACAAACATGGACTCAACATTTTGTGAGTGCACGAAATACTCCTTGTCACCTTATTTCCACAGAGTAAATGTATGTGGTTACCTACCCTTTTGTTGGAAATCTCTAGAGAGTTAGGAATCTGGCTATCTTATGATCAGGAGCATGAGCCAAAGTATTCCTCCCAGTAAATGACATCTGAAGTGTTTACTGGAAAATTACCTCCTCTTAGGTACTGCAGAGTACCACAGCCTTGCAGTACCCATGTTAGAGAAAGCAATTCATATACCAAGCAGGCAGTAAACCCAAAGAAGATGTGATATGCAAAAGGGCTCTGGGAAGACGGGATGTTTTTTTCTGCACACTGTGCCTAACAATGCTGAAATGTTTTTTCCCTGTCCGTTTGCTTTAACAATGTGCCATTCTGTACCTCATAAGCACTTAATTTATTCCAACTCTTTGGCCTGACCTGTAATCCCCCCTCTCCTTACCCATCTGACCCATCTGTGTTTCATTTCCCACTCATCAGCATCCAAAGAGCCAGGCCCAGGCCCTGTTTGGAGCCATTAGACAGAGATTGGCACTGCTCCCTCTTCCTGCACCACATCCTCCGCTGAAAAAAATGACCATCAGATCAGAGAACAGAGCCTGCTTTGTCCCCGGCAACCAAGATCTGGAAGCACTTTCAATCATTTGCACTCTATACCCACTCAAATGCATTAATGTGATCAACATTGGGCCTGTTGTGGGCATTTTTTCCAGCAAATAGCTCACTAACATTCCAGGCATGTACTTCCCTGAAAACAAGACCGAGACAGGGCCCTGAATATTCAATTGGAAAATCACCAAGAGCAAGAGCTTAGCTTGGCACGGCTGGTGTTGATTCTTAATAAGTGACTTCCTAAAGCTGAGGCATGGGGCTTACAGCTTCAATGACTTGTTTGAAAAATATTTTGTAGGTGCCTCATACCACTTTATTTCCTGTGGTATGCGTCATATTGTGAGCTATTCTGAGCCAGGCTGTTTAAGCACACTAACATTTTTTTCCAAGATTGCGGTGTTTAACTAAAAATGTGCTTATATAAGATGAGCTCATAGCTATTAGTGCTGATGTAGTTTTAACTACTTGGATACCAATACCCCAAGGCCTAAAACCTGCTGAAAAGAGGGGGAAACCTAAGCAAAAACTATCCTTCAAAGTCATTGAAGGCTTTTTGTAGACAAGATAACTGGAAAAATATTTGAAAAGTTGGATTTTGTTTCTATAGGACATTTGGTGTGCAAAATACCTTTAGATCTCATTGTAAAAGCTAGCTATTAAAAGGCTAAGTGATGTAAATAGCTGAAGAGGTTTCAGAAATCCACTGAAAAATAATTTCTTCAATGTTTTTTCATGTGCTACAAATATCACTTCCAGCAAAAGCAGTTTATGTGTGCTTCTCCAGTGCAGCTGGATGAACTTGGTACATCCTAATGTTTTATTCATTGGAATATGCCTTTAATTGACATGGCTACCATGACAAGGCAAGTTTTGCTGAAGGGGGTCAGCAGAGATTTTTGTCAAGGCATGCCATTGTGGAGGAGGGTGTCTGGCTGTCACAGCACTATTGTTCAGATATGTGCCCTTGTACCAGTCCCATTCTTCAAGCTGTGAGAAGATGGCAGCATTTTGCATGACACACTTGAAAAGTCAAGGGGTGGGATTTTTGGAGCTTACCTTGGTGCCTAAAGAGGACTATCAACAATGGGAGGTGCCTAAAGGAAGCCTTGTTTCAAGGCCCATTTTAGAGGAACAGCACTTGCCTAAATTGTATCAGGTCATGTCAGGTATAAAGGTATTAAAAAAAAAAATTAAAGTGAAGGGGATGAATGTCTAGATGAAGTTCTATGACTTTTCATTTCTAAGCCAAAAGATGCATCCTGGACATAATCTGCATCTAGAAGTTCTGTGTAGAAGAGATAAAATGGAAATAAAAACATGAAAGAAAATTGAAATAGTTTACATTTTCCCAAATATGATATGTATGGTGCAAGGGGAACGAGAAAGGTAATGATGTGCAAATGACTCATACCATGGTCACTTTTTCTAACCCAAACCTTTTAAGAGTCAGGGATTCAGCTGTAGAAGAACTTATATAAAAGGAAATTTGCATGTACACAATTTATTTGCATCCAGACTCATTTTCTGCATTTCAGTGAAAAATAACTGAGACAGGATTTACAGCTCAAGATGTCAACAAGAATGTTTTACTATTTGAATTAAAAATCTATTTAAAATTTTTGCTTTTTCTATTTATTTTTGTCACAAGTACACACATGTGAATTGAAGTTGCCCCCTTACTAACAGGGAATATAATAGTTTCTTCCTGAATCACTGAAAAAAAAAAAAGAAAAAAACATTCTGTGCAATTCTAGAATCTCTGCTCATCATTTTCTGTGGATTCCATGGTAATTTATGGCACTTTGTTAAAGTGGCAGTGCTTTTTGATAGGGTTCAAGTACGTATGTTTGTACTTGCACATCTGAGGCTTAACTATGCAGACACCTCACAGGAGACACAAACCCAGTTTCTGTCAGAAATTTGGGCAAATCATTGATTATGCTAAACATCCCCGCCAGTTTTTATAAAAAACTTCCCTTCAAAGTGGGTTAAGGTCTCAGTGGAGTAAAGTATAGTTTCAGTTCCCAGCAAAGAAAATTCCAAGGCTTCAAATCCCTTTTATAACACACTATGTTTATTACAAATTGTTCTACATTATAGAAAATAGACTTCCCAATTTAGCAAAGTAATGGGAAGAGAATGCAAGTAATAGAATGTCATAATAACAAACCCTGTGATCAATCACAGCATTTCAGAGCAAATGTAGAAGTGCTAGTGGTGTCTGCTGCAGTGGTGCTGAAGTTTTACCCTCGTGATATTTGAATTGATTTGAGTTTTCCCCTTATTTGGCCCCATAACAGAGCTTTAATGTTTAACATGGGCATAAATTCACTGTAGCCCTCAAGTGAAGACTATATTTAAAAACTGAATAGAATGCTTGAATTTACTCTCCAGATTTTTCTTCCATGATCAAGTAAAGTTCCATGTAACTTTCCTTCCCAGCGCAGTGCACACAAAATCTCAGGAAACAGCAGGGCTTAATTAGGACCCTATTTTATAGTTTCACCTGAAAAAATACATTTTAAAAATCACATATGTTTGGCTGTGCAGATTTTTTAGCCAATAAATTCTTGTTAATTAATCACATTAACGGCACTCCTTAAAAGTTGAAACAAAATCACAAAACAAACCAAATATCCCATAAATATAACGTATAAAGAGCCATTCACCAATGCATAAACTACATGTCTAAAACATTTACAAATATTTATTCTTTTTCATCCTTTTATCTTTTTTCTCTTTCTTTTTCCCTTTTTTCTTTTCTTCCCCCCTCCCCCCCTCCATTTACTTTCCCCTCTTTTTTACTTTCTATCCTTTTTTCCCCTCTCTTTTTCCCTATTACAAGCACAATGCCAAGACAACAGCTGCTATCAGAGATAAGAGTTCAATAGATAAAGACAATCACTTTTTTGGGGGGGGGAAAGATATATGGTATTTGGTTAACTGATGTAACACACTTCCCCTTCTATCTTTAAAGGCCTGGTTTAGAGTTTTAAACAGAAGTGACTGCAGTCACCCTCCCTCAGACAAAAAGTAAAATGTAAAGAGAAGTCCCATTCAACCATTGTTTTGTCCCAGGATATTGAAAGCATTAATCTTCAGTGCAAACTGTGCAACTGAATACTGCATTATGATCTATGACTGTCTGATGTAGAGTTGATGACACAAAGACAGGATTATATTGAATCTAACTTATAACATAAAAAATAAACAAGCAAACAGAAACAGTCTGAGTTTCCTGGATTATCACTTATGACACAGCTACTTGTTTAAAAACAGCAGTGCAAAGCCACAAAAACTTAACATCGTGGCAACTTATGAACTGGCAGACTCCTAAATCATGGAATATGTATGTTATGACAAAGTGTTTTGGATGAAGCGTGAGTGACAGTAAATAGATGTCATTCTTTCCCTTACTAAGAAAATTATTCTTACTGTAAAATGATTCCCACCATGTTTTGTCTTCAGTTAAAAGGCAGTTTCTTCTTGGCATAAAGTTGCAGTTCTTTGAGATGGATTACCAGGTTCTCTTACCATAGGTTACTTGTGTACATAAATCATATTGTATTATTATTTACAAGTAAATTCACTTTTATTTTCATTGTTATATTTAGAGGATTTATAATACTTCTCTATTTATGAGCTTTGTATATAAAAATATCTCTGTGCAACTTCTAAATTAAAAACTTCTGAAAATGATTAGCCTAATCACACTGGAAAACAAGGAAGAGAACTTTTATTTTGGATGTTAGTACTATTCTGACTTATCCCCCATTTTTCTTTTTCAATTACTTCTGGTTCATTATAGCTTCCTCTTCAGGTTCTCCTCAGAGTTTCTTTGCTCTCTCTTAGTATTATCACTTTTCTGACAACAGCCTGGCTCCAGGAAACCTACAAGATGTTCACAGCAAGGGTTCCTTCTGTGATCTTCTGCAATGACACTTTTTTCAGACTGTATATAGGACATGACTCGAACATCCAAAGTGATTACACAAAGGCAATTCCTTTTCCTTTATAATTATTATTAAACATTTATTGTTATATTATTATTGTCTATTAGAATATTTTTAACTCACTTGAGTACTTGTTTCAGTGGAACAGGAAGAAACTCTTTTAACTTTTACCAATCAGAATGTGTCTGTTGGGAAACCAAGACAAACCAAATCACTTGAATTTCACTGACTTTGATAATGTTACTGCATATTGTGCTCCCCACAAGCAGAGAGCTTTTCCAAAGTAAGTGGGGACTGACTACAAGCAATTGGCCTAGCTGCAACCTGATGGTGTTTATGTGAAAAAATGTGTCTCTGTTGGTAACGGTTCATGGGGCACAGAGCAGAATGGCTTGGGTACAGCTACGGATATTTACTGCCTGCCCTCGAAACCAGGCCAAATTTAGAGAAACCTGATCCAAGACTGCGTCTGTGGAAGCATCTGTCTACATAATAGCTTCAGGTTGTTTGTGATTTGGTACAAATTATTTGGTATCTATGACTGATTTTTCAAGATTTGCTTGCTTACCAAAACTTTCTACTCTAATTCTTTTATTTAACTTCAACTTTCATACACCTGCTAAAAGTGGGTCAGGACTCTGGATATAAGACAAAGCTTGAGTATGAAGTGGAGCAAAGGTTTGTCTGGTCAAACACAGCAGTTTGGAAATCCTGAACAAGTGGAGATGTAGGAAAGTAAGGTAATCTGTGCTATGAAGGAAGCCACTGGAAATGGTGGAAGGTTCTAAGAGCTAGGAGTGGTTGGACTGATAGAATATATTTCCTGTCGTGTTGATAATCAAGGCATGGGACATGAGTTTTATTCTTTGTTATCCTTTGTTACTTCCCCTGGAGCAGCATTAACACGCTCTTTCAGCTTTCTTCCTCAGCATTTCTATATCCTCCTGAATAACATACTGAGAGCAATTAACTGGCACATCTATACACTGCCCCTTCTCTGGGGGTTCTGGGGGTAGGTACTAAAGATCACTATTTCTATTGCTTAATTTTTACATTTGTTGTGGTTTAACCCCAGCCAACAATCAATTACCTCTTGCTTACTCATCCACTAGCAGGACTGAGGAGAAAATCAGGGGATAAAAGCTAGAGAACCCATGGGTTGAGATAAAGACAGTTGGGAAAGCAAAAGCTGTGCATAAAAGCAAAGCAAAAGAAGGAATTAATTTAATGCTTCCCATGGGCAAGCAGGTGTTCAGCCATCTCCAGGAAAGCTGGGTGTTTGGAAGACAAGCGCTGTCACTCCAAAAACTCCCTCTTCTTCTCCTTCTCCCCCTCACTTTATTTACTGGGCATGATGTCGTACTGTCTGGAATATCCCTTTGGTCAGTTGAGGTCACCTATCCTGGCTGTGTTTCCTCCCAGCCTCCCATGCAACCCCAATTTCCTCATCAATGTGGCAGTAGGAAAATCTGCAACGGCCTTGGCTATGTGTAAGCCCTGCTCAGCAATAACAAAACCAGTTCTGCATTATCAACCCTGTGTTCAGCACAAATCCAAAATATGGCCACTCTATCCCAGCCAAAACCAGCACAGCATTGAAGATGTTCAGATTTCTAGGCAGTGTGTAATAGTGCATAATGTGATGATAAATATGGCCTGGGCTTTTGTTTCTGTAAAATAACTGGTTTGTATCATGGTGGACGCATAAGCAAGGCTGAACAGGGATATTTTAGTACATGGACACCTTTTCCATGTATGCTCTCAGAAAGGGGAACAGGATATACATCAGGGACCAGGCCTCCTCCTGTCAGTCCCAACTGGACAACAGTGAGGCAGAACAAAGGCTACTGTCTCCCGGGAAAGATCAAGAACAGCCATGCTATTTTTTCTCAAAATCCCAGTTTCTCCATTTGATGACTTCTAGATGGAGGCACAATATACCTCAGTATTTCTACCAATCCACTGCCATGTGCTGACCCTATTGCATTTTGAAAAGAATTAGCAGAAGGAGAAACGTTCTGATGATTAAAAATTAAGTACGCTTTACTATTTTTGAAGGAAGCAAGCATGGAACATGCTTTTTTATTTTGATGTTAGACTTTCCATCCCTGAGTTCTCCTTTATGATACCAGCTCTTCTGTTACTCAATTCATCAGAGCAGTTAACTTTCTAGAAAAAGAAGAGTGCTAGTTATTTTATCTAAGTGTGTATATGTAATTATTTTAATAATAGTAGTGGATGATTTATTGCCTTAGATCTAAAATTAGACCATTAAATGGTAGTATATGAAATTATCCTGAATAAATGTCTCATTTTCTGTTACCAAAATATTTTTTGCCGTTGTCTTTAAATTGTGCTATAGTCATAATTGCCTTTGAATTGGTAGCACTAATAGGCCTGTTAAAATATTGAGTGTTGCAGACTGATTGGGTGTGACTCCAACAGGAAACACTATCTTCTGTAGCTTGACTGTGCTCCAAATCCTCTTGATTGCTGAAGATTTTGCAGAGTTTAGGGAAACTGAATGATGTTGGTGGCGTGCCACAAGATATCATAATGCAAAGCCAAGAGGAATTATCAAAGATTATGCAAACTTCATTTTTTTTTTAACTGCATTTTCTCAAAAATTAAATGTCATTATATTGGTCCTGGAATAGAAGCAACATTACTAACCCAAAATTTAAGATATTCCCCTGGTCTGCAGGTCCCAGAGTTTTATTAATAATTATGGTCTTGGAAAAATATTCCTGAAATTGTAAAGAATATTCTTTCTTGTCCTCTGTTTTCCTTTCTCCGTTGTCCACTTATAACCTGCAGAGTAACAAAACTACCAGTCGAGAGAATTTGCAGGTGAGAAGCCGTATGCAGTTGGCAGCTGTAAAGATGTTAATTTCTTTTTTTTTTTTAATCATGACTGTGGAAGTACTTAGAAGACTGTGTCATTATTAAAAAGGAAAAGAAACTTGAAATTATCAGGAAAATAGGTTTCAAAATACTTAGACTTCTTTTTGTTTTTCCACATGATCATGCGAGCAAGGCTTTCAGCATTGTGGTATCCGGGACAGAACAGAGATGTAAACTGCACATTGGCAGTATTTGGAAACTGATTGCTTTTGGCAACAGCTTGCTTCCAGGTGCATGATATTATGGGCTCCAGAAAACTAACAAGGGTCATCACACTAAGGAAAGGTAGAATATATCAGTAATCTTTCAGTAATCCTGTTTCATGCACTACTGTGTACTCCTCATCATCAGTGATGGGCAAAGAAGGGGGTGACTGCTAAGGAATTTTCTCTTTAGGATCCCTGAGGACAGGTTGGACAAACATTTATCAGGAATGACACTTGCGATCTCTTCCAGTTCTGGGATACTGAAATTTACAATAATTTGAGGGAATAAACCCCTGCAGAACAGCCTATAGATATATATAACTAATGCCTTGAAGTTTAGGCATATTAGTGTAGCGAAAACAGAGCATGGCTCAGACCCGTCTTTCATTTTGACAGTTGTAAAGTGTAACTTTTAAAAATAAATTACTAGAGGGTAACATAAAGTAAGATTCATTAATAAGTTTATGCGTTATTTATTTGGGGGAGGAGAATTTAATAGTAATATTGATGAAATTAAGTAGCATTAGTAATTAAGAGCCACAAATTATAAGTTTCATAATTGCAAGTGATGAATTCTGTTGAAGGTTTATCTTAAAAGGACATATCAAACTGGACATTGCAAAATGTAAAAAAGATAGGTGTTTTTGAACTTTTAATCCCTATTATGAATTTAAGAACTGTATTTTCCCAAGGCAATAAAATACCTTTGCCATACAAAAGCAGTTCCAATGGAAAGCCTAAATTTTCTTGGGGTCAGATCTCATTCCTTTAGTAGCAAAAGACATCCCATTCCTGAGTTAATACACAATACGTATTTGGAATTATAGTTAGCTTATTGAAGCAGAATCAGAAACTCCCAACTATTCTTTTCACCCGGGTATATATATGAAATGTGTGAATATATATATAATATAATATATTATAATATATATAATATATAATATATAATATATAATATATAATATATAATATATAATATATAATATATAATATATAATGTATTATGTATTATGTATTATGTATTATGTATTATGTATTAATATAATATAATATAATATAATATAATATAATATAATATAATATAATATAAATAATAGTCAAATCCTCCTTAGAGGAAACAACCAGAAAAAAATAAAATATAATGTTATATATTAACCCTTGAGACAAAGTGAGGGCATATCCTTGCTAAAGTAACTGTCCAAGTGATCTTTGTATGCTTTGGATACATAGCATAGCCCGTGGATGGTTTTATACAAATGCATAGTTTAAGTTAAATGAATGAACAGATAAATGTTATATGTGGATATATAAATAGAAATTTGAAATAAAATGTTTTCTTTACCAAGCTTCAGCTTTGTAATCAGGCATCTCAAGAAATTAAAAAGAATTCAGTTTATTTTGATGAGACCTTTAAAAATTTTTAACAAAGCAGCTTTTATGAAATTAGGAATTTTGAAACAAGTAAAAAGCAGAAAAAATAAACACATAAACGTTTCAATTTTCTATTTTGAACAAGTGCTTTTTAAGAAGTGTAACTAGATTATTTTAGGTTGAAATATGTAATGGTTGTAAAATATTTATTATACGAGCAAATAAATTACAATTCAAGCTATTATACTATCACTGATAGATTAAAGCTGAGATCTGAACATCAGACTGAGAGATGGTAATTGAGACATCTTTCCATAATTTGCTCCCTTCAAATTTTAAGAATATAAAAAGCTTTTCCTCTTACTCCTGTTTATCTATTTGGTTTTAATATAAATTCTACTGTGATTTAGTTGTTATTAGGTGTTTGACATTTCTAATGTCTTTAATATAGCCATTTTTATTAATTATTCAGCTGATAAAGTGTATTTTATCAGCTTGTGTCTGCAAGCTTAATAAATTTGAGACCTATAAAACAGTTTCAATAAATTTGTTGACATATTTTCACTTCCCATGTAAACAATCACCTACAATCATTTCTTTAAAAATACCTGTCCTAAAAAAATTTCCATAGCTGAGCCTTTTTGCTCCAAGAGTTGTGGCAGTTAGACTCTTGTCAAATACTCAAAGACATTGGCCAGAACAATGCCCAGGGGTGTAACATGTAAAGTAACTCATTCTTCATCTACATGAGAGTATGAGAGGCTTGCACAAGGCTTGCAAAAGAATGGTTTAAACTGTGATATAAGATACTATAAAAATTACATTCAAGCTATTTTAAGAAAAAATTATTATCTTTGTATCATCATATTATTCAAGTATTATTTTTACAGCATGGACTGCAGCTGTGAAAAACAATTACAAAAAAAAAAAAAAAAAAAAAAAAGAGATCTGGGTAAATTTAAGTTGATAAATGGCCAGATTCTGACAGGTGTAAACTGGCATAGCTTTGTGGAAGATTGGCTCAGAAGGAGTCTCTGGCTTGGGCTATGCATAATTAAACATACAGACATCATGACTATTTGATTTAACTTTGCTTAATGCATCTGAGCCTGCAGTATTGCTTAGGGGAACAAAATAAATGGCTTTGGATATAACCATTAGCTTTTTCTTTCTGATTACTCCATTATATTTGAGCTCATTTTTTTCTGCCCAGAAGCTTCAAACCATGAATTGGGAATGACATTTCACTAAGGAAAGGAGCACAGATAAGTAAAAGGCACATGGATATATCAACCCGTCATAACTTTCTTTGATAAAAAGACATTAAAATGCTGGAGGATAATAACACATTATCTATTCAGAAATATCTAGAATATCTAGAATAACTGAAGAAAATACCCTGGTTGATCACTGCACAGAGGTGCCATAGTGGCACAGTATTATACTGACAGAATCTGTATTACTTTTTTATAGCAGAGATGCCAGTCTGAGCTCTGACTTGCATTTTTGTAACCTTGGGGAAAATAATCTGGGATCTGCTGATACAGAGAGTGGAAAAAATGCATTTTCCAACATAGGAAATACTATGAATGGCTTTTGAAGGATTCAGCTTTTTTTTTTTTTTTTTTTTTTTTTTTTTTTTTTTTTTTTTTTTTTTTTTCCCTTAGGAGAGTTATGGCAGAAGTTGGGATATGCCTCAGATTCATTTGACAAAGCACATTGTCAGTCTTTGACTACTAAAATATACATGAGTTTGAAGGAACACACATTCCAGACAAGGCTTCTTCTAGTCTCCTATTTTTTGGAGGGGAGGGAAGGGAAGGCAAAAAGAAAGAAATACATCATTCAGAAAAATTTATTTTTGAGATTGACATATATAACATCAGAGTTTTCCTTCGTGTCCTTTACTTTTTGTCCTGGAAAAAAAAGTTCTTGTATTTATGAAATATAAAATTATATTCTGTAGAATGTGGGCAATTGGCCTTGGACAGGCTCAAGAGGCAAAGAATCACAGAAGAATTAAAAGCAGAAGAGAAAAATTAATCTTTTACTTATCATAAATGGAAGCTTGTGTTTTGTTTGTATTACATACGAACTAACAACTTCCATATTTTCTTATGTAGAAATTTTCTTAAGTAGAGAGATGATGGGTTAAGCTAGTTGAAATTTTATAGTTGTCAGCTGAGAAAGCTGACTCCTTCATCTAATCTTTTGATGAGAGCTTTTGTTCCTCCTAACAATTAGGAAATTTGAAGTCTCAGTTTTCAATGCCAAATTCCTTGTTTTCCTCTTTTTACTGATGAATTTAAGAAAAAAAAAAAAAGAAAACCTCCAAAAGTAATAGGTTACCTCCCATTCTTATAATCATGTTTACTAGACAATGGTGTAATCACAAGCACCTTCCCCAGGGAATATGATGGAACATATGCTGAGTTTTATTAATCCAAAGTGGTGATAAAATTAGCACAAATAATCAACTATTCACACAGCAAATTAAGAATGGGAAAAAGCTAACATAGAAAGTCCTCATTACATCAAACATGTATCAGGAATAAATGCAAGCATATATTTTCTCAAAACAAAATGTGCCTTTTTCCCATCTCCCTACAATTAACATACACAGATTATAAATACATTTTTCTCTAAAATTTTCCCTGGATTGATCTTTGGACCTATACCAAACTGGACATAAACCAGAGCAATAGTACATGGCAAGAAAATAACAGATGTACTTAACTTAGGTCAACTTGTAGTTCTATCTTTCCCTTTTAATAATGGATAGGCAATCAAGAAGGAAGATATAATACTTCCTGATTTCCTTTTTTTTTTTTTTTTTTTTTTTTGAAATAGATGAATTTACTGGGAATTCAATAAAAATAATGTTAAGAATAACTGTCATTTTTTGGTCCCTGCACACAAAATAATACATTAGAGGTAAAATGCTCCATTTACTGTGGCAGCAGTTTGGAGATTTTTGGCACAGCCAGGAAACTCTGACTCGAGTTTCTCCTGGAACATTTGCTTTGGCTTTTTGTGATTAATGTTATTAAAGGGCCCTTCAAAATGGCTATTTTGCACCTTAGTTGAAACGATGCCTGATTCTTAAGACTTTTCAAGACTCAAAGGAAGAGGACAAATGGTAGATATCAGTCATGCAGATTGACCTTACAAATATTGATAGCAAGGACCAGGGTGTGAGGATGACCACAGAAAAGAAAGAGAAAATTACATAGGTGGACAGACATCTGGGTGAGACAGGTGAAAAAGGGAAGAGTGGGTGAACTTATTCTTTGCATATTTTGTCCTCATCAATTTATGCTGCATCTACATTGCTTTTAAGGCATTAATGTTCTCCACCAGAAGCCAGAAGATTTTTCTTCCTCAGGAGTCTTCTAAGAAATTACAGTGTTCTTGAAGCCAGCTCCACCTTCAGTCACTGGGCATTCACTTGATTCACCTGAGGCCTCATCCAACCTCCTGAGACTCCCATAAATTATTTCTCTCTCATGTTGATCATAATAATGGAAACTTGCAGCTGTAGTTGTTAGCCAACAAGAATAACATCAAAATGGTGGATTTGCTGCACATTTGCATCCACATGTGTTCCAGTCTCTCTTCTTTTTCTAGGCATTTTTTCTCCTTAGACTTTTAAGTATCCCCTTGAAGTGGGTTCCTTTCTGCAAACTTCTTGTAATTATGGCTCATCTTTCTGTGGGTTGTGAAAAGATAGAAGAGACTTTTTGTTGCATAATCCTTTAAGGCTCTGTCCACACTTAACTCATGGAGAGTCCCGTGTGAAGGGTCTGGCCTCTCTAGTGATTTAAGTGGAACTTGGAAATTCCTGTTCATATGCGCTAAACACAACCAAATGAGAATTGAACCTGACTTGGACGTTGAATGCAATTGCTCTGGGTTGTTTTGTTTTTTTTTTTTTTGCAATTGTTCTGGATTTTTTTTCAACTATCACAGCAGACATCCTGTCGAGGTAAATTTTTTTCAAACTAGATCTGTACCATGCGGGTGGAGTATAGGGGCAGAATGCAAAATCCTGCACTTTGCAGGCCAGGGCCTAGCCCTAATTTCCTGGTTTCATTGTCTGAGTTGTGGGTACTGGAACTTAGTTATGAGTTTTCTTTAATTAAATCCCTCATTCACATATTCCTGGCATCTAATGACCTGTGGGGAAGAACGAGTTCTATTATTTGAAGCCACGTCAATGGTTCTGTCACTAGGATTAGACTACCAGCTATTACTTTCCAAGAGTAGGTGTCCAAAATTAAAATCTATTAAAGACGTTTTGGAAGGCAAGTATGGCCTCATACTTAAGGACAATAGTCAACCTGTAACTATGGGATATTAAAATAAAACTTTCCCAGGCCAAAGAATAACTTGTAACAGGGCATTCTGAGGCTTTTTGCTTCTACCACTGAAGCAACTGGTACCAAATATTGATGGTGGAGAGCTCAAATACCTGTCTGCTCATCCAGTGTGAGACATTTTTATCTCTGGGAAGGAAAAACTGCATAGCCACATATGTCTAAAAATTGCTTAATCTTTATCTAGAATTGATTATTCCAGACTTTGTTGGGATTCACTTAAATGCTTTTTGGTGGTTAGCATGGATTGGTTTAGCCTCTGTCAGGCAATAAACTGGTATCATTATAACCCAGATGGTAAAGACAAGTTATTACTCAGTCTGCAATGGCAAACAGCATCAATCATTATATTAAATTCTACATAGAAATATCACTGGATAGATCAGTACTTATGGTCCTGCATCATTCTGTGTAAATATTTTCAGTGAGCTGTTGAAAGTAGTTTCTACGTAGTATGGAGAATTCAGCAGGTGTGCTGGACACACGGTTGAGTGTTCCTTGCAAGAGCTTTGAACTTGCACAAGGAAGGGCTGATTGTTAATTGGGAGGGCTGAGCTGAAGAGAAAAGCAATGAATTTGTCAGTAACTGAAATGTTGAAAGATCTATTTGTTTCAGGAGTTTGGAGCCCAAGGAATATCCTGGTTCAGCTCTGCTAAAATAGAGGAATGGGTGGGAAAACATTGCGAAGCCATGACCAGAAGGTTTTGTTTTCCTGTGAATTTGCCAACACATGGCCCCTGATAGGAAAAAAAAAAAAAAAAAAAAAAAAGCTGATGTAATTTGCCTCTATATTTGATTACTAATTGGCTTACATAGAATTGCATGTTATACCACCTCAGGTTATGTCTCTTCCTGGCTGAATGTATGCCCTCACTAGCCTAAGCTACATTCAGCAGTGCGTTCCAGGTGTGCACCAGCACAATATAAATACACATACACAATACTCACATCAAACACACATGCACATCTTCATGCACATGCACAGACAGATATACATAAACTATCTATACACCAAATAAATACCCCACCACTCTTACATGTGTGTGTGAGGTCCTGTACAGAGCAAATTCAAGCACATGCCTCCAGTGGGAGCAAAGACACACTCCATGAAGGTTGGCAATAAAGATGGACTGAGGGAAAAAACAAAAAATATGCTGTGATAAGTATCAAAAGATAAGGTTTCCATATAGCTACAAAAACTGATTGCAGACCAATACATGAATGCATTTGTGAAGGACAAGGTCGCAATTCTTACTGTAAGTATGACACCAATAATCTGATGCATACTGAATTATGAGTAATGCCTAAGAAATTGTTTCTGAGAGTTACAGTCCTTTGTGACACTCACTTGGCTCAAACACTGTTGACATACTCTAACAGTGGATCAGATCTTCTCTCTGAGTGCAGGCATTCACCTGAATATGAGTGGGCTGCCAGGTGTGTTCTTTCAGCAGGAAAATTTTGTTCTTAAACAAAGAAATTCACTTCCATAGAGTTCATCTAAATATCAGAGTAATTTCCTGCCTGTCTTGGATCTATGCTTCCAGAACTTCTTCCAATTTATATTTGGGAAGAAGAAAATAGATGTATTTGCCAGAGTAGTTAACTCACTTCTCTGTTGTATCTATGAGGTGAAAAGCTCAATACTTTCCATATAAGAGTTAGGTAATTCCTATTTTTCTATGTTTCTTCTCATAATAGAGAGAATAATGTTTCTTAACAGTATTGGTCCTTTTTGTTTTCTAGGAGGTGAATTAAAATTTTCTTTTTCATTTCATATGCATTTTCTGATTAGAAAACCTGATGGATATGCCCTGATATAATTTTATTTTCAACATATAAATGGACCAAATTGAGAAAGTTTACATAACAAATGAATTCTTGTGCTCTGTATGTAGTTTAGCACTTTTTTTATATGATTTCAAGCCTGAGAACACACTGCACACCCTGTTTGTCAGAGTCAGGTACATCTGATCAATATTATTTGTAAAAAAGCCTTTATAATAATTTTCCACTGAATTTTGTGTAAAGATAAATGACTATGGTGTGCAAGCCAATAATTAACACATCTTCTCTACTAATCTGAGCACCTGACATTAAAATATTTTGCATTAAAGACCATCAGTGAGAGACTTTTCTTTTTTTTTTTCCCTTCATCATCATGTAAATTCCATTGTGCATCACTCATTTTGAAATTTCCCACCTATACAACAATTTTCTTACACAATCTGGACATGAAAAGGGATAAAAGAAAGACAATTACTACTTGTTTACAAGTTGAGGTTGGATATTTGACATCTAAACTCAGAGCACAAGCAGAAGTACTTGTCTAGGTCCACTGACATCAATGAGAACTTCAACAGGACCTGATTTGGAATGAAAATATTAGGCCCAGGAATGAACTGTTAAAACTAGGGTGAGTTCTAAAATGTGCAACTTTGAGAAAGAAGGTGGAAAGAAAAAAAATTAGCTAGCAGAGGTAAGTGTGTAAAGAAATGAAACAGAAAATGCATGGTGTCATCCAAGTCACATTGTTTCAGTTCAGTAAGATTTCACAAAGCTGCCTGAATAACTCTAAAACTGAAACAAGAAGAACATTTTCTTGAAGCGACTTCAATATTACAGAACAACCCAGGACGTCTGTAAACCTGCTAAAATATTAAGAAATACATAGCTCTTAAAAGAGCAGTTCTTAAATCAGCTTCCAGGTGGAATATGAAAAAAACGTTCCCAAGGTTTCAAAATAACACTGTTGCATTGAGAGCTGATGCTGCTCAGTTCATTTAGAAAAATACTATAAACTACTTTACTATGGGAAATTGGTAAAGGAATCTTTCATTAACAGGAAAGATTGGCCTGTGCACTGCAAATAAAGAGATGCTTACATAATTTTGAGAGATCTTTCAAAGAGTCAATATCCTTCTGCTGTGGCTTACTGTAAGCACCAAAATAAACTTGCCATTTTTAATAAAATTAAAATGCCATAATTAAGTAATTGCATTGTGGGGAAAATGCTTGCACTTTGGACAGATACACAATTAGATTTTTAGTAATTCCTGAGGTTTTTTGTTATAAACAAAAGCTTTCACACTTAAACACAGCTTCAAGAGGCACTTGTCAGCCTGTGTCAAATTTAGTCTGAGACCAAGTTCTGTGAAGTTTATAAAACCTAAAATTTTAGGCTAGCTAAATAATTTGTTTAATTGCAAAAATACTCCTCATGTTCATTTAAGCCTGACTAATTTCATACTAGGACACAATATGAATACTCCTTTTCAAGGTTCAGTTGTTAAAAGAAATAAAATAAAACAAATTATATTTACCTTTGTCACAACCTATTCAAGAATAGGCCAAATAGATTTCCTCACCATTTCCTCCATTGTCTGATTGGTTGTTGTGTTCTTTGCATGAACACTGCTGAATTGACTACCATTGTTCCATGGCTAGGACAGCAGGTGAGACACACAGACTTCAATGCCCACCTTGGTTTTGTTCTGAGCCCAATATTTCAGAGGGTTTGGCTCTCAGTTACATCTTTCAAGTTAAATTTGAGATGAGAGTGGAAATAACTCAAACCTTCATGAAGCACACAAAGGGAAACACAGATCCTTGAAGATCTTCATTTTGTCAGAGATCCTGCATAGAAGTGGGTATGATAAGGTGTGGGCTTTTTGAATGTAGCCACTGCTTGGACAACTAGTTCAGCCCATCTGACTCAACTAGAAATAATATCAGTTTATATGTAAGGCTGTAGAAATGCAGAGGTGTGTGTTTTATATCAGACTTTGTTAAAATTAAATATTTAAGTTTGGATATGTAATGCAAATATAAGGTATGTACAAGTATTTCCAGATAAGGTTGGTAGTTTGGATTTTGTAGAGGTTTCTGGTTTATTTTAAATGCATGAAAATGAAGAGTTTACATGATGAAATTATGTGAATTTCTAATGAAATGAAAATTATTATTTTTATCTAGCTGTAGTAGCTGGTCTTGATTGGCAACAATAAAACAGAACTCTGGAAATGGCAAAACAAATCTGGTTGGGAGAGAGGAGGGAGAAAATTTCAGAGAAGAAAGATGAAGGAGGCATGTGTACCAGAATGTGAACAGTAATGGCCCTTATATTTAAGCTTCATTAAGGGACATTTAAGAATCATTACAACTATTTTTCATAAAGCTTTTAAGAGAACATCCTTTGTGCACCATCACATAACAGTGTAATGAATAAATAAATTAACAAGATACATCAGAAATTGATTTAAAACAACCTTATGGCCAGTCCAAACTGTTTTTTGTGCTGTAATTTGATCTAATGTATCAGACTTTCTATATATTTAGGAAAATACACAGAGGAGCCTTGTTCACTTGTCTTGAGCAGAAAAACAATTACAAAAGGTTTTTCTAACTCGAATGAATAAACATCTAAGGTTTCTTGCTTTTAAGCTTTTGTACTGTTTACCAAAATCAAGAGAACAGAATTTGTCATGAAATTTTGATATACACCTCACAATACAAGGGCTGCAGCTCATGAAGAAATCCTGATTGAAAGATTTATCTTCTGGAAGAAATCCATGTGGATAAAGTGGCTAGATAAGAGAAGATGGAATAGCATACAGTAGAAATAGGTTCTTATGCTTTTTGCAAATGGCATTCTTTTGTTCATTGTGTAAAATATTCCAATAGAAAGGTTCAGTGTGCATATTAAGTGATGAGATTTAGAAGCACCAGATATGAAGCCCACACACACTACCTCTGTCTCAGAAATCAAGTTTAATGGAGTATAACATAATAATAATATTAAGCTTGCTTTCTGGGTCATCTGAGAAACACCTGGACAGCAATCAATTGCGAATATGTGCAGAAAAATAACAAGCTTTCCTCTGTGGGTTGCTGTCCCAACAGAAAGCACAGTACAAAGTAAGACTGCTGTATAAGAAAAACAGCATTGGGTCCCCTTTCCCTTTTTTATTCCTGCAGCAATAGTTTGTTTGCTATTAATTAAAGAGCAGTTTGGCTTTTGGGCAAAAAAGACCAAATAATCTAATAATATTATTTCTTCCTACAAATCTTATTCACAGTCATGAAAACATTTCTTTTGTTAAAACATAGACTGGAGTTGTTTCAGGAAAATGCTGAGGTTTGCACTGAAATCTGCAGAAAGATGCTTTGGAGTGGAGCAATAATAATCACAATTAGATCAAGCTGAATATGGCTATCTTACACATAAATTCCTTTATTATTTCATCTCTCTTATTACCAATAGTCCTAAAATGTTTTGCCACTTTTTTCAGTTTGAGCTGTATTTCGCACATAGTTAAAGCTTGCCACGGAAGTCTTGATAATTTATTTTACAGTCTGTGACAGATTTCTCTATTGAAAGTTGGAGAAAACATAAATTTGGTTAGCACAGGAAGGATAGGAAGAGTTTGCATGGTCTATAATTGTGGTCATCTGTATCCAGCCAAAGGGAAACCTCTAATTTTCTAGCTTATGTAATTGAATTTTTAACCGGTGCACAGTGAAAAGTCTTTTTTTTTTTTTTTTCCTTTCTTATTATGAGAGAAACAAATTAGAATTATAACATATGAAGACTCCAACATTTAAATAAGGAAATATTGGTCTATTCTTGACATTTCCTCTTCTGAAAACAAAGAAACGCCAAAAATACTGAACAAAACCAGACATACATATACACAACGAAACCTGGAGGAAAGACTTGAATGTTTTACAAACAAATCACTTCTGATAATCAAAATTGCCTTGCTATTTAGTCAAGGAATTTGGGTTTAGCAGGAATACTAAGGATTTTAAAAGACAACCATATACATGTTTCATCTTATACTTTCTATTTTTTTCTCCTTTCAGTGATAGCATATGAACAGTTAGTGACTAGCAAGTATCTGAGAAACTGAAAAGTGATAGCAGTCTTGGCTTAGGATACTGCCATGGGAAAGAAGTGACCCAGGTACACTGTCTTGTCTTAAACTGCACTTTGTTTATGAGTCTCATTTTAAACAAAGGAGAAAGAAAAGCTATTTGTGGTAACATCTATAACGTATTAGGATCTCTATGGATACTCACACAGCAGTGAATTATGCTTCAAGAATTCTGAAAACTGAAGTCAATCAGAGTTAAAGAAAAATGGTAGTTTTGGGGGTTAGCTCTTGTTCAGAGCTACATATAAACAAATGCTCTAGAGCAAGCAACTTCAGTAAGAAATTATATTTTATTTCTAATGTTAAGAATGAAACAACAATTGCCAAACCTCATTCTTTGAAGAAAATATAGTCATTGTAATGTAAATTAAAGGATAGGAGGCATTTTTCTCAGGCTTTATGTGTTTGCATAGGGTGCTTTATTATAAACTAATTTTACAGTACCCAGACCTACTGTCTCTTAAACTGTGTGTAATGGGTCTCATGAAAAGCAAAGAGCCCTCCCAGGACTCCTAAGGACCTACTCCATTGATCTTTCAGGTCTCTGTCTTTTCAGAGAGTCAGGCTGTTATGACATGCTGTCTGTTGCAGCAGTAATGTACAGAATGAGCCTCATGAGCATCAGTTAAAGTGTGATTTAGGCATTGGGATGTAAAATATGTCTGTAAATATGTCTGTACTCTACTTCAAGCACAGTCTGGTTCAATATGAACTTTTGCAATTAGTAAACCTCAGTCAACCTGACTGGAGAGGCATGGCACAGATGTGCTGCTTCCCCCCTCTCTGTGTCCTGCCATTCCAGTGTGTACTCCAGCTTACCCTTTGACATCAGTGGAGAAGACCACTGGGATCTTTTTTTGGTCCATAAGTGTTTGGTCTTGTGCAGAAAGAAAAGGACAATTTTGTTTGTACTCTCTCTTTACATGATTTTGCAAATTTTTGTAGTGAAGCTACATTCAATGAAGCCAGAAGACTTCTTTCCAACAACCCACGGAATGATGCCATGAGGAGTGAATGAGATTATCTAGTGCGTAGACCCATGAACAAGTCTCTCATAAATGGTGTAGGGAGCAAAAGAACAATAACCATCTAGACCAAACTTACAGTAGAGAAACTCTGATAAGAGAAAATTATTTGAACCATAGAGTATAAAATGTCACAGTATTCAATTTCAATACATCAAACATAGGCGTATTATCTTCCTGCAAATAAGGTGAATGTATCCGGACGCTTATCTCTATTTTGTTATGCACTGATATGATGTCTCCTGCAATTCACATGGGGGTTGATCTGAAGTCTGCTAAAATCAAAATGAGTCTTTGTATAGCATTCACTGATTCATGAATCAGACCTCCAAATAATAATAGTGAGCTGAATTTCTTAAACTCTGAAGTGTGTCTCATTTTGGACAAGCATTTAAAAGCAAGAATGTTTCTCCCAATTGGACCAAAGCCTGCTTACTTGTGATTTCTAGAAATCATTCGAAGCTCCTGCAAGGGATGGTTTGGGATTCAGCTCATTTTCATTCTGCCTGAACTGATCTGTATCACAGAGTCTGTCATTATTCTGCCTTTTATAGCATTTCTGTTTACGGTTTATCAAAAGTCCAATTCAAATTATCCTGGGTTCACTGGAAAAATTCTCAAGCATTTGATAAGCCTGACCCTGTGAGAATATCTGTCAAGTCTTTTGAATAATTAACTGATAAATTACCAGTACCATTTGCATCCTCAGGCTAATTTGCCTGCTATTATAGATGAGAAAGTTTCTGCCATGTGTTGATCAGGAAACAAAGGAGCTAGGAATAGTAAATGCATAAAAAGGAATAGAAATAACAAGGTAATTATTAAAATATAGAAATGGAAAATAGTATGCTTTGACCTAGAGAACTAAAATAATTCAAAGACATTCTTAAAGGCAAAATATGATTTACAACAATAAATGGGAGCAGTGCTTTAGGTCTTCAGAGATACTTTAGCATCTAATTCAACTGCCCTGTAGTCTTTACCTATATATTTGCCTAAGATATGTAATTTTTCCACTGATGTGCAGGTCTAGTAGGGTAATTGGGCTCCCCAAAGCCCAGAACTCTACCTTAAGCAAAGTCTCACTGATTTTGAGGCAACCTTCCTACAAAAAATGAAGTTTAATTAGCTGCAACTGTTCCAAATTCCCCTAAAAAGCTTACAGATCTATATAGTTTGGGTTCATTGTGTGCTTCCTAAGCTTTCTTCTGTGATGAAGAAAGAAGGAAGGAAGGCTGAGGATCAGATCCATGCCGCTCCTCAAGGCTTTGATATGATCTCCATCTCATATCACACAGACCATCCTAGGTGCTGCACAGTTGCCCAAGGTTGGATTAAATATTTTACCTTGTGTACATTTCAAAATACACATTGACACCTATTTCTCATCAATCAGCTGCTAAAACCCACATCCCTTTCTTCTTTTCCATTTCATCCTGCTTAGCTGCTATTGGGCTATTTAGCAGATGTCTAACCTCCACTACTACTGTTAGAGGTGGATCCTGGAAATATAATAAGGTCCAAGATCTGACAGCAGAACCCTTGAGACTTAGCTAGTGGAATGTCTACATGCTTTGAAAGAGATCATCTGTGTGCATCTGTTACTTGAGATAATCATTTGGGAAAAAAAAAAAAAAACACCAACAAACATACTAGAAAACTTTCTCTCTTCAAAAATTGAAATTGTTCAGCCATAAGGAAGCCAAGCACTGAGAATTTACAAAACTCATAGCTGCAATCTCTGCTGCAGAAAGACAAGACAAATAAAATACAGTCTGAAAAAGACTGAATAAATGCTACTTGTTCTAACAGAAATTAATTATACATTTAGTGGTATTAACACACAGAAATTAGATCATGAAGGTCCTTGTTAGTTTATCACTTGGGTTAGTAGGGTTAAATCCAGCAGGAAGTAATTTGGAAATTTCCTGAGCGAAAGCTGAGTGAGAAATGAATAAAACCTGCAGAACAACTTTATAAAAGCAGACTATAACTTACAAGTGGAGATCGCTGTGACTTAAGGTGGAAGAAATCTATTTAACACAGGAAGGCCTAATTTGTGTATCAAGATATAGAAGAATGCACAGCTGGAGACCAGAAAGAACTTGCATCTGCACATGAACCACCTTGTATGAATGATAGATCTGTGGAAGCCATCCTCATTACCCTCCTGCTTGGTCTCACACTGGCTACTGCGAGAGGCAAGATGTTAAAGGAGAGTTCACTTCCCTAGGACATGACCTAATGGCTGTTGGGTTTGGTTGTTCCATGGGAGAAGCAGAAGAGACAGTTTAACATACTAAGAAAGTGACTCCTTGTGTGCCTAAGGCATACTTTTATTCCCTATCTTCTAAGCTGAAGTGTTATGTTAGTTAGTAGCACATTTCTGTGGTAAACAATTCTAATGAGTATGATAAATTCAGTGGTAAAATTGGAAGTAGAAGGGAAAAAAAAGCTGGTGATACTGAAAGGCCATTTCCACTTAAAACTATATCTTAGAATTCAACATCAAAAGCCATGGATGGCCTCAGATTTAGTAGTGTATGTGTTGTGAACACCATTTAGGAAACATTTGGCTAGAGGGTTTAACCCATTGCACTATTACACAGAGATATTTTTTTGATTGAGTGCTTGCTTATTAGGGAAAAACTGCTCTTGAAATGAAAACCTATTATCAATTTTTCATTGAAGGAATTGGCTATTCAGGAAAAAAAAAAAGGGGGGGAACATTAATGCTATGTTTTATCCAGGCAGCAGCAAAAGGAAGTTGTTTTAAAGGCATAACTGTAAAACTCACCTAATGTATGATCTGACTGAATGCAGAAGGGTTGCACCAGGTCAGGTTCTGTCTTCCTAAGCCTCTGACAAATGTCTCTGTGTTTGAGATTGTGCTGCTTCTGCTGACTGTGATTACTGATGAGACTCCAGCAATATTATATGTTATACCCCAAATGTGGGACTTTTTCCACTACTCTGTTCGAATTTCTCTGATTTCCAGTGTCTATTATAAAATAAGCTGCATTGATCAGCACTGTATACCTGTTGCTTATTTTAGTGTCCTGAAGGAGATTTAAAAAAAAAATAAACAGAAGGAAAGAAAAAAAATCTGCTACTTTATCATTGAAGTGGCGAGGCTGCAAGGGGAAGTAGTTAATTCCCCATGGGTAGGCACAAACATTCCTTCACTTGTGACATGTGTAAAGGTTGCTGTTCGGAGCAAACTCTTTTCAGGACCCATTTCTTCTGGGCACTTACATTTCTAAACCCCTCAAGAGGGTTGTACTTCTCAAAAAGAGAGTGGAAGCTCTGGTGTTCTGGGCTAAGATTACACCAGCATTTTTGTGAACAAACTTTGGATCAATCCAGAGTTGGAAGTGAACATGAAAAGTGTCAGTAACTCTTTTATAAGTCTTTTTGTGGTGCATCTGATTGACCCGCATTACGATGTACAATAGCATGAAAGAGTGTTAGTAATCAGTGCTAATGAATACATGTACCTACCTGATTCATATCCTGGGCATTACTCCTCACTAATGCTTTTGTTTTGCATTCATTAAAATTCCCATCATGACAGAAAATGCTGAACATTTACTATAACAAAAACAAAAGCAAACAAAAAAATGAGACACATTTATTGTAAATTTCAGTCAAAAAAGATACAAATAAGGAAATACCATAGCACTGGGACATTGTCCCAGTCCTACTTTACTTTAGTTCATTAATTGTTTGTAGAAAAGATATTTACAGTGAGACCTCAGGCAAATATTCAGAGCAAGCTTGCAGCATAATCCTTCTCTGTCGTTTCCCCCCCCCCTTCCCCCACCTGCAAAGGAGACTGGTTATTCCTTTTTTTTTCACTTTAGAGTCCAGGAAGGACTTAGAGAAATTGTCTTCACAGTTTAGATTTATGTTAGCTTTTCATCAATCTCCTATAACATTTTTACTGAGAAGGAAGGGAGAAAAAGGGTTCATTTGGGGAAGGCACTGTGATATCACAAAAAGGATTGGGGAATGTGAAATAGGCTTGTGCAGTGACAAGACAAAAAGGCTTCTCTGCATGTAAGCATGTCAGACACCATCACAAAGAAGGCTAATAAACCATTTTTCTGCACTTTTCTTTTTCTTTGCCACTTACTACCAAGAAGATGTGCTTGATGTGATTATTTGTAGGAGGTCAGGAATGGAGAAACCCAGTATATAAAGAAAGGTGGAAGGGCCAGCTGTGCTCAGAAGGATGATTGAGCACAAGTCTCTCACAAGCCTGGATGTCCAACTACAGGTATACTTTTCCAACCTGCTAGGGAAAAACAGGGATTTTTTTTTTCTCACTGAAAAAAGAAAAGAGAGGAACATACATTCTACTCTTCTGTTCAGTGCTGTGAAAACACTAGCACTAGGATAACATGTTCAGGGTAAAGTCAAATATAGAGGAGTTTTTTGTTCAGATATCATGAGGTTTATTTGCTGATGTGAAGTCTATCATACTGAGCCCTCCAGGGCTGTAGATTAAAAAAAAATATTATTTTGAGGGTTAATCTGAG
The DNA here is from genome assembly GCF_026979565.1 of Vidua chalybeata. NCBI lineage: Eukaryota > Metazoa > Chordata > Aves > Passeriformes > Viduidae > Vidua > Vidua chalybeata. Next base: position 47,585,184 of record NC_071531.1, on the reverse strand, counting down.
GATTCCTCAGGGACATAAGTATAGAAACCCTCACCTTCCAAGGCAGCAGCTACTGCAGAGGTGCATAAAAGCAGGTATAAATTTACTAAAGAAGACAAAAATATTAAACATAAAGAGTCTTAAAGCATGAAGGAGCAGTTTCTTGAGCATAGACTCAAAATTGGACTTACATGTCCCTTCAGGAAATTAGATGGTGGTGTCCTCCAGGGATCACTTCTATTTCATATCTTCAGTACTGACATAGACAAAGGGATTGAGGGCACCCTCAGAAAATTTGCAGGTGACACCAAGCTGAGTGGTTCAGATGACACACCTGAAGGGTGGGATGCTATCCAGGAGGACCTGGACAAGCTTGAGAAGGCTGGAAATATCATGAGGTTTAACAAGACCAAGTGCAAGGTTCTGCACTTGGACTGGGGCAATCCCCTCTATCAATACAAGCTGGGGAAGTAACAGTTCTTCCAAGAATGACTTGGAGGTGCTGGTGGGTGAGAGGCTGGACATGACCCAGCCATGAGCACTCACAGCCCAGAAAGCCAAACGTGTCCTGGGCTGCATGCAAAGCAGCGTGTGCAGCAGGGACAGGGAGGGGATTCCGCCCCTCTGCTCTGCTCCGCTCTGCTCTGCTCTGCTCTGGTGAGAGTCCGCCTGCAGTGCTGCATCAAGCTCTGTTGTCCCAGAAGAGGGAGGACAAGGACCTGTTGGAGACATTGTGGAGTACCTCTCCTGTGAGGAAAGGCTGAGAGAATTGGGATTGTTCAATTTGGAAAAGAGGCGACTCTGGGGTGACCTAATTGCAGCCTTCGAGTACCTGAAGGCAGCCTATAGAAGAGATGGAGAAAGAACATTTACAGGCACGTAATGACAGGACATGGGGGAATGGATCCAAACTGAAAGAGCATGGCTTTAGATTAGATATAAGGAAAAAATTATTTTCTGTGAGGGTGGTAAGGCATTGCAACAAGTTGCCCAGAGAAGCTGTGGATGCCCTGCACTTATAAGTGTTCAAGGCCAGGTTGGATGGGGCCCTGAGCAACCTGGTCTAGTGGAAGGTGGACACTTATGGCAGGGAGCTTAGAACTACGTGATCTTTAAGGTCTCTTACAATATACACCATTCTGTGATGATTCTGTGAGGTAAATGTGGTTTCCTTTGCAGATTACAGATGTGAAATCCAAAAATTCTGCTTTACATATAGAATGTTTCACAGTTTAACTAAAACCAGAGTGTTTTTCATCCAGGCTATACTGGAATCTCCTCCATGACTTATCTGTATGCATTTTCTTAGCTCATGAGATGAGAGTCCTCTGACTGGGACTTTTTTTCTATAGTGATTATTTCCATTCAGTCAACACAATTAATTCTATTCAAATCTTCCAGACAGTTCACTACCATTAAATCAGCTTGTGTTTGTTTCTTTGGAGGGAGGGGGGGGTTTAGATTTTCTCTGTAATTCATATAATCAACCCTCTGATTCTAGCAATACATGAGGTTTGTGCAGCCCAGTAAGACATTCTAGTTTGTATAATTCAGCTGCAATCCTATTTGGTTGTGTCATTACATGTTGCTCAGTATTTCAGCTGTGCTTTTATGCTTCTCTGATGATGGTATGAATATTTGCCACTCATTGTAGTCCTTCAGATTGCCCCATTTCATAGATGGGGAAAGCAAAGTGTAGAAAGCAAAGCTTCCATTTATTGAGAGAAGGGAAATGCATAGAAGATTTGTGTCAGATTTCCTAAAGCAGAGTAGTGGAGTAATCACCTACTACTGAATGCAACCTAATTTCAGATAAACACCTAACAATATATGTTGTTATATACATTTTCTAGAGGTACAAATATTGGATTCTGTTGTTTCAACAGTCGTCAGATGGAATATTAGCGTCAAACCATGGCTGTCCTTCAGGCTTTGCCATCATTCTGTACAACTGGAGTTTCTTTGATGCTGCAAAAGAAGGAAATCAAACAGAAACTCCAAACCGAGAAACCCCAAACAAACAAACAAAAAGTTTCTTTCCTGCAGAAGAGCAAAAATAGACTTCAGCCCATCCCCACTAATTACCCATGTTGAAAGCTTGGCTTTTTAAAGATGCTTAAAAAAATAACTTTGCTGAGGGCAAACACTATCACACTCCTGAGTGACGATGGGGAAGCCCAGATTTAGGCATTCTGTCCTTTGGACCTCACCCAAATGATCTGTTTCTCATCCTTACTTCACTTCATGATATGACTCAACTCATTAAACATTTCAGACTCAACTTAGGTCCAAGAGAAAGTGTTTCCATCCTGCCAAAGAGTTCTGAGATGGGGTTCTAGAATCCATCACACTACTAAACAGGGACTTCCTCCTACTCAATTCTGAGTAATAATTTGGAAGTGAGACTTTAGTATTCCTTCTGAATGACTGTACTGTGGTTCAGGATGAATCACTTGTGCAGTAGGTAGATTATGGAGAGGGCAAACTCTGCTGCAATTGATTCTCATTTTGTAGCTGGGGTGGATATTTTTCACTCAGTTCATTTGCTTCACCAGCATCAATTCAGCCTTCCAAAAAAACACACCCTTTTAAAAAATTATTGCAGGAAGAGGAGGCTGAGCAAGCATGGCCACTCATTTCCCTCTGGGCCTCATATCATCCTTCAGGGGATGCTCTCATAAAGAAAACTAGAGACCTTATATTTTTTTATTCCTTAGTGATAAAGCCACTGCACCTGCTCTGTGATGGCAATCACACCAGTTCCTGTAGTTTCTAACATTCTCCAAGCAATGTTTTTACAGACCTTCTTTGGAACTCTTCCACTTGCCTCTCCTGGATTCTCTCTGTTTCCAGATGGAAAATTAGTAACTCATGAGATCAATAAGCTGGAAAAAACCAGTAGCTCAGTAGGCTTCATTTCAAAATTAAGTTGTTCAAATTGAACTAGCTCAGAGCTGGTTGACATTCCCTCTGAACACAGTTTCTCCTATAAAGGCTGAACTGACCTCTTTGGAACGTACCTTCAAAGGCTGCATTACAAAATCTTATTATATCCTTTTGGTATTGCAAGGGCCATAGAGCAAGGATTTGGGCCAAAATCTATACTCATAAAATTTTCTTTAAATATTGTATCTGGTAACAAATAATTATAACAAGATTGGGTCTGGAAAGAAATCAATCACCATTGTCAAAAACCAGACACCTTTTCCCCTGTGAACAATCTGATTTTGCATATTTCACACATTTATTGGCTTACACAAACAAAAAAATGAGGGCCACAATATTTACAAGTAGACTAGAACAGTTGAAAGCTGCTTCATGAAAGAATCAAGACTTTTAAAGGTTTAAACCTTGGGAAGCTGTCACAAATGGAATTTTTAAAAAAGAGAAAAAAAACAAGAAACAGCTCATATTTAAATGTATGTATTTAAGGCCAGAAACAAACAGGGATTTACAAATTGGGATATTGAACATAGTGATGCCTACAAAATTCAAGGACAGAACTGAAATCACTGAACTAAGAACACGATGAGCAGAGAGTGAGACTCCTAGGACTGTGATGGTTTTGCATGGGAGGCAACCAAAAACCAAAACCATGACATGGAGCTAGACTGATTATCTCTTCAAATAGTAAGACATCTTAGCAGCAACAGGTAATAGGGTGTATCTCAAACTGTAGAAGGAAATTTTAAGAACTCATGGAATTTACACTGACCAAAAATAAAGATTCTACAAGAGGTAATTCAGAGCATCTAAATTTGGATTTTCAGGCAATTGGCTCCCTATTTTTCTATGAACATATGTCTGAAAGAGGCAAAGCCCTGTCTTGCAGAGCCATGAAGTGAGCCCTAGGAACACAAATTATGAACACACTGAGTGTATCTGCATTGCTAAATGAGAGAGGGTCAGGGAAAAGGTTGATCATTGAAACTCTGATTTTGCAATGTTTAATTACTCACTGTCTCTCTCTGGCTTTGTGCCAGACCTCCATCTAGATTTTTTTCAATATCTATCTGCCTTAAGGAGTCTAGCTCTTGGTGGAAAGCCAGCACCTTGGCATTCTCTTTTATTTACCAGTAGAGATGATGTGATAAGTGGAAGCTGTTTTAAGTGAAGTAGATCACCTCTGAAGCATTTTTGTATATGTTCCACTGACCTTTATCAGAGCTCAGGTGAGCATCTGGCTTCAAAAATCTCTTCGTCATCAGGGCTAAATACCTAAAATATTTAAATATGCCTGCATCCTATTTTGTCACACCGGATGCTAGATTTAAACATTTTTTTTTCTATTTTACATGCTGAGCACACATGAGTGGAGACAAAATACCAGTAGGAAAAAGGGTAGGATCACCAAAGGTAGGACAGTAAGAAACTGGAGAAAGGGGAAGATATATCAGTGTTCTAGATCTATGAAGGGAAAGATTTCCAGAGAGGTCTCTGTACCCAGGATCCACTACGATAGATGTGAAATTGAGCAGTGAAACAAAACTGAAGCATTGAGACAATCCTGCCCTGGGAGGCCTGAGGCCAGCTTTGTTCCAGCTCAGCAGACTGGCTACAGGGAAGTATATTCACAGATCAGTTCCTCTCCTGCATAGAGGAGGTGATAATGTCACCTTTATCTGCTCTGCACATTTTTTTGGAGCAGAGTCTCATGCCTGGGAACCAAGATGCAGAGATGAATGCACCATGTTTCAGGTTCTCTAAAGAAAATCAGTTGTCCCGCAAAAACTTGTCAACACAGCAGCACATATATTTATTCATTCAGAGTCTATATCTGCAAGGAAAGTGAGGATCATCCTATTTTTCCCCTCTGCCTGCTACCAGGAATGGAAAACTTGAGCTTTGAGGCAACATCAGATAATTTGCAAGTTACAACTTGTACCCTTTTTGCAGAAGACTTTTCATGGTGAATGCAACTGTAGCTACCAAACTCACAGTGTCCACATATCCTTGCTAAGGATATGTAGTAACAAGTGTCAGCAGAGTTCCTGGTTCTCATACTGAAGCCAGCGGAAGCTGAAGGCTGCCATATTCAACAAAAATGTCTGCAAAGCTACACAGAAAACTTCCCTAGACTGTGGTACCTCTTATTCATAGGAATCTTTTCAGGGCAAACAGGGAAACATTTTTCTACTTTATCTTAGTTTGCTCAAGGAACTGAAATCATCCAGTACTGAGTCACATGCCATTTGCAGAGCCCCTGACTACAGCAGAGCAAATTCTAAGAAATCCTTTATTCAGAGTGTCCTCCGGTTCGGCAAGACCCTGGAATTTGGGTGACCACAGGAAGCAGTTGAGAGGTTTTCCAGCCTGACCATATCAGCCGTCTCACCACAAGAACTTCCTATTTTGGCTGAATCCCTTCAATCAATTTGACGCTGCTCTGTATGATCAATAGGAGGTGGTTTAAGGACGGATTGTTTTCCTTATGTTTGTGAAATGGTTCTTGTTCCCTGGTTTCTCTATCATACAGCACAGCTACTACTGTTTGCTTTAAGGCTTTAAATCATTGCTAATTTTTACAAAGAAATGCCAAGAATAAAAGGCATATATTTCATACTAAATCTCTTTAAAAGTTAGCAGTAAAATAAACAACATGAAAGAAAAGTAGAAAAGACTTGGGATAAATTACATAGTAAGTATAAGGTAGAGGATGACTTTACAGGTAAACTACACCTAAATACTAACATAACATATAATATCCAAAATACATATATTAAAAGTATTTAAGTAAACTCCATTGAAATTGAAATGAAAAATTCAATTCTAAAACTTATTACTCAGATGGTTAATATAAATATGATAGAATAAAATGTAGAAGTGAAATAACAAACCACTAAGTACTCTTTGCTTTCATGCAACCCTTAAAAAGTTTCATAATCTTAGGGAGAAAACAATACAAAGCCATTAGTGTTTCATGAAAATAAGCTAGTGAAAGCTGCTTCAGTATGTGAAAGAGATTTGCATTCAGGGTTTTCTAGAGGTGTGGGTAAATGAATGATTTCAGTTACTGGAAAATAATATTTGCATTAGATAGCTTAACATTTGAATAGGGCAAAAAGGAGTGCATCTTATCTGTATCAGATCACTGCATCCTATCTCAAAAAGAACCATGAATTTGTTGTTTTTCTTTCACAGAGAAGCTCTTCTTTTTCAAGAAGGGATATAGTAGAACAAATGTTTAATTGTTTTCATAGTCCCTGATCTTTTAATCTCAAACTCGGCACAGACATATAACACTGCTTAGTGGGGGAAAACAGAGATTTATTTGATTGAAATAAATGTTTGATCCCTAACAGCACATAGAGACTACCAGGACTACAGTGACTATCTTGTTCAAAAGTTATGTAAATTATAGTATAAGGCAATTTAGTTGATTTGCAAGGCTTTTCAGAAAGAAAAGAAAGTTCAAGAACTTTTTATCATTAACTGCTCTTTAGGAAATCAAGCACTAAAAAAACTTAAATACAAAACTGGTGAAAACTAAATTTTGTTTAGTTATTTCACATATATTCACATTAGAGAAGGCCATTAAACCGTGACAGCTTCCTTCAGGCACAGAGGAAGGATAACATGGAGGACCAATGTTAGTTTAGTTCTGTTAATATACCCACCCACATGTACAGCACTGGAAATAAAAATAAATCCCTTTGCTTGGTGACTGGTTTCCAAAATCTGGAATGAAGATTACTCTCTATGAAAGGATATTTGTTCAGAGGATGTTCAGCTGATTATGGTGTACAAACCAAAGCTTGCTTTGTGAGACACATCTAATTCCTGATAAGGCCCAGAGGCAAAATCTATAGCTAAGGGAATCCCAGTATGTTTGTTACTTGAGGTAAAAAAAAGAGAGACTTTCCAAATCTAAGAAGAGTGAAAAGCAGAAGCAACCATCAAGCTTAGTTTCCTGGTTTCATATTCACCAGAGTATGGGCCTGAACAAAAACAATTTCAGCCAGTACCATAAAACATAATATGTCATAGATCATATGAATTACTCTGAAAAATATAATTTCATCTTAAAAGCAACAGTGATGAACAGTGGATACTGCTTTAGTGATTAAGGTTCCAAAGCAGTTCAAGCCTCTTCCACTGCTATACTTGTACAAAGTACAGCTGTGAAATTTCACATGTACTCAAATGAAATATGCAGGAGCAAAGAGAATTTGCAAGGAGTGGTAAAGTGCCTAAAAAGTATTTTAATGTTTTTTTTTTCTTCTGTTTGACTCTCAGATGTGCTACTATCCCTTTGCTCAGTGTTCATTTTATTCAGAATCTTTGAAATATATATGTGAATAGTCCCATGATAATAATTCCAAAAGGAGATCCTCCTTGTACAACAAATAACTACATTAAGAGGTATTTTCTTGTTCTGCTTCTCTCACAGAGCTTCCAAAACTGGTGGAACAAGAGTTGTTTTCTGTTATTTGAGGGCATGCCTGCTAGACAGCTTACTGATCTCTCATGTGGCTCCCAGTGTCCGCTTTTCCTCCAGGCCAGCCTCCAGCACAACCCTTTTGACTCCGCTACTTTTGTCCAATAAAATTAAACTGGTTTGCAGATTTCAGGCAAAACCATTTTGCAGCTTTGGCAAGTGAAAAGAGAGAAAACAGAAAAAAAAAAAAAAAAACCCTAATGTTAGATCACTTCAATTTGAACCGTCACATCAACAAAAAAGCTTTGCTTAATTTGCCTCAAACTTGACCAGATAATTTTTATTCTGGCATATGATCACACCTGTGGCATTTCAGAAGGATTTGCTTAGGTTTTATGACGTTACCACAGGTCAAAATCTGGTTTATAAAAGGAAGCTGAAAGAGAAAACAATGGAGTGGCTATTCTGTTTCCCACAACTATGGAGAAAAGTTATTGTCCAAACCCAGTTTTTTTGCTGGAAATACAGTTTTTCATCAAGAAAATAGCTGATAAGAAATGCAGCATTAACATCTGAGTCACTGGCATTTGCCATATGCCCTCAGTTAAGTTCTTTACAAAATCATTGAGGCAGAGTCATAGCTAAAGCTGAAAGTTATAGAAAGAGATAAATCCAAAACTTCCCTACAGTGGGAAGAGGAAAAGAAATTCTGGAGACCCCGCTAACATAACACACATTGTTTATTTGTCAACCTTTAGAGTAGGGAAAGTATAGAAAATGTGAAACCAGAACAAAGAAAACATTAGATTTCAAAAAATTAGTTGGACATGACTTTTTAAATTATACTGACAGAAATTTGTTGCACTATTGAAATGGGCCCTGGATTGGTATTTTGCCTATGATGAAGTTGCAAAATTTATTCTTCAAATGTTTGTGTTAATCTGTTATCAAATTTTATTGAAGTTCACAATTTCCTTACACATCATGGCTTCCTAGGGCTCCCTGAAACAAGGTCATTACAAGGCTGTTTAACACACCCTTCCTCCTTAATATGTGCACTCACTTTTCCAGGGAAATACTTGGCTGTGCCTTGCAGCTTTGCAGAGTTGTCAGGAAGGAAGGCTTTCCTTACAGTTTAATCACACTTTTCTCACTTACACTTCAAGACTTCCACATGCTACAATCAGACATATAAAATCATCTCATCTCCTGGACAGACCATAAGCTTCTTCCAGGGTGTTTCTGGTATTATGACTGCATTCCATTATTTTAATGTTGAGGCAAAGTGGACCACAGCCAAGAAACAAAATTATACCAAAGTCCCTGCATTGCTGCCAGATCATCTAAGCCAATGACTGAAATACAATTAAAGTTAATTCTCCTTCTTTCTGTGGAACTGCAGTGGACATGGAGTGCAGCTGTTGTGATCTGGTTTATGTGCTATCATTCCCACCTCACTTAACTCTTGCTGATGCATTTTCAAAGTGAAATAGTAGATGTTCTTCCCGCCCTTTTGATGAAAGATGCAGTGCTCCAGATTTCACATAATAATTTTCCTTCTTTATAGAGTGCCTCGATTATTCAGAGTTCTTTTCAAAATAAGTAAAAAATAAAGTGTCTGACTTCTGCACACCATTATAGTGGTGTGAATGGGTAATTTTTCTACTGATTTCACAGGGAGGAGACTGGGTATGAATCAAAATAACAAAACAAAATCTGAACTGAAATCCAATTGCTATTCACACTTTGTCAGACTCTGTCTCAGAGGCCTGATTACACATATACTCAGTCCTACATAAATACTTCCTGAAGATCCTACACATTTGTGCTTCATGGATTTTCTGTTGGTGTTTCTGTGGGCCCTCTTATAGGTGCACTGCACTTATTTTGCCAAGGTGCTGTTATGGTGTGACAAATGAGGGCAGAATATATCCTTTGGTTTTCAAATTACACCTGTATAATACCTGAACAAAAGTTGATAGAAAAATAAACAATTCCAGCCAAAATTCTGTCCTCTAGTAGTGATATATGGAGAACTGGATACAGCATTTCTTCAATGATTACTTCTTATGGTAAAAAAAATCTGCATCAGTTGAGTAATGTAGCAAAACACAAAAACATTTGATTACATAGAATACAATTAAAAACATTTTCTGATAGGAGTGTTAAAATTCAAATGAATTTAGATAATGAAGTATTTCTTCTGGCTTGGACACTCAGTGACTCTGAAAGTATCTGCATATCCACTATATTATGTTTGTTACATATGTTCCATGTAAATCTCTGTGTCAGTATAGAACCTATAAATTGTACATGTATGAATAGATGACACAATGAGTTCTGCCTTCAGTTAAGGATATGTATTATGGAAGGAACATTAGTGGGTATATTAATGCACATTGATATTTCAAACAATGCTTTTGATTTAGTATTTTTCTTTAAATGAGGTTCCAGATCTGCTTTTATCTTGATGAATATCTTATTTATTCAATATAAATCTCACAGGTTGGTTATGATTATATATTGGGTCCTAGGTCTCAGTCATGTGCAACAGTGTCATACTTGTTGATCATCTGAATTTTGAGAACACTTCCAAAATAAGAAACTAGGTACTTAAGCAGAGACACATAAAATGCATTCTGTTCTGTATTCTGCCACACACAACACTGGATGAACACAAAAAATTAATGTTGTATATGTATAATTCTGCAAAATAATATTCCAGCGACTAAGCATAAATTGAAATTATTATCCCATGTAAGCTTCCAAACTTGGGGGTTTTTGTCATTTTGTTTACTCTAATGGAAAAATAGAAAAAAAATTATAAATATTTGTCAACAGTTTGGAATTTCATACTTTTCTAGGTTTTTTTCCTGTGAGTAATTTTGAGGATAAAATTTTATTAATATGCATGCGGAAGGACACTCTTTTTTATGGAAGAATCTACCTTTACAAGTCTCTTAAAACAGGTAATTCATTATGTATTTTGGAGTTGCAAATCTCAGTTTTGTTCAGCAAGACAGGCACCTCTGAATTTTCTCCATTTGTTAATATTAATGCCCTAACTAGAAAAGATCCAGGTAGTCAATTTAGACTTCTATTATGCTTGCCTTTAAAAAACTCTGTGAAGTTGTTATCAAACAGTAAAGGCCTTGCTACAATATCTGTAGGACTTGACAAGGTGTCTACAAGGACAGCTGTCCATTGCCAAAGGACTTGCTTCTCTCCACACTTTGTATGAGTTTTGTAGTCAAATCCTTGTCCATACTTGTTTACATGCACTAGAAATTATTCCCAGGCTCTGAAAATCATTCATGTTGTTAAATATTTGAAGACTGGGTTGTGCTGAGAGAAGTCTCCCATATTCTGCACATTGTGTGGGAGTTAATATAGCATAAACACTCCTCCACTGAGAAGTCTACAGACATGGCACAGTGAATCACAGAATCACAGGATTACAGGATTGGTCAAGTTGGAAGGGATCACAGTGGGTCATCTGGTCTACTCTCCCTGCTCAAGCAGGGTCATCCTAGAGCACAAGGCACAGGATTGTGTCCAGACAGTTCTGGAATATGTCCAGTGAGGGAGATTCTACAACCTCTCTGGGCAATCTGTTGCAATGCTCGGTCACCTGCACAGTAAAGAAAGTCTTCCTCAGATTCAAGTGGAACTTCCTCTGCATCAGTTTCTGCCCCTTGCCTCTTGTCCCATTGCTTGGCACCACTGAGAAGGGCCTGGATTCACCCTCTTGGCCCCATTTTAGATACTTATATACATAAGTGAAGTCAGGTTCTAGATTCAAAATACAATTCAAATAACTCCTGGTATGAGCAAAAAAAAGTTTTTCCAACAATATTAAATGTTTACCTGCATGAAACCTACATCTTCTGTTGTTCATAACTAAATAATATGAAATCCAGAAATACAGGAGTTAAACATGGTCTTGATTAATTCTGGAGTTAAAGTATATTTGTAGTTGTCATTTCAGTGATTGGATGCTGTCTCAATAAAATATATGGCTTTTTTGATAGTTTTGAGAGAAAAGGTTACAGTCATGCAGCAGTAGAAGCAGAAAGTAATTTAGCATAGTTAGTAAAACTGGATAGGTTAATGAATCTACGTGGAACTCTGCTAACTTTTTTAAGTTAACTCTGCTAACTGTTTTAAGTTCCGTAGGAAGTTAGTCCTGCTCCAACACCTTGACTAAGACTGTAAAAATATCTTTGTCAGGAAAGGGTATCAACATTTTAATCTACTTTGTGCTGATAAAGAAAGGGAAGGAGTTCATTTTCATGGAATAAGATGGAGGTGGAACAAGAAAACTCTTTGTCTTGAGAAATATTGCACCTGCATTAAGTTCCCTGCTAATTCCTTAGTCGAAGTTTTATTTTTTTTTTGCTCTCCTCCCTCCCTTCATTATTTTCAGCTCTGAGGAATGTGAGGCATGTAAGCCATCCTTCTTGTCACTGACAAAATTCTTCCTTCAACTGTGAAAAATAGATCTTCCTCCTCTAAGTTCCCATCAGCGAGTCATCTCAGCAACACACCTGTACTGTGTAACACTATATTATACTTTCCAGGGCTTCATATTTGTGTGACAGACTTGAGAGATCCATTTCCTGGTCATCTAAAACCTATGGTTAGGATTTCTATGCTGATTAGGAAGGTCTTTTAGGAATGTATTCTGATTTGCAAACAATAGAGAAATTATTGTTTCTTTTATTTGATATAAAACTTTTTTTCAATAAAGGTGCAACTTCCATTGTACCCTCTTTCCCCAGATAAACCTATTGCATCTTCAACACATTGCTTAGAAACTAGATTTTCTTGGATGTACTCTTCTCATTAACTTTACACTTTAATGCTCAAGACTCATAGAGGGTATGGTCAGCTCAAAGAGAGATCTGAGGTTTTCCCAGATGCTTTGGTCGCTGTGGAAACCTACAAAAATAGAGGTTGTGTCTAGGCTGGTCTGATAGCCCTAAAATCATTACAAATTATGTAGGCAGATAAGCACACAAAGAAGTCTCTATACAGGCTGTGTAATTATGAGGACTCGGTAGATTACACAACCTTGTAATAGATAATATGTACTCCAACATTCCCCAATTTTTTTCAGACCCATTGAACAGGCCTTCACTGAGCAATCCCTAGGCTGGTAACAGCCTTGGAAGATTTATCTCCCTGTACCACCCTCTAATGATGTACCAACCTGATATTGAAGGAAGCATAGCAATGTAAGCGAGGGTACCTTGTTTCCAAATTGAATCTAGTCCAGTCAACCAGGAGAGGGAGAATCTGTGTATCTTGCTTCAAAGAATGGTTATCAACATATTAATCTCATATTTGCAACCTATTCCAAATAAGTTTACCTAAAAGTCTACCCCGAGCCTGGATTAATTAATTAATTCTGTGCCACAACAACTTCAGTTACAGGATTGAATTCATATTGATAGCATTACAGATAATAGCAAGGCCACAGAGGCTGTATGCAGCTCTGCATTGTTTCTCCCGGCTCTGGGCAGCTCCGGCACCTGGCACAGTGCTGCCTTCCTCCGGAGACCGGGTTCGCCGCTCGTTCCTGGGTGCCGCATGCTCCGGGAAGGTGGGCTGGCCAAGCTTTCCACCGCCACGTGTGAGGGACATTGGTAAAGAGCGAAGGAATGTCCAATTCACCCACGAGGGAGGCAGGAAGGCTTTAATGGCTGCAGTGAGCTGCAGCAGAGAGGCCAGGACCCACGCTTCCAGCGCCCACGTAGAGGAAATGGCCGCGGGACCGGGAAGGTGCGGGGTTTTATCAGAGGCGGGGCGAGGGGAGCAGGAGCCCCCCCCCCCCGCCCAATGGGGACAGGCGCCGTGGCGATGATGTGGACCACGGCACCCAACAGGGACTCAACAGGGGTGGACCCCAGGCTCCAGGGTGTACGGGATTGTGGGATTGGGGTGACAGACAGCGAATTCTCCGGACGGGACAGGGAGTGGTTACAGGAGTGGCGGGCGGAAGCTCCAATAGCAGGCAGCCTGGAGCGAACCACCGCAGGGAGGGGGAAACACAGGGGGTGTACGGGGGTACACAGAACTCGGCTAGCTAACATAGATCAAAACCCCTAATCTGAACCCAAACCCAGGATGCAACAGCTGTATAAATTTAAGGTTCTATGATTAGAATTTAAAATAAATTAGCGAACACTGAGAAAATGTTCAACTTGAACAAGATGAAATATTGAAAAGACCAGTGCCATATGCAGGAATCAGAAAGCAAATTCTTTATTTTGGGAAGCAAAAAATCTCAGAACACTGCCTGGCAGGTCATACCAGTAAAAGGAAAGGAAGTCCTTAAGATGAAAAACAAGCTCATTGTGCACCAAAATAATTTATGAACGTTGCATAAAATGTTAGAAATTCCTGTTCTACTTTGCCCTAATATATCCAGGGGAGATTCCTGTGACTTTCAACCTCCTTCTTAAAAGAAAGGTATTACTGGCCTGAATAGAGACTAGAAGAAAACAGTCCAGACTACAGCAAGATCAAATATGAGAAAAATGAATTAAAAATTACATAGTGTCAAAGGCCCTTGTATTCTTTAACATAGGAAGGACAAGTACAAAGAGGAACTTTGTCTCAGCATGTTGTAAGACAGACATTGATCAGTTCAGCAAATCCACTGGCATAATGATAGACAAAATCCATTTGACTGCTAACAAGATTTGAGCCACTTATTTGAGAACTGGCATGTGGTTCTACAGAAGTGGAAACACTTAGGGATTATAGTATCTCTAAAATCTAAAGTTGGAGGAGAAACTTTATAGATAGATTGTATTTGGTCCTGCAGCAATCTAGAATTCAATGAGGTTGGTTTCATGCTTTCTCAAATTTGTTTCCTCAAATTAAATAGCATGGCATAAGTCTAATATTTTATTCCCCATAACTCTGTTACAATTGCTGTGACTAGTGGTAGTCTCTTAATATTTTTGTTGGTAAAATCCTGTATCTACTCTCCCCTATATTGACAAATTAGCTATTAAGATCTAATATTTTCCCTTTTTTTGCATTTTTTAAAAATAATAGATTTCTGCAGACCTTTATTATTTCTAATTTTCCAATATTTCTTTGAAATTAAGAACTTCTCACGGAAATTCTGATGAGATACCTTCTACCAGACGTTTTAAGTATCTAGGGTGTGAGATCTCATTGTTATAGGAAGAGCTTCACAGGCACTTCTAAGGATCATTTGTACCAAAACTGACCAAAATTGTGCACCAGGTACTAATTTATAGAAAAGATCATTAAATGTATCTGTGTATAAATATTTTCAAAAATTCCATTCAGCATAGAATTATTCTTAGACATGAACAAGAAATTTTTATCTCTGGGACACAGACTGTATTGTCAACTCATTGGGGGCATTCTAATATATTTTATATATACTCTGAAGATGTAACAATGTATGCTGATAAATTATCCATTTTTGTAAAATTAATAAGTTTTTCACAGTGTTATCTTTTAATTACAACCATGAGTTTTTTCATGCACTGGACTTAAATGAAAATGTCAGCAAAATCAGTTTTTTCTCTGGTATATAATATAACATAATCAGTTTTTTCACTGGTATACACCTTCTATCTGGATATTTTTCCTTCTGAATGTTGTAACTAGAATGCTTGTGGATCACCAAAGTTGTAACAAACAGGAAAGGACAGACATATGCACATTTAATAAATGTATATGCACCTGTATAACATTTTGCATTTTTTTTTCATGTCAACTGATACCACACAGCAGTAGCATTATCCTAGAATCTCTAGGCATTATACATCCTATGTTCTTCCTCATTCCTTAGTATATAATTTGATTATGCTCTATTTTGTAATTTCCAACATTTCCCTTCTTATTGTATATAGTTTTGTCATTATATTCACATCAGCATCACTCATTATTTTTGTTTTTGGATAAAGAAACCAGTAGATGAAATTTCCTAGCTGAGATCAAACTGACTCCAACACTTACTAGCAAATCCCATGTGTTTAGTAAGCAGTCAGTATTAAAGTGAAAAAAAAGAAAAAAAGGATGTGCTTTTAAAAACATGACACTCAATTCTTTTGTGAAGTGCAGATGAAAAAAGAATTTGTGACCACAGTAAACAACAATATCTTTGAAAGTTAGCTACTTGTGTGAAGAGCTAACAGAACCCTGAGTCTTAGCTAGTGGCAAAGGTATGTATTCTGCACAGAGCTACAGAGTAATTATTCCTTTAATCCTAGGAAATTAATAAAGCTTGATGGATTATGAGATTCTGTCCCAACAAATGCAGACCAATTGACGACATTGTTGGCACTTTAAAGACCTCTATTAAGGGCAGGGTCACCGAACCTGCATCATTTGTTATTGCATTACAGCTCCATGTACTCAGCTATGAAAGGCACAAACACACAGCCTTTTCCTTGCTCCTGGTTACAGATAACAAAGGTGAAAAATATATTTCCCATCACTTCCCCTTGATCATTTATTCCTCCCTCTGTTCTTCTTTCTATGGGAATTGAAAAAAGTCCAGGAAATTGTGTAAATGTCCTTCATTGCAACCACTGAGCTCTTAAGAAATGCAGAACAAGACCTAGCCTGTCCTTTCTTTGAGCAGAAGGGCAGAATAATGGCTTCCTGTAGTCCCTTCCCACATGAAATTTTCTGTGATACTACAATTTTTACAAATCTGCCAATTTAATTTAACAATTAAAGACTTAAAGACCTGAACGTTCTTATCTAACAGTACTAAATCTCAAGCATGAAAGATCTTTGTTTTCTTGCCACATGTGCTATCTCTCTTAGCATTTTAGACAATTCAATAAGAGTTAAAGAAGTATACAATTCAAACACACAGTCTTCATAAAAATCTGAAACTGTCTGATTAAACACCCCTGGAATCTGTTCCTCTTTCACAGAAATCAACACAATCCGGCTTCCCTTCAGCTTCAGTGATTTGGCATTCTAGCAAAAATAATAGGCTAAATATGACACATATTAACCTTGTGGTTGACCTTAATGTAATTATGTGAAATTGTCTAAATCTATCCTATACTCCTTAATTAGAGTAGCAGTTATGGTCTTCATCCTTTGAATAGCATTTTGTGGGATGCTCCTGGATGAGAGGCCTCAAATAACTGGAGTAATGTGGCATTTTCCACAGTCCATTTCACCTGCAATTACATCAAACTTTATGTAACTAGGATGCATGAGGAAATAAGCTGTTCTGATAGAGAGGTTTGACTCAGCTACAGCTCTTTCAATTACTTAGTATTGGCCACTATAAATATGCAAGCAATAGCATTTAATACTGAAATCTGGAAAAAAATAAACAAATAGTTCAAACACATGCTTAAAGCTCTAATTTCTGTCCACTAGCATTATCTAAAATATTCACCAATCTCTGTGAATAATATTTGACACTTGTTTCTAACTTCTCAATGTCTCATTACAAAAAAAAAAAAAAAAAAAAAGTAATGCTATTAAATTTCTTACCTCACCTTCCTTTTTTTTTTTTTTTTGAGGTGCAGCATCTCCATATCCATGTGTATTTCAATTACATTCTCTCTTACATAAAATGTTGATGTTCTCTCTCTACCTAAATACACTACATACATACTCTACAAAGACAATTCCTACTGTGTTTGCTCCTGGAAACAGGATTTTTGGTGCCTGGTTGTCCATCAGTATTAATTCAAGAGAAAAGGTGTAGTCTACTCAGGAGAAAGGCTTCCATCTCAGGAAGATGGCATCCTTCTCTTTCACATCTCACCTTTTCTTGGAAGAACAGAGAGAAGTACCTATTTAGATTAAACTGGATGGTTGGGATTATGCCACTAAAGTCAACATACAAAAAGTCAGTGAGGATCATATGACAAACCTTATGTACTCTGACTATCCGACCTGTTATATTCAAAATATACCAAGCATGTGCAAAATATGTCCTGAAAGTCTCACAACTTTATTTAATCCAAACCAGTGTGCTCTTTGGCCCAAATTTCAGCTTTGACTCCCTAGTCTTCTTTATTTCAAAGAAATTAAGGTTTTGAATTTTGGGAATGTATAAGAAGCTTTATAAGTACAAGTAGAAGAATCATTTTGAACAGAATGCCTGTAATGTGGACAGAGACTAAATTACTTCTGTATGCATTTCTAGACTGCAGAAACAGAATTTATAATTTTTTTGTCTTTGTACAAAGTTACCTTAAAACCAATATACCAGTACCATTTTCTGAGGGAAAAAAAAAAAAACAAAAGAGAACAGGAAAAAAAACCCCAAACCCAAAATGTACCTTTCAATTTTGCTTTCTTCCATTATCATAGGTTTTTATATGCTTCATTAGGTTTCTTCTGCCTCTGTGAGTTTCCTTTTCTGTACAAGGAGACCTAGAAAATATGACAATTTTTATGCTCTCCAGTAAGATGTTAAGCAGTCTTCAGGAGCATCTGCTTTTCATGGATTGTCTCCATAGTTGGTGCTTTTCCTTACTTTTTCATTAGCACTTCAAAATGAGTTACATTCAATTCCAAGTCATAAAAACATAAAAGTAGACACATCTATCTTGCAAGAACCATACAAGATTGTCGCAGTACATTTCTCTCTCTCAGGATTTTTCAAAGAGGTGCACAGAGAGAAAGAAAGAGAAAACAATTTCTATTTCTTCTCCTTGTTTTTCCTATGTGGATTGTGTTTGGAGAATTGTTTACCTGAGGTGATTGCTTGAATGGGTGCTGGTGAGGATTGTTTGAGCCTGATGGCCAATCAGATCCACCTATGTCTGGACTCTCGAGAACAGGGTCACGAGTTGTGAGTTAGTTAGATATGATAGTTAGAGAAAGTAGGTATGTATTTTTAGTATCTTCCTTTATATAGTATATTAATGTATTATAGCATAGTTATAATAAAGAAATCATTCAGCCTTCTGAAATGATGTTGGACATCATCATTTCTTCCCATTGGGTTCGCCTGCATTTTACAATACAAGATAAGTTTTCTGAGGTTAATATTATTCACAGACAATAAATTCTCATGAGTTTTACATAATTGACATATCCAGATTCTTAGAGGTTTTGGTAATTTGATGCTAGGCTATGGTGATCCCAAATAGCAATGCCAGAGTAAACGAAATGATTTCAGGTTTACAGGTTTTCTGCTTCATCCATCATGTTAGGACTAAGTCCGCAGACTTATCCCACATAGCACTGGTCCCTGCTCTAAGGCTTGAGACCAATAAGTCTAGCTGAAGAATTAGGTTTCCAATTAGATCTTTTTCAGAAGCTGCAATTTGAGCTGGCTCCAAACCACAACTGATTCACAGATTTCTTCCACGTTGCTACCATCTTGGAAACATCATGATTTGTTGGCGATAATAAAAAGTGTGTGAAGTACATAGTCTACAGATTAAGTACACGCTTACAAAGATAAGACTTCTAGGGTACACCCTGTCCTTATTTGCAACATTTACTATCTGGTTATTGCTTGCTTTCTCTTTTTAGATGGAATGGTTTCAGTTTTGCAATTAAAATGTTCTGTTTAAAAACCCTCTGAGAAAGCAATGTGTATTTTTCTGTGTGCCACAAAGTATAAAAATACTAATATCAAGTCCTTTACATTCAGAAGTGCTAACAGTGGATACTCAGAAGGTTTCTCAAATCTGTTTAAGATTAGGCCTAAAAATAAATTGGAGTAAAAGGAATGTTTTTATGTGCTCAGATATTAGGACCAGCTTGAGCTGCAGATCATCTTGGCAGACATTGCTGGACCTCCCTGGTGTCTAAGGAATTGCAAACTCCTTTCCAAATCCTTTCGGAAATTGCCAGTTTGATAGAATAACATTGCAGGAAACCACTCAAATTTAACTTATTTGCTGTTTCATGTTCTGCCAAAACAATGACAGGACACCAGATTAGGTCATACTTTGAAAAATAAAACCTCAGACAATAGATCTGAATGCTGCATTATATTATTTAAAAGATACCTTATTTTTGAAAATGTAGAGTTGTAGGTTGGTTTGGTTTAGTCAAGGATTTTATTAATGTTAGTTAGGTTTGTTCTCTGTACCCCTATTTTCCCTCACAGTGGTCTGCTCCAAGTTGTTTACCACGGGAGCTCTTGTCACACAGACCTGTCAATCTTCTCACCTCACACAGTTTTCTCCTTAAATGGTTCTGTTAGTCAGGGGTTGTCACTCCTTGTTGGAGTGTCAGTCTTGTAACCACTCCCTGCTTCTTCATGAAGGTTCTGCATCAATCACCCCACCTATGCACTGCTATTTGTCCCAGAACGCTGTACCCACCTCTGTTATGTTGCCACAGGTTGTTATAATCCAAGTCACTCCCCTGTCGTCTGTCCCCATAGGGCGAGGCAGGTTTCCACTCCTGTCTGCCCACCCCCTACTTAATCTGTTGCAAGTTCTTTGTTCATGGCCATTTTGCCTTGCATTGCGCTGTGGGCGATTCGCTCAGACCATGCCTGGGGGAATAAAAGTTCTCAGGCTCGCAAGCAAAGTGTCCTTCTCTCGTCCCTTTGCTTCCTCTCAGCGTTACCCACGCCGGGGCACTCCACAACCCTGGAGTGCCCACTCATGTGGCGGCTATGGCCTCTCCAAGGCAGCGCTAGCCGGTGCTTTTCAACTGCTGGAGGTCGTAACAGGTAACCGCCGCGTAGAGTTACAAGAATGTGTACAGTTCCCTATATCATTCTTTTGTGGCTAGTTTCATAAAATATAGCATGAAATTTTTTTTCAAGGAATAATGCTTCTTTATGGAAAAATGTTATCATGTAGCTGAAAAAGATATTATTTATGTTTTGTATTCCTGGCAGTATATAGAGAATACATTGAGAGAGGTCATTAGAGAAAAAAATCTTGGTTTAAACCCTAAGGGATTTAAAATTTTAGTAAGGTACACCTAAATAGTTCAGATTTTAAAAATACTACATTTGGTTAATAAAGAAAATTAGAAATTATTGTCTACTTTCCTAACTTTTATTGTAACTTGGATTAGAGTGCAAATTCAGAGATTAACAAATAAGTTATAATTTTAAAAAAAGTATCTGAAAGTGGTGCAAGTGACAGACTTCCCCTACTCCAAGTTGCAATGAAATGAAGTATAGAAGCTAAATGTCAACAGCAGGTTTTATAGGAGTTATAATCATGACGAGACAGAGACAGGTAGCTAAATGAATTTTGTATCCTTAGAGATACAAAATATGTGTACTTTATATGAAGATATATCATAATGGGAACTCTTAGTAAAGGAATTATTTTTTCTCTTTCTGGCTTTTTAAAGATTAGTTGGCAAGGTCAAACTTAACTCATCACAGATCTGGAAGGGTTATGGGGAGGGATATGACACGTTTTGAAAGCCACTGAGTGTTGTTTTAAAATACACTGAGACCATCTGTATTAATTCCTCAGACACAAGCTGTCTATAGCTCGAGTTGTGTTATTAGCATGAGTAACTCAAGTTATGCTCCCATGGAAATGTTTTGGCAAATATTGATCCTAAATCTAGCAGCTGATGGAAGATTAGGTAACTCTGCTGTTCTATGTCAGCAAAGAGTTCTTCAGCAGAAGATGGAACTTCCTATTAAAATTCTTGTCCTGCATCCTTCTGTGAGATATGGACCTGAGACTGATTTTGTTCCCAGCCAAGAATGCTCAACTCTGGATTTTGAGCGTCCCACTGAACATCTTTCCACTAATAAATTATGATTCAACAAAAGCAAAATATTTCCTAAAAATACATTTTCAACACTTTCCATGAAGATTATAAATATCTTTCTTCAAAAGATTTTTTTTTGAAGATGAGTTTATTTAGAGTGGCATAAATTAGAGTGCTTTGGCTTTTACACCATTTTATGGTCAATATAAATAATAATGCTATTAAAAATAAATATTTTGAAAGAATTTTTTTAAAAAATTTGCATGAACAGTTTTTCACTTTAATGATTTTTTCAAAATATTGAACTTTATTTCTAATGGAAATATTAAGGATCCACCAGGACTCATCAACACTATTTTTATTTTTCTTTGATAGCTGCTGAACAGAAATTATATTGTGTAATGGGAGTGTTGAACTCTTTGGAAGCACTCCCATCTTCTGCAGTTTTCAGTTCCTTGTAACCTTCATACATAAAATTGCTTTAATATAAGAAAATATTTTTACCAAATGAGTTTCAGTATTATTCACAGAGGCTGATATCTTTTTCAAGTGTTGGATTTTCTATGTCATTAAATGCATTTGAGATACACTAAAAATGAATGGAAGGATCAGTCTATTTATCGTCCACAGCAGATAAGAGGCCCTTGTTTCCGTTTCAAAAATTGAAATGGCAGCTGTTTTGGCAGCTGCATAGCCATGTAAACAAGATACGGTTTTCAAGTTTCCACATATTTATCATATTACAGACATTGGGAGACTGAATCAATGAAACAAAAAACTCTAAGTAGAGATTGGATGAGTTAGACTACCAAGAAGGAGATGTGTTGTTACCCTAACTCAAAAAGCTGTAGGACAATGAGGAAATAAAATGTTAAAGTACAGTTTCCTTCCCAACAAGAAGATTGATATTTACACAGAATATAACAAAAATACAACTAACTGCATGTGTAAACAAAAGTATAAATAATTCATATTTTTGTTACTTAAAAAAAACCAGTAAAAATATTTAATAAGCAAAATCGCTTATAAGATGTACTCAGCTTCAAAATACTCCTAACAGACTTAAAATGTAAACCAGAGTAATAGCTATCTACATTTTCTTCCATAGAAGTAATGAATTCCTTTTCTTCTTGTCACCATAGAAAACAAGTCTAAGCAAAAATAATAATATTCATCTGGAAACGTGGAAGGTAGAATATAAACTTGTTTAGAATAGATATGAAGATATCATTGGCTTGCACTTTGTAGGCTTTTGTATTTATTTTCAAGCCTTCTACATCTGAATCTGTGATGCAGATTTTGAATGCAGAGACAGCCATAAAATTTGGAAAAAGTCAAATATATAAATTATGCATTTAAAATAGCTGGATCTTGGAACTCAATAAAGTGGCCAAGCTTTTTTTTTTTAATTTAAAAAGCCTCACTGACTCTCCTAGAGCTCACTTTTGCTTGTGTCTGTGATAGTAATCATGTTCCCAATGTTTTGCAAATTTCTAGCTCCTTTGCTGGATAGGTGCCTCTGGTTTATCCTTCGGTCATATTAGACAGTTTGATGTCCTCCAGATTTTGCAGAAAACTCTTCCTCAGACACCCTTTACAGATTCCAAATTTTACTTCATCTCCATCTTTGAAAGTTATTTAAAACCTGACTGAGGAGGGCTTTCAGAAAGTTTTAAAATCAGAAAAAATTGATCACAGGGAGTTTGGTGTAGAGCATAATGTTGTTTTTCTTTATTTACAGAATAAACACAGTTAGGAAACATTCAGACCATATGCAGACTGTCTTATTTTATACTCAGTGAAAATGCAGTTTGCTGTAAACCAAGAAAGTAATCCAGAAATCCTATTCCCAGCATGCCCTTTACTATATGTAGTCAGGTGTGATGAATTGGACTATGAAGTTACATAAGTGTAGGTATATATACACACAGACAAAGTTATAGCTACTTAACTCTCTGATGTGCTTGGAAAATCTGGCCTTATGGCCCTTGTGAAAATGGGAACATATCCTTTCTAGAAGGACAAACTAAATACTTTTGATTCTGCAGGGCTGGAAAATAATAGTGGGGGTTTTTTAACTAATGAAGTATAAGTAATGATGTGTAGCTGTGTAGCTGCATATTAGACCCAGTTTTTCAGACAGTGTTGTGTTCTGTCCCTGGGGAAGAAAGACAAAAATATTTTTTATGCTCACAAAAAAAAAAAAAAAAAAAAAAAAAAAAAAAAAAAAAAAAAAAAAAAGTAAAAAAAGTGGCTGCTTTGCTTATATGTATGTATAATTTCCAAGACCTGTTCAAAGGGATCTAGGAATATGGAGCAAACACTAATTCAGTACAGCATGGGTAAAAGCATGTACCTCAGTTATAGTGTAGCTGTCTCAGACAATCAAATATATCTCATTATGTGTGTGTTTGCATGTATGTGCATAACACTTGTAAACAATCACATACCAATACATGCACATACGTGTGTATTTATATTTATATATCAGTTTTTAAAATATATTAACTGGGCATGTGAAAAGAAAACTTAAAAAAAACCTCAACAAATCTATCTCGCCTAAAGCACTGAACTTCTAAGGCCAGGTAAAGTTGACTGGTAAGTTAGCATCAAATCATGGCTCCTTGTGCAAGAACTGGACCACAGCATGTTTAATGTTCATTGGCAGCTTTCCCTCCCTTAAGGAAATAATAAAATACCTTCTTTCACACTCAAACAACAAAACCTAATCAGGATTCATGCAAAATAATGTGATTTAGGAGAGAAAAAATAATAAATTAATGGAGTGGGCTTTTAGTCTTGCTGGAGGAAAGAAATATTGTATTCTGCTCTTAAATGTAGGGCAGAGAAATTGAAACAGGTGTCAGAGACAAACCAGACCTGCATCCCATAGGTATGGCTGGAAGGTTCAAGTGCCAATGCTGTGGTAAGCCACTAGTGACAGGATCTCTGCCTGGGTGGCCAGGCAGATACCTATCACTGCAGAGCTGAAACGTGGCCAAAACATCAATTTTGAGTGCATCTAAATTGAACTGCAGGTGTGCACAGCCCTAAATCAGAAATCTGGTGGAAGCATGTGATGGCTCTCATCCAGACAGCACTCCTAGGTAACCATCCCATAGAAAATAGATAAGAGAGAGAAAGCTTGCTCTGACTGGGAGGCAGGGCTCTTCTCCAGGCCCATCAGCTCTGAAGTGTTCCCAGTTCACCTCCCAGTTCAGATTGCAGCCTCCAAGTTTTCAAGTACCCACCGTACTTCCTGTATATCTGCCAATTTGTGTAATAATAATCATACCAATTTTCAGGGTGCAGTAATAGGACAGTAAAACTCCTATAGCAAAAAAAAAATAAATGCCTTTTTGCTTTTCTAGAAAAGAAGTCATATCTTAAGACAGCAATTCAGTAAATTATTTTGGCCCTAAATATGGCATTTAGAACCCTAAATTTTAGGAAAATCTAATCCATTTTGCACTTGCTATATGCTAAGCACCTTAAAGGCCAGACAAAAACCTGTCTATATGCTCTGTGTAAAGAGATAAATGTTACTTAGGGTCCAAACTCTATGACGTGAAAGTTTGAAAACTATTTTCTATGGCAAAGAGCATCTATTTCCTGTACATGGTTTGCTGAAGTAAGAGGAGAAGGGGATCTAGATTTAGCCACTGCCTTGAAGACTGATGAGCCTTGCATCTCTCCAGTTATAACAGAGTATATCAATGAGACATGTGGTTTTCCTAATCAAGATCTGCAATGCATGTTTCAGACTGGAATAGGTCAAAATCGCTATTTTGGTAGCAATCAGTAAATGTGATTTATACATACCTGCCTGCATGGCTAAAGTTTCTAATAAGACCACAAGATCAAGCAGTCCCACAAAGAAAGAAAAGAGCTTGGGAAAAGTTTCTAATTGTTACAGCTCATTCCTGAAAAATTTATTGGTGTCAGTACACACTGCTTCCTGCTTTAAACTTATCTGCTAAGTTTGATAAGCCAGCAGTGCAAACCTACTGGTTTGAACCTGGCTAAATTTTAAGTGGCTTAAAATTCTGGAAGAGGGATTTGCACCTACTCAGAAGTTTCAGTTTGTGACTAAATGGCTGCCACATCAGCAGCTAAAAATAAGAACTGTAATTTTCATAGATTTAAGGCAACTCTAATTTAAGCCTGTGACAGGTATCTGGTCTCCTCTTCATGTGGTTATCTCTCTGTCTGTCAATCAAGCCAGGAGTTTTCTGAGGACAGGGAGAAGCAGCTGCAGATTCAATAGCAGCTCTGAGTAGCTCATCAGCACAGCTGTTCCCCTACATTTGTTTCCAAAGCAAAAAGTCTTTTGTGTTTATATTAGGTAAGGAAATGTACTATTTGTGCATATGAGACTTTTCATTAAAGCTTCTGAAAGGCAAAGAAGGAAAAAAAAATGCTTTAGTAACAGCTTTTGATGGGAACTTAGAGTTAATTTACTTAGAAATAAAATGCTTGTTAATATTAATGAAGATTTTGTGCTGTAGTGCTTGTAAAGTGAATCGTGGCCTGGCTGTCATTCAAACTACCTTTTATGGATCTCTTTTCTTCTTCTTCTCTTTTCTTTCTTTCTTTTATTTTCTTTTTTTTTTTTTGTTTTCTTTCTTTCTTTCTTTCTTTCTTTCTTTCTTTCTTTCTTTCTTTCTTTCTTTCTTTTCTTTTCTTTTCTTTTCTTTTCTTTTCTTTTCTTTTCTTTTCTTTTCTTTTCTTTTCTTTTCTTTTCTTTTCTTTCTCTTCCTTCCTACTCTTTTCCACCCTTCTTTTCTTCTCTTTAAAATGAAATGGTATAAAGTAACTACATTTAGCAAGATTATATTAATATTCATTAATTAATCTATAAATTCTGGAAAGTCAGAATTGAATTCTCTCCAGTGCACATGAAAATAGTACACTTGCCTTAAAAAAAAAAAAAAAAAAAAAAAGACAGAATAATTGGACAGTATCCCAAAATTCTGAGGCATCCTGCCTCTGAAGTTGATGGACAACTGACACTAGACCTTCATCTTCATGAGAAGATCTGTATTTGTAAGTAGAGGGATATTGTTGCTGCAGTAGAGAAATTTATCCAATGGTGCAACAGAGATTATTCTCTGATTCCAAACTGTTTTAAAAAGATTGCAATTTGTCTTGATTTTTTAATGCTTTTGCTCACATAAATTCTTCATTGCCTGTCTAATAAGAATATCTAAAGTGATTTTTGATTTGTGTTATTTTCTAGTAAGATTTTGAAGCAGCAAAACTTGTGAACAGAAGTTCCAAATCAAAGAAGACAAAGTGATTTCTTATTAAAATAAATTTAAAATCACTGGTTTTGTAAAAAAAAAAAAAAACCTCATCAGCTTTCTTTTTGTCTTTGTACATTTAGATGCAGTGGTTCATAAAAGGACAGACTCAAACCCATTGAAATCGATGAAAGTTTCTGTTGACTTCCAAAGGCTTTGGACCAAATCCAGAGTACACATTCATGACTTCAAAGTAGGAGACCCATTAAAAAAATGCAGCTATTGGTGTGTAATGCTACAGTCTTTTGTGTTTTCATTATAACAATTACAACAGAAGACCTTTGTGCCAGATGTTGGGTCACTCACAAGAAACATCTGTTAGTAGCACGCAAAACCTGGCTGGATCAGGGCCATTAGGAAAAATAAACAAAAATACATTCTTTGTTTTCATTACAAGAATTATTGTAATTCTCCCAAGAACATGATCTTTCCCCACAAGAGGAAGATTTTGTAAGCCATATACACTAAAACCTGAAGATATGAGATCAGTGCCAGCAAGAGCTTTCCTGGAAACTTCTAAATTAATTTGGATCTGGCCTGAATCAAAGCAGACAACCAGCTTCTATTTTCTCTGACATAATAGATTTGTTTTCTTCCTGCTGTCTGAGGGTAGGAAACCAGCTTCAACACAAGTCATGCATAGGACATACACAATTTCTTTTTTCTTCTCCATTTTTTCTCAGTTTTTTTTTCCTCTTACTTGGTAAACCCTTTGGACTGGGTTCTATTTCAAGCTATTTGGATCATTAAATGTTTAGCAAGAAGTTAGGTCAGATTTTTAGGTAAAAGCTGCATGTCAAGTCAATTTTCAAAGGCTGGTAGCCAAAGTTCACACAAGGTAGTCTTGTACCCCAGCAGAGGATGGGAATCAGTCCCAGCAGATTTGCTCTTGGCAGAGCATATTTGTACCGGTTTTTGCTAGCAGGAGATATGTGGCCTGGGACACAGGCTGGAGGTCTTCTCTCTGGGAAGGGTCATATGCTGAGCTGAAAACTTGGGGCCATGCCCAGCCATTCTTAGTAGCTGAGCTCACATCTGCAGAAGATCTCTTAGAGGAACTCCCAAAAGTATCCAGACCGACCGAAGGAGACAGCCTGGTTTTCCTGCAAAGGAGCATAGCTATTAAAATATCTTTAGAGTGAGGAGGGAAAGTGGAAAGTTCAAAAATAATGGCAATTGCACAGATATTGTGCTTTCAGCAATGAGACTGTTGACTTAAATAAACTTCTGGGGTCAGTGGTGATGGTGGAATGTGGCCAAGGGCTCCAGGGTAAAGATTAGGCCTATTTGAAGAAGATGATGGAAGGAAGATCTCATCAAGATTTTTTGTATAAAGTATTGGGGAGACAGAGGAGTTTGCTGAGGATGAAAATGTCTGAAAATACATGGGTTTTAGCTCTTTTTTTTTCTGTGGAGCATGGAGATTTGCAGATCAACAATTACTCTTAGATCAAAGGTGGAATTTCTCATGATACAATCAAGGAAATGTTAAAACTCAGGAGAATCGATAGTTTAATGACAACCACTTCTTTTTCACCCTTATTTTACCCAACTTGTGTTTGGTTGATATTTTTCTTAGCTGTTCCCTCATCCCCCCTTCCTGTTTTTAATAAAAAACTTGTTTTTTTCCTGGCACAAAAAAAGGAAAACTGGCCTCATGGATACCAAGCCTGTTATAGTCTTGGGTTGGTCCTGTACAGACAGGCAAGAGATGGATAGAAGTGCAATTGCTGTTTAATACTGCAGAAGAGAGGAGGTTTAGGGGAATATTAGCCTGTTCCTCTTCATATATGAATTTGCCTGTGGAACACATAGCATGCACTGCTCATGTGGAATGCTGCAGATGTCAGGCCAATATTTTTCATGACCTGTCTCAGCATTATTATCTGCAAAGACCTTGGGGGTGATACTGTGAATCCCCTTAGTGAATTTTGCTTTTGCTGGCTGACACTGGCGCAGGACAACTTTTCTGCCTGGAAGGTCCTGCTCATATAAGGGAAGGAAATGCAGACGGTCACAAACCTCATTCTCTTGGAATGAAACAAAAACATGCCTCTCTGGGAACACCTGTTACTGGTTTAAATGTCTGTTTACACTGACCCTTAAAGCAAGCTGGAACTAAGAGAAGGGTGGGGCTTGGAAAGGAAAGGACAGCTGAGAAAGATCTGTTCTGCATGCAGTGAAGATTTTTAATTTGCAAAAAACCAGAACTCAGACAACACTGTCTAGTGGTGTCTTGATGGGGCAATAGGAAGCCAGGTCACAGAATATAACTTTTGTCTAATGTCAAGCCAAATGCCCAACAGGTGTAAATTCCTATAAATCACTGGAGCTTTCCTTCTGTATGTTGTACTGCTCTGTATTGTGGGGCACACAGACAAGCCTCTGTTTGGGCTTTCTATAGGGCATTAGACATTTTTGTATGACCTGCCTCCTGTTTTTGATGTTTTGTCAAAACCTGACTGGTCCAAATTGCATTCTTTAACCTCTTTTAGTCACTTGTTACCTCCTGCATGCTCATGCTATTTGCTGGCCTCTGTTGTGCTCATCCCTCCTGTTCATGGTCAAGCACTCAAGATACATCTCCTAAAAGAGAAGCTGAGAAATGGATTTGAAGTCAGCTGGACAATGTGATGACTTGACAGCTTCATGACCAAAAATGTCCCTTGTTTTCTGTACTTCCCATGGCAATCCTACATAACGTCCGTGAAAGCTGGTGCAGATGTGCTGACCATAGCCAGCACATGTGCCCTGGCTGAGGACAAGCTATCAGGAATTAGTCATTCTGATTTGGAAGCAGAATCATTGATTATTCTGACAAAATTATAACATTACTTTTTTAATTAAGTGAGCTTTCAGGAACATGTGCAAGACCCCCTGATGCTGGAGTGTGTTGTTTTGGAAGGATCACCTACAAGTGATGATGTAAATATTTAATTAATTTTTCTATCACTGCTCATCTCTGCTAGCCTATTTTTTTATTTTTCTCCTTTGCATAAACTGTTCTCTCTAGAATATATTTTAAGAATTAAGAATTGAAAAATAACCACTGCCTTTGCTCCACCATATGATAGTTTATTGGAACACCTTAACAGCCTGTATTTATGTATTTCTAATACTGGTTAATTGGCTGAGCAGAAATTATCTTTTTTTTTTTTTTTCTCCTTACCTATGGAGTACATTTTTTTTCCCTGAAGCAGTTCAGAGTTCAGGTAATGAAGGTGATTTTCTGTGCCCAGTGGATGAAAAAGAGAGAAGTTAACTTTTACTGGACTGTGGTCCTGTCTTTAAAAAGGACTATCTGTTATCCAGTGTGGCTGATTGTAATACAGAAAGCAAAACTTTAAAACAGAGCACTTCACCATGATAATTTCTAGAATGGAAAATGGACCTCAGAGCTTTACTTTTCCTTGTAGGTCTTCAAATTTGTTTATATAATATTACACAGCCCAAAAAATTACTAAACTTTTCATTGCCCTATATTTTAAATATGTGTACAGAAAGCAGAGGGGGGAAAAGGAGAAATTCACATTGTTGACTGACACAGTCAAATTTGCATTGATTTTTCCATTGACTTGCCATCCATGTAATACAGGAAAACTGACATAATACAGAAGAAGAGTGTTGCTGTTCAGATACTGGGAATGCAAATACCGATTGCTCTATCAACACCCTCCAGGGCAACTCATTACCCACAGTGTCTAGCATGTCATGCATGATTTTAGCTGCAACCAACAGACAATATCTGGGCTTTCTGCATCTGACATTTGAGGAACAAATATTGTATGGATCTGTGGTCTAGAGAGCATGCATACAACTGGTTAATAGGATAATGTAGGTTAGGGCTTCAATAGAAGGTAAAACTCATTTTCCTTACCTGAAAAGAATGCTTATCCTGGCACCAGAGAGTTGTTTCTGTTCAGCTTTCACTTGTTGCTGTGATTTCAGAGCATTCATAACTACAGGCACATTGCTATGGCATGCACAGCACAGGTTGAGAAAAAGGACAAAGCTCCATAATCGCAGCTGTCCATTACGCTTGCCCAGATTATTATAGATCTCATGAAAATACCTGAGCAAATCTTATAGAAATTAAGAGAAATGCTCATCCTGAATTTCATTAATTCAATGCAGTGGTAGATAATGTTCAAAACCTATTTCCCAAGCTATGGTCTTGAAGTTTGACTAGCGCTATAATAACATTGATATATAAATGGAATACTAGAAAGTTGAGGTTTTATCAAATCAATCTGCAACTGAATGAATAAGTGCTTTTCTGACAGGCAGGCAGCACCTCAGCAGTTTCAGAAGCTTTTTCAACAGAAGCATTTCAAAACCTGGCAGAAAAATTAGTTTAGTTAATATTGGAGATCTACTTTAGACAAAGCAAAAATTTGCTAAATGCTGCAGAAGATTTTGTTTCAGCATAAGCAAAATAAGCAAAATAATAGCCGTACTGATCACCATTGTGGTACAGAAAGCAAGGCAGTACTCATGGAAATGTATAGATGCAATGTGAGAAATAGATATTACTCAGTGTATAAATGTACTCAATAATAATAGAAATGAAATGTGAAAAGCTGAAATGCCAAGTCCTTCAGATAAGAGCTTGTCCCATAGAAATCGTGGTAGCCAGTATTTCTCTCATATATATTACTTTCCCTTTTGGTATTCCTGTTCCTGTTAGAAGGGTCAGTGAAACCACCACTGTAATACTTTGTTTACTTCCAGATGCACCCCAAATCTCAAGTTCATTACACAGACTATGAAATCATTATGATTTTCACCTAAGAAATGAAGGGGCACATATTTAAGAACAGAAGATTTGGATGGTAGATGATGCTATTTTGTTACCTGAAATGTTTATATATCCTCTTATCCAATCTTGTCTTATAAGACAAGCTACTTATCTTACAGAATCCCCAAGTTCAAGTCATGGATGATTCTAAGCATCTGATTAAAGAGACTTTTATGCACAAAGTTGTGTCACATCAGTAATTATATAGCCACATTGCCACAACACTCTGTGAATTGTGAACATTATAAGGCAATGAATTATTTCAATTTCTCTTTTAAACCCTAGTGCAGGCAGGAAAGCATTTGAACAGTTGAAATCTAGTTTATTGCACAATGAACTCTGATAAGTCCTTTAATATAGGGGGTGTTTGTCACCAACCAGCCCATAGTGAACAAACAAATGATTACTCAAGACTTCACCTCCATCAGGATACAGAAATTAGATTTCAGACAGATGTTTTAAGCAGGTGGATTACAAATTTAGTGTTGAAGAATCAACAATTTGCTGTATGTATATGTCTCAAACACTGATAAGCTGGAGCCCAACAAGGATCAGTGGCAATAAGACACTGTGACAAAGAAGAGGATGTGGCTGAAGAGGGAGGCCATCACTTTTCTGGGATAAATATCCTTGGTCTAGTTACTGGAGATAAAGACAACATAGTGCAGGAGGGTAGGAGGAGATCAAGACCACCAAAGTCCCCTGAAAAGAAAGCAAGAGAATTATGTCCAGACTGGGGAAAACTTGTCTGTAAAAAGGTGACCCACAAAGCCCAGGTATATGAGTGCCAAAGGACCATGAACACCCAGCTGGACTGACACTGGAGCCAGGACTGTTCATCTCTCCCTTTCTTCCACCCTTTCACGACCTCTCTGTCTGTCTCCTTGTCTCTCTGTCACTCTGTCTCTCTCTCTCTCATTCATCTCTCTCTTTCTCTCTTCCTGTTCATTTTACCCCTTTATCCAAAACCCACTGCCGCATGCTTATCCCAGAAGGTCAGGGGCTAACACACCAATTTCCATATCAAGTGTAACATTTGCTAATAAAACTTTGTAAGCCCTTGTAGTCTGTCTGACTTTTGTCATTCTTTCCGACCACAAGCATCTATGAATCTTGCGTTCCCCTTAAGGCTGGGAGGCCACAGCTGCTGTGACATGTTTTGGGATACATAACGACAGACTCAGATACAAGAAGCAAATGCCTTTTCCCTTTGGCCTGACCAGATGCTTGCTGAAGTCAGGAGAAAATCTCCCACTAATTTCAAATCATTATCAGTACCCATAAGGAATTTTTGCATTTTGATCAACTGTATTTAATTATTGCATATTAATTATTACTGTTGTTGCTACTCCATGCTAAAGTCAAGAAACTTATACATAGAACTTTTCAATGGCCAGTCACTAAAAACTGGAAGAAACACATTCACATTGCTGACTAAGTAGCATATTTTGGCAATGCTGATCAGATAAATAATATAATTGAAAGTGTAACAGGTTTACTAGCAGCAAAAAGGTTGAAAGAGGCTTTACATTAATTGAGGTATTAAATATTGCAGAGGTGATGACTCATTACACCCTTTCTGGCACAAAATATGTATCAGAAAAACACATGGCTATGTTTTGAAAGTCTTCAAAAGCCTTGTGGGAATGTCAGACCTCTTTTGATGAGGTCATTTTCTGCATGTTTAGTACACAGAAGTACTAAATGCAAATGAAAGGAACACATACCAGTCCTATAGAGCACTTAGCCACAGCACAGCTGGCAAAAAAAAAAACCCTATTTAGTGTAGTTTGGCTAAACTTTGGTTTTAATCTCAGGATGTGGAGTTCAAAAACAGCTCTATAAAATATTGTGAAGAAAAACCATATGGAGTTCTGAGCTGCTGAAAAGCACAGATAAACATGCTGGCCTACAAAAAACTGATTAGCCTTTAATTTTCTACAACAACAGTGCCTTAAAAGTGGTTTTCAAAGTCAAGAGCTGCATTCAGATTTATGGCAGCTAAGAGAACTCTTTTGGTTTGAGATGATGAAAAAATGGAGTCCCAAGCAAAAAGGGTGCTATTAGTAGAGCTCTTTTTTAACATCTGTGAAAGCATACAGAGAAAAGCTAATATCAACACAGGAAAAAAGGTTTTTTAACTACTTGTGTAGTTAAAAATTAAGCCATTTATCTTAATATTGAAAAAATACAGCAAAATCTCCACTTACCAAAAATCATCTCTTGTCTCCCCATATAGCTTTCTGTGTACTGAAAACCCATTATAATAAGAGCTGTTAAATCTGCAGTATTTAACAACTTCTAATTGGCATGTATAAGCATAGACAGAGTTTTATTATATGAGTTCAGAGTCGGGTTCCATTGTATCCCGTTGTCTCTAGTTTTGGTGATCCTGATTGTCTGTTGCACATTAAAACAACTCTGTGATTGAGAAGCTGGAATTTTGTTCTAAACATTGCTCAGAGCATGACAGAATAAGAATGGAAAGTTGTGTTTCAGATCAACACTGATGAGTAGTTTATTAAAGTATGAACAACTGACTACTAATAAGAACACAGCCATGGTTTTCTGATGAATATGAACCAGTTAAATGAGTAACTCTTCTGTAAGTTTATCCTTGGCATGGCTTATTCATTAGTCTGCAAGCAACTTTTCTGCATTCAATATAAAAGGTCTGGGGAGTTCATAAAATGAGGGAAAATAAAAATACTACAGAGCAATTCAAGCAGTGAATGCTAAATTATACTCTTGCACATTTAGAGACTAAGTGTTTTACCTGGTTGGTTGCACTCCAATCCCATTGACATCAATTGGCATAGCTACAATATGTGTGGAAAATAGCACTGGAAGTGAAATTATGATATGCTACATTGATTTTGTAGAACTGCTGATAAAATGCTACAAATTATGTATTAAAATACTTGCATTTAAATCGCAAATGAGGCCAGAAGCTGCAAATATGTTATTGGAACCATGAAATATTATAAATAATGTGAATTTCTTAGCAAAATCTTTTGTGGTTCGTGAGAGGTGTTTAAGATCTTATTATACATTTGAGACAATGTCATATTTAGTCTTTTACCAAGACCAGTACAAATCCTAGCTCCACTGAAGATTCTAGAAGATTTTGCACCAAATGAAGTTGAGAATTTATTCAAGAATTACTGAGCTTGCAAGGGGTTATATGCCACTGGGGTATTTGACTTGTCACGAAAACCTTATTCTGATTAGTTTGCAGTCACATTCTCCAAAAACCAGTGGCAGGAAGGATCCATTTTCCAGTCACATAGCTGTAATGAAAAGCACGTTTCATAGAGTGCAAACCCTGATCTAAAGTCACTGTAAAAGGGAACTGGAGATGAGGATGTAGATCCATACACTGGGATAGATATAGTGCTCAGAATGATACAGTAAACACCAAGACACAACCATCAGTGACAGCTCCCAGATAGAAAATATTAAGGTGGATGCTCTGACTCTAAAATGATATAAGCAACAAGAGAAACCTAAGCCTTCAGAAGGATGTAGTTAGGTCAATATAGCAATGGTGATTAGTGTCTTACAAAGATTGTTTTCCTCTAAAAGAGGAGTGAGATTTTTCTCCCATTTGTTTAAGTTACTTTTAAAATGGAATACATTGAACTGGAAAAACATGCACTTCATCCATAATACAATACTGAGATTTTTGAAACAATAGTGGTTCCTATTCACAGCTCATCTTTTGTGATTTGGCTTTTACAGGGAGAAAATTCTTACATCATTAGACTTTGTCTAACATGGATATGTAGCTGAAAAGATAACCATGAAAGACCTCATTTACCTCATCTATTAAAACTGACAATTCATGTTTAAAAGATGTTTCAAAATGTTCTAAGATTCACTTGCTAATTCAGAATGTCTCTTTATGTGTCATGAGATGCATGAACAGTGCTTGTGCACCAAATGTGGGACAATCTATAAATAAGATCTCCAAAGTACAGCCAAAATATTATAGAAAAAGAAAAATCCCTCAACTTGTAAAATATTTCTCTTGCATTTTCACTGTTCACTCTGCTTCTCTTTTCACAGATCTCATTTTCTTAACAGTTATCTCTGCCAACACATGAAGCTCGTTTTTTCCTTAAAAAAGCAACAGTACAGATTATGTTAAATGAAAGTGATGTATTTTAAAATTAGCTGAAAGAACAGAACAATGCCTGTGTAACAGTCACAATAGGGCTGCATACAAACTTCCACCTTGGTGCAAAAGGACACATTATCATCACCTTCCTTGACTGGCACCTAAGTGATACAACCTGTTCAAATACTACCACTGACAGAGTTCTGAAAAAGAAGTATGAATGTGTTTCTCTACTGGACAGGCATTGCTGACAGAAAGGGAACATTCCTTCATAGTTTTTTATAGTTAAATTAAAAGAGCATCTAACTGGTATATGAGCATGAAACTGGTAATAACACCTCATAATCTTTGCAATTCTACATGAATTATTCTTCCCATGTGAGAGAATCTTACTCAAGAGCAAAACCATTAATTGATCACTTAGCGCTGATTAGTCATACCAGCAGTAAAGACAACTACCCAGGATAAGGAATTTCTGTTTTCTGAACAATTAATTTAGATGTGAAAAGAAAGTGAAAGGGATCTGGAAAACATATCTCTAGCATGGGGAATGACAACATTTCAGATTCTTACCACTTTTCTGAGTAAAATGTTAGAGAATGTCAGGGGTATAGGTCAGCAGAGCCTAATTTATATCTCTGTTTCTTCATGGGAATTCTGTTCTCTCTCACTTTAAATCACAGTAGTAGTTACACACACACACACAAACATACATAAACGCACAGAGACAAAAAACTTTTGGTTTTTTTATACAGTGAGATTTCATTAGCCAAGATTAATGACCTAAATCACAAAAAATCCAAACTTATTTTTGGAAAATGAACTTCTATTCCACTTTCTTAACTCTGGGCTTACTGACATAAGGAATGTTAGGGATCTTTAATTTTCTGTCTCCCCATCTTTATCCACCTAAATTTTATTTCTAGTTATTTCTGATCCTCTGATCAGCTTTATAAAAGCTTTGCAGTCTTGTGCTGGCTTTCCAACTTCCTAGTTGTGTCACTGCTCTTTGTGAAGAAATTTCTGCAGTTGCTTTCTACTGTGTGAGTGATCAACATGCTCAAACTTTCCCATGAGCTGTACTACTTCTTGGTCATCGCTGATCTACCAACAAAAACATCTCATCTTTTAAATTCAGCTCATAAAATTTTACTCAGCTGGTGTGGTAGCTGTGAAGAACAGTACTTTGCGGCTATTCTTTGATCCATTAATAGCTTTCTTCAAGTTTTAGTAAATGAATCATGGGGTGTTCTAGTAGTGACTCAGAAGTCATCCCACATCATTACACAATTCATTGATATTTGATGTTTAATCTATATATGATTTTTTTAAATGAAAAAGATGGACTAAAGAAGCAGGCAAATGTCTACTCTAAATCACTTAACAGAAATCTTCCATTCTTGACCTTAAAAAAGTTTTTTCAAATCTTTTCTTATACCTTCCCTGACTGAAGTTATATTAACAACATTTAAATCCAGAAGTGACAAATGTGATTCAGAAGAATGTTAAAAAGAGAATGAAATACATGTGGGGTGAAATATTAACAACTCAGCAAGGAGCTTTCATATGCAAAACAAAGAGAAATCTTTTTTGTTCCCTGTTTTGTAAGAAGACAGGCCAGAAGGTAATAGTCCAAAAGTTGCTTTTGTAGAACACTATAATAGGTACCTTAAAGTTTTATATATTCTCTAATTATAGTTGCCCATTAAAAACAGAACCTACAAACGTGATACTTATTGTTTGCTGGCAATATTGTACAACTGTCCATGTAGGTCTAGATTTAGACAAGATGTCTCTCTGAGGGTCAAGGTATCTGGAGAACCATTTGGACCACTTGGTGATCAAGACTTCAGTCTAATAGGTCATTCTAAAAGACTTACAGGAGGTTCTTTGTTTTATACTTGTGGAAAGGCTGAGGTTGCATAGGCATGGTGTTTTCCTAAATTGTATGGGTTCCCCCTAAGTTATGCAATAAGGGACTTTTCATGCCACAGCTCAAAACATAGGAAAATAAGGGACAGCATGAAGAATCAGGTAGCGTTACAATGATCACTGAGTTACACCCACTGCAGCATTGAGACACACTGTGTGCTGGGGAAGGCTGGGCACTTTTCTTCGGAACACTTTCATTTAAGAAAAACGCTTCCCTATAATTCTGTGCCTTTAACTTCTACGTAGTACCTGCAGTGTTGAGTCACTTTTCCTCAAACTGCATGAGACAGAGACTCCAAAACTACCTCTGACGTGAGCTAAGATCTCCGCAATGAAGAATTGTTTGGAGATGCTTATTTGTGCCTCTGTGTAGTATAGCT
Source organism: Vidua chalybeata (assembly GCF_026979565.1). Lineage (NCBI taxonomy): Eukaryota > Metazoa > Chordata > Aves > Passeriformes > Viduidae > Vidua > Vidua chalybeata. The sequence continues at coordinate 47,547,611 of NC_071531.1, read as the reverse complement.
GTGTTAGCATAACTCTGAACCCCAAATAATAAGCTCTGCTTTTCAAAAATGTGGATTTAGGCTCAATTATATGTTGACAAAACTGTACAATTTTCAGTTTGGATAAGTCCCAGCTAAAGCCAACTTGGAGGTCTATGGATCATTGTATAGTCCATGCTGCAAACAAACAGAAACATGACTAGGACTGCTGAATGGAGTATTAGAGTTGGAAATAGTAATAAGTGGACACCAACTATAACAACATAGCCAAAATTTTTTGGACTAAAAAAACAAAACCAGTCTAGGAGCAGCCAAATACTTATTCCATGTCTTAGGTACAGTGTGTATTCTAAGAATTAAGTAGTATGCTGCAATTATTTAAGTATTGCCATGAAGAAATGACATGGTAAATAGAAAGTGATAGGTGAAAAAATGCTAATGTTCCTTTTTTGGTAAATCATAAATATAGTAGTAAATGAATAGAAGTAAACGTATAGACGGCAACAACAGAGGTACTCTGCAACCTTGCCTTTTCCTCCCAACAAGAGGGACTGCACACAGATCATAAAAGATTAGACCGTCCACTCTTCACAGGTTAAGAAAGAAGAAAAAACCTTTACTGGAGTTTAGTAGGATGGCTGAATAAAATCTCTGTATAGCTGTTTTAGGATTTTGACTTGGCAATTTTACAGTCCTCTGAACTCAAATTGGAGATAATTTTCTGACTACTACTTAGCTTATAAAAGTCATAACTTGCTCCAATCCTAACAATTTACAGGTGTGTAGGTTCCTGGAAATTATTATCCTTCTTTTCATAGGAAGTACAAAACAAGAGCAGAAATAAAACTAATGGTTTAAAGAAACAAGTAAGGAAACATCCGTTTCTCACATACCAAATTGTGGTGAAAGTCCATAGGTGAGTTTACAATCTTTGCAGCACATAAAGGATGAAACAGTTGTACTGGTTTCTTTCTTTCCAAAAAGAAGATACCCTGTATGGGCAGGCAAATGTGACACATGGCCAATGAGAGACCCAAGATATTTAAAAGGAGAATTTGAAGATTAGTCTGGATGTTTTGAAATGCAAAAATAGACTGACAATAGATGCATGCTTTGCTAATTGAATCCCAATCCTAGTTTCAGTGACAGTAGAACAAAAAAACCCAAGTGACTATCTAATTTAGAACAGGAAAAATAAGGGGACCAGTCAGGCTGCACAGTTGACAATATTTTTCTTCTCTATGTTCAGTTCAGGATCTATGAGACCAGTTGTTTAAACGTGAAATGAGGGGGGTTTTGTTGTTATTTTTCTGCATAAAAATGTTATAATGAGCTATCAAAAAGACTTGTTCACTTATTTCTGCTCAGAAAGATAATTTTTGCTGTCAATCTGTATTTTGGAACTATAAAACTCATTAAAAGCAAAAGAATAAACAGAGCAATAGTAGATTTGCTATGAACTCTTATCAACAGAAAAGTTTATATCCTCTATAAGGAAGATGATATTTCATAAAGATTGCCTCTGGCAGTAGAAACCATAATAAATATTTACAATATGTATAAGTACTGTTAAAAATCTGTTTTAGATGGCTGCAATGTACAGTGATACAATGGTACTTGTGAAAACCTACTCATTCATATTCATAAATTTTTGTAAAGAAATCTGTAATAATGATCACTCTGAGAGCTGTGAGTATAGGAAAAACATACCCTTTATATCCTGCATTACTTTGATAAATAAGGAGGAAATGTTCCAGGCTAATATTGCCAGGGTGATCCTACCTGGATAACGTTAAATGATCCATCTTCATCTGTAACTGAGGTATCTGTTTAGCAATAATAAAGGTGACCACACTGAGGTTAGGCTTTCTTTAAGCAAAATTAGCATGAAGACAGAAAGAGAGAGAAAAACCACTTCCATTTAAATCATAACAGCATATGGTCTTATATTAGTTATATTGAATATTTAAAATAATAATTATAACTAAGTACATCAGCTTGGACATTAAACTAGGATATCAGTTTTGAGTTAAAACCTTCAGAAGAGCTTGTACTGAATACAGATTTCATTTGTTGTTAAATTAGTTCAAATCATTTGATGTGAACTATGTGCACTCTGAGCTTAAGCAGTGCAATCAAGCCCTGAAAGAATCCAGTTTTGCAGTCCTTTCTCTCATGTAAGCAATGTGAGAGAAAGCTACCCATATATATTCCTATTAAGTAAACTTAAGTTTCTCACTGGACCTCTAAAAAAAGTTCAAAGAATCAGGACCCCCTGTACTAATACAATATGAGCACAGAAATGTAAAAAAATTATGTTGGAGTTGAGAGACATTACAGTACCAAATGGACAAAATTATCAGAACAGAAATATGATGTCATTTTATCAAAACTACTTCCAGCTCTAATTGCAGATCCCTGTTAGGGAGTTGGCTTAAAAGCATACACATAATTATAGATGGCTATCCATGCAGACATGTATCAGCACTTTTAGCTGGTCTTTTGTATACCAAAACTGATTTGTTTATGTAAACACCAGCCTTATTACACAGTACTCTATTGACACAGTTAGCCAGTAATACACATTTATTTTTTGACTATCAGAGAAAGGATGTTTGTTGCTTATTCTGAATAATAACATTTATGGCATTTAAAATAGGTAGATCAGCGGCATATATATATGTATATACATATATATACCCCAAAACAACATAATTTTTCCAAAAATTATACTACATTAATGTGAGAGAAAAGTGAGACAAATTAAGCATCATTTATCACTCATTTTGTAGACGTGCTCATAAGATATCCTATACATGTGGGTTTTTCTAGATACATAGTTTATGAGCAGATATATGTATGTAGATGATAAAGTTCAACAAGACGCAGTTATTGTACAGAGTCAGCATTGAAAAGTTAATTTTTGGCGCACTTTGGACTTTGAAGCAACTGTAACGGTGGATGAAGAATGGATCTAAATGAAATAGATTAGTCAGAACCTGATTTACATTTTCATTTATATCAATGGGAATTGAGCATATTAAGTGTTTCTAGAATTGATTTCCAGCTGTAGTCATTGCCTTTCACAATAAATACCTCATTTTCTGCAAAGCTTTCACGGAATTCCAAGTTCAATAAAACTTTGGCTCCCAAGGTGGAGCCCCTCTCTCATTTTGGTCCTGGGTTAAGCATTTTCAGTTTAGACTTTTCTGCCGCCTGTTAATGTTTCCTCATGTTTTCATATATTCTCCTAATACTAAGTTTGATTGTTTTCCAAATAATCTTTAACAAGCACAAGTCAACTGTACTCATATTGGTTTTTATCAGATACAAAGAAATGAAGAGCACCATATTTCCTATAAAGAAAGAGTTGCCAGATATTTTGCAGGCAATTCTACTTCTGTCACCCAGTTCTTTTAAAAGTTTCAAAGTTCTTTAAAAAGTTTTCTATGCCTTCTGATGTTTACATATTTCTACTAGAGTTTTTCACACACTGTCATGTAAATAATGATTGGTTTGCATTCTTCTTTGTGGGAGGAGAGAATTGATGGACTGTTGGTTTGACCAGTGTGGTTGGAGAGGTGGCAATTCCATCCTCCAATCCACTGTCACTTTTGGAATACTATATATTGCAGGGTCAGAAATAAACTTCCTCTCTTTTCCCTCTTTTGCATCTAGCGTGAATGTGTGAGTTATTTCGTGTCATCGTGCAACATACTTCTGCTACTTTCTTCCTCTCTTTCTCCTGCTTTCCATGAATCAACCCCAACCCACTGCCCCTTTCTTCTGCTCTGATGCTGCTCATTAAATTCCTTGCGTCTTTATCCTTGTGACAGTTTCAACTCTTGAATAAAAAACATAAGCTAATAAACCCAGGAGAAAACCTGGGCTGCTCCCATCCCATATGTTTAAAGTTGGATTGTCTTGCTAGTAAGAAATTGGTCTTCATGGTTCACAACTCTGTTTCACACCATGCTTGAAGCCTCACCAATGTGTGCTTTTCCAGGCTCAGACTTGAGGCCTGAGACAAATTCTTTTAGACATGTTTGCCACTAGTGGGGAGAATGGGCATGATTCATTTACTTTCTCCACATATATGGCACCTTACACAAAACATCATTTTATGAAAGCTAGCACAACAGAGTAGTCCATATAATCCACTCAACTCAAAGGATACAAATTCAAGAGAGACTGCATTGATTTCTCATGATGTTGGTGTGCATGCACTTAGCTTCTTATAGGTGGAGAGCTTATGCACCTCTCTACAGAACTGCAGGAGAAAACAGCCCTTGTTGTATCTCTCACCACAGGAAAAAGGACATCCACTATTTATTTAGAAAGAGATGGGACTAATATGTTATATCTTCATTCCTAAACTATTTTATTAAATGCAGGCAGAAAGGTATCTATCCTTTCTTCTTTCTGTCCTAGAGACTGGGCTTGCCTTATTTTGTGCTGCTAAGCTGGAAAAATTTTACCTGTGTTTACATTTTGGACATGCAGTCAATATCAGGTTTCACAGAAAAGTCAATAATACTTACACAGGACAGTGCATAGCTAGCGGGTAAGAAATGTCATTATGTAATATTAAGGAAATGTCACCTTTACTAATTAATGTATCTGTAGTTGTAATGAGAAGACGGCCCTGCAGTTGCAACTGTGTTTAATTAGTATTTATTCCTATCTTTTCCAATGACTGATTTAACCAGTTAGAATGATACTATCTTCCCAGAAATGAGTATCAGGAATTAACTGGGTTGGAATGCACTGTGAATGGTTGCTGATCAAGATTTCTTGAGGTTTCTGTTTACAGAGTTACTGAGGTTAAGTGGGGCATAACTCCTGCCACAAAGTTATGTCCTTTAATATGGAGTATCATAAAGGAAAGGAATCTGGCCCTGCATATCTGATGACACCTCAACACTCTTCACTTCACTAGCCTTTTTTTTTGGTACTTGTGGATATTATTTCTTTTCCATACTATAAAATATTTCTAAATACAATGGAGTGGAAAAAAAAAACCCTGTTTATCTTGCAGAAGTTCAATTTATTTTATTTTCTTTTTAACACAGTTAAAGATGAGGAGCTTTTGATTCTCCTTGAATAAGTGCATAATTCTTGAATCCCATATCTCAAACTAGCTTCACCTGAAACAGGCTGAAAAAATTATTTTGTGCGGGTCCATTTGGAACTGGTTTAACCACTGGGTTTTTTTTCTGCAAATTGTGAGGAACCTTTCAATGATCATTGACCAGACAGAGAACAGCAAAGTAAGTGAATCAGGTATGTGTGCGTGTTTTTTAAGTTTTAATGCAAATATTTTCCACTCTCCTTGGTGGGCCAACATCATCCCAAATGTAAATTTACCAAGGGCAATGAAGTTCTACCGAAGAATAAATTGGCTTATTAATTTTTGACAGAGTGCTAAAGGAAACACTGATTGCATTTTTAAACTCCAGTTATTTTCTTTCTAAAGAAAAAAAAAAAAAGCCAAACAAGAAATATTTATATGGAAAGAATACTGAAGCATCACCTAGTCAGTAAACTGCACACTGGTGTGACACTGGGTATGTTTGCTAGTGGAGTTTTAAAGTGTTTGGAGAGTGTATGCATATTACTGAAGGGGGTTTTGGCACTGTCACTTGATGTCTAGATTGCAACAAGCATTTCTTTTATTGCTGACAAATAGAAAGCATGTGTTTGGCATTATTTATTGTTTTCTGTGAAGCATATGTCAAGGTCTGAAAGTGTGTATTTCCTTAGGCACATTCTAAGTTTAGTTGCCATAATTAAGTTGCTAATACCTGGCACAGTAACTAATCAGTGGGGTTTGATTTGACAGTATGGGAAATGAGCTTGACACCTCTGGAAGCTGAGGAGGAGACACTCATCAGTAGACTCAAATAAATACTGACCCTTTCTTAATGATACAGATCACACTTTCTAAAGTAGTCACTAGTTCTAGTCTCCTCATTACTTGATGAAAAAAACAGAAAATGTCCATCAGTAACTACACTTGGTTACAGCTGTAAAAAATGTTTCTTGGTTAGAGACCTGAAAATTAAGGGATTTTTTTTATTATAATTTTAGGAATACAGTCAAAGTTTGAAAAGTTGCTATACAATTTTCCCCAAAAACAGAAATTTCAAAATTTTCCCCTCTGATTCTGAAATTCCTAGAATGGCTGGTCAAATCTAAGCAAGTCTATCCCATGAGAAAATATCAGAATTCAAAATTACTCCAACTTTACATTGGAATGAAAACAAATTAATTTGTATCTTTGAAGCAAATGTTTCCAAGTGAATTATATTTTACTGCATTTTTTATTTTATTATTATTATTATTAATATTAGCACTTTTGCATATGAATATGTGTATGAATTATAGAGAATATTCTAAAATGCAAAATCAAAATCATTATTTCTAACATTCAAAATAGCATATGACATATACTCGAAATTTCCAGTAGGTAAGAGTGCTTTTACAAAACCGTTATGTTGGGAATTTTCTTTCAATGAAAATAGCATTACACAGAAATTTGGACTTCTGGAAGTACTTTGCTACGAAAATGAATGTGGACTACATATTCAATGTTACGGTAATTAGCAGGTTATAAATGTTATACACACTATGAAATGTGGAGCTAAATGCTACAGTTTAAGATTTTTTTTTTTGTCTGTTTGTTTCTTTATAATGTTCCTAGGAATTCAAAATATTCAAAATACATAGATATGCAAATGGAAAATTTCATTAGCTTGAAAAATAATCATAGTGGTTGAGAAGATCAGAAAGCCCCTATTCAGACTCTGGTTTTCATACACAAATGATAAACATTTCATGTAAATCAAAAGACAAAAATGAAGGATGTAGTCCTAGGCTGCAACTATACTACTACGTAAAACAGACCAGCGAACAAGTCTCTGGCCTTGGAGCAAGTAGCATGGCACATCTTGCTTCTGTACAGCTGCACTGCTCACTGTCAGGAGCCAGATCATCCAAGGGACATGGTAAGCAGCATGGATGATTGCAAATCAGTGCTCCAGCCTGGGACCAAGATCTCACTGGAATATAGAATGTGTTGGAAGCGACCTTAAAGATAATCAGGATCTATCTTCCCAGCCATGGTCAAGGACACCTTCCTTTGGACCATGTTGACGAAAGCCCTATCCAAGCTGGCCTTGACTCTGTACTATTGACTAGCAGAGACATTGCTTCAGTGACTCTTGAAAATTTACCTCTACGAATAAGTACATTGGTACAGGTAGCTATGCAGGGTCAGATAGAATGTTTGATAGTTTACATTAAAAACAGCAGCAACAGCAATATTATTTAAAGGATGGGAACTCTATTAGTATCAAGATGTTAAGAGAAAGAAAATATTAAAAATGTGTCTGTAACTTATGCTTCACTAGGAAAGAGTTTTGGGGATATAAATAAACTACACTCTACTATTGTGCAATAGGTAACAGGTGATGGTTTTCAAAATTGGAATATGGAGTTATGTTCCCAGAAGAGAAGTAAGGGACCACAGGACAGAAATCAAAAATGTGACCAAAACCTCTTACCTCCTGTTTCCAGCTACAATATGTTTTGAAGTGCGGGTGAGTTTGCCTCATCATGCCAGTTTCTGTCCATTGATGGTCATAGCATTGCTCCCTATTTTGTATGATCCTCAATTTTGTCATTCTTTAGTCCTGGTTTTCTAGGAAAGAATCTTTCTAGTTTTTCTAGTCTTTCTTAGCCTTTCTAGGGAAAATAAATAGATTGGAGGGAATATGACAGTAGAAAATTATCTGGTTAATTGTTCTCAGCAAAAAATCTCCTGGATTACTTAAGCAGAATTAAGTTAGAGGATGGACATCCTTCCATCATGCTGTTAATCAGCAGAAACCATTTCATACACAGGTCTAGGGTCATGAGAAGCTTAGGTACTACTTCAAGACAGGTCAGAAAAAGCAGTCCACATGTAAACAGGGGAAGCCTTACCAGTGAGCAGTCAGTAGAAATGACCTGAGGACATTATGTACAGCCAGCACTACAAATTACTATGGGGTAAACTCAGAATGGAGTATAGGACTTGGTCTCTATTTCATCAAGAGATATGCTCCCTTCATCTTAGAGTGAAGTGAATTGGGCATAACTATTTTTTCACATTATATAGGTAACTGGGTTTTACACATTAGGAAAAAATTCTACACTGAAAAGGTGGTCAGACATTGCAACAGGGCAGGAGTGGAATCACCATCCCTCAAAGTGTCCAAAAGATGTGTCTTGGTAACACACCTTAGAGATGAACATGGTGCTGGGTTAAAGCTTGGACTTGGTGATCTTAGCATTTCCTTAACATTTCCTTGAATTTAAATAAATCCCATTTATAAATAATAATTCCATTACCATTAATGACCATAGATTTTTTTCTTTTTGTTTTAGCAATTGTAATTATGACCAGCATCTGCCAGGCTCTGTCAAAAGGAAGCTGAAAGAGCTTAAAATAATTGAGCACTCCAAACAAGAGTTTTTTTCCTTTAAATATTTGTAGTGTTATCAGTCTCATTAACATTTTCTATCCACTCTCACTTCTGGTGCCCCTGGGTTAATGTGCTGTTGTCTGAATTAGCAGGGCTCTCACAGGTGTGACCGAGGGCAATAAGTAGCCCATTCATTCCACATTCTGAGCTTCTTTGAGGATCCCCAGGGAACATATTACTGGTAACGGGTATTTGTGGCACTTAGTAGTTTCATGTTCAAAGCTGAATACAATATCTTACTGTGTAACTCTCCTAGGATTAACACTTTGATTAAATCTGAGACTGGACATACTTGCCCAGGAAGAAGAGGGAAGAGTTTGCTTTGTGTGCCTGTGCTTCATAAACTTAGAGGGAGGCAGAGTGATTTTCCTGGGCTACTGATGGATCTCACAGGTACACACTGTTTGCCCCTTTCTTAGCAACATGTGAACTGTTTTCATCTGAAAGCTATAAACTCTGAAAATGCAAGCTCTGCCCAAAATGCATTGAAAAGTGGACTGACAATTTATATCTCATTTCTGCTGCTCCAGGTGGGGCAGTGCCTGAGAAAAGACAGTTGAATTTCACCTGCTGCACCCTGCCAGGCTGGAGGTGCTGGTCAGAAATACTTTGGCAAGTGTGCTACTTACCACCATCCAGAAGGCATTACAGCACAGTAAAACTGCGCCTGTGAAAACAAGAGTCCAGCTCTGCAGAGTGACATTGTGAGGCCAGCATTCCAGTATTTAAAAATTCCTGTCACATATAGACTTATCAGATGGCCTTATTTACATTCAGCTACATGTATCTTTACTCATACTGCATGACTAAGGTGGGTGGAGATACCTACAGAAAAGAACTTTTCTTCATTCATTTCCAAGAGCTGCAACATACAACTTTACTTGGGCAAAGCAGTCTGGCTTAGGGGTTCAGAAGCATTTCACACTGGCTCTTTAATTGCAGCTGATACGAATTTTTTAATTTTGTTGAACTCCTGAAGCAAACCCCAATACGTCAGGGTTTGTGTTTTTTAAATTCAACACTTAAATCTGTTTGCTGTGTCCAGAGTTCTTCTACTTCAGCTAATCTCCAGATTTCATGAGCATAAAAACTGAGGAAGCCTCCTTTTTTAGGAATTCACATCTTGTCCTTTGATACTTCTACAGTAAGGTGTGAGGCTTCATACATCTGTATTCACATAGCTTTCACATGGACAGACTTTATTGCATCAAATAAAGATTGTACTGTAAGTTCTAATGTCCTCAAGAAATTTAAGAGAGTAACATATCTCAGTCAATGTCCTTAAAAGTGAGAGGCACTGGACCCACCTCAGACAGTGAGGGCAGCGTGCCTTCCATTACTTAGGAAGACAGACTAAGGGAAAGCATTTAGGAAACATGGGACTCAGTTAACTTGTTGACCATCATTTAAGAGCTAAAGCAAGGCTTTTTAATTCCATGTGTGTCTAATGAGTGCTTGTGAGTTCTTCAGGTATGTAGTGTTGGACAACTGCATAGAAGAATAGTAGGAGAGGGATCCAAGACATTGTATATAAATAAAGTGATGTTTTCTGTCCAGCTAATGAGTAATTTTTCCTCCAGACCCCATCCTGCAGGTTTCTATAGAAGGGTATTGTTCGTGTTTTCCATAGCTGACTCAGCACGTGGTTTTGTGAACCCTGAATGTTTCTTTTCACAGAAGCAGAACTATAGAAAATTTCAGAATAAAAGAATTTTCTGTAAGGGAGGTAGGGAAGGGGAAGAAGAAGAAAAAGAAAAAAAAAATTGAAGTTTAATTTTAAATTAAGCACTGCTTGTGCATTGAGTTTGAAGCAATCAGTGTCATATACAGATCCTTGGTTTTGGTGCCCTCCCTGCTCCCTATCTCAGCTCCCCAGGCATGCTCAGAGCCAGCATCTCACATTTCCTGTAATCGGCTTTGGGGATCATGCTCATGGCTTGCAATGCCACTGACAGTTTGCTGATTTTTTTGGGATAGCATGTGAGATATTACTCATCAATATGACTAGTCAAATGATTTAACAAATGAAGCATCATCCAATGAACACACGCTGCTGCTTCAGCCTGACTAAGCCAGCTGTCAGGGATGGCAACAGCTGCTAATTCTTGAAAGGAATGGAAATATTTCTTTGTTAAATCAGAACACATCCAGCAAAATCTGTCTTAAATGGAAATGAGTGACTATAGCTGTGCATCAAATAATCCCAAGTGGAAGTCTGAGGGTGGGGAGGAATTTTGCAATTGTAGAAATCTGTTTTAAACAAAAAGTTGTAAAGAAAGGGAGCATTGATTTTTTTTTATTTCATTTCCCAAGATCTACTCAAAGTCCAATGAATTTGACATAAATCCCAATATAGGCAGCTGATTCTGCTAGGAGAAAAATTCTGCATACAGGTACCCATTGTCTTCTGTATCTGTCAGTTTTTCAACTTAGTCTTTTTAGGTTTTGAGGTTCTGCTGTTCATTCCTTTCTTAAAAGGATAATCATCACACCCTCACATGCCCTCACTTTCACAGGCCTAATTACAGTATACACAGGTATAGGATCCTGCTAAATGCTGTTTTTTTCAAATCCCTCTTTGTTTTCAAACAGACGTAAACCCTGCAATTCACATCAGCAACAAACAGCGTAGGCCAATAACTGCCATGTGAGAGACTTGCTAACACCTCTGTGATCCACGTGGCAAAGGCTTTCAATACCAGACCCATCTATATTCTTGGACCTTCTACAAAATCTTCTCATAATGAAAAATATTTCTTCCATGTCCATAAATACTCCTATACAAATTCTAAAGACAAAACAAACTAATCATCATAAGTCTGAGTCTCAAGCACTCAGTGAAGAATAAGGACATTCAGACCCCATTCACTTTCCCAGATGAAAAATATCTTCCATCACTAATGTCTCAGCCCTGAATTTCAGAGCATATCTATAAAATAATTTTGTGAGTCTAGACATTAAAATCACAGACTGTATGCATATATTTGTTTCATTATATAGATTGATTTCTCCAATTAACGACTTCAAAGGTGTTATTTCATGGCTTGAAATCATCTGTTTTTTGCACTAAGGATGCCAAGCACTTTTTTTCCTCATATAATAATATTAATTAGAACAGTAGCATTTTATTATTATTGTTATTTTTATTATTCATGCTGAAACTGTATTTAACCCTGAAATTTGCTTCTTGAACTGCAGACTTGTCTGAAAGTTAGTGTTTCTTTTCCAGTCAGTTTTATAAAAGGTATAATCTACCACAATATTATTTTCCTACGCCATGCCAAAAATCATCATGACTGCTGGTATAGTAATACTACTTTATGCATTTCTTTTCCACACAGTAAAAATATAAAAGAACTTAATAATATTTAATTCAGAAATGTCCACCCCTAGACACAATCATTAATGAGGATCCATGTAAAAACTTCATTTGAAAAACTGAAGGTTCCAGAGAAAAGCAGTAATTTAAAAATTTAGTTCAATTAGCTATGTTTATTCTATGTTGTCATACAGGAACATAGGTACATGCAACAAAATTGAAAGAACCTCATGTTTTCTGAAACTGTAAAGCTTTTCAAAGCTAACCTAATTTTGCAGTTGCTGAATAGAGTAGATCCAGTCCTTTTATCTCTTTCTGTTGATAACATACTTCCTCATACATCAGCATTCTCTGTAGATTGGATAATGGCTCTCCAATGACTTCTCCTGGGAAGATTCCTTCTACAAATTGAAAAGAAGTGTTTTTCTGTTTATACATTTTTTTATCTTCCCAAACAATATTTTATAGTGTCAGAGGTGTGGCAGTGTTTGCACAGAAGGATGTAAAAACCGCTGAATGAAAACTCTGGGTTGTAAATCTTCATTTCTGCTTGCTGGAAGAATTGCGTTCCATGCTGTTGGGCTTTTTTTTTTTTTTTTTTTTTTTTGAAAACTAAAAAATCTTATTTCATGATAACACTGTGAAGAAATTGGGGGTGTTTCCTGCAGAGAGATATCATTCTCTACCAGGAGATATATTTGAACTTGATATTTTTAGGTCTGTTTTGATTTTGTAAGGCATTCCCCTAAGAAGGTTGGTTAATCTTTCCTACAGAAATTGTATGTGTTGCCAAGTTTCTGTTTAAGCAGAATATGAGTTTACTTTCTGAAAAGTAAATGCGAGGAACAGCCTTTCGTAAGGGGAGTGACAAATAAAACTGTTGGTTCTTAAATTCTGTCCAGTAAATGAAATTATAAATTGTTCTAAAGAAGATAAATACCTTTTAAAAAGAAGAGTAATATATTAATAACATATTTCTATTTTCTACTCAACATGTATATGCCCGTTATGATGGTGTCTTTATTGTTCAGTTATTGAAATTCAGCTGGCAGATAAAAAATGTATCACTCAATAAATCAGCTCTGGGGTAATAAACCTTTATCATAATGAGCGGACTAGTTGCTTGGGTAAATCTTTTATATAGGTTATTAGTAGAATAATTGTAATAATAGCATTTGAAGAGGCTTAAAGATTTCATTATCTCTCTGAAGAGTCATTTCATGTTTCAACTGTTCTTCAGTAGGAGGAATTGCAGTCTTTTAAATATATCAATGATATGGATCTGGTATTATTTCTATAACATGAACAAAATAAGCTCTAAATAATAATGAAAGCTAGATATTGTATATAACAGATCAGTTTCCTTTTAAGATGATAGAGGAAATAACATCCCAAGGACTTGATCTTACTATGTGTTGTCAATAAGCAATTTCTCATTGAGTTCTAAGAACATAATGTCAAGACTTCAATAAACAAAAACCAGTACTAAATAAGCCCATTGGTATACTCAAGTTATTTATTAACCAACATAGAAAAGAGGGTGTACCCCTATAGGGTAGGGTACAGCAGAAAAGTAATAGATACTAAGTGAAAGACTCACCTTCTCTGTGACACAGACGCTTGAAGCGTGAAGAGATATGTAGTGCTCAGCCCTACTTGCTATCTGACTTATATCATGTTTTCTTTCCTCAAGACCCCTTGATGGTGGGCAGGAAAAGACAGTTCTCCACATCTCTCCATTCACCCTTCTTAAAATTCAAGCATATTTTAATTTTTACTCACCTTTCTTTCCTTCTTTCTTTCTTTTCTTTCTCTTTCTCTTTCTCTTTCTCTTTCTCTTTCTCTTTCTCTTTCTCTTTCTCTTTCTCCTTGGTAATCTCCCTTTCTAATCTACAGCAGTCTCTTCTGTTCAAAATTGATGTTACAGGCTTCAGTTCTGTTTTATGACATGTAGAAACCATGAGGTGCCTTAACTAGGAATATGGTTGTGTCAGATGACCTCCATAATCAATAGTGGGAGGGAGACAGCAATCTCAATACAGAGACCTCGATTAGCTTCTAGAGGTCACAATCTTTCTCCAGCCATGACAGGGGAAGCCATGGATGACTCCACATCATCAGGAGCTGAAAGCTGGGCTGAGGAGAATGAGCTCTGGTGCCACAGTGTTCTCTGAAATGATGGGGAACCAAAGTTTGGTCACCTCTCCTTAGTGTGACCAGGTTTGTTTATGAGTATCCTCATGTGAGGATTGGCAACAGTCTTCCCCCTTTAGTAAGGTCTCAAGAGCAGCTGAATAGTTCAACTATTGCACATTAGTTATCAGCTTCAAGTGTTTTGAAAAAAATAAAATTGTTGAAAGTAAATAATATAGCTTTCATTTTTGTTGGTATCTCATTCTTTCCCTTTTCATTTCCCACTATTCTTTTTTGAGACTTTTTTCTCCACTGTCTGTTTTAGAGCAATTTCAGCAAATACAGGTCTTTTTTAAATGCTGCGGGGCAAAATAAACTTGCCACAGTGGCATAAACAATCTTTTCCAATTTTATCCAGAATAAACTTTGACTCTATCTGTGTTTTAGCAGAATTACAGTGACAGACATTAGAGAAAGAAAAATAAATCCTCCTCCTTAGATTGACATCTATTATACCCCTGGTCTTCTAAAATCATTGCATACTAAGAAGTAGAAGATCATTAGTATCATATCATTTAATATGTATCACACTTCTACCAAAATTATTTTAAACACTAAATTTATAACCAAAACTATTTTAAATACTAATTTCAGTGCCTCTAGGAAAAGAAAGAAAAAAAACATCCTTGTCATGAATTGAGAAAATGACAAGGAGAGATTAAGAAAGAGATTGAAAAAACCATTTGATTCTTAAGGCTGAAATAATCCAGACAGACATACATCCAATACTTCCTCCACTGTGCAACAAAGTTTTCAGATACTGTGAAAGACATCCTCATATTTTGGAAGTCCTTTTTGTTAGTTTAATGCTGGGTGTTTATTTCTTTCTGCAAGACACACTCAATAACAGTCCGAAATACCTTAACCAAATGGAAAGAGTCTGTGACTCTAAGAAATGCCATAAGAAAGACCAAAAGACTAACAGGCAAACACCCTTTTTCATCCAAAAAATACTAAAGTTTTACAAAAATATTAGGAGATGACATTTTATCTGACTGTTCATTGCAGAGGAACTGTTTTTTTCATCTGATATTTATACTGGCTTTTTTAAGTAATCCCTTCCTTACCACTGCAGAGTGGCTACATGCAGCATTTTTAACATTGTCAAATAGTCTATTTGTAAGATAAAATAATTATAAAGCATAAAATTATGCTTAAGCATAACATGCTTATTTTACCAATAATTATAGATTTATTTTAATTAGGAAAGTATTTTTTATATATCCACTATGAAAATATTTTTCAAAACAGTTTTTTGATAAACAAAAACTCATTCTATGAACTACTTAGATGGCCAAACCCAACACAGCTTCCTAAAAGTGTTTCCCAATATATGGCTGCCTGGATACCATAAAAAGGGTAAGAAATATAAATTAAAGATAAGAAACCTTAAATTTTTTTTTTCTAAACCTGTAATTTATTTTGTGGAGTTAAATATTTCTTTGTTGTCACTATACCAAAATGACGTGCTTCTTCATTGTTGGTATGAGTGTCTTCTAGCCACTCCAATCAGTTAAATAAAAATTTCATGGAAAAATACAGGTTTTGCAACATTAGACATTTACCAGCCTTGTGTCAATGTTTTGGATCCACTTCAGTTTCTGATATGGTGATACATATTTGAATTTCAGTGCTGAAGCTGTTTAAACAACCTTTATGGACAACAGAGATGTAATCCAGTCAGCAGATTCTGAAGACCCCTTTATTTTCCTTTTTTTCTTTTTTCCTTTTTTTTTTTTTTTTGGATCAGCATCAATTTAATGCAATATAACAACTCTCTTTACTTTAAAAGTCATCTTGATTTTCCCAGGCAAAGACAGTATAAAAGGCAATGTAGACATCAGTTATCTTCTAGCACTAATCTGTCATTCTCACAGCAAGCCATGCATCATCTTCATTTATTTATTTACAGGACTACACACAAATGAATCTAGTCAAAGAAAAGACACTATTTTCACATAGGGGAAAAAATGAAGAAAGCTGATTTTTTTTTTGCTTAGAAAATTCTGTTCTAAGAAGAAAATGTGCTCTAAGATGTCATGCATTATGCCCATCTTTTCAACATCCTACTACATTTTTTTGTCTTATGGAAATCAATAAGAAAGAGCAATTTTTCTATATATAGAGGTCACTATGGACTTAAACCAGAGAGTTTTGAGAAAAATTACAGAGAAAGGGGAAAACTGTGGCTTTTGAGAAGCAACAATTGATGCAAGCTTATTTTTCTACAATTATGCTCTTTTGCAGCATTTATTCTTCTTACAATCATTTGCAAAATAGAAGTATTTTGCTGCAAAATTGATTGAACTTGTCTGAAAAAAACCAAATCTTGTGGGTTCAAATGCTATAGAACTTTCAGGGATCAGAGTGAATGTTAGCAAAAATTGTGGTAGTTACTTTGTATACTTTGTATACTTTTTGTATAAAACATTTATATTACATGTTAGAATTGTTACTTTTCCTTGGACAAATGGCTGGAGCATGTATTCTACAAGAACGTGCTGGTGATGCTTTATACAGTTTGGTGCTGACAATTTTGGCCATTTTTATACTTGTGCTGGAAGGATCTAGCTACCAGAATTCCAGGTCAAGTTTCTCAGGTCAACAGCGCTATTCTGTAAAATCATTTATAACACAGACCATCTCTGTATATGCTGGCCAGAGATACATCCTGCTAGCAAGAACACTTTTTAAAATACTTCCTTTTAAAATGTTTCCCGGACAAGGAATCAAAATAGGGCAATATTCTTCAGCACTGGATCATTATGCTCTGAGAGGAGAGGTTAATGGGTTGAACTCTACCTGAAGGACAGTTACAAGCATTTTGAGATCTGTCCTTTTTAATGTCACTCTCAAAGGCATGGAAGAAATGAAAGACTATATCTTAATCCATCTTGCAGATGGCAACAAACTGAGGGTATCAGTCAGTATGCTGAAGGGCAGGGACATCTCAAAGGAACCTAGGCGTGCTGAAATATTGGGCCAACAGGAACCAGGCTCTTCACAGTGGTCTGTCGTGGAAGAATGTGGGCAACAGTCACACACTGCAAACAGCATATATGGAGAAACTGGATATAGGCACAACAGCTGGAGAGTTGAACAGGTGGAACAGGTTGCCAGGAGAATTTGTGCTCTCTCAGAGATTTTCAAGAGCCAACTGAAAAAAATACAGCATTCACTGATCTGACCTCTGAGTTTTTCCTGGTTTGGGCAAGAGTTGGACTGGGGACATTCTCACCCAAATTACCCTGTGATTATGATTGCAGCTCTTGTCATTGCCATCTGTTTGTTCATACTCTGCATTTCCATATGAACAGCATTTGTGGGAAAACTTCTCCCAAAGGCATTTTGTAGTATTGTTCTTCTGCCTTGAATAAGGAAGATGCCTGAAGAAAAAAGCAAAACAAAAATACAGTTATGCAGAAAGTATTTTGTTCTAATAAAACTATTTCAGACTGAAACAACTGCTTCAATTATTAAAGTGGAAAATTAGGCCAATTATTACCTGACATTGAATGTTCTTGTGTTAGTTTTTTAGGGCCTTTGACATTAGTTGAATGTCAATGTGTAGTAGCAGTTTTAGACACTTGAGTTTTCATTTTGGCAAACTTTATTTTTCAACTTTTGAAGAAAATATCATATTTATTTGATCAGCTGTCTCTCAGTATATCCAAGCCATTTCATATCCCAACAGCATATCAAATTATTTTTCTTTTGGACTGGTACATTTATCTTTGCTCTTTCAATACATTACTCTGTTCAAATTCCTCTGCTAATTTTCATGTTTTGCCAAACTGATTGGACTAATTTACTGCATCCTTTCTTTTTTAGCTAAAACAAAAATGGAGGATAAAAAAACCCCCAAAACAGACCCACAGAGACAAAAAGTTGCATCTCATGTTTTCATTGCATGGAGTGTATTAACTTACATTTTTCCAAGTTAGATTTTTTTTTCCCACTCATATTTCAATTATCTTAGTTACTATCTTTAGAAAAAAAAATCTCACTAGTATTTTGGCAACTACTAACAGCAGTTGGCACATCTGCTTTTCTTTCGTGGTAAAACTGTTCAATTTATATGTATCATATCCTTTTGTCCAAAGCCTTTGGCCTTGAAGATGCACTCTAAGTGCAGAAGTGCTGAGTTTCATCTGGAAAGGCAGCTCCAGGGAGGAAAAAACAAAGGAAGAAAACAGGGACAGACTCTATAGCTAGTCAGTAAGGGTATTAACCTGAGAAGTAAAAGAGGACTATTACAGTTCTCATTTTTCTGTATTTGAAGTGAATGAATTTGCCCCACCACTGTCAATTTATTATCAAATTCTTACTTGAGGTTGGAAAAAGTGACCCTATAACAGTAAAACAATGCAGTGTCACATCAATATGACGTTAACACTGAAATATCTTTTACAAAAATGAGGAAGAAGCATGTTTGATTGACAAACTACTCAATGACTATTCAAGTTGCTACTACCAGAGAACGAACAAGTAGGAAAACACCAGCATTGGATCCATCAACTACTAATGTGAGGTCTTGAGGGATGTAAAAGGATGGAAAGCCAATCAGAATAGGTTAAGGCAGCCAAATAGCCTAGTTTCAAATAAATGTAGGCTCATGATAGTCCAGTTACTGTCAGACAGTGGCTGCCATGGAGAATTCCATATGAATCCCAGAAAATGGCATTTGTACTGCCTGGAACTATAAACGTGAAGCTACTCATTTTGAAACAAGACTTTGCTACACTTGAAAATCAGCTACATTTCTATTCACACTCTCTCAGTAGCTATAAGACAAAGTCTTATTCCACAGATATCAATTAAAGTGGCCAGTACTGTACCATTGCTTAAGGGTATTTGTGCAATTTGTGCAACTGAGCTAGAGGAGATGTAAGCTACTCAAGGGTGGGAATAACTGAGCTATGTTTGCCAGCATGTGCCATGTTTGTTGTATTTTCACTACTTAGAGGATTTGAGACCTCATCTTAGTCTTTTTTCCTTAATTATTACTTCTGGATGTCCTTCAATTAGATTTGTAATGTTTGCCTATCACAGAAACATGCTGCTATAAAACCTGGGTAAATACCTTCACCTTTTATGCATTTGCTATGTCCATCAATACAAATTTAGCTATTAAAATTTCCTGTCAAATACGAGTGAATAGTTCTACTAGGAAATTCCATTCCATTTCATATTTGGTCCTGGCATTCTTGCTGGCTTTGTAACCTATATTTAGTCCTAGTTTCTCTAACATCTGAAGAAATGCAGACAATACTCTACAGCAAACAAAAGTTCACAGCAGGTGGAATAAATAGATACACATCTCAAAACCTCTGAAGTGAGTGATATTGATCTCTCCCTTAGTGTACCAGTCAACACTCCTCTGTACTTTCCAGTTGCCCTAGCTTACAGGAAAGAGGAAACAATGAGTGTTTTGCAAGTAGAGGAAGAAGCATTATTGCCTCATCCACCTGAGCCCACTTTGCACGTTTATCTAAGCTGGAAGGTGTCCCAGTTGGGCTATTCTCTCCTGGTTAGCTGATTCAAGTTCGTGGGTTTTTTTGGGTTTTTTTGTTGTTGTTGGGGTTTTTTGGGGGGGGGGTTTGTTTTGGTTTGGTTTGGTTTTTTTTTTTTTCTTTGTTGTTTTTTTTTTTTTTTTCAGACAAATGGACAACATCAAGAGGAAAGACATCCCAGTAATATGAAAATCTGAAACAAGCTAAGGTTTTTTCTGCATCTTGTTTTTTGTCAGACTCTGTTTTAACTATTTAAGCAACTTTACACGACCATAAACCACAACAATCTCAGGTCTAGAGTATACATTTAGAGCTGCAGTTTTCTGGAGTCAGCTGGAGAATAGAGGTTTACCTTTCTTCTATCTCTATCATCTGACAGCATCAGTCCTCCTTTACTAGTGCAAATCTGCACCTTTGTTGAACTTAACGGCTCAGCCCAGCACATTGTTAACCTACAAGAGAGAATAAGATTCTGGATATCTACAGCAGTAAAACTTACAGGGCAATGGAGACCCTAATTAACACTTCAGACTCCTTCTGCCTTCTAGAATGCAAATTGGGTGAACCACTGGCATTTGGTATGCCAGGTAAGGCCGGAGTAAAAAAGAGCAGACAACAGCAGAAATCCCTGGTCAGCCTGGTAACCAGCAGCTTGGCCACATGCTAGTTCATACTATTTAAGGGGATTCAGATGTTACAGATCTGGTTTTCATTAGCAATATAGAGATAAATGCTGGGCAGTAATAAGTGTATGTTTTCTTAATTTCTAATGGTAACCCGCCAGTAAATGCCATACAAAGATGATGATGACATCCGATCCAAGATAAGGCACAGATGCACTTTTATAGAACAGTGGTACATGTGTAGCACTACAGATATAGAACACATGCATTTGATTTCGTAAATGCTGTACTGCCAGAGGCAATCACTATTTATTTTAACCTTAGAGAGTCAGAGAAGTTCTGTCTATGTTGAAGGATTCTGGCAAAACTGTAATTAATGTACTAGATGCTACATGCAAGTATGCAACCACTGTTGTGTGGGCATCTATACTACCACTGAGACTCCTTTTGCACTCAGCAAAGCTAACCACTACATTCTCCACCCTCCATAAATCTACCTCTCTTCAGTGCAAGTCTAGGCAGCAAAACTGGGCATAAAACTGGAGTCATTCAGAAGTTTGTCCTCTTGCTCTCCCACGTGATACTCTGCTTTAAGGTCATGAGTTAATCTACTTGAAATTGTTCAAATGTCATCCCAAAAGAAAACGGGAATTTAAACAGGACTATATTGAGCGATTCTGCTTCTTCTCAACAATAAACAAGAGGCATCAAAGGACCCCTTCTGATCAACATCAAAAGCCCAAGATTTTACCATGAGAACTCAAAAGAGTTTCCATTTGTGGTCAGTGGGAAAAACTTTTTGAAAAGCATTTAAGAAGTTTTCTCTACTTTTAAAAACCCAAACATTTTACACTATAGCACATGTTTTAATTCAGTGCTGCAGTAATCTTTATTCATCTTAAAAAATGGAAAAATAATAACCACAGCAAAGAAAAAGCAAGAGAAAACACTTCAAAGTCCTGAAACTGTGGCCTGTGCTCTCTGCTTTTTTCTGGTTTCAGTTGTAGATAAAGCAGAGAATTATTTCTTGGCTAACAGTAATCGAGAAGAAAACATAAATAAGTATCAGATATAGAGCAAGTTAAGAATGTTTTCTATGGTAACTTGCCTGCCAGGAAGGAGCAACTCAGTGAAAAAGAAAAAGGGAGTGGGGGAGGGGAATGGTCTTTAAAGACAAAGCACCAAAGGACTGTGACGTAGAACCCAACCCTGCAAGTTTCAGTGAGTGTGGTCCATGCCTCAGAGAGTAACCACCTGATAACTGGTGCTCACAGGGCTATTTTCAGCTGAAAAAAAAATTTTTTGTGGTAGGAACTAAGCAGGAGGATTTCAGCCTCGGAAGATTCATTGTTCATTCTAATTGGGCATTACATTGGAGTAAAAGAGAAGGAAAAGTACGTGGAGAGGGCTTGAGGGGGTTTCTGCTATATCCAGGCAGCTATTAGTGGGAAAATGTGTTATTCATGGCAGTCCTGTCCAGGTGCTTTGACTCCCTAAGAACCCCTAATTTACCAGACCACCACTGATCACTCACGGTACAGTCCACAGGGCACCAGAGCCACAAAAGAGGTGGGTGAAAAGCAGGGACACAAATCCTGCTGCAGAGAGCTTCTGGAAATACCACCTCAGCTCTCACTCTGGCCCTCAAGCAGTCTGTCTTTCCACCCTAAAGAGTTAATAAGCAGATAGCCTGGAAGCACTGTACATTACTAAAATCCTTTTGCACAAGGTGGGAAGAATGGATAGGGCCAGTAATGGGTACCACAGCAGGGATCCTGTGATGGGCCCCTCAGGCTCCTGGCAGGGGATGGAGGGGGGTGGGGGAAGGTGGCTGGAGCCCACACCTCCACTCTTCCCCAGGGACAGTACAGTGCAAAAGGCCTTTCTCTAATAAACAGGCTTAGAGGCCCTTGGCAACACTCCCTAGTGTAAACCATTGGGTCTGGTAGGGGAGAGAAATGGGATTACAGGCAAAATAAACAAAGGGAAGTTATAGCTATATAAGAGAAACAATAAGAGACTAAAATTATTGATTCTGAAGATGGAAGCGGGGAAAACAGGAGGCTTGGTCAGGCTGCCAGGAAAGCCAGTGTTCTCTCATGGACCTTCAGAAGTCTCCTGTACCCAAATAAGCAATGGGTACTGCCCCACAACTGCCTGCAACGTGTCTGGAAGGTCTCGTCCCAGCCAGCAAGCTTACTGATAACATAGGGCAAGCCAGCATGGAGGAAAGCAATGGGGGAAAAATAAACCTACGTCTTTATCTTTTGTAGGTTGTGGCCAGGTCTGGCAGCAGTTCATCATGGGTAGTGCCTTCTAGAAAGAAATGGAATTTCCCAGGGTTTCCCAGCTACATTTCTAAGGAGCATGCTGTGAGCTTTTGAGGCAGCTCATCTGGAATTAGAAATGACTGTTCCTTCATGACTTCATCAGAGTTCTGGATGTGAAAGTGAACCTATGGGGTTCTACCTCTGTAATCCTTTGGCAGCTGTAAGATGAGGTTGTTGCCTGCTCTCACAGTCAGAGCCATGTTTGTTAGCATTGAACCAGAAGCTGTTCTCCACTGGTGAGCTTTGAACTCTGAAAATACTTCACTGTGAACAGTGTTTCCTTTCAGACCCACAAATATTTCTAGAAAAGGCACCTGATCTGGGGGGGGGGAGGGTAGCAGCCAGTTTCTCTGTGACATGAACTTTGAAGAGTTCATAAACTTTATTTATATTAATAAAGTATTGCAGCTACTGTGCCAAGCTGTTCTTAAATACTGTAATGCTGCACTTGACAACAAGGTAGCTTGTACCTATGCAGTCCTGTGTATTTGTTTGTGCAGATAAAGCCAGAGGTGCTCTTGTTTGCTAGCACCTCTCTGCTACTGCAGCCTTAGGTCTTGAGCAACAATTGCTGTGCTAAAACCATCCTGTGATGCTAAAATCCCAGTTTTTCAACATGAAACATTTTAAGTGTTTTCTTTAAATGATGGTTGCATGACGGGAAAAAACAGAAGGTAGGTAAACTGAGGTATAAAAGTGCAAACCCACAATCCATTGTCATGCAGGGTCACAAAGCTAGAAATAGAATAAATACTTCTGGAGTCCTGGCTAGAGAAGCAATCTCCTTTGCAAGCAGGTACCTCATGGTTACCCTCCAGCTATTGCTTGGTTTTAACTCCTCCTTCAGATAGGTCATGAGAAGGAGTGACTTGGATTTGCCAAGACCTGAAATGGGAGACTGGTGCAAATGGCAGATAGCCAGCAGTGAGGAGACATCTGGTATAAGACAAGGTGCTAAGGTGTGTTGTACATAGTTATGAAACTATTCTACCTTTGTTTTCTGTGTAACATTATATTTTTAAGAACTGTGCCTGACTGAGGAGACAGTAGTTGTTTTGTTCTTTGAATTGCTGTAGCCTCGGGGTGTCCAAGTCATTTAAGCACAGAGGGTTGAATTCCATGTTAAATTATGGTTCGTGGGTCACAGTATAAATACACAAATTGCATACTTTCCAGCACAACAGTGTCCCAGTGATGTCAGTGGAAGTTCACAGAGAGATCGGCATCACTCAGCTGAACAATTTACTCCCTTTTAAGATCACAATTCTCAAGCTCCATATTACCCTCATTCCACCAACTCTTCATTTCAGTTCTTCGAGACATGCATTTCTGCCTCTTCCCTGCTGCTTGTTGAAAGCAACCAGCAGTGATGCAGAAATGTGTTTGGGGATATTCAGCAGCCTGGGAGCACTTCAGGATGCCAGTGATCATGGATACGTACATATGTATGTATCAGCTACATGCAGTCACACTTGGGAGCTTTCCTTTCTAACCAACAAGAAAAGAAAGGAGAAAAAGGAAGCAGGATTTTATTTCCAGCGTCCCCAGATACGACCTACAGGCTGTGTTTTCATCTTCTTAGTGCAGACTGAACAGAAACAAACCCACAGTTCTGTGTAACTGGATGGTTTTTCTCTGCTAGCTTCAGATGTATTTGAACTATGGACACATATATGGAAATAAAATACTGCCAACTTTCCCAAGCCTCTCTCACGTGGACCCTCTGGTGTCTGATAGTGGATGGACCATACTCAGACTCAGCCTTTATCTGTCTGGTTGCATATTTCTATAAAATTTTAACATAATTTTTTTCTTTGTTTGTAGTCATTCAATACATGTAATGAAATAAAGTTGGTTTGTTTGGAAAGGATGTAAGAATGTGAGCAGGAAGGAAGGAAACAAAAAGAAGGACGTAAAACTCTTTGACACGACTAGTTACTGTTCGTGCTTCTCTTAAGATGTTCTAAATGCTGACATTAAGGTTGGGCTGCTGCTCCCCACCACAGAGCATGAGTTGCCTTGCACATAAAAGAATGGCTGACTTTCCACATGGGGATGGGTGTTTGCATAAATCTCTGTATAATCACGTCCTTAAATCTCAGTTTCAGCCCTCTTGCCTTGCTCATCCCGTCCCCTCCTCCCTTTCCTCAGTATGGGATGCGGATGTTGTGAGAAGATTGGAGATCGGAACATTGATTTTCTCTTCTCCCTCACAAAGGAACAGGAGATTGCTTTTAAAGGTATTAAATGGACACAGGTGGGACTGTAAACTTAAGTGCCTCCACATGGAACATCTGCTGCATGTTCACCAGTTCCTGTTATCTTTATAGCAGAACTTGATCTTTTAACCCCTTCACAACTGCCTCCCTCAGTACTTGTGCAAAGATGTGCAATGGCTTTTCTTTGATGTATGGAGAAGTCACAATGGATCTCTGTGATGTGACTGGTGTATGGTGCACTGCTTTGAGCTTCAGTGTGCTTAACAATTTGCACAGGTGGGTGGGGGAGGAAGACAAGTGTTGTCCAGGTGTTCTCAGTCTTGTTACAGATAAGAGGATTCCAGACATACCACAATACATCGAATATCCCCATTCTCCCGCCTTCTGCCCTCCCTCCTGCACTCCCCCAGCCCCAGGAAATGTCTTTCTTGGGGAAAGAAAATATTTGTGGGGATACTCCAAGCCAGTTAATATAATCTGAGACATTTGGGGTGTAAAAGAAATTCTTTCTAAATGTTTGCCATGGACCTAAGGAAAAAAATTTTCCCTTTAATCTCCAGAATCCATCTCTTCTCCCTAGTGCATCCTCAAAGCCTTCTTACTCACAAATTCATGTACAAAATAGAAACCTGGACCATGTTAGTGTATCTTTAACCTCTTCACTGCTGTCTCTCACCAGCCCACAGCATTTGTGCAACAGAGCTGTGTGATGTTTTCCTTTGAAGTCCTAATGAAGTCGGAGTGGGTCCTTGAGCTGGGCCTGCAAGCTGGTTGCCAGGTGAAGCATTCATACTTTTTTCATGTGCTCAACCTGAAGAAAAAATGAATGCTGCACAAAACACATAGTTCCAAACTAATTTTAATGTAAAATGAGATTGAAAGCTGTAGACTCAGAATAAGATCTAATATCAGTTGCTGGGTGCACCTAAATGTTACAACTCTCAATGCCATATCCAAGAGTTCATTTGCAGCTGGAATGGGGAAGAGAGATAACATGGTATAGAACAGGGAAGAGCTGTATCAGTGGAAACTATAGTTTCTTTTAAAGCTTGGTAGTTGTACCATGTGGGAGGTGTCCCAACAATCCAGCTTTGCTCAGACAAGGTCCAGCATTATTCCATGGGAGCAATAATGAGACACAATTCTCAACTATCTGCTTGAATGCTAAGTACATGGAAAATATTACTATTTTGTTTAGCAGGATGCACCCAGTTATGCATTGTTCATACTGAAGCAACTGGACTAGAAAGTGAGCAATCAGGAACAAACAAGTATTCCCAAACAAAATGAAAAATATTGAAATTGTCTTTGAAAACCCATGTCAGTGCCCCCTTATTCTGCTCTTCCTTTGCCAGGACTTAGGCATCTGTGTTACTGTACTCAAATCAGAAGATTTGATTTGTGGTAAGCACACCTTTTTCTTCTAGTTTTTAGGAATAGATATGCTTTCTAAAATAGGGATTGGGAAAGCAATTAGTGGTGTCAGGTCCCTAAAAATGTGTCCTTCTGTGTTCCTTCACCATTCAACTTAAATAAGAGTAGATAAAACTCTTCTATAAAGTAGTAGTGGTTTTGGCATTTAGCCATGCAAATTCTAACTGATCTGCCAGTTACCCTCACAATCTGATGGTGACCTTTTCCAGTAGGGTGGTTCCTACAAAAGCTATGGAATAAAAATGCTTGCATTTTCAAAATATTATTGCTGCTTCTACAAGAGCTACTGGGAGAGGACCAGGGTCTGATATCAAAATAGTCTACTCCATCCTATCTTCTCCCCCTGAACTGCTATTAGATCTCTTTAGCCACACCCTAAGCATCTTGAGATACTTTGCATTGGTGGTCAGGATATGCACAAGCCTCCTGTAGCGTTTTCCTGCATGCTGTCTTTGCCTTGGATTCATTCCACTACTGTTCCAAGCTTCTTCATCTTGTGTCATTTCCCTTCTTTCCTTTGTCTTTCAGCTTAGTAAACACCATCTCACAAAACCCCACTCCAGTAATTTAAGAAATTGCCGCTTCATCTCAAACTAAAATGTACAAGCAAACAACCAGGAAGTCTCATGCAAATCCCGTTGCTCAGTATGTATTCCATCAGCTCTCTCCAGCCCATTGTCCAGTTTGTTTACTTAGATCACAGCTCTCTTTCAGATAATAAATCTCTTGCAATGCCCATAGTTACTGGCAAGGACATATCACGGCCCTCTTCAGGTCTCCACAACACTCACACCTGATGCTCCTTAGAGCAGTATTCATCTGGAGCAGGTGACTGGGCTGAGGTCCCCTGGGATCAAGGACTTAGCAAGAGCCTGCTCCTGGGGTGGGGACTTGGAATGGCTCCTAGGCTCTGCAGTGTAGATGTCTCCTCTGTTACTCTCTGTGCCCAGAACAATGACATTTTTCTTAATTGTTCTCAGTTGGCCCCTTGGCAGTCTTGTAATTTAAAGAAATAATTCTGCAAGAACATATGCCTGGCTTTAATTCGCAGGATAAGCACTGCTTATGAACACTTAATATTTTTTAAAACTATGTCTGTGCTTTTGGTTTGATACTAAAAAAAAAATATTATTATTTAAACAACAGTTATGCCTGAAAAAACCTGCAGTTTCTGAGGTAACAAATGGGACAATGTTTCCACAATTGTACTTAAAACCAAGAAAATTATTATGGCTGGCATGAGAGACAGTGTTCCCAGAGAGAGTTAATTCAGTATAATTTCGAAGGTTATCTTGTAATGAAACAAGTCTTAGTGGGACATAAAAAGTACCTCCCTTATTGTAAGCCCTGTGAGAAGTGATGAAGACTCCTGTTCTTTGTAGTAAATGCCTTAGGTCAAAAAGGGCTTAATATGTACAGGAGGCATAATTTCAGTTATCCTCCTGTCCTGAATCCTGGCCCTTTTAGCTGTAACAGAAATTCTAAGCCAACCCATACTTTTTGGATTACTTTAAACTCCATCACAGTGCTTTTCTTAAAGCACTTTATTTTGAATAGGATCCATGAAAGGATTCTGATATGGGCTGAAACTAAATCACTTTCAAGGAAATGCAGCTGGAAGCACACTAATCTGAAAGCTTCCCAGGGAAAGCAGCACAGGCCTCCATTCTGCTGCATCTCCGCCCCCAGCTAAAGTGCACCATGGCTCTCTGAGAGCCCTTAACCCTTGCGCTGCAGCATTGCCTCACCAGCAATATTCAGGGGATAAAAATAAAACAGAAATAGTGTTTTCTTTCAACACCACCTCTGTGTTGCATTCAATTTTCATCTAGTTGTCTGGGTACAGGATAGAGGGGTTTCTTTCAGCTTTCACAGACCTTATGTGTTGAATTGCAATAGTGGTTCTAACCCTGGCATACAAGTTAAGGCTGTTTCTGTTGTGGACTCTTCCTTTGAATCCCAGTAGGGATGACACTGTTCATGTTACATTTTATAAGGCCTCTCATTCCCGCCTGCCCCACCTTGTGCGAGTGTGCAGCTGAGGCTGACGTGCATCGGGACAAGTCGTGACGGAATTTTTAAAACGTATTTCAGCTGTTTATTAAAGGATTAGAAAAGCTGTAACTAACAAAAGGTATGTTTTAGTTGGAAACAAAGCCAGGCAATTGTGTGGAGATTGGAAAGGGGGAAACACCAATATGTATACATACATACATACATATACATATATATATATATATATATATATATATATATATATATATATTTGGCAATACATATAGAGCAGTTCATCCCTCCCACACCCTTTACATAGGAATTCTGTGTAGGTGAATCTGGGCCTAGCCAGCCTGTGGAGTGGCAGGGATTTGTTTTGCTTTTCCTACATATGACTTTCTTTTTCATTTTCTCTTATTACCACCTTCAAACCAGTTACAGCCTACACAGCTATCAAGCCTACTGCTCTCCATGGACTCTTTCAGGATTCAAGTTAGCCACATGTTTATCCAAAAGGTAGATTCAGAGTTTCCTTTTGATCATGTGAATGTAAGGCTTTAAGATTGCAGGAGGGTTTATTTTCCACAGCTAAAGAAACTCGTCCCCCCACCTCCATTCCAGGCAGCCGAATTTTTTGTTATGGAGAAATGATCACTTGTAATGGGACAGATAAGCTTCTACTTCTTCAGTTCCTAGCCTGGTATATTAGAATTATCCAGGGTTCCTGAAGACTTACTGAATCCCCTATTGAGCAGTTACTGCTGAGAGCGGCAACCTTGGGCAAGGGGGTGGGAGAAGTGGATCAGGGGATGGCCTGTGATTCAGCTGCCCCAGGAAACAACAAGAGGGAGCCTTCCAACCCCACTGTAGTTCTGGCAGCTGAGACAGTTCTGCATACCTTTCAGCTGCTTTTGCTCGTGGAAATCACAGATTACATTTATGAGCTCACTAAAGTCAATCTCTGCTATCATTCAAGACTATTTTAAAAGGCACTAAAGTCTGTTTTGCCCTAGAAACAGCAAAAGTAGCGAAAACAGTAGCTGACCAGGTGATTTCTTGCTGATCAGGTGATGCACTTACATTTACTTTGAGAAGTGTTTTTATACTGTTTGACTTTTAGCCAGCAAAGATAAGCCCACATTCAGGAGTGAACATCAAGGTGCTAATGGATTTTTCCAGTGTTATAATTAATAGATTCAACAAAATGGGCAGGAATTGGGAAAAAGTTTACTTCAAACACTAAAGCAGTTGCATGACCTGTTTTGAATCTGCTTTTATGCTCACATATTTTAACTCATATATCTATGCAAAATTCTATCCAAATGTATAAATATAGAAAAAGATTCACTGATATAAGATATATGTGCATGAATAATGCCATATTATATTCTCAAATACCAGAATGTCTGATTTTCTGTATTACTTCATATATTATAATCCTTTTTAAGTTTTCATTTTATTCTGAAATGAGGCTATCAGTCTCTGTTACCTTTTGTAAATGTGTTTCACAAGTTTACATAGAAGCATGTGGACTTAAAAAATCCAAAAGTTTGCTTAATTAGTGTACTATGAATTATGTACCAAATAAGAAAACAAAAGGGCAAAAAATAAATTTTGTTACTGATACTTACTGTTTAGTCAGAGGAAGAAAATGAATTTATTTGATGTATGAAAGGTTTTCCTGCATGCTTACATTGAGGTCACATTCTCCCATCACAACAAAAATAGGAGTCCACCCTAGAACCAACACTACAGGTACACTGCCACCAGGAGAATAATTCTCCCATCCTTCCCCAGTCAGCATTGTGCTTCCATTGATTCTTGTGCAGACATGGGGTCATGTCCCTTGAGAAGAAGCTGCTGGGGAGGGCTTGGGAACTTGTGGAGAGGTAGGAGTGTGGCTCAGTCCTGCTGGCAGCACCACGGGGCTTGGCTGGTGTTAACCTGGTGGCCAAAGCACACGGCAGCTCCCAGCATAGCCGTGGGCGTGGTGCAACTCCTTCTCCTTCAGATCCCCTCCTTTTCCTTCAGCTGCCCTGTGTTTTAACTGCTCGTGTTCTTATATAATTTTTGGAAGGAAAGTCTGTTACAGTTTGCCAAAGTTGCTGTTTTTTCGCTCTGGGTTGTTTAGATGCCTCGAAGATGAGAAGGAGCATCCAGTTCCTTCCCGTTGGGAAGCCGTCCTTTGAAAGGCCTTTGCTGCCCTTGCCTCAGCGCAGATGCTCCCTCCAGAGCGAGCGCTGTGGCTTTAAGGCCCTCGTCCCCGCTCCACAGCACACCCACATATTTGTCCTCTCTTTGCATAGCCAGTGCCAAGCGGTGACATCTACTATAGTCTCTGGGACACGCTGGTCTCTGCGGTGGAGAAAAACGGGGGCGAGGGGGAGGGGGCGGCCGAGGGAGAGCACAAACCCCGCTGTGTTCCAGGAGGATGAGTCACTTCCTCGCACCAGCTCTGTGATGCTTTATTTATTGCCGCTCCACTGATACGAAGGCCGGCTCCCTTGTCCCTCTTCGGCATCCCGGACTCGGCCACCCCATTAATCAGGCGGGGCCATTGGGGAGTGCACGGGGAGCAGGAGTCCTGCCCGCTGGTGGCCTTTAGCTGTCTCCAGTTCAATGAAATTACCTTGTGTGAAGATTTGTTTTATGAGAGATTGGTTTATTTGTAACTAAACTACTTCCTCCATTATTTGATAAGCTCAAATATTTGCTACTGATAGTCAGAGAGTGTCACATTTATTATCCCGTTTCAGGCATTGCTTAACTCCTTTGTGTTAGGCTTTTTTAACCCCTTTGAGGACAGCAGAAAGCAGACAGGAAAAGTCTTATTCCTCTTACTCATGCTTCAAAAGAAATTGGGGTTTATTCTGTAAGGAATGCAGCTTGACTAAGTTAAAATGCTTTGCAGTAGTTCTTTGTACGTTTAACACAACACTTAGCAGGGCTGACTCATGCGCTTTGTTTGAAATCCAAAGTTATAGAAAAAGTGAGCAATGTCTTTTTCTTCCCTCATCTATTGTAACACTTCAAAGTCTAGACAAATGTGGACACGATGCACTATGGTCTCAAGGATGGGGCATGAATATCAATACTAAGTCCTGTTTGCTATCTTGCTCCAGTGGCTTTGACACATCTGACCCATTTGTACCTCGACTTGTGTTTTATTAACCCTGGTTGAAAAACAGGTTTGCTTAGCTTTTTAAGACATTTGATGTCTTTGGAAAATTAAAAACCCTGTAGCCCTAAAAAATAATACTTTTACAATAACTTACTGCCATACACTCTCAAGTTTTTCTTTTAGAATAATTTTTTTTCTTTTAGAATATATTTATATTCCTTTTAGGATATGTTTAGAATATTTTTTCTTTTAGAAGACTTTCATAATTTTTTTAAATTTTTGTTTATAGGAGGTCAAGGGGTTATAATCTATTTGCTTCTGAGGATTCTAGCAGTAGATCACAAACCCAGTACAAATAGATGTTTGTATATGTTAGGATGAAAAAAGTTACTTAATCATAAGAGTGATCTTTAAGAAACCCATCTGACTTCCCAGTACTTCTTACAAAATTTTTGTGGGTACTTGATGTTCCAGTAGTATACATGCTTTAATCAGCACTATCTTGCCTAATCTGAGCATTTCTGCCAAGACCACAGACTTCTATATCACTATCCCCCATACACATATGCTGAAACGGAGATGGGGCAGGGAGACAACCACTCTTTGTCTAATAAAGAGAAATAGGAGCTTGGGATTTGGGGCTGTGAAATGGAGAGGCTCTTGTATCCCATTTGGTACCTTCATAACATGCCAGGTACAAGACCTTGAGATGCTTGAGACCAGAGGAAAAATCTTTAAGAGAAAGCCCATGCTTGCCACACTCCATAGGGAGTGTGGTTATATATCTGTAATGAAAATTAGAGAATAGTCATTATTCTTTAATGGGAATGCTGTCATTCCAGGACTGCTGACAGATTTTGCATAGAGAATTTTCAAGGCATTTCTGTTGGAGCCAGCAGGCTCTGGGGAGAAGTTTTGGGCTAGGAAAACAGTACTATGCCCAGAGTCAGCAGTGTGTTTGAACACAGGAGCAAATTTCTCTATTTGTGCTTATCAAGGGCTCCAGTGAGCAAGTCCTGCTGCTTATATTCCAGTACACTAAAACCCGTCTGAAACTAATGGGACCGCTTTTATTTGAAAAAAAAAAAAAAAAAAAAAAAAAAAAAAAAAAAAAAAAAAAAAGATGAAAAGGCTGATCTACTGAGAACAGGATGAGACTCGTAGAAAATCTCCCTCCTGTGGAGGAACTAGGAGTTTTGAGAAAAATATATTTAAATCAGATTAGATAAAAATATACATCTTTTTTCTCAATATATTTTCTCAATCATTCTGAAGTGCATACATGAGTGAATTTATAAAAAATTGAAAACATGAATCTTCAAGTGGAGCTTTTAACCTTGCTGAAACCTTATAGTCCCTCCAAGGTCAGAAAAATTAGTTCTGTTTCTCTCTGAGTTAAAAATTATGGAGGGGAAATACATGTTCATTGTGCTAACTAAGAAGGAAGTAACGGTTCATTCCATCTCTGAGAGATGAGCAGAGATGTATGCAATCACTTGTGCACTTTCAGTCAGATACAGCAGGCTCACTGCATGTGGCTCGGTGTCTGTTGGTAAGCCTATCTGAAATGGTAAGGATACATAATGCTGCCTTAGGACTGTAGCCTTCCAGAATCTCCTCAGGGAAGATCAGGCCTTTTGCAGGTGGCTGAGTTGATTTCTAACAAAGAGCCTGCTGGTGAGAGTCCAAATTGGTTGTTTCAGCTGTGGTCTACCCTGAAAGTCAGGGAGTGAGAGCTGACCCTAAGGAGGTTGAAGGTTCATTAAATGTGTTTGTCTTGGACTTTGACATGAAGATGTTGCTATTCCAGATGCAGCTGAACTCTTAAGGCTTTGGACTTCCTGTTACAGGAGGAGCAAAGCTTTAGCTGTGATTTCTGTACCACAACAGGCACTCACAGAGACAGCACTCTTCTTTGACATACCAGTTTAAAATAAATGCCTTGTAAAATCACAAAAAGGTGGAAGAATATGTTATTTAGCTAACTACAATTTTTAAAACAGATGTGCATTCTACATTTTACCATGAGCTCCCTAGAACACAGTTAAGCCCAGGTAATTGGTGAATTTATTTTTCATACAATTTTCAAGGCACAAACTTATAATTCTTGGTATGAAGGACTAGCATATCATCAGCAATTGCAAACCAAAATAATTTCCACAACTTACATGCAAGCTAAAGTATATATCCTTTTGTGTTTTGCTATTGCTCAGACAAATGCTCCTCTCTTAAAAAGCTTAGATTCCTGAGGCAGTACCTGCTGTCTGTACTGATTATTAATTCAGTCAAAACACCAGCTTGGTAGCTTGGTAGTTTCTTGAAAGAATTAGGTTCTCTCAAAGAAATTATTTTTTTTTATTATAACCAAAAACTCCTCTAAGTACTTCATTTATTCATAAGTGTGAATTATATTGTTACAAGTACTAAAATAATTCTCAGCATGCTTCTTCCAGATACCTATATCTATATTTGGAACTTATTGAATGGGAACTGACTTACACCTTCAAAATATGAAAATTTACTTTGTTGAGCAGAAAAAAAAATCATGTCCAGGCCTGTGTCCACATTACTAACTCATTCTCTTCCAAAAAATAGAGCGGGTAAGTCCTACTTAGATACAACCCTAAGTGTTTGCTGTTTGTGCTCATCCCTGCATAATTGTTTTTTTTTTTCTCTTCACCCATGAATACTATTGAAAATTTATTACTTTAATCCTCAGATAATTAGAAATCTCCTGGTTTTTTTTTCTTCTTGTTCAAAAGTACTTTTTACAAATTATAACTTGGGCCATCATTATCTGTTAGTTTTTAAAAAGTGTTTTTCCATTTATGGTGTTTATCTGCTTGTCTGTTTCTAAATAATGTCTGGGTCTTCACAGGCTTAGGCTTTGTTTTGGGAATCTGAATGTTCTTCCATCTGGATCTGATTCTCAGGGAGTTATTTATTTGACTGACCCTCTCTCTTCAGCAGACCTGCATCCTTGCAGGCATAAATACCTGTTTGCACTTGTTCTTCTTCACTGGTTGTGTTGGAACTATTGTTTCACAATAGAAAAATATGATAGGCAGTAGTACACAGCCTTTTCTGCAAATGGTAGAGACAAAAAGCCTACAGACAAGAAGACACAGCCTAACTTATTAACTACTCACATCAAGCAACTGTCCGGAAGACAACTGGTTGAACTGAAATATTTCATTACCCCAGATTCAGATGCCTTGAGCACCTGTTTTTACACAGCTTTGAATTGTGAACCATACCGATATTTTACGCTGCTGTTCCTACCACTCAGGTCTTTACCATGATTTTTATCTCTTTCACGGTAGACACTGCCTGACAACACTTGATTCCTAAGAGTTCTAATATGTGTTCTGCTTCCTTTCACCCTGATGGGATAATGGCTGGAGGGATGTTCATTGGCACTTAGCTCTGCCTAGATCTAAAATTCTTTCTGTTTTTAGTACTTGAGCCTTCTCACACCAGAACTGTGACCTATCATTCCTGTTTACAAAAAGAGTTTTGTCACTAGACCACATGGCAGGTTCATATTGTTAGCAACTGTTAGTCTAGCTACCATCTGAGTTTAACTAGGAAAAGAGGAGAGTTTAGAGTCCACACGGAGGCCACATGTTCTGTTGACTTTTATTTCAGCTAAAAATGTTTTAAATAGCGTTGGGAGAAATTTTTAGCAATTTGATACTCTAAGTGTCCTGCCAAGAAAGCAGGAGTCACAATCTACAAGTCCTACTTTGCAAAAAGTACATAGGCAGCCCAAGACAAATATCATAAACCAAATGGAAAGAAAAAGTATGATGAGCTCATGGTCTCTGCTTGGAATTATGGAAGAAAAGATGATAAAACAGGGGGAAAGAAGGTGTGATTTGACTTGGGATATTAAATAAGTAGCATCTAAATAAATGAACTCTAGATATAGCTTCATTAGCAAAACATATTTAAAGACTACTTGGATAAACTTGCCTAAGAGAAAGTAATAAAATGAAAATAATATGTTCCAAATTTTGTTCAGAGATGCAAGGCAGAATAATGTCAATAGAAATAATTTATTCAAGGACAGCATTTTATCAGTGATTCATCTAGGGTCTATTTAAATATTTTGTTTTGTTTGTTTTGGGGTTTTTCTCTTCTGTATGAACCATGGTAAAATGTGAAGCATTTTAGATTATATTTGGATTTATGACATATAGCACGACATACTGGAACATGCTTTACTGACCACCTTCCATACTGGAAATCCTTCTTGATCCCTTTAACACTGCCTTGGAAGACCTGTTTTCCTGAATTAATTTAGATTTTATTACATCTTTGTACAGCATCAGCACAGTAATAAAATTGATTTCATCTTCATTATTTTAAAATTATGTATGGAGACACTGTTTCTCATCCACTATTCTGGGGCTGCAAATTGCACATGAATTGATCTGCCAGAAATTTAAGGAAATAAAAAAGCACTGGTTCCTTTAGGGCTGGCTTCTTCCATTGCAATCAGTGGGAATTTTGCCATTGACTTAAGTGGGAGTAGGATCAGGCCCTTAATGCTGAGTATTTACTTTCTTTAGGCCAAAAGACACACAGACACAGAGAAGACACTGTTCAATGGTTGCAATTTTAGTCAGTAATTTTGTTGCTTGTTGGCAGTATGGCACCTCTCAAGGAGCAAAATATTACCGCATTAAGGAGTGTTTTTGGCAGTATGCACATTATAGCATGAGGCAAAACAGCTATGGTTATGTTTTCAAAGATGTAATGAAACTTTAGCTACTAGGTTGAGAAGTTAGTTGGAAATGCTAGACTGGAAGCCTGTATAAGTCTTGTTGGGAAGTGGCACTTTCTTAATTTCTTTTTTAAAATATTTTTTATTATTATTCTTTATGAATTAAGCCTGTCTAGGTGACAGACAGGAAAGTGCACCTTGAGATGTAAATTCATTTCCAGGGGTCTGCCCTGGACATCCTGTGTGACCTCGAGCCAAGCATTTAATCTCTCTGCATTGCTGTGCTCTGTTTGTAAATGTGGATAACAATTCTTCTTTTCTTATGTCCCCAGCCCTGCCTGCATAGCCTGTAAGCCCCTCAGGGGACAGCCTGTTGCTTACCCTGAGTGCCCTTCCTCCCATGTCAGGGCCTTGGCTTTGGCTATGAACCAAATGTTTAAAATACCAAAATAATACTTACTGTTCCTTACTTTTACATGCAGATATTGAGCTTTAACACAGGTTAATTTCAACTGTTTTTTTTTTTTTTTTCTTTGAGTGAGTCTGTTGATGTTTGTCTGACTGACTCACCTATCTACCAAGAGAGCTGGCATGACTTCAAGCCTACGTCATCAGTCTTTCACAGCTCTTGCTTTCTCCTCTGGCCTTTTTGTCTGATAGAGTTGCTGACAAACTTCCATTACCCTCACATAACAATGACTTTGCATATATAAATAATCTGAGTATGTGCAATAGCTCTTTTTTATCTAGAACACATGAGACCTGCTGTACATCTGTGAACTAAATTATACTTGTCTGGAGAGACCAGATTGTGCTGAACATTGGAGGGACCATATGTGAACTTATCAATGGCAGGGGCATACACCACAGGATCTGACACTGCACCAGACCTGCTTCTCAGGCACTGTTAATTCATGGAGAAGTGTGAATCCAGTGTGCCCAGGATGCATTGAATTTCCTGCATCTGCTTAACTCAGCTGTGTTTGAGCAGTAAACCAGAGTCTGGTCACCGGTGAGTTTATAGAAGCATTTAACAGCTCTAAATCTGATCTCTGATGTACCTTCACACTTCACTTCATATGTGTATATGAAACACCTCAGTAAAATCAGTGAGCCATACTCACACATAAAGTTTCACTTGTGGATTGAGGTCAATAGGAACATGTGGGTGTGTTACATTTACTCTGAAAATGTTTCTTGGGTAAGCTCTCCAAGGATTTTTAGGAAGGATGAACTATCTTTATTTTCTGGATCCCAGCCTAGGATCCTGACAAGATGGGTGGTGACATACTTTGTCATGCCATGAATGGTGATTTTCTGGGTACATGGTAAGGCATTGTTCTGTGTGCCAGAGAAAGGAGTACAAAAATTTGAAGTGCTCTTATTCAATTGAAGTGTTTCCATGACTTAGGTAATTTGGTTTCACTTTAGTCTTTTGAGAATCCTTTTTTTTTTTTTTTTTTGACTATGGCCCTAAATAATGTCATTTAACATAGGGGTCACTAAAAGAATCAGGTCTAATATCACTGAAACAAAAATCCACTTTCTACTAGAGCCTTTCTGGAATACCGAGGTCATACTGGATATGCTTTGATTCATAGAAGAATGAGACAGTCATTTTTACATACCCCCTCCATATCTCATGTGGATGTTACATCTGTTGGAAGTACTGGAAGGTCCAATTGTTTATTTCCAGGTTATGCAGTTTGTGAATTTAGAAAATGAGGATCCTTTTTTTTGAGAGTCTATCTGCCTATGAACCAGGCATCACAGTTCTTAGGAGAGATGCCAGCTGGGAATAATGGGGAGAGCTCATACAGGTTCCAATTCAACCCAGGAGATTGGTACCAGAAAGAGAGGCAGCACAATATCCACAGGCTGAAGCACAATGATTTCATTGATGTCTTTGAGCACTGTTTCTTCCATGGATTACAGACTTGATACAGTGTAAAAGCCAATTTGCTTAATGTATTTTATAGGCAGAACAGAACCAGCCTTTCTTAAGGAAGAAAAAAATCAATTCTTCATATCCTTGGTGGTTTCCTCATCTCTGCATGCCCACCAAGTGGGGACAGGATGAACACCATTGCCTTACAAGTCACAGGTTAACACTAAACAGAATGGACTTGGTACACAGAGATATTTCTATTTACTGTAAATTATTTTAGAGGATTGAGGGTGGCTTTGGCTGTGCAAAGACTACTTGTATGCCCAGTTGCTACTCTGTGATGAGGCCATGGGTGTACATACATGCAGCAGAGCTCAGTAACATACACATCAAGTGCCTTACCAAGATTTCCTGAGTCTCCAGAACTATGCAAAAGACAGAAATAGAAGTGTAATGATGGTGTTATGTTTTTTTGACTGAGAAAATAACAGTTTTTCAACCCTACCAGAGCAGTGTTAAATGATCATATGTCTTTGTTTCATTACATAGACATTACTGTAAAAATACAGAACCCATAGTTACAAATGGATGTCTGGATAAGGTGATTTTCCCCTACATTAGTCTTGAAAAGAAAAATTTTTAATTGATTTTTTCACATAACAGCATTCAACATTGTTGGTATGTTCAGGAAAAAGAAGCACTAAAAATCTCAGAGCATTAGATTTTTCCTTAGGGCAAGAAGTTGTTATTGTTATCTAGTGTGTAACACAAACCTACAAACCTACTTTATTCTCCTGTTTGTGGAGTTACAGTTCATGTTGCTTTTTTCCCAGCAAAATAGTCTTGGTGACCTTCAGTTCTAGTATCTGAGGCTGTCAGCTTTGTCAG
This sequence comes from Vidua chalybeata, assembly GCF_026979565.1. NCBI lineage: Eukaryota > Metazoa > Chordata > Aves > Passeriformes > Viduidae > Vidua > Vidua chalybeata. Next base: position 47,508,852 of record NC_071531.1, on the reverse strand, counting down.
AAAATAAGATTTGTACTCAAATTGTGATAAGATCTGGACTCTCATAGATTCCCTTGCAAAATCTTTGTCAGAAATATTCTTCTCTCAGTAAGAACTAAAAGTCAAGCTACCATGCACACTGCAAAGAGAAATTAAGTTTCCCATGCTGAGACTTGATGAGTGACTGACTATATAATCATTAGTACAGAAATTCACCAAAAACACCTAATATTGCATTTAACTTGTAACAATTACCAGTTCATGGTAGGAGTCTTGTGAGCAGCCTTCATTTATTCTAGTCAAGCTCACTAACAGTGCAGTCAATGTGCATCACCAAAATTTTACAAAAAATTTGGTGTCTTTTCTGGAGTGAAAAGCATGTTGCTCTAAAGTACTTTACATTAAGCCCATTTTCCCTGTCCTCATTTTATTCTTCTGTATTCAAAGATATGTCTGTATTCCTAAATAATTATTTTCACTCTACAGTGTTTGCACCTTTCAGGCATTATGTGTATGTCTCCGTGTTTCAGAGTCCTGGCCCTACAGGCAAGATTTTCTGGCTTTGCTGCAGAAATTCAGTGAAGCAAAGCCTGGCAGCTTTTCACAGTTCTGTACACATACAGTACTGTAGGTCTTCTGTAGGGTAGCTGTAGGTTTTACCTTGTACAATATCATAGCTTTCACAGTAACTTTCATTGTTTTTGGCATCTTCATGTTCAATATTCTTCATAAACTATTTATCTAACTTACGAAGGACTACTATGTGTTACAAACTACATTTTAGTCTGTATTTTTTCATGTAAACTTCTCAAATATGCTGCTTGTTTCTTTTTTAAGTACTGTCTGTCTCTAAAGTAATAAAACAAAATATGGTTATCAGTTTTCCTGGTTTGTTTTTAGTCTCTTTAAAGATAAAATTAAGAGGGGAAGAAAAAAATTCCTTCTTTTCATCGAGTAAAACATTTTCCCAAATTGCATTTAACAGCTCACTTGTAAAAGAACCCTTTGCTTCTGGAAGGAAGCTTCCAGAAAGTGCAGGACAGCTTCACAGCCCTACAGTCCACCCATCTCAACACACATGGATTTCTGTCTGCATTTCCACTTGTCATCACTGATCTACATCTCCACCATTTCTAGGTCTGAACTCAAGTTAATCCAGAGGTGCACTTCTGTAATTTTGTCACATATTCATTAAAAGAAAAACAAAAAAACACAACAATAAAAACAACAACAAAAAAAAAGGATAGAAAAAAAGATTAGATGATTCTGATATTAAGAAAAGTTCTAAAGAAAAAATCTGTAGATGTAATTAGTTCAGCAAACGCTGAAATGCTGTCCAGTAAAAGTATACTCCATTTACTTTCAATATGAATACTGCAACATTAGCACCTCTGGCATACTAAGCCAATTTGTATCCTTTATAATCTAATGCTTCATCAGATTTGTATTACACGCAGGTAAGTCTAGTGTTCAACTCCTTAGAAATTTGCCAGAGTTAATTAAACAAATCAGTCTCGTCCAGATTCCTGTATTAAAATGTATTGTTATTATCCCTAAATGAATGCGCAAGAGACTCCACTGAAAATAGCTATGGAAGAACTTGCCTGTAGAGACAAGATATTCTGAGTCCTTCAATGTAGCAGGTATGTTTTATGCTTTTTAATAGGACAGTCTAAACTGCATAGTGTATGGTCATTTTATACATAATCTGAGCTTCTGCTCTCTACAATATCATATGCCAATAAAGTTCATAGCAAAATTATACATAAATTGAAAAGAAATTTCCTTTTCTTAATTTTTGGTTTGGTGGTTTTGTTTTTTTTTTTTTTTTTTTTTAAAGTAATGACTCCTTCTGCTGTGTTATCAAAGAGAATGAAAATAAGTGTTTGGTATAATTTCCCTCTGAAGTTAATCTTCATATTTTTATCATATACTTCTGTTTATTATAACTGCAGTTCAATTCTGAAGCTCATTATTCCAATCTTTTCATTGAATCTGCTTTTGCTGTCTATAATCTTGATGATACATTTTGTTTTTTCTGGATTATGAAAAGTCACCTTTAAATAATTTGTTTTCAGTCAAGAATGTTTGAATTAGATTGTTACTTTTACATTTTTTGCAAGCAAATATAAATTAAAATTTTATTTACTACTTTGAATAACGAGGATTAGCCAGACATCTGTACAAAATCTATAGCATTCAAAGTTTGTTTTTTTATCAGTGGCATAAACTTAGCAACTTTCATGCCTAAAACTTTGATACTTGCTGAAGATTTTTCAGGTAACAATGTAAAATATGAAGTGCACGTGCAATGCTCTCTCAGACAGCTGAAGGCTGAAACTTCTGTGCTGTCTCTCCTGAAGATCATGATGCTTTTGAGGTGAGTCAGATTAGCTTTCTTTTTTGAGTACCTAAGCATGTATATAAAAAAAAAAAATTAAAATAAAATAAGTGTTTATTTTTATCAAGTCTATATATCATTCTGTCATTGTGATTATCATACTTAATTATTCACTGATAAAGTCCAAGGCACTGGTAAGAAATTCCAAAGTTTTATTGGTGTGTGAAGTCAGCTCTTACTATGGGTACTGTGTGCCCACCCACATGTGCACATTTGGATGAGGGTCACAGGAATACTAGTGTGTGATGCAAAAGCATCATCTGGGGTTCAACCACAGCACACTGACTCTGTGTACCCACCTTTGGAGTACTCCCTACTCTTTGAGATGATCATTTATACCAAGAACACCGATATTTTTGTTTCCTTAATGTCTACAAGAACTGGCTGTTACGGTGGTCTGAGGCTGTTTTCATCTAGTACAAATTTTTTTTCCACATCAATGTTACTCTTGTGTTCAAGTTAAATCATACTTTCCTTTTTGTAAATAACAAGAAGAATATGTTAATGAAGTGGAAAATGGGAAAAAACCCATTGCTCATCATGTCATTTTCTATGCTACAAAGGAACATTTTGCTTAATACATTGAATGGAAGTGTTCTGCATCCTGGCCCCCATGGTGCTGCAGCAGTTTAGTCAGAGAGTTTAGAAGTCCAGCATTCTCAAAACCATGATTATGGGATTCCTGTAGCATGTACATCATGACAGAGGGTAAGAGCAAGGAATCTGAATTTCTCAGTATAAATCTCTGACTTCCAGCAGGTTGGCAATAAGAAAACCTGTACTACCACTTGCGTGTGTGCAGCTACAACTTCAGCCCTCAAGCTTTTGCTGGTTTCCTGAATCATCATCTTGATGCATGAATATACAGCTTTTTCTCCCTCTGTATGAGAAAATATCTGCTGTGTGTCAGGGGTTTGCCAAATACACTCTTCTTCCTGGGCTTTTTCTCAGGATGAGGTGCACGTGGAACCACAGCTCTGCAAGAGGATATAGCAGCTTCAGACAGGGGGATTCATGTGTGGAGGAGTGAAGCGTGGGAGGGAAGGCTTGAGAACTTCAATCACTATGGTATCATTGGAACCATAACCTGCAGGGGCACACCATAATTAGGCTGGAAAGAGTTTAAATTTCCTCACCCAGACTTCCTTTAATACTTATTTTCTTTGCCTCCATCTGCCTTTTTCTGGGGTTTGTTTTTCTTATTTCTTATGGCTAAATTTCCCACTCTGTGTTGGATTTCAGCCAAAATATGCTTTTACAAGCTAGGAAGAACTTTTCCCACATTACAGACTGTCATCTAGTGGGTGCATATTAACTGTCTTCCTAGGAGCACATAGGAAACCTGTCTAAAGAGGGGATGTTACTTTATTGGAGGTTCTTTATTGCAATCATAGAGTTGATGATCCTAAGAAGCTAATTGAGGTAGTTATAATTAATGATGCTTCCCATTCCTCATAAATATTTTGCCTCTCTTTATGCATAATGTCTGTGGTTTTAATATTTTTTAATTGCTTTCTGACAGTTCCTGGCTATCAACTTTTATTTCATTTAAGTGTTTCAACATTAGAGCTGTCCATTTCTTCATTGCCTTATGGCTTTTGTTGCTGAAGCCAGCATTATACTGTTCCAGAAATGTCCTGTTATAGTTTCTATCACCATCTCTATAAAGATGCTTTTAAAATCTTGGGTTTTGGATGGCTTTTGGACAGCCTTTTTTAAGGCCTCTCTTATTTCTACCAAAACTGAGTTTGTCACTTTGGCTTGCTGGGTTTCTCTTTAATTTTATTGAGCTCAAGCTTTTGTGCTATTTGTAAAACACCAAAGTGAAGTGAAAGTGGACTTTGCATTCAATCACCATTCTTTCACCCTTTTGGCTTAAGAAATCTTACAAGAAGTTAAAATTTTGTAGCAGCACAACTCCTGAGAACAGTAGCACACAAAAACTGTCTATGGCATCCAAGTATCTTTCTCATACCGGAGTATCAGTAAAAGCTCTTGTGCTGTTCCTCTGCTGTGGAGGGCTACCCACTGAGAGTACATTTCAGAGATTTTTAGAAATAATTAGAGATCTTTAGATGTTTATTTATGTCTTTTGCTGTTGCCACTGTTTTTATGTCCCAGGTTAAAAGGAAAGATGAAGAAAAGCGGCAAAATCAGATGCATGTGTTGGACACATGAAAGCTATTGGATTAACTTTCTTTTACCAAAGTTGATGGCAGGAAAATTATTAAAAATTCTGTTGTCTACACAGTAGATTTTTTTTTTTATATTGGCGGCTTAACTGGGAATTTTTTTAATACTGAAATAAAAGACATGGGTATAGATTTCTTCCACTGACAGTTTTTTAGTGAGGAACTATGTTGTGTGAGCAATAAGCTACAATATTTACAACTCCAGCTTGCACAACTTGATGGATATTCATAACTTGAAGGTTCTGTAAGAATTTTGCTTTTGTTTTTTATAACCCTTAGTTTTATGTCACTGAGATCATTAAATTTATAACATTAATTCCATATGTTGAAAATGTTGGCAGAAAATACACTACCTTAAATCCCATAGAAAAAATGGATACAGTTAATCCATAAACTTCTTTAGCTTTCATCTTCTAAACCAAGGAAAAGTCCAATAGTCCTCAAGTGATTTTACCAGACCCTATTTTTATTGCTATTCACACTGCAGTTCCAGGGAAATAGTACATATTTCTAGGAAGTACTTATTACCAGTTTCAAATATTTTTTCTTTTTTTAAACCTTGAAGGATTTGAATATTGACTCTATAAAGACAAGAAAAATCACCAGGATACCAAATGCAATCAATGAAGTGTTTCTGACAACTGATAATTTGTTTGCTGATGAAAATGTCTAACTTACCACAGCATCTTTCCATATGTAAATGACTTTGTGCTCCTAAGTACTGCTTTCTTTAAAGAACATTTTTTAACTGTTTCCCAGGTACACATCTTAATGATGGAAACTGTTGGCACTTCTTGCATCTAACATTTATGTGGAAGAGTTGGTAAAAACTTGGCCTTGTCTGTATCTTGGATATTGCTTGTGACTTGGTCTGTATGTATGTTGATTCACACGCTGCTAGTACTATTGGCATGTCAAATCAGAGGAAAGGGATGCCATGGGCTTTCAAACTCGTGCTGCTGAAATGAGCATCTAGAAGGTTATACTGAAGAAAATACAGGCTACAATGTCCAGAAAATGTAGTCTGACTCACTGGTGAATGTGTTGCTTTTTTTTTTCAGATCCTTGAGGTGGGAAGTGGAGGACAAACTTCCACATATCTTTTGCCAGAGAAGGGCTTCCAAACCTTATCCAGAGATAATGTCTGGTCTGAGCTAGGAAGATGTCCCCACTTTCACTAGAGCTTCTTACCTTCCTTTCTCCTTTGCCTACATATAAAATAGAGCTTTCCCCAAACATATGGGATAGACCTGTACATAAGACTGTACATGATTTTTGTTTTTGTTCTGGGCTAAGAGGTATGATGCCTACATTTTTCCTTGGCCTTTTAAAACACACATTTTTCATCTGCATTTTTTCTAGATAGGTCAAATTTATACAACAATAACAATTCAAACAGCACAGGTTTCTAAAAAATGTAAAGGTTTTGCATTATATTAGGTCCATCTGTAAGCAGAAAATACATTGGTTTGTACTTTTTCAATGAATGAGTTTTCTGAAGTAAAAAAACAAAGTGCAGATTTGGAGGTTTTTGAAACTTGTGAAAATTCTGAACAGCCCTGTGTAACAGTAACTTCAACTTGACACAGGCCAGTTGTTCTGGTTCTTTATTTCAGGCTTCTTTATTGCATGCACCTGTTTCAACTAACTTGTAGCTGTTTCTGAAACTCCTGACTGGCCTGCAGCCAGGATGCTCTCTCTGCATGTTGCCACAGTTAATATGATCTAGGCCTTTAGAGGGTTCTTGGAGATGTAGGTAATATAAAAGTCCAGATAGATAAAAGCTTTCCCCTTACCTCTGCTCAACAGTAGGTTTGCCTGTTTACTTCTGGTCTCTCTACCAAAAATTTTGGGAGGTTATTCTTTGAAACTGTCTTCTGCACAGGTTGCACTTAAAGTTCACAAGTCCAGAGGAGTTTTGATCAGTTTTGGATTTCATTACCACCAGTTCATGCAATTTTGGACTAATCCTGTCTGTCCAGTTCCACAGTAAAAAAAATGTGGGTATCTAATGACATCAACAAATAAAAATAACCAACTAATTTAACAATAAGTGCCTTAAGCAGTTGAATATTAATGTAAAGATACATTTTCTATTTGCAGTTTCTATTTGGTTCTGGGTGAGGTTAGATCAAATGAAGCTTTAATAAGAAAATATTATATGGTCACCTTATTTCTGGGAAGAATTAGGCTTTTGTGAGAGTGCTTTGTGGCTGTGAAGTGACGAATAGCTTAACAAGCTCTCTGTAGAAGGGTTTGCCCACTGAGTTGCATTCTCCACAACTGGTTACCATACTCTTGTTAATAGCCTCAGGCAAAAGCATGATTCCTTCTCTAGCACCAACCTATAGTTTCAGCATCTCCTCAAAAATTAAAATTGGGACAAACCTAAATTAAATTAATTATTAAACTTTCTTCACATAAATTAATTTTAACAGAAAAACATTATTAATTGGTTTCACCATTTCCTGGACCTCTTTTTTTTTCCAAAAGGCACAAAGGACATACATTTTCATGTGTCTCAGGATTTTTTTTCAGAAAACTCAGCACACTAGAAAGTAGATGCACACATTTTATATGATTTTTTAAAATAGGATTTGCTCTTTGATAGCAATGGAGATATCAATCAAAAGGAACAGACAGACTTTAACTGCAGGCATGAAGGGAAGCACTTAGCAGGATATTTTTCCATTCTGCGGCTCTGTGGTTGCATGAAAGCAAAATGTGATACTTAGTGAGATCAGAAAATCAGAACCTGAATCAATAATACTGCAGTTGTTTCGGGGAGGGTCAGTTTAAAGAAGCAGTACTAAATTGAGATTTAATGGAGTTAAAGGAGAAAAATTGCATTGTAGTTATAAGAAAAGGTTATTTTAATGTTAGCAAGCATCCTTTACTAATCATTTGGGAGAAAACAAATAGATTATATCTAAGTGTAAATGCAGCAACATTTCTAAATGCTATAAAATAGTTACTTAAGAAAAAATAGATTTCTCTAAAGATTACTCTAAAGTAAAGTAAATTTCCTTACTGAACTCTACAAGTAATGAGGAATGCACATCGCTGGAAAAAAGAGGGAGTAAAAATTTCTAGAATTGAAATTCAATTTGACTTTTGCATTAAAAGCCTTATTATCTGATTCTTTGACCACCTCTGTGCAGAAATCAGGCTAATGGGGGGGAAAAGGGCTGTATTTTTAACTTCACAAGCAGCCAACCTGAGATATGTCTGCCTAGGCTAGTGGGAATACCTCATTCGCTCAAGGTACAAATGGTCCTTGACAGAAGAAGGCCCACTCCTTGCTGTTGGTCACCCTCTGCCAGACTAGCTGGTGGAACAGGGCTTTGCTTTGCTTCCTGTTCTGATCACCAGTTAAAAGGTTTTATATGGGAAGGTATCATTTTTGATATTAAGATGATGAGAAGTGGAGCAAGAGTGGTGTCCTCTGTTACCAGCTCTGGCTGTGGGAGACCAATAACCAACAGCTTCAGGCCAGAGCAACTTCTCAGTGAGTCACTGCTGGAGAGCATTGGTAAGACCAGACAAACCAGCCAGAGAGCTGTTTCTTGTGGTCAGTGGTTTCTGCCAAAGATTCACTGACATCCTGGGACCTTAACCTCTGTTTCAGTCTGCAGACAAGTGTGTGCAGAGGATGGAATTGTCTGCCCCATCTCTCCCCCCTATCTTCCTAGCCATGTGATCTTTTCACATTTTGTTACCTTCTGCTTCACCTAAACACCTAATCCTTCCTCCCACAGTCTCCACATCCCCTTTGTTACAGTATTTCCCCACTGGTCCCCTCACCTGCCCCTCCCTCTTCAATTTTTCTTTTTTTTTTTTCTCCCCAAGCAATTTCCATTTTTCTCTAATGAGACCTTTTGTCAACCTATCCTGATTCTCATAATAATGGAAGGTAAAGCATTAAAGGTCTATTTATCACTTGCAGACCTTTAGCATTTGGCTTAGCATATTCAAAATCATCCTTAAAAACTTAATTGTGCTTTTCTCTATATTTTAGGAGCAGGTACTCAGAGTGGGATGCTGAAGAAATGCAAGAGCTGTAGGCTCTTTCTTTACTTCTTTGTTTGTGAACCACTTCTATTTATCTGCAAAAGATAACATGAGGTGACTAGATTGAAAACGATATAAAATAGTATTTATATAAAAGGAAAAATGTTTCTGTCTATAATAGGATATCATAATTAGAGAAATACAATTTGAATGATAATTTTATCTTTTTCCTGCACTTTCTGGTGAGTGTTTTGTTTTAATACGTTTTGATAATGATGAGGCACTATCAGGTTTTAAAATGTGAAAAAAAGGAGTTATCTGAACAAAGTGATCAATAATATAGTACTAAGCTGTATTTCAAATGAGCTGAAATATTAAATAACTGGTGGACTAGCATTAGTAGCAATTTGCGTTTAGAAAGCTGTTTCAGAAAATGGGGCAAAAGTTTAGATACCAAATCTCTAGTGAACTATCAGCATAGGTTTTCATTCAACCATTAGGGTTTAAGCTTTCCAATATACTTTTAACATCTTTGTCCTCTCCAGTTTTTTATGGTCATTTCTCTTGCTCCCCCTCACATTTTCAGTGAAACCAAGAAAACAACAAAATTTGCTAGTAACTCAGTGTTATTTAAGTTACCCAGGACAGGTAGAATTCTGTGCAGAAATATGGGGAGCTTTAATCACACCAGGAGAAGCAACAGTTGCAAATTATGTTTCATGGTTAAAAAAAAAAAAATCTAACAATGCACTTTCTGGAGAAGTAATCCATTGCTAAGACCTTCAAGTCTGCATGTTTCCAGAAGAATTGGTGGTGTCCTAGTAGGCAGCACGTGAGCACAGTGCACAATGTCTGATTCTTTTAAGCAAAGATGGGGGACAAAACTCGGTTGAGGGTCTGAAAAATTGAAATGGAAAGACCAAAGCAAATATAATATGACATACTGCTGAATAGAGTACTAGTCTACAAATTCAATTAATTCTAGATAACCAAAAGGGGTTCTGTCTATAGGAAACTATTTCTGTGGTCCAGTCACTGCTTCACAATGTAGGGCAGTGAGATGATGGTTCAGGGTAGTGTTCTTGGTTGGGTTTTCTAATATATAGGTGGTTTTATGTTTTATATCCAGTAGAAATTTAAGGTAAAATAAAACAGAAAAAACATTTTTATTAAGAGGAACTCGACAACACAGGTCTTCCTTAAAATTTTGTTTCCCCCAAAAAAGGGATATTCCAGAGCCAAGCTCTTCCTTAACTGCTGCTCTTCTGGCCCCGTGACTTGTACATTCCTGGGAGTACAGACCAGATTTAGGAGAGCATGATGCTCTCACAAAAAACCTTCCTAGTTCAGTTTCTCAGGGTACCTGAGAAACAGCTCTGTGCAAACACCCCTGGCTGCAGATCTTTTATCTTAAATAGTTATTTGAACAACTAGGATATTATATATATTCATATATATATATATATATATATATATATATATATATATATATGTATACATTCTTTCCTTCACCTTTAGAATACCTTGTCCACCCATGGGTGGTAGTCAGGAGATGTTAGGGTGTCTAATTCACTGGTTTGATTTCACATAAGATTTTTGAGTTTTTCATCTATAAGCATATAATCTGTTAGTTTTGTTAAAAACAGCAAGGTGCATTGACCCTTCTGTTTGTGCAAACTGAGGATGTTATGTAGTAGAGAAAATCAGAAACAATACACCTCCTTCTGTCTCCAGCCCTCTGATATGCTCAGAGATCTCAGTGACATGAAGTATGCATAATTAATCAACAACCACTCTCTGATTACACTTTCAGCATGTTTGCCAATGTGAGTCTGCAACCTACTACTACACAATTCCTCATGGCAAGGTCAAGGATCAAATAACAGGTGGCTTAAATGGTACAGCAATCAGATCAGAAGACTTGCTCCAAAAGGACATGTTACCTTTTCTCCCTGTATCTCTATCTCTGTTGATAAAACAGCTTCTTATTTGATGAAGAAAAACTCATAAAGCTGGTCTGATGAAAACTTTGTTGAGACAATCGTCTTTAGGGCAAGAGTTTTATCTGAAAATATTATCCTATTTTATTTATAGATAATAAATTTGATATATATATCTTTATATATCTGTTGATATAGATATAGATGATAGATATAGATATAGATATAGATATAGATATAGATATAGATATAGATAAGATTTGGTCATAATTTTCTTTCCTTTCAATCATATATATAGTCTGTTTTCTAACAAAACATAGTCTTAGAAAATGAGTTCTGTATCTATGTCATATCCATATTAGTAAGGTTATTTACTGAGATTTAAAGTATGTTTAGTCTAACATCATATCTTTAACAGTAACTGGTAGATGGGACCATCTAGTGACCTCCCAAAAGTTTCTTCACCAGACAACCCAGTCGTGCCTTTCTCTGAGCTCCAAGATGACAGAAGAACGTGCCTCATTCACCCTAGCCCATGGACAGCCCACACTGGTGCAGGAAAATATGTGAGTGGCCAGGAGCAGAAGAGAAAAACTGCTGTGTACTGACCATACCCACCTCTGCCCTGAGACTGTGACACCTGGGGAGGATAGAGGAGAATTCAGTAGAAGATTGATGCTGAGTCTGGGTGCAGGATAAAGAAGAGAGTTTTAATCTTTGTTTCTCACTACTCAAATCCATCTTTGTTACATCCTTTCCACTGAGTGGCTGAGCCTGTGTTCAGCTGAAATAGCACTCTTAGTAAAGGAAAATAAAGAAGGCCTTCAACTCCCTGCAGATCTGGTGTCCAGGATCTGCTCAGCTTGGAAGAAGAGAGCATTGGAAAGGCAGTCTTGTGATAATGGGGTATGTGTTGGAGACAGCCTATGCAATCCTTAGCCAAACATTTCAACAATTTCTAGAAGGTCCATATTTCCCTCACTTGGCTCAAATATACAGTCAGGCACTGGCCTGGAGCAATGAAGCCCTTATATGCAAATTGGGAATCAATGGGAACAAGTGCCTAGTAAAGGTTGCTTGAGTGAGGAAGTACAAGGAAACAGAAAATATACAGTAACAGTATTCCCTTTCTGCAGTTAAGGGATTTCCTGAGTCAGAGGACAAGCATCTGTCCTCCACAACTTTTTTTAACAGTTGTATTCAATTGCACATTTGCCTTCTTGTCTTCCTGTGGGGACAGATAAAAAGGGAAGGGATGGGGAGGCAAGGCAAGGCAAGGCAAGGCAAGGCAAGGCAAGGAAACAAAAATAATTTTATTCTTTGATTTTACTGATTTTAATTTTCTGGCTGCTATTTTTTGCTGTGGTGTTTATGAGGCAGGTGACCAGATTCAGAAAAAAAATGTCCAAATGGAACTATGGTGTTGATTCATAACATAGGAGAAGGATATAATAAAAAAAAAAATTTCTTGTATTTTATAACATTAAAATTGCATTTCTATAGCTGTTAATACTTAAAGATTTGTTAAATCTGTCTGTAATGACTCCAGTGTCTTCCTGGGTGATAATATGTAGTTGGAAGTGTATATTTAGTTAGGCTTATTTTTCTTCTCCTATGTTTCTTTCTGCTTACTCAGATTGAATTTCACCTGATTGTTTTGTTCCTGAGAAACCCTATTACCCTGTGATCCTGCTACATTTCTACTCAGTCAGCTTTGACTGTCCTCAATTATTTTGTGTCATTGGCAGCAGACTCTTTTACCTGAGTGTTCCACTTTTTCTGTCAGTCCTGAACACACAGAACACAATACACCACTGAGTTGGTCATGTATTTACACCAAGTGTTTCCAAGTTCCTGAGTGGTTAGGGATCTATCTGGTAGAGGTCAGAGGCATATGAAAGGTCTTTCAACTTTGCCACTGTCAGACTCCTAAAAACTTTAGAGGCTTCTCATCTTTTGTCTGGAATTAATGACAATCTTGGAAACATTTTCTACGCCCTTGATCATGTGAATACTAATTTTATAGCAAACACTGCCTTCACTTACAGCTCTTGAGCAGAAAACTCCAGAAGGTATTCTGGTTGACATGAGAAGCAGTTCTCTTGTCTAGTTTGCCAAAAGTCTAAAGAGGAGAAGAAATCTAAGAAGTTTAATGTACATTTATGCACATGCACCTTTATTTTTAGCTATTGGGTTTTTCTTTCAAAACATATGGTTTATCTTTTTAAGGCACTAAGTGACTGCGTCCCAACATCCCAGAAGAATAGAGTTTGCATTCTTTTCTCTTTTAGATGTCTAAAAACAATGGAAAAGCAATGTACCTTAAGATCTTCACTGGGGACAGCTTTATTCTCTAGTACAGGAAGTATAATAGAAACAGGAGAAAAGGGCTTTAGTGCTGGCTGAACAACGTCTAAGAAAATTATAGTGACTTTTTTCCAAGATACTGCAGCTCAGTGTATTGCTAAAGTAGGAGTCTTTAATTTGTGGAAGCTGGCATATGTAAGAATCTATCCCAGGAATTGTGGCATTCACCCACACATAATTGGTCCTGTAAGTGTTAGTGAAAGATTTATTTTTGAACATTTAAAATTAAAGGTTCTATCTTCCCAGAAAATTATCAGAGTAAACTATATTCTTCCGAGAACATGCACATTGTAGATACAGACTTTCCTGAAAGGAAATATTTTATAATAATTATTACCAAAACTGTAATTTTGTTCTTTCATGGAACAAGAGAGTGCTGGAAAGGAACCAGTTTATGTATTTAGATATTTTACACACTCAGAAAGGCTGAATATTTTATTTATTTTAAATGCTTATATTTTTATTAATTGTGAGCATTAAGTTGTGAGAAGGTAAGTATCTTCACTGCCTTTTATAAATTAAGGAAATTTGGAGCTGCTCAGCAATTTGCAGATTTGGATTACAGTTATGTGGGGTATTACATAGCCAGCTACTGAGCTGAAAAGGCTTGTTTAGCTGAAAGATCAAGCTGAAAGAAAAGACTTATTTAGAGGATACCAAAGAGATAAAATGAGGAGGGGGTTTGAGGAAGAGATTTTGGATGGGTATAATTAGGTGAAATATCAGGAAAACACTTTCTAATAGTGAGGATTATTAACCTACAGAACAGTGTCTCAAGGGAACCAATTCAGAGACAAAGGAATATATTAGCTGAAATATAAGCCTTAGTCTTTACTTTCCCTATGATTTGTTTTCCTTACCCTTTAAAAATGTGGGATTTGCATAAACTGTGTTTCTATTTATAATAGATAGATAGGTAGATAGATAGATAGATAGATAGATAGATAGATAGATAGATAGATAGATAGATATTTGTATACGTACCTTTAGTTTTGTACTCCTCCGGTCCCCCCCTACTCTTTCCACAGAAATAGAAGCTACAGCATTTAATTTCTGCTCACTGTGCCTGGGACAAGCTCAGTGCTGCATGGTCTTCACCATGCAAACATAATCACATAGTTTAGGTTACTCTTACACCCAACCCAATCACTCCTTGTAGAAACCATCGGGGTGTGTGGAAGTAACAACTGGTGTGGTAGTGATAGTTAAGAGCACTGAGCTCTAATACTGCATTTTATACTGATTAATTAAAGTACCTGTGGGCTTGGAACTGCTGTCGGCCATACTGTGGCTTTGCTAGAACTGCTCCTGTCATATTTTTTCCTGTGACAGAATCCTCCAACAGCTTCTGGGCCTGGTTGGAGAATTAGCAACTCCCAACAGGTGAGGGACTGAGTTTTAAAGAATAAGAGAGTTAGGTAATATAGTTGCGGGCTCTTACATATCAGGTGGCCTCAGAGTATAAGGATGATCCTGATGCTTCCAATTTACAGTCAGTCTTTAGTTTTAAAATGCATATAATCAGTTAGATTATAGAGCTTCTTAGTTTACAGAAATGCTTATTTGCTATCAATCATCTCAAAGATGTTTTCTTTGCTGCTGAGTTTAATATTTCAGAAAAAAGTTTATTCACTAATATTCAGTCCTCTTTTTCAGGACTAAGTAAATTTTCAGGGTGGAATGTTTTCATAGTGCTCATCTGTTTTCTCAAAATTCACTTGATGAGTTTCTAAACTAAGTTTTTGTGTAAGACCAGACCATGAAATTGCTAATAAATATCAAATAAAGTGTATGACAAATGGAATGAATCTGACAGTTTCAAGAGAAAAGCAGCAATTTTCTGTTTATCTCTGCCTCCTGGTTTTGCCAATTACATGGTTTTATTTTCAGCACCATTTCTTTAAAATTTTTAACTAATTTTCCTTCTTCATGTAATTCAGGGCTCAATGCCAATTCCTAGCAATTGGTCAGAACATGGTGATAATAGCACCAAGGTTATGAGCTCAGTCCCTGCATGGGTCCTTTACTTAAAATATGGACTTGGTGATCCTTGTGGATCCCTTCCTAATCAGAATATTCTGTGAAACCACCAAGCAGACTCATCTTGGGAAAACTGAGACTGTCTAAATATACTCTTCTACATACCCAAGGTACTGTCAGCAACTATTTTTTTAGCAAATAGATTGGCTCTTTCTTGACATTGATGCATTTTCCAAGATAATTCTGCTGACTTTGTAGTGTTCGGTTGCAAATGCACACTAAGATATTATTGTTATTTTTATTGCTATTGTTATTTTATTTTGCAGGTAAATATAACTCTGAATTTATAGATATAAATCTCACATGCTGAGGAAAACATGCTTTTATAATTGCAGTTAATAGAAGAAAGATGCACTTCAGTCTTCACAGACACTGCTAGCCATAAAACATGGCAGAGAAGCTATAGTGTTATTGATCCACTTACTGCTTGTGATACAAGCTTCTTGTGGGTGAATTTTGAATTCAAAATCTGATCATATTCTCTATTCCTTGAATTACTTCCCTCTGTTCTTTTCTTCTCTAAGTATCCAGACATAGTATACACTGCATTCTGGAACTTTTACACTCTTCACATTCCCCTTGAATGGATATTATATTTCTGTAACTATTCTTAGACAAATTTATCTTTTTCAAAATTATTTTATTCAATTCCCAGATTGTTCTACATATCTTGTATGAATCATCCAAAAAATGGAATGGCTAATTTTATTGTTCATAGCATAATTCTCCAAGAATGCAAACAAAACAACACAGAAAACAAGTTCCATAAACAGAACATTAAAAAATATTACTTCTTGCTGGAAACTCAAATGAATGATTCGCTTGGATTCTTAGGGATTTTCGTCGTATAAATAGCATGAGTTTAATCTAAACTTTTTTAAAGTGAGAAATCCCATTGATGCCAAATGTGACTACAAAAGCTCTATTCTTTATGGAGAAATAATTATTCACATTTACTATCTCCCTTCTCAAAAGAGGAAGAAAATAAAGAAAAAATACCACAAAAAAGCCTTGTGAGAAGTCCAAGGCAGAATGCCAAAGACAGCATTCAAAATTAGAGTTAGTTAAAATGAGAGGGACTGAAGTTGCATAAGTAGACACTTAGCAGCATGACAGGTCACCCTACAGGCACATGTGTCACTATTTTTTTTTCCCTCCTAAATATAGAAAAGAAATAAGGAGAGTAATTATGGTTTTGTGGCTTGAGTATTGACCTGGGTTTGGTTCCTGTTCTGCTTCCAGTCTTTGAAGAAATAACTGAGGGTCAAACCACATTTGATGTTAATGCAGCACAGTCAATAAAGTCATGCTGCTTTAAACGTTCTGAAAATCCTGTTGGTAATTTTTCTGTGCCTCAGCTCCTTACTTGTGGCATTATAGCCAATACTATTTCCTATCTCCATCCGTTTGTGAATCTTGCTTATTTACACGCATAAAAAAAAAAAAAAAAGGAAGAAAAAAAACCCTATACAGGAATACACTACACTTTCATTAGCAGCTGAGCAGTCTAAACCCCAAAAAGCATGGAAGCTTTGTAGGTATTTTCTTTCTTTCATGTATCCCATGGTGCAGGCTGAGCATCCAGCTGATCACTGCAGTCATGATTTGCAGTCTTTAGGAGGTTCGAGGTACCTTGCACTTTCCTTGACCTCTACAGAGCCAGATCCAGGTTTATAGACAACCACTGTGCAGTTCTGAACATCTGTTTCTCAAGTTCCATTGTGATTCAGCATCCAGTTTTTGAATTCTGTGTGAATATACCAAGGAAACAGCCACCTCACAGGTGGTTGTGGTTGGTGACTTTGTTTTATGGGGAGGTTGTTAAATTTTTGCTTTTAATTTGGTTTTGGGTTGGTTTGAATTGGGGGGGGGGGGGTTGCTTGTTTGTTTTTTGAGTTTTTTTAGGGTTTTTTTTTTTTTTTTTTTGTCCAGTGTCTAGGAAGTAGATACACAAAGACAATGGAAATGAGATGGAGTTTTGTTCAGTTTCATTAATGTATCTCACTTCTAAGAGAAGGAATACCACTCTCACTAGGCAGAACGAATGACAACAAAAGGTATAGAAATGTATTCAGAGCACTTACATAGAACCTGCATATTCTTCCCCAGCTAAAATTCTTTGAATTCTTTGCATTTTTAGTAAAATGCAAAGGAACTGATAAACTGCTTTCTTTGGATCAAATTGTATTGGCTACCAGAAGATTATCTCTTATGAAAAGTAAAGATTTCACAGTAGCTGTTTTTTAAATTTTATGACTAATTTTAATACAATGACAGAAATTGTTTGTTTTAGTACAATGTTTGTTTCAATACAATAACAGAAATTCATTGTCTAGAGAATGCAAAATTAATTTTCTAACAAGTGACAAGTAAATACATGGAGAAAAGCCGGTCTCCATTCATTAGAAAGACTATAGACTCTACTGCACCACAGTAGTCAGCTGTGCCAGTAATTTTGACATTCCTTTGCAAATTAGCCAGGCTTTGTGAGTACAGGTCTACTTTACTGCACAGGGGGGCTTTCAGCTCTTGGAATCTGGCAGGGGTTCAAGATCAAAGTGTTGCTTTGAACCCAATTGTTAGCCATGCAAAATAAACACAATTTACCCTGCAATAAAAAGCATCAGTGAGGGAAAAAAGAAGAAAAAAAGAAAAGAACATTTTTTAAAAACCTTCAAATGCAAATTCAATACTTAGACTACTGTTACTAAATTAGAATAGGAGAAAATTACTAAAATATTGTAAAAAATTATCTATAGGTAAAAGTCTTATACAAGGAAGGAGAAGTGAGTTTGTTTTCTTTCCTGATCACAATTGTAGACAATGCTTTAAAGCACAGAGAGCATCCTGATGTTGCCATAAAAACTTCCATGGCTAATTATTTGCCAGTACAACTGTTCACTTCCCGTGGTGGATTTATGCTAAATCCCGTTATTAGTCTTGCTCTGCAATTGCCATTGTCTGTGACTGGAAGCAAGGCTCAAAGGCTACAGTCAGCCTTTTATTGCAAAACATGTGAATGGAGATTTGACCCAATGTTCAACTACTTCCCCTTTTGGTTTTATGTAAGCTGCTGAGCCTTTCCCTATAAATCAAAATGTTGAAATGAACTTTTACTCTTGTTCTTCTCTTGCAACCCTGTTGAGTTTGGGTTTTTGGTTTGGGTGTGGGTTTTTTGGTTTTTGGATTTTTTTGTTTGGTTGCTTCTTTTTTCAAAAGTCATCCTCTTTCTTTCATTTTTATCTTTTCTTTTGTTTTCTTTTATCTTTTAAAACTTAAGTTAGAATTGTTTAATTGCTATCAATCACCAAGGTTTCCTACATCATGGGAAACAAAACAAATGCTTCAAATTAGAGAACAATGCAATTCTTGAATCCTTTTGAATTTAAAAAATGGGCAAAGGCCTTCCCTTAAGAAGCATACATTGTTAAAAGCATAATTGAAAAAATAGTTTACTGTACAAATGAAAAACTCCTTATCATAATACTGGCTACGTATTTCTCTGCAGTATTTTCTACTTTATGTGTTCAGGCAAAATTTGGCATACTTTTTTACTGGGCAATAAAAGCTTGCTAATGTAAATATATAGAGATGCAGGGATGAAAACTAGCTGTAAGACTGAAACATATGTGAGACATTCAGTCATTAGAGATGGAGGACCTAGTCCAGCAGTCATCACTCAGAATAAAATTCTCATTAAACTGATAGAGCCAAGCACTCAGTAAAGGCACAAGTAGATTTACTTGTGTAATTATGTGCAAGGTAACTGTTTTTCTTGGCACTAGAGTCACAAACCTGTTGTTCTTTTTCATTTAAATTAAAATTAAATTATTTAAATTAAATAATCCCTTGGAACTAAAACTTTTGTTGAAGTATTATCTTTTTTCTCCTCATAGTGATATAAATAAAGTAGAATCTTTTTTCTCCTCATAGTGATATAAATTGGAAAACTTGCACTTAAATTAATGTGTTTGAAATCCTTTTTTCTCTAGTTATATTCATGGAGATTTTCCACTGACTGCAAGAAAAGCAAACCCAAACTTGCAAACAACTGAAATAGAGGTGGATTCAGGGAATTGTCAGACTAATTCACATTTCTAAAGAGGTAAAGGAAATATTCCAATTATATTAAAAATACTTTTTACTGATTTGATAACCAGTTGCTAACAAATAATAGGGTAATTGTTTGTGGGGCTTTAAAAAAATCTAGGAAAAGAGGAAAAACATTAATAGCTAGTGGCTATTATGCCAACATGGATAAAGTGGCAGGCTGTGAGCACTTCCCTCCAACTCATTTCCCCTGCCAAAATAGCTTCTTTCTTTCTGATCCAAAGTCTGACATACCGTGTCCATGTTCTTACAGAATGCAGCACCTTTATGAAAGCTGTGGGATGGATTTATCTCTATTTATTCACCTAGATGACCACTACGTGTGCCTCTGACAGGGGACTAGTTCATATTCACCCTCCAAACTCAAAACACCCCAGGAGCTGAGAGTTCAAATCGCTAAGGTAGTGTTCATGAGGAGTTTATTAATAGTTGGCTACTACTCGGATTAACAGTTAATTTGTCATGTTAATCCACTCATGCATCCTGTTGAGCCAAATCCTGTCTTCCCTGACCCAAGCCTAAAGAGCTGGGTTTTGCTCAGGAGCATGCCTCAGGCAGCAGGAGGGTTTGATTGCTTTTTTTTTCCTAACCCCCACACCCCCACACCCCCCCCGCCTCCGTTCTTTGCCACAAAGAAGTGTTGCAAATAATGCTGTGCCTATTGCCACCACTATAATATCCCCACTAACTTTTCTCCCAGCAGAAAGAGGAGCAGGACTTTGCCGTTACTTTTTTTGTGATTTTAAGTTGTTTAAGTTCTTATTATTTTCTTTTTTTTTTTTCCCGTTGCTTTGACTTCTGTTTTCTTTCTAAATCATCTTTTACAGATTTTTTTCAGTTATTTGTTAAGAAGCAATGTCTAAAATAAATTATATTGTGTAAACTGCTGATCTAATTTGAGGAGAATGTATTTAAGGAGAATGTTTTACATATGACCTTTCTGAGAAAGTCACAATTTCTTCATGTAATCTGAAACGCCCATCATAATTTCTATAGACTTTGTTGACATCTCCTGCTGAGCGTAGAGCTGATCAGCTCCTGACTTCCTGGGAAAGAGCCCCGCTAACAAGGCTGCCCCTATTCCTTCACATTAGCCAATGTTTCTGCCTTCTGGGCTGAAACCTCCTCGCGCTGAAGACAGCAGCAACTGGCTCTGTTGTTGTCAGTGCGTTGAGGATCACCGTGCCTTTGTCTGCGAGAAACTCACAAAGAGTCTGTACCTCCTCAATGCAAAAGTAATCTGACCATTTGGTAAATCTGGCAAATCAGACAAATTTGTTTTCCTACTGTGTCCACAAAACTCCAGATTTATTTACACAAAATATTAGTTTGCATATTTTATGTAAAAGGAGGATTTCAATCCTTTGTGTAAAGTGACATTTAGTTCCTAATTAGCAATCTATGTCCTGTAATTGTAATCAACATTTTAAATGCACAGTAAGCTGAATTTTAGTGTGTGCAGAGAGTAAGGAAAAGAAACCATTCCCAAGTCAATTAATTCTACATGGTTTATTCCTTCCTGGATTTAGAGTTTTGTTTTGCAAGTTTAATGTAACTATTTACAATCCTGTTAAAAATAAAATGAGTTGTGATTTAGCATGAAATTATTCTTAAAGTTCATAATGTTTTCACCACTAACAAGACCACATATAATAAAAGCTATTAGCAATCAACATTTGCCCATAGTTAGTGCACAGTAGGTATCTCCAAATATTTTTAAAGAAGTGCTATGTTGCACCAAGTGGTAATTGTTGACAAATGTTCGTTTTTATAGAAAACTTGGAAGATGGAATTTACAATAGATGCATAGAAAATATACATTTAAATTAACATTGATTATGGATTCTATGAAAGGAAACATTATTTTTTAGATTTTTTTTCCCCCTCTACTTATTTTAAAATTTTGTTGAGAAAAAAAACCCACAAAACTAACAAAATATGTAACGTGCCTAATTTTATTCTGGAAACTGCAAATGGTAAAAAATTATATAGATCTTTCTGTTGCATCTTGTCGGGCAGAAGAGAAAGGAATCTACCAATAACAGCTATGCAGAAAAAGATTATGGAATCAGTTCTCATTCACTGGAGGGCAATACTCAGAATGAGATTTTCACTTCTAAAGATCAAGATATTTGCCATGCTGCTATGTACCCTGATGTGAAAAAGAAAGCTAAAAATAAATGGGCTGCTCCATACTGTGCAGTTCTACATTTTGCATGGGACTATTTGTTTCTGCCGGAGGAGAAGGCTATCAAGTCTAAGCTGGTGGAGTTGGCCCTATTAAGACAACAAGAGTCAATCAGACCAGATAGCTGCTCTGGGCACTGTTGAGACAAGATTTCAGGCACTTCTCAAAACAGAGACCGGTCTGTGGGGAACATGCTTGAAAAAGAAGCAAAAATTGCTCAAGTTAGTACTGAAGGTGGGACAGATTCGCTGCTGAAGTGAATCATCCTTACAGTGTTTTTACCTCAAAAAAAAAAAAAAAAAAAAGTGCTAGAGATGGCAAAACAAAATATTCCCTAAATAATATATTTTTCTTTTCTGAAAAAGTAAGGAGCATAAGAAAACATTTTGCAAAACTATTGAAGTTAAATCAGGATACATTAAATCAGTTAAATCAGCTGACATTAAATTTCAGACTTCAAAATGGTTAGAGTAATTTCATGTACTTGATGAAATTACTACTGCAGTAAGAGATCACAGAAGAATTTTACTACAGAAAGACCAATAACAGCAGTTGAAATACGTTCATTTTATGGGGATCTTGTCAAAGCAAAACAAACTTTAAAAGAAACAGAAAATATTAACAGAAATTATTAGCATTTGGAAGGACCATATTTTCCACAAATTTATTCATTATTGTATGAGACTATTTCCATCTATAGAACAGTTTGCACTGTATTTGCAGGGTATCTCCTGTATCACTTTGCTAGACTATGTCCCACAACCCTTACAATTTAGTCCTTGGTATAGCCTCACAACTTCTATGATGCTGCAGGTGTAAAAAATTAAAGGCCTTCATCTCTTCATTGTTCCCTTTGAGCTTTCAAGTTCACGTTGCCTGTACTGTGTTATACACGAGGCTGATGGGTCTTAGGCTGAAATTTAAATTACTGAAGTGCAGACATCCTTATCCTGACACCTAAAAGTCCTGGTCTCCCTTTTGGGTCAATGGAAAAACAATAGGTACTTCTAAGGTATGATTCATCTTATCCCAAAGCAGGTATCTAAAATAAGTCAGATGAACTACATCTTAAAACTGCTTGTTCCTGCCTGCTTACTATAAGGGGAGCCTGGTGCAGATAAATTCAGATGTACACAAGTCAATATCTGCTTCAGTGAATGCCACTCCTGAGAAAACAAGCTAAATATACAGATACCATGTTTTCAAAAGCATAAGGGTTTCAATAGCTGCCATTGTTTTCCATATTTCATTGGGAAATATTAAAAACTCTACATCGTAAGATATGCTTACAGTCTATAGCACAAGCACATATGAGTAGAGCTCATATGTGTATGAGTAGAGCTCACAAGTACAGCTTGTGAAAAAGCCACATGACAAAGGCAGCATATTGCCAAACCCCAACTAATACACGCTGGAAAGGTTTCCTAATTTAATTCCCAAGCTGTATGAATGTACACTGTATGTACTTGAAAATCAGGATGGCATTTGGTAGTATCTTTCCATTTCTATTTTGCAACAATGTTCTCGTTCTTAGTAGCTCAATTAGGATACTCACATTGTTTCATAATTGATTTAATGAGGAGGATAATTGAAATGCAATATGTTAAGACAAATAATTAACTACTGTGGGTTTTTTTGGAACAATGACTAATGATGCTGTCCTAGATCCAAATGCATATTCACAATGATGCATTCACAGGGATATGACAGGTGATAATAAATGTGTTAACATTCAACTATTGTACTCCAGAATGATCCAAACAGGATTTCCTCTTATTATGTCATTTACAGTAAACTTTACTACAAAGCTGAAATAGGAAAGACTGCTCCAGTGACTTGTAGACCGTTGTAATTTTTGCTATCTTGAAACCCATCATTTTATAAATTCCATCTTCCACCAAAATGAGCTTGGCGCTAATGTAGTTTAAGGGAACTAAAGGGAGATTTGCCCTGAAGGTCTTTAGCCTTGTGAATGGCACATTATGCATTTTTTAGGCTAACTGTAGGTGCATTTAGTGCACCTTGTCACACAACATGCATAATAACCAATACTGTACTCAGTGGAGCCTCTTCCTGTCTTCTGCATAAAGCTTAAAGTGTTTTCAAGCTTTGAATGGGAGATTTGGAACTACAAGAGAGCCATCTGGGTTGGATCAGGGGCTCTCACTTGTCTTAAGAATAAACTCAAATTCATTTGAGAATGACACAGTGATCCAACAGTAATAAAATCCTCCAAGAAGCCGTTGGGAGTTTTCTTGTTTCAGAGCTGCAACAGCAGATCCAGGACAACGTTTCCAGGCTGAGTGCTGATTTGCATAGAAGGAGATGGGACATGAGGGTGGTTGTGTTGGCTAGAGAAGACAAAAAATATGAAGAATAAAATACAGATACAGAAGCATCTATTTAATGTCCAGTTGCCATAAACAAGTGGATGAGTCTGTTGTTTGGTAAGTAATTACACTGATTAACAAAATGTGAGGTTTATGAAGCTGCAAACTTTTGATAATTTTCCTTAGAATACAAAAGAGGACATAAAAATGTTTTGGTTAATTAGTGTGTGATGATTTTTCTGGCTCTGTGGAGCCTTGGTTGTCACAATGAAATTAATTTACCCTTTCCATTTATTAACATATTTACACTCTATTTAATTACATATATTCACAAAAATTTGGTGCATATCTCTGAGCAAGCTCAAGGCCCAGCTTTTGAAAGAATGCTTGATACCCATATGAATGCAGTTGAGTTGTGTAATAATGCTTATATACTTTAAAGACATGCACTGTAGCCAAAACATGTCTGCTTGCATTCCTCATTTCACTTAAGTGCTTTTTTTCATGAAAAGGTTTTGTTTGTATTCCTGCAGTGGGCAAAAAAGGAGCTGCATGCCAAAAAATGCCCCCAAAACACAGTGGAAAAGGTCTTGAAAAGACCTCTGACACCTGTTTTAGTTCAGATAGTAAACTAATGTTTAAAATACTTAACAAGCCTCTAGAATTTAACATCACCAGTTTACAGCTCAGGATCTTGTGATTCTGAGGTGTGAAGCCTCTTTGCACAAGCAAGGAAATGCCAGAAAAGTAACTGCACAGAGTAACCATTTAAAGAACAAATGTACAAAAGTGACATTTTATCTCTTCATTCAGGAATTCTGTAGACTCAAACTGAAGCAATATGGTCCACCACAATTTACTTGGTTTATTTACTCACTACTGTAAAATTCCTGGTGCAGTTCTCGTTGGATTTCCTCAGGAATGTAGAGTTCAAATATACTAGAGAAGAACAAACGTAGTCATAAGGAACTTCAGTCAGTTGCTCAAGATTTTTTAAAGGAACTTTAGTCAGTTGATCTTTCTCTGCAACTCTAATACCTGTTGATTTCAGCTTAACTCTTTAAAATTTTTGCATTCCTCTGCAATCTCACAAACACATCACAATCACTGTAAATGTTTTCACATTGAAATTAAAGATGTAAATGAAGTGCTTCGGTTTCTGTCTGGTTTTAGTTACAATGTCTGTTTGTTGACATCTCACATGAAGGCCTGCTGTGTCTCTGGCTCTGTCTACTTCATTTCCCCTCTAATTAGGCTTTGCCCTCAATTAAGTTAATGATGCAACTTTTCCTATAGATCATTTGCCCCTTCAATCAATTAGTGGAATATGAAGGGTGCATCCCTCTTTGGCTTTGGATTTGCTTGCCTCAGGGCAGAGTGTTCAGTTCACAGAAGTACTTAGGCAAAGCAAGCTGTTTGCTCTGAAATATATAACCTGACTAAATTAGGGCCCACAGAAGTATGATCTCGATTAAATCAGAGGAACCAACCAACCAAAAAAAACCCCAAACCCCAAAACTAGACAAACCTCAATTATTTATGACAGTATTTAAATAGTTACAGCAATTTGGACCACCAGAGAAATTATAGCAATTCTCCAGATACTAAATGGCAAACATTTTTGAGTGCATGTTTCATAGCTAAAAGAAGAGCAAGACTAAGCAGTGGGTCCCCACATGCTCTTTCTTCTAAATTCCTGCCTTCCTTAGGTTCCATCACTGAGTCTTTTGATGAAGTCTTCCCTTTCTTGAGTATTTTTTGGCCTCCTTCTCAGTGAAAAAACTCAGTTTACAAAACTTATCAGGAGAAAGTAGTCCTCAATGTCCTGTGCTACCATCTCCTGCTCCCCTCTGAGCTTGGTTCATGACCACATTCCACTGCATTTCCCATGGTCAAAATCAGTCCACCCCTGGTGTGGTGTAGTCCCATCTTGCTATCCTAACACAGTCATGGGCTCTTTGCTCATGCTTGCTTCACCATCCAGGGCACTTCCAAATGCAGCCCATCTTATGTTTTTCCTTAAAGAGTCTTATTTTTTAAGTCCCACCAAAGAATGTTTGTCTCTGCATTGGTTAGCTCCACATCATTATGCTTCATTTCCTTGCTTTCCAACCTCATTTCTCCTCTTTGCTTGTTTGTTTTTTTTTTTCCTTTTTTTCTTGGTTTTGTTTTGTTTTGTTTTGTTTTGTTTTGTTTTGTTTTGTCTAAAACACTACTATGAAGTAGTTGAATGTGTTATTTAATCATACTTACAATTTCTGCAATATATTCTGTCTGTTATGGTATTTCTAAATTTCCTTCTTCCTCCCAAGGAAACAAAATAAGCCCTGCATCCCCTCCTTTGATGTCTATATGCCATATATCAGCTCTCATTTCTTCTTATTTCCAATCTGTTTGCCTCATAGACTTAGCTTTGGTGATAAAAGAAGGTGTGATTTTTACCTTCAGGTAACTAACAAGCAGGAGCTATCCTGAGGTGAAAACAAAGTAAAGATCAAAGCCTGTTAGTTTTACCACAAGGTAAACTTGCTGAGGTCAGACATACACTTTGGCCAGGAGCTGACCTCAGCAAGTTTACCTGATGGTAAAATGACAGAGATTGCTCTTCGCTGTGTTTTCATACAGAAATCTAATCTGCCTTTTAATTATTAAATTTGGGGTAAAAAATATTCCCTCTTTTAATTAAGCAAAGGAAACCCTTCTTCTCTTTTTCACTTTTTCTTAGTCATATCTTTTAAACTGTGTATGACATAGTTCTCTTTACTCATAAAGAATATTCACTTAGAAATAACCCTCTTTCTAAAACCAGATAACTCCTAACTAGCCTTGGCTTTTTTTTTCCTCAGTTGATGACCTCCAGTTTGTTTGGATTCATTGTCAGGTTTAGAAGATAATCTTTGGATGAAGTGATCTGCCTTGGTCTGTGCCTGTTCACAACTATGCACACAATCCCCCTTATACACAAATGATCCTTAGGACAACAGAGAAAAGAAGTCCTTGCTTAATGGCCTCCCTTTTAGCACCAGATAAAAATAAGATGTTAACATTGTCTAATGCCTGTTATAAATTATTTTTCTTCAAAAAAGAACCCAATAACTCATAGCTACAGTGGGAATGTGCACTGAAGAATCTTGAAATATGAAGATTGTAGAGGCCACAAAGGCAGCTCTAGCAAGGCAAAGCCAGCAGCAAACAGGGAAGATTCTTACCTTGCAGATGCTGGGATGTATTCCAACCAGAACTTTATAACCCTGAGGAAAAACTTCCTGAGTCTTAATTTAGCCATAGTGAATTCAACCCAGGTATCAGAATATGCTAGCATCAAGCCTAGCAGTGCAGCACACCAGAGCAGGAAGTCCTCTTCACCTACCCAACAGCCCTTGGCAAGATGCTTCATCAGCTAGAAAGCATCAGGATTTCCACTGGACAGAAATATTTTATACTGATAGATGGCAGAGTCATGTTTTATGTTTGATTGTATAGCCAGAAGAAGAAAAGAAAAAAAAAAAAAAGAAGAAAAAAAAAAAAAAGCCTTGGACTGTATTTCAGAACAGAAAATCAAAAGAAGCAGTTTTACAGTATCCTTATTGTCCAGCCTCCCTCACACCTTTATACCTGCCCTAGACATAAACATGTCCATCTTCAAAACTGAGCACTGTGTAAGTGGCTTACTTTGCCTTTTAGCACTCAAACAACATTCTGACCCTGCAGAATTACCCTACAGAAATAGGCAAAGATAAATTATACCCATTTTACTAAGAGGAGAGAATAAAAATAGGTCACAGAAGATAGCTTGTCTGAGACCACAGAGCAGGTTGTTTTCAGCACTGGCATGAGCCCAGAACTACTTGTTGCCTGTCTGTATCTAATCCCCTGTACAACATATACCTTAGGATCCTTTATGGTTTCAGTTGAAAGGGACCTTAAAGACCATCTAGTTCCAAGACTTCCACCAGGACACCATGGCAGGGACACCACGTGAGTGCTTCAATTAACTTCTGTTTAGAAATGCAATAGAAACTGGGGTTTGGTTTTTTTTGGTTTGGTTTGTTTGTTTGTTTGGTTTGGTTGGTTTTTTTTGGGTTTTTTTTTTGTTTTTTTTTTTTTGTGGATTTTTTGTTTGATGAGTTTGTTTTTGTTTTTTGTTGTTTGTTTTTTGTTTTGTTTTGGGTTGGTTTTCTTTTTTGTGAAACATATTGTAAGCATTCTTGAGTGTTTGTATTTACTGTTTCAAGTTGTGCATAGTATGATGTCTGACTCCCCTAAACTGCTTGGTTGTATTCATTTGCCACCTTTGCAGCACACATTTCAGTACACTCCTAAGCATACAATGTATATGCAAAGTTCACTTTGATATAGCACATCATTCTTCCAGTGGTAAGAGTGTTATCTCTCTGTTGGTTTAAATCTAATTTGCATGTCAGGAGACAATCAAAAGAAGACAATGTTTTACCATATTTTGAATAAGCAGATAGCCAAAGGCTCTTTTTTCCAGATAAATAGGCAAAAAGCCATGCATTTATTTAATATACATAGTCAAATAAAGTCATTTTTATAAAGCAAGTATGTCTTTAAATTATACTAAACATATACTAAACATTTGTTCATGATATAGCCTTACAAAGAATGACACGGGCATGTTCTTAACACTTATACATTGCCCACAAATTTCTTAAGAGAAATTGAATAAAATCCAGGGCAGCATATAACACTGGATGCCTTGAATCAGCGATTCAAGAGGAACCAGTAGCATGCAACATGTATTTGAACATGTATTTGACATACCATATCCATGGAAACACAGCATTTTAATGAGCAGGTGTTTACCTCCTCAACCATCAGCTGTCTTAACGAGCTGGGTAAGCAATAAAGATAATGCAATCACAGTAACTGTTAAACATTTAAAACAACAGGGGCAGAGGATAGGATTCATGTCAACCAAAATAAGGAATCAAGTCTTAGCTGGATTTTTTTAGGCTCTTTATGGCTGCAAAGGGAAGTGATAGACATCTCCAAAGGGCAGATCATGCCTTTGTAAGACCAATGACTAAGAGTAGTGGAAAGAATTGCCCAGTGAAGGTGGCTTTTTTTTTACTGAGAACCCCTGAGTGACTAGACCAAGATCCTTCTTTCCACATGCCTTTCAGCAGCAGAAATTCAGCTCTGATCCTGCAAGTGCTAAACACATACACAAATTTAAGCACTTGGCTAATCCTAGCAAAGTGGAGGATCCTCTTGGAGCATTTACTGTCAAACATGTATAACTGATTGTACATTTAGAGACTAAAATAAGCCTTCATCAACATGTTCTGAAGTCTAGCTTGCCATACCTATCTAGAAACTCAAATATGTCTATGATTTTCTAATTTTATGATGTAGAGTGTAACTGGAAAAAAATTATAATCAGTTGCATGGACACAATGTTTTTAATTTCTAGGAGCATAGAAACCTTTGGTGTGAGTAAGAATTTGTTTGAAATAACTTGACAACTGGATTTATTTTTTATCCAGTCTACTCTGGAAAAGCAATGAATTTGAGTTCCCTCAAGCACACACTTGAATGTAAATTTTGCTTACTATATGATACAGCTCTCTTCAGAAAACAACTTTGTGGACACAATGGGATGGACCAAAAGTAATCTTTTGCATTAGTTACACTGCATCAAAAGAAAAAAACAATCTACAACATGGCAAATGTTCAACCAGGTACACAATGGTCAACTCAGCTTCCCACCTGCTTCTATCAGTGCTGTGATGTAGGGAACTATGTGTCAATGACAGAGCATATGCTTCTTGGAGGTGTAAATTCTATCGATTATTCTTGATGATATTTTTATGTCATTGCATCGCACTGGTTTCAACTTACATTGAGAAATTTAAAAATTTCTTGAGTTACAGCTATCATCTGTAAATGGCAAGAAAATTCCACTAACAAAATTAAATGAGAAGTAATATTGAAAGGTTTTTTTTAAAAAAACCTATTTCAGCAATTTTCATATTTCTTTATATTTGAATGTTTCTTTCCTCTTACAGAAAGGAAACAGAAAGAAGAAGAGTGAAAGGGTATGTATAAAGAAAAGAAAGTGTATAAATAGTGAGGAAAACCTCCACCATATGACTGTCTGTATGAAAGCTTTTGTATGTGAGAGAAAAAAGTGCATTTCCTTCCTCAAAATAACCAAACGATCTGACATGGAAAATTAATAAATAAATAAACAACAAGAATCTGTTTTGATCAAGCAAAATTTGAAAGTTTTAATGATTCAAATGAATTCAAAGCATTTGATGAGTAAGGAATGTGATAGCTGATCTCTTGTCCCAGGACAAAGGCCCTAAGGTTGAAATAGCTTTCCTCCTCCTGAGCTATTCTCTTATCTGTGTAAGGAGTACTTCATTTCAACTACACTGCTTTGTTTTATTTTCCCAATAATCAAAAAAAAATCCTCTGTTTTTCCCTTTGCCTTCCTATTCAAGAGGAGAGATGTGCTTTCTCTCTCAGCTAGACAAGTCAGAGTTCTCTACCTGTTTTTCTTCTTTCCTAACACCTCAAAGAATAATCACTTTCCTGTGGAGCAGGGAGTTGGGAGAAAGAATAAAAGGAATTTTTGAAAATTGAGCTGTAATATATTTGAGATTATTTCTTTGTTTTCTATTCCTTTATCTATGGAGAACTAACTCTTTGTGTAACATTTAGGTCAATGAAACTTTCTTTCCAGAGTCTGAGACATGTTCTGTGCTGTCTGGACATGGGACCCTGAGCACTGAACACCTGCATCACTGGTGAAGAAGGCTATCACTGTGCTTTGTGCTGTTGTGTGCTACACCACACATCAGGAAGCCTAAGACTTGTCAGTGTCACTTCACCTTCCCAGGTAGATTCCACCTGAGGAAAATATGCAGAGGTGACAGAGTGTACAGATCACAATAGTTTGGAAAGACTCTTTGTAGAAGAACAGATACTAATAATGGGTGTCTGGAAACAATAATGAATGCAAAAAGAAACAAAAGTTGAGACAGTGACTTTGATGTTACAAAGAGGTAATGTTTGTGATTTGGGTTATTTCCCTTTTTTTTTTTTTTTTAACATTTTCTTCTTCCCACCATATCCACATGTGTCTTTTCTGGATTTTGTTTCAGGAAGCTATTTGGCACCTATCTGCATATTTCAGCAACATACAGTACATACATTCCTTTCTGTAGCCTTGCTCTG
Source organism: Vidua chalybeata (assembly GCF_026979565.1). Taxonomy (NCBI): domain Eukaryota; kingdom Metazoa; phylum Chordata; class Aves; order Passeriformes; family Viduidae; genus Vidua; species Vidua chalybeata. Next base: position 47,478,085 of record NC_071531.1, on the reverse strand, counting down.
TGGGACTGATGCCCAAGTTTTGAACTCTCTAAGGACTCTTGTGTCAGTAATTCTGGACTAATGCCTAGGATGCAGGCAGCAGGCTACACTTTTCCTTATAGCCCCCCAAAACCACAAAGGCATTATTTAAAATGAAAAATAATAACTATTTGCCAACAGCTGCAAGTAGACAATAAAAACCTATTTTCTTCTATATGCTTGAACTTTAAGAAAAGATTGGTTGCAATGGGGCAAAAGTGAGGAAAAACTGGAACAGCCTCAGTGCCCAGAGCCTCAGTGGGGCATTTGTCACCAAACACTGAAAATGGTGCTTTCTAAAAGTTTTCTGTTCCAACCAATGTAATCCTTAGCCACCACACTTCCTTTTTAAAAAGATTGAAAAGTTTGTATGCCTGCAAATTATGGAATTTGCAGAAATTATTCACTTTTTTCAGGCTGTCTGGCTGAGAAGAAAGGACAATTCCCTTGAACAGTGGTCATTGAGTTTATGAATTATCTGTGGGCAGATTCAAAACAATAATTTTATATAGCTGTTTAAGAGAGAAAAGACCACTTACAAGGGAAAAAATAGTATTCATTTAGAAGTTTTTATTGTCAAGCTTATTTAAAGTACTTTATTTAGTATTGGCCAGGTACATTCATTCTGAAACATACATAAAGATTTTTCTCATGAACCAGAAAAAAAATGGAGGGGGTTTCTTTTTATTATTGTTGGGTTCCTATGACCCCAGTTCTACTTACATAATTTTTGTTGCATATCAGAAAGGCATAATGATGCTTCAATGTAAAAACAACAGTAAAAGAACTTTTTGAACAGTTTTGTTTCACCTCCAGACCTCTCTGCTTTTACCAAAATGTCACCAGGAAAGACTAAATACACAGCTTTGAAGAAAATACATGCAAACTTGATAGTGGGATTGAAAGAAGGAATCAGCCACAAACTACATGGAGAATATTGAAAATTTTAGGCACTTGTTGGACGAAACTATTTTACTTAAGTTTGTACAGAACTATGAAAGAGAAAACAATGTCAGTATAAATATAATCTTAAGTATTGTTCATGACATTTTCAGGACAGTTGAGGTATCTCTGTGAAGCAAAGCATGCATTTGGTTCAGGAAGAGTCATGATGGTAACCTTTGATCTTTATTTCCTACAGTTAATACCATAATAATTCCTTTTATCTCATCATGTACGTACACATTCCTAGGACTTGAAGCCAGTGGTTGTGCAAGAAGTTATTTGTTCTTGAAATGAAGTACTTGGATGATAAATCAAGAGGTTTTATACAATACTAACTTGTGATAAATCATTTTAATGCTGTTTTGCTCTCTCTAGTACTGCACCAACTCCAGTTCACACCAGCATATAAAAGACAATGTATGAACTATTGTCTGCTCATTTATTTAAATAAATTGCAACCTTTTGGGTAAATAAGGCCATTTCTTGTGTGTCTGTATGGCACTAATCACAATCTGAGTATTGTAGTAGTAAGTAAATGGAAACAAACAAAAGTGAAATGAAGGAAAGACTGACCAGTTTTAGTTGGAAAAAAAACCCCACTTTTTGCTAAACTGGAAAACTAAAAGTGGGATCAACCTCATCTAACTTTCATCTTGCCTTAAAATAATTATATCTAAAATAGATCAGCAGAATCGTTGTCTGGGAATGTTTCCTTGTTGACAATAAAAGGAGGCTAAAATGGAGAGGTTGGATGTAGACATCAATATTAAGGAAATGTTTCCTAACCTAAATTATTCTCTACAGACCACATAGGAGTTTTAATGTTATCATGCTGAAATTAAAATAGTTTCTGCAGGGTACTTCTGGTCCATAAAGCTTGGTTATGCATAAATGCCAAATGTTCATGATTCTTGCATATTTCAGAACTTAACTGTGTAAAGTCAGGGTAAAAATCAGTGTCATTAAGGCCCTTTTAAAATGAGATGTACACACCTGCTCAAGGGCAGCCTGAAGCCCAAGACTGTAACCAGGAGTGATTTGGCTACGCTGACAGCTGTTTGCTGCAACACGGATCAGGAAGAGGAAAGGGAGGTGGAAAGAGTCTGTGTAACCACCTGGCCACCTTGCCATCATGAGACATGGACAATTCTTCAACATTATAGTGGCACCGTGCAGTTACAATGGGGTCTTTCCTCTCCTTCTACTCTTCACACTTTCCTCACAGCTGGCAAATTTTCCCCCTGCACAGGTCAGTATCAGTAATCTCGTTTACAACAGCGGGTTTTAGATAGTTTCCATCATTACTCATTTAAATAGGTTTAAAACTACAGAGGAAAGTAAAATTAAACATATCTATCAACAGGGCTGTCTCTAGAATGCGTTCACTCTCATGAAAAAGGGTAAGCACATAGAAATAGTCCTTAGAATATGAGAAATATAATCACAGTTCAGGCACATAGTTGTGCCTCTGTTACATTTTGATAACTTATTGTAGTCAATAAAGCCATTTTGCCTTTCTGTGAATACAAGCCTGATGTTTATCTGTGAATTATCCTTCCAGAATATCCTTCTAGAATAAGAATGCAATTGAAATCAATGTAATGCCTGATTAATAACAGAGAAAGTTGTCCAGCAGCCAAAATAGTCTCAGTGAGTCCATATACTGCATGTATATATAGACATATGTAGATACACATACTCACCTATTACTCTTAATTGTTCCTGTTAAAAAATTTATGAGTCAGTACAGGAACAAATAGACAAGCAGAAGAGGTAAATCAAATAAAAACATGAAATGTGTTTCTTGTACAGCTAACCATGCACAGTTAGAAATTACACATTTCTCAGAAAGGGCCATACACAATTCATATCATATATAACATTGATACCTATGCAAGTTTTGAACAAAAAATAGGAGTAGATGACAACTACTATGAAGCACGTTTGTTCTTGATTATATTTGCAGTGCCATTTTGATTCAATCTTGAAAATAAAATAAATTTAAAGAATTGTTTTAACTAAATATGGACAAAAGGTTAAATCTTGCAAACTTTCAAAGCAGAATAGTGCTACTGATAGGCATCTGATCCTGGTTAACTCGAAGTTCAAGGCAAGATCCATGTCCACAGGAGTTTCCTTAGGAGTAGGTTTAGGCACCCTAAATTTAAATTAAAAGTGAAAAGGTACTTTGGAAAAATTCTTCCCCTGATGTATTTCTCTCTCATGTCAAAGTAATGTTAAATCCAGGACTAATTTGTTGCGATATTATGCTGTAATATTTCCCTTGGCTTGTGTCCCTTTTTATTTAATTAAATGTCATCAAAGATTTCACTGTCAGACTAAAACATTTGTATTCTATTTTTTTTATATCTTAATGGAGTCAGTGAAGAAATAAAAAGTGGAAGTGCCATAAGGAGTGCTTTCTTCTAAACAATTTATGACTGTGGACTGTCTATAGGTAATTTAATATACTCTTTGCCTTTCTTGGTGTATTGTGTACTAAAAGATCACCAAGATTAATTTAGATTCAAATGAAATATTGGATCCAAAACCATTTTTGTTGTTCTATTTCCATGCCTTGCATTATATGATTACCTTGTGCATTACTGATTTGCATGTAGGTCAACCTATTTAAAGTGAACTCCACTTATGTCTTAATGCAGGCTGAAAGGGAGGAGGCTTTCACTTAGCTGCTCTGCTGGTTTTCTTTTATCCTCTCCAGGATTCACAGAAGGAATGCATTTGCAGCTAGAACAAGCTTTGCAGAGTTACAGCATAAAGCAAACAGCATGTGCTTCCTCACATCACCCTGCTGGCGTGTTTTTACTCAGGACTAACATTACCAGCATTGAGGAGATCATTGTTTTACTTCTGGGGCTGCCAGTTGAGACCATTGAAATACTTGGAATGACTGCCAAGTAACATCCACTGCCCCCCCCCACACCTTTCCACTGAGATCAGTGTGTCCCCACCTCCTTCCATCACTTCATAAACCCAGCCTTACAAGATTCATATTCTGGATTTGAACTGGCTACCAAGGACTAAAATGGTTTTTTGTTACCATTACTGATTTCACAGGTAATACTGCATGTTGGAAAAGGGCTTTAAATTGGCCATTTGAGAATCATGGCAGGAAGAGTTTTAGCTGTTGCATGCAGCTGTGACAAAACAATCATCTGGGGCATTTAATTGGGTGACTGTGCCCTTGTGATAAAAAGACTTGCAGGTATTGAGGAAAACAGGGAAAATTTGCCTTCACAAATCTAGCACTACTCTTAGCCCACATTCCTGTTGATGAGATCAGATGCCTTCACATGAGCTGTTCTTAAGTGAAGTGAGTGCTGCAAAAATGAGGGCTGCTGGGAGTAACAAGAAAAACCCACACAATGTCATTTGTACTTGGGGACAAACAAGGTAAGATCAACTGATTCCCAGGGAATAAAATGTTCATGTTCATGGTCCCCCTTCCCTGCACTGCTTTCTATTGTCATCTCACAGGCTCCATTGCCTCATTTTCAAGTCATGTACCTGCAGCTCACTTGCTAAAGGAAACAATTGAGTTGCTTGGTGATGGGTAAGGAAGCAAACCATGAGACTGGCAGTTGTGGCAGCCTCAGGTAGGGTAAAGGAGCAGATATGGCGGCCGAGAAAGAGAAGTAGAATGAGAAAGAGGCAGTACTGACCACAAAGAAAACTGTAAAATCGGCAAGGAAGAGTGTTGGCATGCTTTATTTTCCAAAATGAAAAGCAAAAAGAAAGATAAGTAAAAATATTTAAATGTCATCAGACAGATTAGATGTCAGTGGCATAGGTGAAAGCTGCCCTAGCATTTATGTTTTGAATATCTGTGGATTCAATTTTCCCTTTTTTAACAGATCTTGAAATCATCTACAAGGAGAAATAAATTCACATGAATATTGCTTAGAGACTCAACATTCTGAAAACATGAAAATGAACTAAGGCACAGACTGTTGTTTTATTTTGCATTAAATGTTCAATGTCCCTTTCAATGACAGAACATGAAGTGACATTAAATCTAATGTGAGAAACACCAAAATTTATCTACCTCTTAACAACAGATTTCAAGACATTAAGGTTTTTGTAAACACTAAATGAGTCAGACAGGCCTATACTTTGTTGTATCTGTCACATTATTCATGGACACTGTCTCATGGACTGTTTACTTGAGCCAATGTACATATGTGCGTAAGCATTTAGAGAACAGAAGTCATTACCAATCAAAGTTTCCAGCAAGAGGATTTTTATACTTCTGGAAAAATTAACTTGAACACAACAGCACACTTTGATGGTTTGGTTCAGACAGATGGGTGATTCAGAGCATCTTTTATTTATTTATTTTCCTCCTGGTATTCAGTAAATATAGCTGGGCAATTAGCAACAGTTAAATAGCTACAACATTACCAGCACTGAATAATTTACTAATTGGCAGAAAAATTCCCATCTCTTCCATTTGACCGTATATTTATTTTATGTCTGTTGATATGCAATATTTATTCCTGATAAACTGGGGGAGGCAAGTGTATTTACTTTTGTTAAATCAGAAGCAGCAAAACTTGTGGTTGAAGTTATGATTATTATGAATATGACATTGAAAATGCAAATAGAAAAACAGTTCCATACTTTTTTTGGTGTCAAATGTAACATGTCATTTGTGCTCTGCACTTTTTAATCATAATTATTAGCTATTCAGTGAAAAAGGATTAAATGTTATAGGTCTCAAAAAGTTCTTCAAAGACTTTTTTATCCATCTGTTAACTTTTATTGTAGCTTTTCTGCTTAGGTAATTTAAAACATTTTGGAACATTTTCCTCTTACCTTTTTTTCTCTTAAAGATAAGAATTTAAAAGTGATATTCTAAAAAAGGTCTAGAATTATGAGCTTTTTGTAAGAATAAGTTGTATTTGTAATACAACTTCTCCTGTTTTTATAGCATGGGCAACATATATTCTGTTCATGTGGTTTTCTAAGAGGAAACCTTTATTTTTCTCATTTGGTATGAAAACAGTATCAAAGTGAACATGGTTTGCTCTCAATTTCTTTGCATTATCTGATCTTTGGAAGTAATCTATAAAGACTTAAGCCATAGGACATGCAGGATACTCAAGTTACAAGTGCCCCAGGGTCTTAAGAGATTTTGTCTGTGTCTTAGAGTTGAAACAGGGAACATGTGAAGTTTAGTGATTTAAGTCTTTCAGATCTGGCATTTTAAAGGTAGCAGTGTCATTATGAGTAAGAACAACATTTTATCTGCCTTCTTACATTAAGATTTATTTGCCATCATTATCTATGTCCCCAGCTGCTGGCCACACTGATAATACCCCAAATAGAAAGAATTCCAAGTAATTCAATGCCTGATGGACTCCTATCGAAATAAATGGATCGCTCTTCTTTTTTTAACATTAAAATGTGATGCCAGCAATCAGGAACAATTTAAAAATATTTTTTTAAAATATTAAATAAAAAATAATTCAGCAGTGATAGAAATCTGTTTGAAAAACTAGCAAGCAAAACTTTATTTTAAAATAATACCTCAGAAGTATGTTTATTGGTTTCAATGGAAGAAAAGCAGAAGTTTGATTGTTTCTTCAGTTGTAGATGTATATACCTGCAAGGCTTGAAAACGTAAGTCACAGATAGAAGCTCAGCTGGTACAAATCAGCAAGGTTATTGAAGCTGGTGGAATGATAGGAGGGTTTCACCTCCTCAGCATCTGGTACTCCTACAAAGTGAACAGCTGATGATTCAAAAGGTACAGAACATTTGTACAAGCAAGGGAGACACCTTCCGTGTGCATCTTGTTAAAAGTTTGTGGCTTTGATTAAAGTGAATTCAATGTCTGCCTGACAGGCATGATTGACAGAACAAAAAACTGATGTCTTCCATTAGCCCCAGAGTAAATAAAAGCAAAGGCAGGAAGATGCAGCTCCCCCCACTCAGGAAGCATTTCCTTTAGGACAGAGCAAGCCATTAACTGTCAAAGGTTTTCATTCCTGGTGATGAGAATGCTGCACATCAGACCAGTCATACATTAATGTATGCATACCCAAGTATGCTTTTTTGTTGTTGATGTTGGTAGAAGATGTTTAAAAAAAGAGGCAAGGAATGCAGATAGAAAGAAAGCCATCCCCTTGTGCCCTTCCTGGCTTCTGGCAACAAGCACTTTACAGACTTTCTTTGCTAGATGCAGCATCTACACTGCCAATAATGTATGGGACTATCCCACTGTCCATCTTGTAAACTAGTGAATTTTGGATATTTCAGAGTTTAAAGAAACACAACTGAACCAACCATGACTTCATAGCATATAAATGACTCAGCTTTTTTAGCATGGTTCTATTTCCTGATGATTGTTACTCAAATCTGAACCCAGTGGGGTCTCCTGCAAAGCCTATTCTTGTCAGCAATCTGGGTATCTAGAAGATTTGGGGACATAGAAGTTCTCAATAAATATAAACTTTATTGGTCTCCACATGAGGAGAAGATCAAGCTCTGTCTGGTTTCTTATATCCAGCTTTCTACAGCGCATACAAGATACTACATGATACTAGAGGTAAGCCAAACTGCTCTGAAAATTTTGGTATACTTACCAAAAGAAAGTATAAGAAAGAGAAGATTTTTCATTTTGAAATGCTGTTTACCTTTATATCTGGATTTTTATGCATAACAAGAATTCTGCAATCACTTAGGGGAAAAATGCAAAACCTTGTTAACAACAATCAAAGCCTGCTATTACTTCTTTAGCATTTAGAACCTAATTTTAATCAGGTGTTTTCTACAGAAGGTTTTGGGTTTTTTTTCACATGCCTAGTAGGTTAAAGGATAACGCATGCCATTCTAAGAAGGCACCATGAATGTGAAAGCTAACAGATTTTAAAAAGGACATTTATACAGTCATTTTATTTGCTATCTTCTGAGTCTTTCAGCCAATTTTTGTGTGTTTACTATTGCTTTCATCTGGAGTGTTCTCCATGTTTTTTTCCCCTTTCTTTGTTATCATATGCAGCACTAGCACAAACAACCACAGCAAAGCAGCAAGGACTTTGGCCCATGAAATGCAGTCCAAGTAAAAAGTATCATAAATAAATAGAGCAGGACCAGTAACTGAGGAACTGAGGAAATCAATGACAGAAAAGGGAAAACAGCCATTTTCTTCTTGCATGTACACTGTAAATATTTATTTTGGTCTTTTTTTCTCCTGATACAATCACAGGTGCGAGGAGAAGTGGTTGGTGCCAACCTAGAGCATATTGACAGAAAGGTTGCTGCTGAAAGTGGGGCTTTAAGGAGGGATCTTAAGGAGGCAAGGCAACACTGAGACACACTTGAGTTACAATATTAACCACAGGAGTTAAAGTAATGATTGTGTCATGGCAGTGGAAGCTGTGCTGAAACCACTGGGCCAGGGAGAGAAGGTTTGTGCCACTGAACTGCCTGATGCCATGGACAAACCATCGAACTGCCCAGCACACAGACACCAGCACCATCAGTGCCTTGCAGGAGGAAACAGTGTAGGTACGAGAAGGGAAAAGCCTCCTCTGTGGCTCTTAGTGATGACATCCAGAGGGGTAGGGGAAGAGAGAGACTGAAACAGAGGCAGGTAGGTAATTGTTCAGAGCCTACCAATGGAGTTCCTTTCACAAAAAGTGAAATTTGACTTCTGCCAGGGTGGTTGCAAATGAGCTCACTTTTGGACACATTTGGATGCTACTTCTCACTGCACACCAGAGGGTATTCCTGAGGGAAGGAAGGAGCTTCCTTCCTTCCTTGTCTGGCCTTGCACTTCTATAATACTCGGACGTCTCAGACATGCATGCATTTTTAGGAAGTTAATGTTAATAGCAATACAACGTTGCTAATACTCAAAAAAACCCTCAAACAAAAACAAAAAATCAATGAAAAAACCCCACCTACAAAAATCTCCACAGCTGAAAAAAACCTTTGGAAGTTTTATATTCTCAATATACATGAGGGTTATAGAAGATATAAATTTAAGTTATAGGTGTAAATCCCAAGATACAAATCTGGAAGACTGCAAAGTATGGATGTGGGAAATTTTCCAAGGCCTTCACATGTTGAAAATGGAATGGGCAAGAAGAGTAAGTTAACTGTACTCAGTGTCTTCTGAAGAACATTGTATAAAATAAACATAATAAAAGTATTGCTCCTACCAAAGCATTAAATAAATAGCATTTACAGCCATATGAATTTTAAACTGATCACCAGCAAAGTGAGACATCATTGTTTATTTTTTATATGGCGGATGACATGTCCTTTTTTATTTTCATGAAACACATACACCACCACCACATACATATGTTCTTAAAATAGAAATGCTGTCCATGAACAGTATTCACCTGTTTCTCAAAACCAAATTTCTCAAGAAAAGAATGGAAACTGGAACTCTCCATATCCTGTTTGATCTTTCTTGCTTGTTTCATAAACATATTTATATTATATATTGTTACATAGTCCAAAATACAACTCATATACCACACAAATGTCAGGCTTCCTCTGTTTACTGTAATTATTTACTGTAATACCAGTGTAAGAAATAGATTCCCTTTCAGTCATCAACTAATTTATGTTTTGACATTGGATTTTATCAATAAGGCTAGAAGACTTTCTGCCTCTGCATTCTTCCTTTTAACAAATCCCAAATGACATCCCATGTTATGCTTTTGCTTTTATAAACAATTAAATCATATGTTCATGTATATTTGTAGGTCTCTGTCAGAGGAAAATTTCTCACTGATGGAAGAATTTGCCATCAGACTTGTTTCTAGTATTTCAGGCCCATTACTAATCCAACCAGTTACTCTGCACATAAACTATAACAGGCACCTGATTAGATCTTAGTCTTTCTTATTTGTTATTTTTCCCAGTTTCTTTTGCATATGATGTAAGACATTCTCCTAAATAAACCTTGTTATTTTGCTTAATTGAAAACCAACATAGGTGGATGTGATTGGAAATAATTTCACAGAATATAGACATCAGTATCTCAATCACCATAAAGCCTAGTATAGATGTAGTTAAGGTCCGAAGTAGTCTCTCTATACTCTCATTTATGTTCAGTGAAATAAAATAAGCAGTTCTAGATTATGATTCATCCCATCCTAAAACAGATGGTGAAAATAGGTCAAATTACTCTTATCCTTAATGCACCTTTTTCTCTCTTTCCCCTATAAAGGGAATCTTAGGTGACTGCCTCACACAGATACCTGAATTCTGTGAATTCCACCTTGTCTAGCTTAGCAGCGATGTTTATGGGCCGGAATAAGGCTTATTAATTTAAATCCTGAAAATTCTGGAGATTCTTCAGGAGCTCTAGGTACTAATATATGTGGGTGTCTCAGAATATTTTATTTATGATCTTCATATCATACCTTTGTTCCTTTGAGCTCACCATGATTGCAGATTTTCTGTTAAAACAGCTGTCTAGAAAGTAAGGAAAGAAACAGGCCAGTGGTGAATCTCCTATTACATCTTAAACTGAGTATTTCAGAAGGGAATTCATGTAAAATTAAGCTGAGGTACAATCCTTTTTTCTTTCACCTGACAGTTGTACAACATTCCCCCAAACTCTATGACCCATGAACTGTTTTGCACTTTCAGGGGCAAAGAATCAAGATCTTTAAAAATGTTGTGATGTGTTTTTACAACAATACCAGTGAGTTTACACAAATGTTTTACATGGCTTTAGCAAAGGATTTGCTCTTTTAATATTGTCCAATGCCTGATTACCTCTGCCCTCCCAAACCACATCCTTAATTATATGTAAATGTTAGAATCCTTGTCCAGCCAGGGGCTGATACTTTTATTTCATACTGTGTTTTGCCCCAGTATGTCACTGGGACAAGTCTCGGGAAAATGCCCTATGTCTTCTGCAACAGATAAACCCGAATTCCTCTGCAAAACTGAGGTTCAGCCCGTTCTTGTGTTCAGAAGGGAGGCCATCTGGAAGTGCTTTACAGCTTTCATTAACAGAGAGATTTATTGAATGCAATAATATAAAATGCAAATAAGTGAATCAGGGAAGCATTCTCCATGTTGCATACATTGATTTTAAACTCAAACCACTGTATATTTTCATGCTTTACATCTGACTTTCCACATTTTTGCAGTGACAACACATCACTCTGTTTTGTATGATGCATGAAGCTCCATATAACGGCCTGTGTGAAAGGAAAGGATTGGCATCCTTGCAGGATGCCAAAGAAGGTGGGTATCCCCACTGGAACTGACTGTGGAGGGACAACACCATTGGACAAAGCTGTTTTTCAACTCACTCTACATGCAGTGGCTGATGCAATCCTTCTCTGAAATGCTTCTCAGAGAGAAAATGAGTGTGTTTCAGGGGAAGAAGGGAAAACATATAATCCCTAGCAAGGAATTGCACACAACTCTGTAGGGTACCCATGTTTTCAAGCCTGGCATTTGACAAGATTGACAATCACAGGATCATAGAATGGCTTGGGTTGGAAGGGACCTTAAAGATTATCTACTTCCAACCCCCCTGCCCTGGGCAGGGACACCTGCCACTAGACTAGGTTGCTCAGCTCTCCATCGAACCTGGCCTTGAGCAGCTCTAGGGATGGGGCATCCATAACTTCTCTGAGAAACCTGTTCTGGTGCTTTACCACCCTCAGTCTAAAGAATTTCTCCCTATTACCCAATCTAACCCTACTCTCTTTCAGTTTGAAGCCATTCCCCCTTGTCCTGTAACTACATGCCTTTGTAAAAAGTCTCTCTCCATTTTTCCCATAGGCTCCATTCAGGTACTGAGAGGCTGTAATTAAGTCACCACAAGGCCTTTCCTTTTCCCGGCTGAACAATCCCAGTTGTCTCAGCCTTTCTTCACAGGAGAGATGTTCCATCCCTCTACTCTTGGTGACTCTTTTCTCAACTCACACCAACATGTCCATGTCCTTCCCATGCTGAGGACCCCAGAGCTGAATGGGGGTGGGGTCTTACAAGAGTAGATGGGATTATTCACCTCCACAGTAACCGCCCTAAAGAGGTTGTTGAAGGAATCTGTTGTTGAACAGTTGGCATTTGGAACTTTTACCATCTTTGAAAAAGATTTTATTTTTCTGTCACCTAGATTTTATTTTTTTCTGTCACCTATGGGTGGGAAGGACTTCAAACAACTTGAATGTCTATACAGCCCTTTGCATCAACATCCTTGACAAAACAAATTCCTTGCTAGATCTTTTTTACCTCATTATTTGCTGCTTTATGCAGCTATGATTGATAAGGACTGCATTTTTTTAATCTTGCCAAAATGATAAGTGATATGAGATCTCATTCACAAAACTGGGTGACCTAGTTTGAACCAAAAATTAACTCTTGCAGGGACAGATTGCCCCTAACACCCATGTTCCCTCTATCAGAAAGAGTCACTGCAATGTAAAAGGGCTTTGAAGATGCTTAAATAGTAAGTACAAATTTGGAGAAAAAAATTCGGTGGGTTGAACTGTAGCCTGTAATTGACATTTATACTGGTGTCTTTATAACTCTGTTAAAATTGTTAGAACCCCATCAGCAAGAGACTATATCTGCTTGGCTGTAATTCATACCTCAGATGTGGGAAAGCAAAACCATAGTGGTTTATATACATTTTCATTTGAAAGCTTTTCCCTGTTGTAAGATTACGTGTCCAAATGATGTTAATGTTGTTTACAAAGTAACACATGAATATAATTGAATTTATTTTGATGTACAGTGTAATTATCTCACAGATCAATAACTGAGCTAAAAGAAATATGCCTCCTATTTTAGCACTGCTGTATAGTTCATTCTTTTGTCTATTGATCTATAGTAGATACAAACTTTTTTTCTCCTTTTAATTCCTTTGGACATTGTTATAATATTGCATACTCTGAAACACATTTTCTAAGACATGATTGCTAGTGTATCTTATCATTAACAACAGTAATTAGATGAAAATTTTTGTAATTATTTTTACTCCATTAATTCTCAATCAAATCCTTCAGTTCCTTATGTAAGACATTTCTCATTCCACTTGCACATACTGCATCAAATCTCTAGTGTCCTTCTTCACCTTATTCTAAATCCTTTGCCTTTCAAAAATGAGTACTATGAAGAAATAAAACTGTTAAAGAGTCATGAGGATCAGACCGAAACTTTCATTTTTTTTCACATTTGCTCATTTCTTCTGGGTAGTCTGTCCTACAGTTAGGTTTCATGGAGTTCAACTCACAATATTATTTGTGGAAAACTTGAACTTCCTGTAATCTACCTAAAGTTACAAAAGTCCAGCTTTTGGTATTTGATATATCCTTGCTGTGTTCACTACAGCTGCTGTTGAAGCCAGGAGAAAGCCAGTATTTGTATTGTCCACATCCACCCTATTTTGGATCCCGTGTTTGGAGAGTCATAAACACAATGCCTTTGCAAGGCACATCTAACAGGTCAACTGAATGTGATACACTTAGGCTTGACCCAAATCAGGGCATAACAAGGCAGTGCATAGTGTAAGCCAGTTAGCCTGTTCTGTCTGTGACGTAAAGCAAAGGCACTGCTCTGGAGGAGAAAAGTCTCTGCCTCTGAATTGGGTTACATTCAATTCCACATTCTTGTAGCATGCTGTCATTCCTAAGAAAAAAAGTGTCACTCCAAGTTTGTGCTAAAATAGGGAGTGTCTGTCTGTGAACTCACACCAAGCATAGTTTTAACCAGTGTCACCACTGCCTGAACATCCTTTCCTTGCGATCATGCAGCACCAAGTGCCCAAATATAATTTTCCTGCAAATGTCTGAGATTTTTATGTTGTGGGCCATGAGCAAATTGGGTTGATACCATGCATGAGTGTCTGGCCCTGTAAGCTGGACATGGAAGATGTTTTCTTTAGCATTGCTTTTGTTTATGGTAACACTCCACATTTTACTTGCAATTCGAGTGTAAGCTAAATTCACAAGCTAAAGAAATGCAGAAAGGATCCAACTACTGAAACTGAAATAAAGAAGAAAAGAAACTGTCATAGCCACCTTTTTAAATGCAAACACAGTAGTTTATTTAGAGACACACATGTACTAGTGTGCACCAAAATGGGTTAGGAAAACAGAAGAGTGTGTGCCCCTTTCAATCTGATTTCAGTGGTACTGTCTGACCTTGTGTTTTGGCCACACATCTCCATAGTGATGCTTTTTGTGGGAATATTTTGTGTATCTCAACTTGGTAAAGCTTTCTGTATTATATGTGGAGTCAGTTGTGTAGAGTTATAAGCTGAATTTTTATTTAAGCCACCTAGCCACCTTTTGCTTACCCATTTACAGGAGAAAAAGAAAATTTGTGTATTTCTACACTCATGACCCCTTTACCAGAATTAAAAAAAAATTACTTGCAATGTCATTGTGAAAATTTGTCTAGCTCAGGAGAGGTTCAGTTCATCTAATGCAAGCACAAAACAGATAATTTCAGCTATCTGCTGGAGCAGACAGCATCCTCCAAAAGGTAAGTGCTAAAATATCTAATATGTTTGAAGATAACCAGACTGAGCCTGTCTGCTCCTACATCAAATTCCCCTAAGCCTCAAAAATTAAAATCTTTCATTAGTGCTCAAAGCCACCCATTCCATTCTGTTGACCGTGTCCTTACATAGTACATATTATCTTTGGTGCTACTCCTTCATTAGTTACCTAAAGCAGAGAGACAAAGTAGGTGTTCCATTAGATAGTTAGAGTGTCACCATGTACTTCTAGCCTGGGAATTCTGACATATTTTATGACTGGATTTTAATATAGACTTTATATTGCACACATGCACAAATATATTGTTTTTTAAATAATGCAGGCTGATGCTTACAAATGAGCTGGTGAGTTTGGGCTGTACTTGGTCTTTGACGCACAATTCTGATGGACTTTAAAGGAGACAAACTTTCCCAGGGTGGATTTTCATTTCTAGACTCAAATCTTTACAGGTTCTCAAGCTTAACACTGTGGTGCTAACATCCTCTGAAAGCGAAGGCCAAAATCATTGTCTATTCTTGTCTGGTCTTGACTTGTTTTATATGAACATCTTAATCAATATTAATCATATTTTATTAAGGCAAAAGTAGGATTTTGTTTCTGTGTATATTATAGGGAATTGATGAGTTCAGCATAATTTACTAAATGTAGAGAAACAGGCTTGTTCACTTATGCGTCATAAATACAATATTCTTTGCGAGCCCAAAGTTTTCTCTTTTCTTTCATGAAGAGTCAATCTCTCAATGTTTTTAAAAGTTTCTGCTGTTAATAATGATTATTATTAAGCAATGCAGAGTACATTAAGTTAATGAGATGGTAACCTGGTACAGAATCTTTGACTTAGGATTCTGTTATATACTTTAATAAAAGATGTTTCCTGAATATACTTACTTTAGCAAAGAATGTTTCCTGAAAGATTCCCTTAGCATGGAATCTTTTTGTAAATTCTCAGCATTTCTTTGTTGATATAGCAGTATTTTTACTAGCTCACTTTCTTACTCTATCATTAAAAAAAAGAGTATGCTCTCTATTTATTTCCCCCTTGTACTGATTTTTCCATATTTTTCTTCGAATGAATTTGCAATGTAGTTTGGTGAAGTCATGCTTTGTGTTCAGAAACAAAAATGCATCCTGCAGGAGAAACAGGACATTCCAAAGTGTCCTGTCCCTCAAGTGTTTGCAGAGATGCTGGTTCCTAAATACAAGCAGACAGGAAACAAAAATAAGTAGCTATTCATAGCATTAATTTATAAGATTTGTCTGTACCTCAAATGCAGTTTTTCCTACCATCTAGATTAGATTCCTTAGCAGCCAGTCTAAATGTCTAATTGAAGAGTAGCTTTCTGAAGAGTCTGTAACTGTCGCTTGGCTTCATCCTTCTCTGTTTGTTCCTAAGATTTCTTTCCTCTCTTGTTTTCCTTCTGAAACAACAATGCACTCTATTTTGGGGTTGCTAGTCATGATTCCAGGAATGGGAATCCAACTCTTGAGTACAACAGGCTTTACATAGTAACTTCTTGGCAGAAATTCAGAAATGCTTTGGCCAAAGGGAATTAAAAAAAGACCCAGAACAAGGGTAACTTGAAATGAAAGACATTCACAAAAAAAAAAAAAAAAAAAGTGTGAAAAATCTTACAAAACCTCACATAAAAAAATACCTTCAGCACATAAAAGACTGAAGAATTGAGATAAATTGTGATATTTGTTCTTCATGCTTTATGGAAAGCTTTTTGCTACTCTATCACCAAGTATCATGAATACTAAGACACTCTAAATGTGTATGTGTATATGGGAATGTTCTAACCCCAAGCTTGCCAAACATGAAGTCCTTCTGTTTGCTCTCTTTTTAAAATTAACTCTTGATGGAAGATTGGTTCCATTCAGTAAGGGAAGGAATTTAAGTTTTCCCTAAGTCTGGGGAATTAGCATAAGAATGATCCTGGAAATGATGAACTGTCTGTAACACTACTCTGCTCACAAAGAAATGGTTCACAGTTCCAGGGTACCTGTCTAGATGCTGCTTCTCTCTCTACCCCCCACCTATGCCCCCTGAAACACAGGAGAGATGTCTTTGGGGTCAGAGCCACAACAGAAGCTTTGAGATTTTGCACCTGAATATGTTTCTTTATATGTTTTTCCTCAAAAGTTCCTTTCCCTCTTTGTGGTTACTTCTGACTTCTCGTTTGCCCCACTAATCATGTCTTCCTCTTGAAATGACTGTCCAAGCTGGCAGGATGTGGACACCTAATATAGCTTTTCTCTCATACCTCAGAAGGCTGCAAAAAGTAGGTGTTCTGTTCAGTTCTGGCTTTAACAGTTCTTTTAGGATTTTAAAACCCATAAATTCCCATATTATTTTTACTTTCCTTTACTTTTTTGCTTTTATAGTTATCTTGCCTCCCTCCATCCTCAAATCATTTAAGATTAAGAAAAGGAGTGCACAGGTAACAACCAAATACACTTTTCCAGAGAAATGACACACCTAGATATTGCCAAGGGGAACCACCTCTCTTCTTTCAACATTTATTTGTCTATTGCTAAACACACCAAAGCATCTATCATATTTTAAACACTGTCTTTTTCAAGCTATTTAATAAACTGTACTGTGTACTTATGACTCCTTAACCAGAAAACCATACCCTAATGGATAGATTTCAAGTTCCTAACCCAAAACCCTTAATTAACTGTAAACCAAACATTCTTATTCTTCTTCAGAGGAGTATTATGTTAGCAGATTTGGAAGTTAGTTCTGAAGGGACCTGTTTTTATAGTACCACAGATCCTGAGCGGGGGAAGTAATTTTCTATTCCAAGAAAACATCTACCACTAGTACCACTGAGAAGAAGATCTCCAGTTGTTTGGGGTTTTTTTGACCCTAATGACTAGTTTTTATTCCATAATCACAGAGAGCCCCTTTCACCTGATGATTTCTGTTCAGTCTTCAGCACACTTCCTTTCCTGCTTCATCCTTCATTGGCTATGAGGTCATTAATTTTAAAAGGGAGATTCTCAGTAACCAACAGAGAATTTCAATGTAAATCAAAACTTCTCCAGCTGATAAGTTAATTTGTCAGTAAGGCAGCTCAGCAGCCCTTTTGTTTTGTATGGAATTTTCCAGACAGTCCCTTAGGCTGACTCCAGAGAAATCAGGATCACTATTTACCATGGGCCTTCAGTCTTGATGGAGGTCCTCAAAGAAAATAGAGATGACATAATTTTCTTTGTGTTCCCAAGGTCTCTATACCTACAACTATCTCTGCTCTACTGTCTACTGGGATATGTTTGATCATACTGCCAGTGTATGGATGCATGCCAAAAAATTGTGTACGGCCATTAAGGAACACTTGTTCTCTGGCTGAAAGGGCCCCTTTACACATGTCTGTCCTAAAAAAAAAAAAAAAAAAAAAAAAAAAAAAAAAACAAACAAAAAAAAAAAACCCAAAAAAAAAAACCACACACACACACACAAAAAACAAAACAAAACAAAAAAAAAAAAAAAAAAAAAAACTTGCACAAAAGCTTAATCTCCAAGATATGACAGCTTAACAAACTCTTTACAATCCATATGGGGGAAGGGACAAGTGCGACAAGAAACCGAAGTACCTCAGATGTCCACTATGTTTTCACATCAAAACAGCAATCAGAAAAAAGCTTTGGAGCCAGCAATAGAACCAGGTTTTTATCAAACAAGGTGTAGATTAGCTGTGCTGAGGAAACTCCACAGCACAATGCAGGATCTAGTATGTGGGGATTCTGTTAAAAATCATGTTCAGCCTGGTGGAGCTTGGCAAATTTAAACATGTTGAATTAGCATTAACTTCTCTGTCCAAAGAAATTTTACAGGCCAGATCATTGCCTCTCTTATGACCTATGCAAATTGTTAGGTCAAGGAAAGGGAGAGGAGCAAGCACGTACTTGCTTTGTCAGTGTTGTGACTGCACATAAGCTGTGCTGGTTAGGGCAGCTAAGCTCCAGTATATGCTGGCCAGAGAAATCAAGAACATAATGTTTTCTCATTCCTCCAGGACTATACAGAGCTTTGGTACAGAGATGTGTTTCACCTGGCATGTATGCTCCAGAAGCATGATTTTTTAAAAAAATAAGCTCTAATACCCAGTGTATATGGACAGGTGAAATAATGACAAGTCACTCTTCTAGTTGAGACAGTGTGTTATGACAGTTGTCCAGTGTTATCCAGTGTTGCTCTATCATCCTTAGAAACAGCTCTTGCTCTATTTCACATTGCTTTATATGCAGAAGGGACTAACAGGATTTGCCAGGAGGAAAAATGGATGGAGACAGAACTTTGGAAACCTTCTGCATGTTTGGGTTTGTCTTCTGAATTTCCAGTGAGAAGTAGAAGAAACTGCAGAGTATGTTCCTGTGCAGTTATTCCCAGGAAAGGTCACTGGTAATGGCAATATCCTTGGAACACCAGCAGTGGTTATTCTGCAAATGAGCATTGGTTCCTTTACTGCTGTGCTGTCTCTTTAGTTTTGATCATGGCATCTTCACAGCTGTCCATTCTCTTTTTCACCTTCAAAACAATTCAGTTCCCTTTTCCACATGACTTTTGAGGTCACCTCTTTGATTCTGATGAGCTATAACAGTGATGAGCTATAAAAGCTCTATTCTGACTGCCCTGTCCCTACTTCCTCTTGGCCTGGACCACTGGGATCACAGCCAAAGCAGCCAAGGATTAATTACAGAGCTGTGCAGGAAAGAAGACCCTTCATACAGGGATTATTGATGAAAACCCAAAATATTTTGACTGCTTATAGCACCAGGGCCTGATCCTGTCAGCAAGTCACATGCAGACCTCCCGTTAGCTCTGTGGATGTTCTACAGGCAGGCAGCTGGGGACAACCAGCCCCTCTCAGAAACATCTAACAGATCTGCACAGGACTATGAATGACGTATACTGATATGTGATCTTCCACATGTAACACAAACGCAGCCTCACTGCTGAAGCATTGCAGTAGTTGAAGGAACACATTTCTCAGATCCTTTCCCAGACTTTTATGATTCAGGGTAGTTAACTGGAAATGTAAAAGCCAGCCAAGTTGCTGGGTGGCTGCTCATATGGAATTCTGATGCATCAGAAAAGGAGAGAGAAGTAATCTTGTAGCACACTCTGTGCTATCAAAGGCGTGCTGGGCAGTAACACTAATTGCATTATGCTGTGTTCAAATAAAAATGTTTGAAAGCAGTTCTGATGAGATTTGTAAATATGTGCACAGAGCTTGTGACTGTTGCAGTAAAGTGAAAATGTCTCTCAACAACAACAAAAAAAAAAAAAAGAAAAAGAAGGAAAAAAAAAATATCATTAGTATCTCACGGGAAATTTTCCCTCCAGTTTGTAACCAGTAATATCCTCCACTCACTTCCCCTGTAAGACATTTTCAAAGAGGTGGTATCTTGATCATAAAACAAATCATGACACCAAAAAAAAAAAAACAACCAGAACAAGACACTCCATTGCACATGCTGCATCTCAAGGGAAAGGATGAGACAATAAACAGCATGTAACAGATGTTATTCATGTTGCTTCATGCACTGTTGGAAGACTCAGACACATGTTCTGAGCATGGTGAAAGAGCCCATAGACACAGAGTAGGGTCACTAACAACATCTTTTATTTAGGAAGAGAGAAAAAAAATAATTGATTATTTATACATCCATAGACAAGGTCTTAACAAAAGTAATATTTTTGAATCTTTCCACTCCACTGCAGCTCTTACAATAAGATCTTTCAAGAATAAAGAACTTAGTAAAGACTTCAGAGCATTTAAAGTTTCTGAAATAAGAAATATATATGCTAAATGTAGCATCATAAGGACTATCTGGATCTGTGCTCACTTTGAATCATGGGGTTTCAAGGGAATTTTTTATTATAGTTTTGGCTCCAATGTACTAACACCATGTGGGTTTTTGTTTTAAGTTCTGGGTTGAATGGACCAAGTACATCAAAGCAAGACTCTAAATCAGGAAAATGCGGTGAGTTTCATATGCTTTCCACTCAAAACCATACCTTGGCCCAGATTCCTGTACAACGGCGCCCAGCCTCACTTGAAACTCAGCCCACATTTGTTGAAAGCGTTTACAAATCCCATCAAAACTGGCCCAAGTTTCAAGTTTGTAATAAAATCCAAATTCAAAAGTCCTTCTTGGCTACAAATTACTCTCTGTTCTAGTAATTCCTACTTGTTTCCATTAAAAGGAAAAAAAAATGGTCTCATTCATGCTGATTTCTTCCTGTTGCACAGACAAACCTGGAATAATTCCATTAACTCATCAAGGTTGTTTGAGATTTGCACCAGGATAGGTGCAAGCAGGTTGAGCAGAGGTCTGATTAAGACAAAAGTGGGAAGTTGGGTATACTCCAAGGCCACAGTTCCTAAAAGCAATCCATGCCTTTCTGTTGAAGTCAACAACTTGCAACTGCAACCTGTAGGCTTCCTTGGGTATAAGGAAATATTTCTGGCTATGCCAGAAATGCATGGCACTTGAAGTGTCTCAGCATGGTGCCATGCCAAAAGGCAATATCCATCTTTCTGAACCCAGGCTGTGGCAGCTCCCAACCTATGCTGCCTGGCCCCCCCCCCCCCGCCACCCCCTCCTGCCCTTTCTGCCAACACCAACCTCTGTATGATGACCAGGGGATCAGGCTTGAGGACTGTCATTTGTTTCTACCTGTGCCCATGCCTTGCAACCAAGCAAGACTTGAAGCAATAACATTGACTAATAGGATGGTTCTGGAACACGCAGCTGGGGATACCAGCAAGGGTGGGAGCACTAGAGTCTGGATTTAGTCACTTAAGCCACCATGAAACCATCCCTGGGCTTGCAGAAATAGGATTGTGTAAGCACTATGCATCTGCATTTGCCAGGCTCTACTATCTCACTGTACATCACAGATTTGCAGGGCGA
Source organism: Vidua chalybeata (assembly GCF_026979565.1). Taxonomy (NCBI): domain Eukaryota; kingdom Metazoa; phylum Chordata; class Aves; order Passeriformes; family Viduidae; genus Vidua; species Vidua chalybeata. The sequence continues at coordinate 47,456,681 of NC_071531.1, read as the reverse complement.
TAATATAATCTATTAATGTTATTATCTATCATGCAACATTAAGAATTATATCACTGACACACCTATTACCCAGCCCACCACTGGATTTTATTGTCTGAGAAAAGGCCACCACAAACAAAAAAAGAGCCTGCAGCTATTGCTGTCCAGCCACCAAACCATAGTAGGGGGCTATCCCATGGTCACGTTTCAGTAAGAACAAGACAGGCTTCATAGCAAAATCCACACTGCAACGTTGTGGCTGCCACCTGATTTGAGACTGAAGTGCTGCAAGGGCCGTCCCCCTTGCAGGGATGTAATAGGGCAGGTAAAATGCAGTGGCAGACAGATTTTTGCTCTGGATGCTTAGACCAGTTACCCTTTTTGCACTTCCTCTGTCAGGAATCCTCAGCAGAACTCACCCTGCCCCCATGGCATTGCTACAAGCTGAGGCCAGGCTTGCAGCATTCTGCCTCGCAAAACCAGTCCCTTTGGCTCTGCTTCTCATTCTTTCCTGTTCTCTGGGGAGAAGAGGGAGCTGAGACACAGACTGGGGAATTAGAAATCTACATTTTTGAATGAACCTCTTTCAAAATGCAGCTTTGCTCCTTTGCAACCTTTCCCATTTCACCCTTTGTCACCCAGAGCCATCCATGTGTTGTTAAAAAGCCTTCAGCCCCAAGCAGTGCCTTCTGATCTTGACAGAAATATGTCCTAGCCCCGGAAGGACTCCTCATAGACTCCTGCAGTTTGCTCCCACACTTTCTTATCATCCAGTGGCAGTCCAGAGGCAGCTTTGAGCAGCTCCACCCCACCTGCGGCTGCTCTCACCCCTCCCCTTCCCTAGCCCTCTTCCCCGGGAGAAACGCGGAGGGCTAGGAAAGGACTACCTGAGGCCCTGAGCCGTGAAAAGATGTGATGGAGTGCAGGGAAAACAAAGTAAGCACCATGAGAAGGCCGTCCCCCGCTTGCCCCCCTTCCCCAGGCGGGCCCACCAGAAGCGGCCGGCGCGAGAGCCGCAGCCGGGCCACAGGGCTGTTTGATTGCCTAAGCCTGGTGGCCAGACAATAGGACCAGAAAGAATGGCTGCTTCCTTCCTTCCTGTCGAGTGTTCTGCCTGAGTGAGCAAATTCAATAGCACTTCGCTTCGCAGCAACACCAGGCTCTCTCGCACAGGCGAAAATCAACAAAGAGCCATTCTCGGGCATTTCCAACTGCACCTAAGCCAAGGCACTGAGCTGTGGAGCCATCCGGCCTGGGGAGGGGAGCCACGCAGACGTTGCTCTTGGGTGTGCGGCCAGGCACAGTAAACATCCAGGTTATTCTTTATGGTGAAGGACTGCCTTTTTTTTTTTTTTTTTTAACCCCCCCTAATGTCAGACACCAGGCAGTTTGGTTCGCCATCCTAGCCCCAACTCTGTTGGCTTGGGGAGTTGGGTTTTTTTTTTGTTTTTTTTTTTTTTTTGGTACTTTCCTGATGAATTCGCTGCTTTAAACCCCTCCAACACAGGGTGGTTGAAGGGTGCTACGAGGTATTCAGGCGTAACTAAACTAGGTGAAGGTGACACAAGACTCGCTGTGTAGAAAACCTAAGCCTGCTGCTTTCTGTAGACTCAAGTGGTCACACGTTTAAATCACAGACTGGCTGAAAATAAAACAGGTGTCAGTGAATGAAATTATTTGACAAAAGCGGGCAAGCAGATGACCAAGACTACGCTCCGGTGGGTATAAACTGAAACACCAGTCCCTATAAATTTCATAAATAAGAAAGATAATAATTATGTGTTGCAGTTTTTATTAGTATAAGTCTCTTTTCTGTCTTCCAGATCCCCTTCTTTAGTTCAGTGCTGTGCCAAAATAAGAAGGAACATTGTGTTGCTAAAAAGACAAGGACCCAGGATGTGCACACCCAAAGCTGACAGTCAGAAGCCACGGTTTTTGTAAGCACAGATTTTCTAGATCTTAGGGGCTTCTGAAGTAGGTTCAGTCCATGAAGCTTTTCCCATACAGAAGTAAAACGTGCACTCTGTACATCACTTTGCAGCAAAACAATGAGCACTGAGGAATTCCTGAGCATCTGCAGTAAGGCATCTCCCCTTGCACTTGCATGGCATAGGATGGGATACCAAGGGGACGTGTTCTTGTGAACATCTGGGTTTGTTGATTCAGTGTGTGTGGGAAGAGGAAGGGGGGAGCGCAGAAAGAATCTCAAAAAAATAAAAGTTTACATGGAATTTTTGGAGTGATCTGTCTCTCTGTGGGTTAAGAAGCTAGTTTTTTGCTTTTGAAACAAGCAGAGTAAGATTTTGCACTTGTCTGCTGCATCTGTTTTCTCAAGCAAAGACCTGTTTGTTTTTCCCATTGTGTGTGAACCATATTTGAAACAGACCACTGAGCCAAGTTACATCAAGTCTGTTTCTTTTCTTTTCTACTTCTGAACTATGACAGATTATCTTAACCCATCTGCAGGCATGATTAAAAATATGAAAATAATTTTTACTTTTCTTTTGAACTGCCTTTGATATAGTATTTGCAGTCAGATAATCTATAGAGTTTTAACATCTGGTAATGCAAAATGGTATGTTATTGCAGCTGAAGAAAGAACTATTTAGAAATTTTTATAGCAATTTTTTTTTGTGGCATCCAAGATTGCAATTGTGGCTTCAGTTTACAATAAACTTGTGGTGGTACAATTATGACTAAATTATTCATTTTTATGCATCAGAAGATAGTCCATTACACAAAGGAAAGAAAACCCAAACCCAGCACAGAGGATTTTTATTAAGATACAGATCCTGCTTACATGATTGGGATAAGTGATGTTCAGATATGTCATCACCCAATCTTAGGAAACTAGCTCAGACAACTTTCTATTAAGCAATTACCTCTAAGTGACAAAACAATATATATTTCAGTCATTGCACAGTGAAGTCTAGATTACTGTAGTTGAAAGATTTTTCTCTTTCTCCAAGAGCATTCAGAAGAAGCATGCAGAGAAAAAAACAGCAATCAAAACTGGACAGCTATGTAGACTTTCATCTTCTAGAACTTGAAATCAATGGGAACTCATACAATTTATAGATATAGCTGATCTAGTTGTAGGCATTAATATTCATGGTCTCTTTCCCCACAGAAAAATAGTCAGTGACTCATAGTCACTCCTGGCTTGACTTGCTTGGGTTTCTTTTGGTTGTTTTAACCCCTGAAAAAGCTCATGACATTGTGCAGTTGGTTTACTCCTAACAAAAGTAACCTAAGAGGACGATGTATGCAATGTATATTTTTTAACCTAATTCAGGCAAAGTTTCCCTAAGAAAGCAGTCTACTCTTGCTTGTCTTGTTGAAAAGAATTTGCAACTAAGGATGAAGAAACTGATTTAGATCAAAGAACACCACCACCAGACTGTATTCTGATTGCCCCAAATCTGGTATTTTTACAGATTTTATTTATGCTACTCCTTACTTGATATCCTCTGGAAGTGATATGCAGGTAGGTACCTTCCCCACTCCCTTCAACTGGGAGTGTGCATTACCATAAGATTTCAGAGACAAGCCTGAAGATTTAGGTATGTCACATTAATTCTGAGGATAAAGCCAAACAAGCTATCTGATTCTAGCATCTGTGAAGGTAGTTGCTGGCCATGGGGCACTCATTGTAACACAACCTCTTTTCTTACAACATCTTCTGTTCTTTTAAAATGGTCTGGTACTTTTTTGTTTTTCTAAATTTCTGTTGTAGTCAAGCTAGAGAGAGATCAGACTGATCAGATATTGGTTAAACCAACGGAACTGAGATAATTTTTAACAGTTATATAATGTAATATATAATAATACATAATATAAATTGTTATTTTATTTATTATTGCATAATAATTATAATATATATGTAATAATCCCACCTTCATTTTAGGAGACTGTTCATACCTCTAGCCAATAAGGCTTCCCACTAGCTCCTAGGGAAAGTTGAGAAGATAACTACTTAGTGTGTTTTAGACTACATATAAAATACTCTCATTAACCCTAAGCATCTGCATTCCTCACAGTCTTTTGATATGTTTATGTTCAGATTGTGAGTCTACCTGTGAGGAAGACTGATCCTGTTACAGGTGAGGAGCTGAGGCCCTGTCTTCACTGCCATGGGGAAGTGTGGCATTAGCAAGGACAAGCATGGCAGTGTTGGTGGCAGTGACCAGCTCAGGCACTCGGGCACTCATGGAAGTATAGACAAAGCAGCCTGGGATGCTCAAATCTGCCAGGGACCATCAGCATTTAGTCCACATTGAAGCCATGACATTGGAGTGATTCCCATCTGCAATTCCCAATTTATAGTAAGTGGTTTGCTGAACTGTATAAAACAAAATTGTCACAATGGTACTTTGGATTAAAATTTTTATAGGGGGCCACAGTGTTCTTTGAAAACAGTGGCGGTTGACAGTGGTCTAGTGGTGCTGCTAAAAAGTTCAGGAATGCTGAACTTTAAGGTTAGGTTGTCTGACTGCAGTGCAGATATATGCTAAGTGACTTGCCCAAGGTCATTTGTATTATGATATCGGTAGTAGAGCAGGCACTGAACACTGATTTGCCATAGCTGTGGTTAGTGCTCTAATCTCTGCTATGAAAAGAAAAAAATATTTTCTAATCTGACTAAGTATGTTCAATTGTATCTTAGGCAAATTTTAACTGGCTATACAATATACATAAGTAGACTAATAAGCATATCAGGAATCTCTACTTCTTCCCTATGTGACCACTTGAATTGAAACAGCAGTTCATTTTAATTTACACCTTCTAATATTTTTGATGCAGAGTCCAAGAGAGGAATTGAAATGGGACACACTTGTTCCCAAGTGAGAGGAATCACAAACAGGTTTGGACAGAAACAATGAATGACCTGACTTGAAATCACTTTTATTTCTCCCTACTGGAGAAAGTTGCAGTGGTTAACTAAAGGGACAGTTTAAATTAATCTAGTTAAACTACTTTAAACGGTGCATGGAGGTGTGTTATGTATATTCAGAATAAACAGTTTACAGCAGTTTAACTGGGTCATTCTTGAAAAACTGTGCATGTCTTAGTTCTTTAGACAAAGTCTGCCATAACTGGGGTGAACATTTCTTTATAACCCAAATTTCAGAACTTGGAGGGAGCTTTTCTCCTCCAGGTTTATTTGCTGCTGTACCTCATGCAATTGTCACTGCCCTGCTTTCCTGAGACTAATAAATCATGGGGCAGACTGTCCTTCTTAAAGAGTTTAATGGCTCATCCATATTGCTGATATGCTAATCAAGATTACAAATTGCAAAATTACTTATAATTACTGTAAACAGTGTTCAGTGTCTTTTCCAAACAAGTTGACTGTACTGATTCCAAATGATTTAGAGTATTTGAGAAACTGAAAATGCATGTAAATATATATATTTTTTTTTTCCAAATGGAAGAAAACCCTTTCTCTAGATGGTTGTATTTTCATTGTGTCTTACTGAATGAGAATTTGATCATTTAGAATAAGTAATAATTTTGGAAATTGTCACTAAAGAAAACAAAAAGTAATAAGAGCAGAAACAGCACTGGTGTGTGGAATTTCACACAGGGTATATAAGAGTGTAAAGGGGCTGCCTTTTTCATACCCCAGAACTGTTGTGCAGACACCTGTGGAAGCCTAGGCAGGGAGAATAGATGCTATAGAGACTGCAGTAGTTCTGTAAAAGTATGTCACAAGCTCAGAGAGACAGGGAGACATAAGCGGGTAGGCTCCCTTTTGTTTTTATGCAGAAAATGAATCATGGGCACAGATCTGAAGATCTAATATGTCTGTGCTTAATTGTATTGCAAGCAACTTACACCTGCAAAAGAAAAATGCCCCTTTTGCAAATCCACCTTTTGGGTGTGGAGTTGGGGTAAGAACTACTGTCATACAAGAATTCATTAAATGGAAAATGACTGCCTACACGCTTTGTTGCATCAGGTGCTTTGCATAGTTGTCTGGTTTACAGTGTGACGAAGTGCAACAAGCTGATGAACCCAGCAGCGTGAAGTGAAAGTGCTTTGCATTAAAAACTGTGAACAACCAAACCATTTTTAAATATAGGCAGAATCTATAATAAGCAGCAAAACGCCCATGCCTCTCATGGCTAATGAGAATTCCCATCTGTAATGGTCTGCCACATCCCTGGTTAATTAGAAACTAAATTACTAACATCGCTAATTATTCATAATGACATTCTTTTACGTCTGTTAAATTAGTTATAAAAATGATTAGCATAAGAAATGCTAGGCTTTGAAATACTAGTCAATAAGTCAAAAAGCCTCTGTTTGCCTATTTAATCTAATGAAAGGTATTTTATCTCACACGGCATCTAAGCACACAGGCAAAATTAACCCTGTGAAAATAAAAGGTTTTATCAAACAAAGCAGAGCAGGGTTGCACTGCTATCATTTACATGTACAGACTGTTTCCACTAATAAATGTATTTTAGAATACTATACATACTTTGCATAAGTTGCATAATTTTCAAGGGCATATGTAAAAAAAAAAAAAAGCTTTGAGAAAATGTATGTCATGATTTAATGTATTAATAAAAAGATGACCCAACTGTCTCCCAGGCTTTCCAGATACTTGACTAACCTATTTGTTTAAAAGGTGTATATGAACAGGCAAGTTTTCACAGGGTGTCATTTTCCATATAATCGGGAGGGCTTTGTGCAAAATTGTATAAGAAAGCATTCAGGGTTAAAATTCAGCATGACTCTCCCCCAAACAACCCTTCCTGCACCTTCACCCCCACTCCCACTTAAACCCTTTTGGAGGTTCCTGCCCTCCCCTCCCTGTTCTTCCTCTTAGAAGCAAACTCAGCACCATTAGCACACAAATGCAAAATAACTAGCCTAGGCCTCTTCCCAGGAATACAAATTAGGGGCAGGTAGTTGAAGAGCTTAGAAAGCTGAAATAGCGAAGTTCACAATGAAAAGGATGAATAGATGAGAGACTGAAAGTGGGGTAAAGTGTTCAGCTTTTGTCATTTAAAGTGACGTCTTTAACTCTTTGCCTTCATAAGGCTGCTCTTCACAAAAATAATAATGAATTGCAATTAAGACCTGAAGGACAAAAGGGAATTATATGGGAGGAAAAAAAGAAAAGGAAATGAAAAAAGGAAAAAAATATGATGACATGAAGATTATTTTTCCCTCTTATGCAGCATATGAATATCTGTCAGGAAAGCAGAGAGGATAGTTTTAGAACTGTCATTGTTTAATCTGACAATGGTGCCGCTGTAGATAGTGAAACCAATGATGTCATCAAAGCAGCTGGAGAAAAGTTTGAGATGGCTCATCAGATCTGAATTTATATCCACACATGAAGCCCTGTAGCTACTTCATGTTCTGTTCTGCTTTTGAGGACATAGTACTGCTTCTTACTGAAATAGGAGATATTTTAGTTGTAGAGTGCTGCTCTGATTAAAGTTATTTGTCATTCAGTTAATGCAAAGCCTTTAATTCAGCTGCACCTCTGGACTTGACTGTCACCTGTTTGTCCCCTGCTAGAACAAAGTTCCGTTTTGTGGCATAGACCTATGACTAAAGTCATGGTGAGAGTTACAGCTTTAAAAGACTTCTTTAAAATGTGTTATTTGTGAATACAGTGTCCTGCTGCAAAATGGAATGGCTCTTTGATCACGCTGAGGACAAGCAGTTCTTTAAATCAGTTGTCTGATCCATCTGAATTTGGGGAATGGATAGGGACCCAAGTCAGGTGCAAAAGCTTTAGTCCCGCTTTTCTCTTAAGTTATTAGAGCATCTCAGAAAACTTGGGAAAGGTGTCTGGAAGAGTCTCATAAACCCCTCTCCCATTTATAACAATGTTTCCAGACAATATGTGATCATCGGTCCTTCATATTCACCCACAAAAGCACAAACCCAAAAATAAGCCATCACTGTGGCAACTTGTAGCAGGCCACGTAGGATGAATTCCCAGACTAGGGACTGTAATATTTGGCAGAAGGTTGCATCAGTACTTAAATAGCAAAGTAACCAGTAGAATCTCAAAAAGACAGCTTTTGAAGATGGAAAAGGAAAAACTGAACTGGCAAGGTAAAAGTAAAAAATAAACCTGCAAATATTTATGATAACAAGTTAAGTAAATAGTATTAGACAACATTGCTCTAAATGACCAGTGATGATTATAGATCCATCTTCTATTTTTACCAGGAATGTTCTTTCTAATTACTGAAGATGTAAATGTTTTTTCAGACTTATAATGGACATTTTACATTGTTACATTGCTGAATTTACTTTGGGAAAATTTTGACAACAGACCCATTCATGAAACACTTAAAAGTTCAACATATGGAATCTTATTCAACGTTTACCAGGACCTTTAATTTTATGAAAGAAAACTGAACATTTTACAGGTTCTCCTGTACAGGTAATTCCTGTACCAATAGCTAGTATTTCTGGATCAGATTTTGGAAATACCAAAATTCTTCTTAAAATAAGAAGAAACATTAAAATAAGAGAATAATGAACAAATTAAAGGTGACTGCTCATTACTAAATTAGCTTTTCAAAAAGGGTTTATGTCAATTCCAGCTGTTGCACTTGCATGACAGTTTATGGGTGTGGGAGGAAAGAAAATCTCATTTTATTTGCATTGTTTTACCTGTTTTCTTTGTTGAGGATATTTCAGCTCCGTGATGATTACTTGACATTCCATATCCATTGTTTACTGTGACATTAAAAAAAAAAATCAGCTATTTATCAGCTTTAGGGTATGTCTACAGCGACAGGTACAGACAGATGCAAGCTTGTCTGTCTGCTCTTCAGATGGCCAGACATGAGCCAGCTCTGATCCAAAGTCATATAGACATTCACATGGCACTTGTGTTTTGAAGTAACCAGCAGGGTTGAGCAACCTGAGTGCAATTACTTGATTTTGGACAGGATCTGGCTGTGTCTGTCCAGGTCAGGTCACAGCCAGAGGACCTTGGGCTTGTGCTTGTCCAAGTAGTCAGGCTTCAAAAACCTTCCAGAACAAAATGATGGACAACAGTGACAGATGAAAACAGCCTTTTCAATGTCATTGTAATGTAAAAGGAAAAAAATGGTTTTAGGACCAATTTTCTTTACGGTAACATGAATTTGGATGCTTTTCAACAATCTCACCACAGTAAGAAATGAGTTACAGCTTTATGTTTAATTACATCTTAGAGATCATACATCTATTGTGAGATGTTGTGATTAACTAGTTCTTAAAAAGACCCTCCAGACAAGAAGTCTTTGTGGCTTTCTTCATTTCACAATTTCTTTGACTTCTTAAGCATATTTTAATGATTTGTCTCTTTCTTTTATTAAAAAAATGAAATTAATGTGCTTAAATTCTGTTGTAGTTGATGGCAGTATTAAAAATTATTCAGAACTACTCATTTTCCTTAGCATGCCTAAGTAACTATTTCCAACACTGTGGTTTATTCCGGCTTGAAATTCCCCAATGAAGTCAATAGGAACTGAACACGTGTATCAGAAGTCAAACTTTGCCTCTTTATGATTTCTAGAGCATTTTTAAAAGTCTCTGAAAGAACAACTATATAAAATACTTTCTGAGGTAAGCCCCATAAGGAGAACAAAAGCAGGTATTATTTAACAGCCTCACCAAAATGCAGAGTATCTGGAATAAATCAGGAAGAGTTTGGAATGGATTTATTGGAAGGGTGATGCTACTGTTTAGCTTTCCATTTTTTACGGGAAGAATTAGAAATGTCATTTGGCAGATGCCTATAATGTTTTTGGAACTGGAAGGAAATTTGGCTTTTCCATTTGGTGTGGGTGTATGTTCCTCTAGGCCACATTTAACATGTAAAATAAGAGAGGTGGGTTTGAAACCCTTCCTAAACAGAGACCTGTAGCTGCATGTTTTGCAGACTTACCTTAGAAAATCCTCTGCCAGCAACCTGCATACCTGATCCATATATTACCCCCAGGGAGATGGCCCTAAGCATCAGTTTCACCCTTTTTGCAGCATAAAGATTCGAGCCAAAAAAATCAAAGTATCAGGATTCACAGCAACAAAAAAATCAATAGACCAGATAAACTGGTTTATCCTCCTTGCTGCTGTGCGAAGGAGTTATAAACATGACCTAACCAGCCAGATTCCACCAGTGCATCTAACCTTATCTGTATTTCATGCCACTAAGTACATTTTGGGTTTATGCTTGACATTATATATAAGGGGTGTCCTCTCTATCCCTCCCAGAGCAGGATGTAATTCTAATCTTTCTGGATTTAGGGGGGGTGGGTGGGAAGGCTACTGCTGATAATAATAATTTTGATAATAACTGACACAGAAACAGTGAAAGCCCTTATACATTGCAAGAGACTACAGGAAACTCCAAAGACTACCACACTCTTAGTGCTAGATGAAAAAACCTGAAAAGATACAAACTTGAAGAAGATACAGAAGGACTTGAACATTTTACCAAACATAGATAGAAAAATCTAAAGTTATTTATGCCCCAATACTGAGGTATGTTTCCCTCCTCATGAGAAGAAACTCCCAAGGTATAACTCAGCTGCTATTCATACATTTGCCTTACAAAAAAACAACGACATTGTCATGATTTTTGTACCCTGCATCTTTCTTGATAATTGTGGCAGGAATTTGAGCTGTGAAGATAAAGGAAGCCATCTGGTAATATTTCTTTTCTGTGACTTAACAAAAATATTAGCAACCTAATAAATGTCTACAGAAAACAGTGAAGCTTGGTGCAGGGGCCCTAGAAACATATGCACACAATTAGATGAATTAGCTTTGTGCTGCACCTGAGGGTTCATACTACAGGTAAAATGCTACAAAACAATCAAGAAATTATAGATCAAAGTACAGATCGGTCAGTGAACCTTCAATCCTTATAAAGGTAGTGAAGTACATCTATAAAAATCAGTTTGCAAGTCTTTGGAGTGAAATAAATCTTACCTTCTTTGGTCAGCTAAAAGCTAGATTTAGAGTACAACAGTGGAACTCCTTGCTCAAGGATATTGCAGACAAGCATGTTAGAATGGATTGAGATAGTAGGCTTTAGAAACTAACAGAAAGGTTATTAAAAGCCTTTAAAACACTAGATTGGATGCGGGAAGTTTCTTGAAGAAGTACTTTATTATTTCTTTAAATACTGATGTATCCATGGTTATATCTTTTTCTGGATGTTCCAGTGCTGATCTCCTGGGTGTGAATTTTTGCTAGCATCACCCAGCCAACTTGCTAACTTTGCAGAACCATCCATAAGGTTGGAGGTTCTCATCTGTGTTGGGCTTCCTGTGGGATACCAGATGCAGTGTCTTGTTGACTTAAATGTTTGAAAAGCTGAATTTTAGTGAAAAATCTTCCCTAAGGTCACTGTAGAAAATTACTATATCAACATATTTAGCAGAAGAATTTTTATCTTTGCCCAGTGTCAGCTATATCCATTCAATTGGAAAAAAAAAATTCTTAGATCTAGCACCACTCTATGAGTTTTGTTTTTTTTGGGTTTTTTCTTTACTTCTACACATTTTCTAGGAGAATCCAGATGGAGATGCTGGCAGCCACCTAAGCCTTGATAGGCTGTAGTGGATAGCAGCTGACACACTATAATTCCCCTACACCTACTTCAGGAAAACCCAAGATAGTTCTGTCTTGGTATGGATTTCTGTTTCTCAAAAATGTCTTAAGAACACAGGGACTTTCTATAGCCTCAGAAGAGTGGTTCATATAGCCCAGGATGTATTTTCTGATGGTGACAGGAAAGATGCTCTTTAGAGATAATGTGCAGACATGGCCACTGTCTGCAGTCCGTTTCCTTCCTATCTCACTCACGTCTACCACTGTTGCACTGGGATAGTAGACAGTACACCCAAGCTCCCCATTCATTTTAATTTGTGTTCAAGGAGCTATGGTTCATAAAGCAAACAGTTCACAGATACACTCAAAGTGCATGTCTTACTTTTAACACTGAATGTAGAGAAGTGAAAGAGATTAAGGCTGCCCAGAAGCAGATTGCAGTTGGGCTGTGGAAGCTGGTTATCATTACAGGTGTTGATAAGACTGTGTCTAATTGTGAAGGTTGTTTGTCCCTGAAGATTGCCTTACACATCTTCTCAACCAGCTCCTGATTATGGATGCATCTCAGCCTGGTTACCACTTCTCAGAAGTCTCTTATGAGGTACCTAAATTAACCTATCAGCAGGCTCTTCCTTTACTGCATGTTCTGCTCTTTCTAGTGTTTATCAAGCAAGGGAATACAAAATATTAGTTTATTACTGTAGCCCTTACAAATTTATAACTCCTGAAAAACCTGTTGTTATAGTTCCTGTAAATTGGCAGGAGTTGAATCCAGGTTTTAACCTTGGTCAAGATTCCATTCTGTGCAGGGCAAACAGGAATCTGAAAGCAAAGGTGGCTCTTTCACACTAAAAATCACACTAAAAAGTAAGATTAAAAAAATGTAATTACCAAAAATATTTACAGTCCTGTGGTAAGACTGCTCGCTTACCAAAAGGATGTTTACTCGTCACATCATTTAGAATGCATACTGATATAGGCTCCCACTATTTCTTCCTCTCTGCAACCAGGAGGGGGGATCTCCTGAAATGCTCTGCCTGTCCTTTCTGCTTCTAGACCAAAAATCAAACAGATCCTGCTTGGGCAATGAAGTGGTGAGTACCTGTAAAAACTCCTTGCAGCTGGTCAGGAAGGAGGAGAAGAAATATTTAGATTTATAAAAGCAAGACCTCTTGCATTTTGAGACACAGATGTGAAATGCAAGGTGGTCAGTAACATATTTGAAGGTGTTAACCAGAAGCTCAGATCTTATCTTCTCTAGAGAAAATTGGTTGGGCAATGATACTTAGTTGCTCATGTCTTTTAAACAAATATTTTCTACTTATCAAAATCACAGTGCTAAGACCATGACTGTAGCTTTTGACATACATTGGTAGAGATGGTAAACATTTTCTTGGTAGCATGAATGACCAAACCACATGCACTGAAATTCCAGCAGTTGTAACCACATGGACATTTTATCTTGTGCTAATGATCATGTGTAAGCAAGCAGTTGGTAAGAAACATAAGTTTTTTTTTTTTCCCTTAAAAGTGTGGACACAAAGACAACAGTTGTCTTCACCTAAGATAGATGAATTGAGTTGACAGAATTAAACCATGGACTACTTCTTCCCTTTGGCCTCTTAAGAAAGTGAAGAAAATGAGAACTTCTGAGGCATCACAAATATGAAGGAAGAACTAATTTCCCTCCGTCAAAGAAGTCCACAAATTATTTTGAAATCTTTTTAAAGCTGTGGAAATATGGTGACAATCTAAGCAGGGAAGGTCAGTAGCCTCTCTGACTGAAACAGCAAAAACTTGGTGGTGAACAGCAACCAAAGCCCATGAATTACCTAAAAGCCCTATATTCAGTGGAAGCCATGCTCTCAGTCAAGTCTCAGGAGCTATTTCTTGTCCTTTAGCTTTGGGTATGGGCTATGAACTCTCCTGGTTTTTAAACTGTTCTATATCCTTTTTTCCATTTTATTTATTGCTTTTAACTGCACTCTAGATTAGGCTTGTTTGCAAAATTATAAATGAAGTATAAAGGAACCAGGATATTGATTGTCATTTCTTCATCTAATCTCTAATGTAATTCAAATGTTTTACATAAAAAAATAGGAAGTTTGTGTATAGGCCAATGGCTTTACATAGGTCTCAGATTCTCATTCTTCTGCAATGTAGCCCATGGTGGGTGAAGCTTTCATAACTCCACATATAACTACAGGCTTCACATGCCCAAGAGTTGTAGGTAGCTTTCTAGCACAATTAATCCATTGACTCTTACCAATCAGAGCTGATATTGCCCGAAATTACAGACCATTTCTGATTCTGAATCTTGCAGAAATGGCAGAATCAGCCCCAAATAGCCCAGCTCAACAAACAAAGGAGGACCACATCAGGCCAAAATGAAGGTTTCCGTAGCAGCAGGGCAGTCGCAGTGGTTTTGCAGTTGTAAGCTGTAAGTTGTTACTGAAAGTAACAGCCCCCAGAGACGCTGCCTCTCACGGATCACAGCTATGTGAGCATGCCCACTAACCTCCTTCCAAAGGCCTAGGTTTTTCTGCCTCCTTATTTTTCATTTTACATTTGTCAACATCCCACTATCCCTATCTAGGAGGTAGAGAAGCTCCCTTTTGTTTGATGTGAGCTGAACGCCTGGGGGCACTGAAGGGGTTAAGTGGAGGAAATTCTTGTCAATTTCAATAGAGAATAAGGCATTTTAGAGGATTTTCTGTAAGAAGAACCCAGTATGTCTGACATCAGAGCCACAGCACATCACAGTGAAGGAGTAAAATTTCTACTTAAAGGGTTTTTTATACTTTCAGAGTGGAAAATATTCATATTGTGGTTTCACACTAAAAATAAGTTCTTCCATTCACAGCCAGCAACAGGTAGCTGAGGTTAGATCAAACCACTAGCTTAGTAATGACTATGAATTGCAGTATCTATAGAAATGACCAGAAATCAAGGCAGTCTCTGAAATAACCCAGATGAATCATTCTTGAAAAATATTATTCACTCTGTAATAAATAGACCCAGCATAAATGCCCACCACACAAAGCATGCTTTAAGTATTTTTTAAAAACTTAAAACACTGTTGCATGTAAATTGAAATTATTGGTTTTCTACCTTTTGCAGGAGTGCTTTTTTTCACAACAAGTCTGGGAACACTGAAGTGATCCCAGGATCCTAAAGTTGTGACTGAATTAAAGGAATTCCTTTTGCATAAGCATCTTGAATGTAATAAAAAATAGCTCTTAAAGTATTATAAATAAGGAATCTTAACTGTCTTAAGTTATAGTGAAAACAATGATGCAGAAAGAAACAAAAGCTGATAAAATCTTAAGATTATTACTCTACTGTGGGGAGTACCATGGGGTACCATGGTACCATGGGTCTTTTGGTAGTAAGTTATTGGCCAAACACTCTGCTCATGGAAATCAGCAGGACATTGCTGTCAGTAGTGATGCCAGGTTGATTTACCCAACTTGTGAATCTGGGCCCCAGTTAAACTATTAAAAACCAAAACCTAAAAATCACAAACTCCCTGCAATGCTAGCAACCACTGTCCTGCAATGCTGTTACATAGTTTTAGACAGGGTTATGTTTTCATATTTAATATCCAATATTTTTTCATTAAGGCAAATGCATGATCTATGACCATAGAACTGGCAGACCCTAAGAGGCCTGAAGAAGACAAGAACTGTTAGGAAAGAAAGACTAAAACAAACAGTGGATAAAAATCAGTAACACCACAACAACATACCCACCCTGGCAAAGAAGTAAACACCAAAACATCACAAAACATTAACTTCAACATTTTTTTGATCTCTGGCATTTCCTTGTCCCAGTAAACCTTATTGTACATCTCTGAAATTGTTACCAAGGATGACAGGTTTGGTTTTTTGTTCTTTTTTTTTTTTTCATTGCCATGAATGCTGTATCCTATATCCATATAGTCACCAGGGAAAAAAAAGAAAAAAAAAAAAAAAAAAAAAAAGAAAAAGGATCAAACCAAAATCAACAAAAAACCATTGAAGAAAACAATACCTTTCATGCCCTCAACATGAGATGTCTAAATCACATGTGGACAATAGGGACAATTAGGGTTTAAGTCCCTAAATTTAGAAATTTAGAAATGAATTTTCTTTGTATCTACTTAGTGTCTATACTACTGTGGGACTGAATCTCTCAGTAAAGTCCCACCAACAGTAAACCCATAATTCATTATTTCATGGCCACTGCTGCTCACGGGTGGTTTCTATAGGACATCACATCTGTGCACTCATCCTTCTCTTTATCACTCATCCTGTGATGATATCTCCTCCCAAAGTAGTAGTTCTGCATATTTGTGCATCTGCACAAGAGCTGCCTCTCAGCTGCTTTGGGAACTGACAAAGGCTTTGAAGGTTGCCATATTTGTATGATTAGCAATAAGAAAACTTGTATTTTCATCACTCATTTGTCACTGAAAGTACAAAGTGGAAAAAGGCTGTTCTGTTTACTGGACCATCATGCCAGAGTATGGGGTAGGTGCAATTCAATCTGCAGATGCTCTCTCTCAGGGGTAGGAGAAAGGAGCATTTTTCACCGTATTGTTTAAAAACCACGGGACAATATTACAGCAAAAGCTGATACTCTGGAAGAAGAGCATCTTTAACAGTGAAATATGGTAATTCAATTCCTCATTCCCCCTAAGAAAGATGTAATTGTGATGTGCATATATCTATTTATCTATCTCTCTATATATCTATATCTACAGGTGATAGAAAGTGCAATGTAGATATGTAACTGTATCAATATTTTGCCCATCTTAATGTGCATCTCAGATGAAAATAATGCTAGTACACACAGACACTTCTGTCTGACAGCAGCTTACTGTGCTTTACTTGAAGCATATTTTCACTCATGTAACTTCAGGTAGTGCTTAGAGCTGATTTAGTAAGTCACAAAACACTGTGCAGATACTATTAGTATGAATGAGTTTATTCCAATTAACCAGACTGTCAGCTAAACCAAATAAATACTCTCCCTAGACTTTTTTGCAAGAGCTGAGCTAAACTGAATTCAGACTGTTGCAGCTTCAGTACACAAGAATGGTTTGATAACAGTAAGGTGAAATAAAGGGAGAAAGTCTACACACAAGCTTTTATCAGCACAAGTCTGTCAGCAAAAAGCCTAACAGGAATCTACAGCACCCTTAATGGAATTAACCCCTCAAAACAGAATCTCTCAGCAAAATATAAAAGATGCCTAAAGGAAGCAACTACATACATCCTACAGCAGTGGTAGGAATAAATTATCTTAGTAGTAAAGTAAGTTAAGTAGGATCAGAATGAAGGTTAAAAATCCTAAACTAAGATAGCTACTCCTTCATTCAAAAGTGTATGTCATGCAATTGTAAACTTTTTTTATTCCCCCTAGGCAGCTGGGATTTTCCCAGGATATCCATTCAAGTGTATGTTCAATCAGTACATATTCAGGAATTCACCTCTTGTCTATACAAAGTTTCAAGGAGGTCAAGGAGAATTTTGTCCTTGCCTCCAGTGTGGCTACGCATTTCACCCACCAATCTTGCAGCTGAAGTGAGGTCTTTGGATAAAAACTATGTGAAATGTAAACAGCACAAATCCTGGACACATTTAATAAACTGAACAAGATATCTTTCCTTCTAATATTTCACTTAGCTTAATTTATCAACTTAAAAAAAAAAAAGTTGACATTGATTCCTTTTTCTAAAGCAGAGACCTTAAGGGGTGAATTGTGACAGTTCTTTTCTCTCCAACCACATCCCTCAGACTGCATGTATGCAGAAATATATTTTGCACACACTTGAAATATTTTAGTAAGATTTGTCCTCTCAGAGGCTAAGCTCAAGTGCAATACTTTACACACCAGTTTTTCTCTATGAAAGTGTGCAAAATCACTTAGCAACTGCAACATTCCATAAGTCACCCACTGTATAACCTGGGGGCTAAGAGAGCACAGGGCTGAAAGCAATAAAGAGAGAACACTTTCCATATCTTGGGAAAAGATGAAGTAATGATTACCATGAAAGGAAACTATCTTTTATGGCTCTTTTCTTCAGAGATATATGTAATTTCCAAAAGCAAGAAACACCATCTCAATTCATTGTTAAAAATCACGTGCTGTGACATACTAAATCATACTTTTTAGTGAAAGAAAGTATAGGAAAAAGTCTGTTTTCATGATTTGGCAATATATACTTAAGAAACAATTTTGGGAAAAAAAAAAAAAAACATTCCCCTAAACAAACAAACAAACAAACAAACAAAAACTAGTTCAGGTTAGATACAAAATATCAATATATAATTTTATGTAACTACACTGGAGCAAGCTTTGCAAAATTCTAAAAAATTATCTTGCCAATTGCCTTACTCCTTTGAGTTAAAAAAATTAAATAGGTTGCTTCTGTGCAATTAAGTTTCTACTTCAGGATTAGATTGTGTCATCTGAACTCATGAGAATGTCTGTCTTTGTGAGTGAATTTCTCTTGAGATGACATTTGTGGGAGGGATCTCTTTCCTCCTGGACTGCAAATAAATCTGTCCAAGACTGTTCCTGGGCACTGTGTTCCAGCTGGCCCCAAAAGGACAGTGTCCATGCTGGGCAACTCCTTTAACCTCTAAAAGAAGGACCTGCTGGCAAACTGACTTTTGGGAATGGCTCCTGAAATGTGGTAGGGAATAGCTTGGGAGAGTACTTTTTGGCACATGCTTAACTCACACCAGGCAAAGTCTTAACACTTCAGTAGTGTGGGCAATTGCAATCCATTGTCCAGGAACATTTCCACCTACTGTCTGATTTAGAGTAGAGAGGTGGCCAGAAACACTTGAACACTTTCAGACTTTGTGTTGCAGTTGTGCGTGTGCAGGAGAGAAAAGGTCAGGCACAGCCCTGATGGAAAGTTCATCTTTTATACCATAACCTATGCCTCCCCCCAGCCACATTTATTTCAGAATAACTCACAGAGTCTTTTTCTTCCACCTGGGATGAAGGGATCTGAGGAAAGCCTTCCTCCCCAAGAACAGTATTGAGAGTAGTAGGCAGTGGGCAGTTAAGATAACCTTCACATGTGGCTAGTTTTGAGGTTTTTTTTTAATAACAGTATTATGGTATCCTCATGCAATAGTTTTAAAGAATGAACACAATGTTTCTCAAAAAAAGAAAAGACACTGAGGCATAAAAACATATACATGATAAACAACTGCATAATCTCCATCTGCAGAGCAGCAGAGATAGGAGAGTAAACCTACTTGTGAAAGGTACAATGCATTCAATAAGTTCTGCAAGAAGGCATTGATGCTCCTGCTTTGCCTTACTATTTAATGCAGCTGCACTTAGGTTAAGTTCACAAAGTGAATTCTTGGTCCCTTGACTGTGCTACTTACATACTTCATACTGCCATATACTTCAGGGGAATGACTGTGAGGGGGGTGGGGAGAGAGGGGAGGGAATCACAAAACAGCAATCCATCAAATTAGCACTCTGTCTACAATAATTAAACAAAATTCATAAATAAAATGACCCAAAGTAAATAAAACTATTTCACAACTTCCTCCTCTTTGCAATACTTTATGAAAGAGAAATGAGAGGGAAGAAAAACTGTTCACTTCATGCATTTGACAGTTTGTGATACACCAACTTTTATATGTGTCTTACAAGAAACAACAACATGTTAAGTAAATCAGTAATTAATAAAACTGCACTACAGAGGAAGCTGGCAAAAGTCTGAGTTGATTTTGAGACCTAAAGCGGAACTGTGTCTAATTATAGTAACAGTTTTAGCATAACCAATTAGTGCAATTTACTTACAGTGCAACTAATTTTGAAACACAGCTTGCTATAGCCCTGATGTTTGTATTCATTTCTGAACTTGACAGTGGTAAATTTGGTCATTTAAAGATTTTCCATCCTGATGTGGTTTTTTGAGGCACACTATGAGAGCATCAATACATTCTTTCATCAGTAAACAGAGGAACAACAACATGACTTATGACTCATTCATATGCACCACTTCTAGATCAAAATAAAGTGATGGTAAAAAAGAAAAAAACTCCCTTTGTTCAAGGGGCTCTCTATGTCTGTAAGTTGGTGATTCTTCGTAGTACACCCTTGTGTACTGGCTCAGACTCTCCAAATGAAACTTGTGCCTGCAACTCCTAAATGGCACCAAGTGCTATCGCTTGTAACCTATCTCAGGTGCACTAAGTGGCTTGGTAATTATACAGCAGTCTTTCGTGAAAGCAGAGCTCCTCTGATTATACAGTTCTTTACCTTTTAGAAACAGACTGTCTCCCTTGGCAAGACCATTTTAAAATGTAACTTAAACCCCCAAGTATTAAAATATCCATAAATAATCCTACATAATAACAGACTACATTGTCAAAGCTTCTGATTATTGGTAACTTCTACCAAAATGGGAACCGACCCATTTTAGTCTAGCAGTTTGAACATTTTAGCCATAAGCTTCTGTAATCAGCATGCACAGTTAAGTCAGAGAAAAAAAAATGCTTCTTACACCACATGTAAAGAGAAACTTCAGATATGTAGCAATATGTAGCACAGCCTCTGTTGCCTTCTCCCAAGGCTGAAAACACTGAACTCCCACTCTGTTTCAAACAAAATCATTGCTACTCATGTCCAAAAGCAACTACATTGGCTCTGTACTGAACAATCCCTGTGACAGAAGAACAGCAGCAGTTCATGCTTTTATGGTAGTAAAACCTCTGCCTCTTTCATCTGAAACACAGTGCCAATGGGTTAAAACAAAAACACATAAAACCTTCTTGAGTAATAAAATTCATACCAAAACAATGAAAATAAGATCTTTCTGAAATAGTGGATTCAATGTCACATGAATGGAAAAAACCTTTTATATTTCTGAAAATGTAGGAAAAATTACATGCAGCAAGGTAATCAGTTTTTTGACCTTGTCCTAAACTTTCAGGCACAGAATACTAATGAAAAATGCATGTTTCATCCTTCTCTTTCCCCTTTCATCCTATAAGTGGAAATAATGTATTACATATTATGGTTAGGATAGGTCAAGGAAAGGGATAAGGACCAGAAAGAATTAGTATGAAGAGAAATAACACATAGGAGTCTCCACATATTGAAAAGTGTAATATTTTTGAAATCAAAAGTACTATACATATCTGCACTTTATATGCACGTGTTTTTTTGAGTCAAACTGTCCTGACTTCAACAAGACATTATTTTTTATTTCTAAGATTCCAGTTTAAAATCATATTGCATAAAGAGGAAAACACCCAAGTATTTTCATTGGTAAAGATTTGGTGTGCTTTGTCCCATGTCTGGTGTGCTGTCTACCTGCAATCCCAATCTGTAAGTGATTTATTTAAGATGACCCAACATGACAAATGATGACATTTTCAGCAAGACATCTATTCAACACTATTCTTACAGACACTACTCAATCAAGCATGCTCTTGCATTCAGCCAATTTCTTTCTGGCACTCAGCTCCGGTGACTGATTGAGAAATTAGTCTCAGCAGATGAAATCATTATTACTTGCTGTACCTGCACCCATCTAGGAACATCTGAGACAAGACAGACTGTTCAAATCCATCTTTCCCAACCATTAATTCCTAAAAATATTTAAATGTTCCACTGTAGAACAGAAATGCATTCTGCTCTCTTCCTGCCACCTGAGAAAAAGACCTAAGATTTCACTCATTACAAAAATTAATTCTTTTGTGTTTTACCAAAAGTGAAAAGGGCAATACAGGTAATACTGTACATTTAAATGCTCGGAGTTTAGTAAGAAAGTGTAAAAAATCTATTGTGCTAATCATCACAACAATTTAACTACCGCACTTCCACATTTGGAGAATTTTTGGCTTTTGAAGACTGATTTGGTAAATCTGTTGAATGTAAATACTCACCTGAACATAATCTCAAATCCTTTAGGAACACATTTTATTTCTATCCAAAGCACTATTTATTCTTTACTTGAATCCATGTATCTTTTCCTTTATTTTCCTTTTTTTTTTTACTGCTATGACCCTGATCTCAAAAAAGAAATTTTAATCAAGTTTCAAACCATTAAAGAGCAAAGTAAGAAAAAAAAATCCTGAGGCTATTAATAGAGGAATTTCTAAATTTGTCTAAATTCAATGTATTTATTTGTAGCTTACATCATACAGAAAAATAATTTGGAAAAATGTTATTTGTTTCCATTGTTACTAGGATCAACTGTCAGTCCAATCCTGAAGTCTCTATACCTTAATCAAACCTTACAGAATCTGTAAACTAACAGATCAAAACTCTGAAGCAACAACACAACAAATGGAGCAATAATAAGGGTTTTGCTCTCTCTCATGACTTCCTAGCAGTCTAAAATTAAAGTCCTATATGATGTATATCAAGCATGACTTTCATGGTTATCCTCAAAACCTGTGTATGGAAAATTTTCCTTACTTGGACCTCCACTTTCCTATCTCAAAGGATAAAGTAGGCATGCTTTAATAACATTATCTCAATCCACTTGAAAAGCCTTCTTAATTCTTATTAAAACAATCTAATCTGCCTGAGGCAAGATTTTGGTTTTATTTAGAATGCTAAACCTTATCTAATTAAGTGCAATATTAGGATGTTAGCTAATATATATAAGCCAGCTTTTAAGAGTCCAGTGGGCACAAACATCAATCCATACTGACTGAAGCCTAGACCCCAGTGCTATAGTTAGCCCAAAAGGCCACACTTCCCTACATCCCTGCCCCCAAGAATCATGCATCCTACCCAATTTCTGGTAATCGGCTTACCTGGGGTGGGGGGGACCCACTATTTTATCCTTTATTAAGAACCAAGTGGAAGGTCACAACCATTGCTCAGTGTTTAAACCAGCTTCAAATTTCACTGCCAACAAGAAGATGGTTTTCCTTTTCCCTTAGAACCTAGCTACGCAGACAGAGAACTTACTATACTACAAAAAGAAAACACATCCATAATTTTAGTATTGGACTTAAGCTAATTGGACTTTTGAGTTGCACCCACTTTGGCTGTTGTGCTGCTCAGCCATCCCAGTTTTCCAGTTTCACCTTCAGCTTTCTGTAGCGTTATCTTCAACTGAAACATTAATCACTGAAAAGACAGGGTTTGCCTTCAGTTTTGTCAAGTTCATCAATCCAGTGAAAACGCTGGATTTACTGTCTACTGAAATCGGGGGAACTTGTATTTCCAAGATAGACCCTAAAGGTTAAAGATTCCCCTAATGTTTGTTTTCATCAGCAAGACTAGCCCAGGACAATTTAAGCATAAGCACTTAACCTAGTTGAAGAGCTACATTCAGTGAATGGAAACATATGATGGTTATTAACCCCTTCAAGAACAAAATTGCTAAAAAAACCCATAATTAAATAAAAATCTTTGTTTACAGCAGCCAAGAACAATCTCACATATACACTCCATTACTCAGTTACAGTACACTGATGCCCTTTAAATATGGACAAATTACTCATGTAACATAAGCTACCCTCTTTCTGGCAAATTCCACTCAGAAAGCTAAATATATACTGTTCGTCTTTGTATACCAAAGTATCCAGCCAGCTGGTGCAGAAAGTAAACCAGCTTACATTTTTCACCAGAGAGGTAAGGAAAAAAAAAAGAGAGAAACAGAACAAGAACTTTTTAATTTCACTTGATGATTGATAACCAATATGCACAAACACACAGTGTAAGATTTCTGAGTTCTACAGACCTATGTAAAATCATCCAAATACCAGACCTGAGATGAAAATTATGGGGCAAAAAGACAGAACATTTACTCAATGCTCTGGTTTTCAACTTTTAGTGAGTTCTTAATTTATTAGCAATAACTTGTTTATCTTGGAGGGGCTTCAGAAAAGGCTGGAAGACTTTTTTTAAGCGTCAGCTTAAAAATACTTACAACTATTCTTAAATGCCAGCTTAAGAAATGTATAAATAAAATTAAACATTAAGACCTCTAAACTTGGAGAGACATGCTCAGAACAGGAAATGATAGTTTGTTAATAAAGAAAGGTAAATCATTCTCTAGGCTTCCGGTGGGAAACTTGGCAGGGAAAGGATTTTGACCTCAGTGGAAGGTAACTGCCACAAATGACAAATCAAGCAACTTTCTTCTTACAAGTGAGGCAAATGTTTGACATAAGGCTGAACTGCATTCAGATCTATCATTCCCTGTGGCATATTCTTCTAACTTTAACAAATAATCCTGCAAGCTTTTTACATTGACGGTATTAATTACATTTTTTCCCTGCTCTCTCTTACTGATTAAAGCCATGCAAGCCTAACATTTTTTGTGAATGATTACTTATTTCCTATTTGAAGCACAAAAGCTCATCACTTACAGAATAGGTCAAGCTTTCAGTGCTTATTAGTCCTAGTCTGGAATGAATTCATGCATTTTCCTATGGTCATTTTCCTTTTCTCTTATAGGAACAGTCTATGGGACATTTGTGCAAAGGAAGGGAGCAAAAATCCTGCACTGTTTTCAGGTGAAGAAGTAAACAAGAACAAAAGAATACACTTAAAAAATCTCTTTTCGGTTTCACATTAGGCTCACTGTGACTACAGCACCGTGAAGTTTGCAATTAGAAGTATTGATTCTCCCAACTCAGAACAATAAATGGTAAAAAATGACAAGTAGCCCAGTTTAATTTCAAACGTTAATATATTTTCTATTTTATAGTGAACATATGCATCATTCACCCCTTATTTGCAGCAACTATGACGTCCTCATAAAAAGGGGTGACATTTGTAAGATGCCTCTTAAAATAAATATTTCTTTTTATAAAATAATAAAACTTCAAATAAATATTCTTTACACTAAACAATATGTTGAAAAAATTAGAAAATAAAGGCTGGATTTTACTGTAACTGTACAATATACATGAAGTCCAAAGGGAAATCAAAGTCTTGTAATAGAAGGTTTCCGTAAGACAAAATACAATCTAAAAACATACTGATTGATTCACATTCTTCCGAATGTACAACATATTAGTATAATATTTTGTGACTGTGCCATGTCTTACGACAGCACTTATTTTTCACAGTTGAAAATATTATTGTATATACAAAAATATAGCACATTATCTCTGGCAGAAAACAATGAAAAAAAAAGGAGTCATTTGCTAATTTACAAATTTTGCAAGTACTATTCACGAACAATAGAGTTGCCTAGGAGTGTCTGTGTTGCTTTAGCTTATGCAATATGTGGGTCACAATGTACTGCATCCCTTTTTTTTCCCCTGTATGCCACTAGCTGGATTCTAACAAGCGTATCAGTTAAGATGGCACACACACACAGAAAAGCATTTCACTGCAAACAGCAAAGTACATCCCCAACCCTTCTACTACAGTGCCAAGACCATAGCTGCTTAGTTGGTTGCATATGTACGTTAAAATAATAATCCTTATTACTTTAGTATTTCTGGCTAGTGATGCTATGTTGGCTTTTCAAAGTTCCTGGGGGGTACGCTGGGAACTTTGCAGCAAACGGTGTTGGAGTGTTTGCAGCGGCACCCAGGCCGATTTACCCGGTCGTAACAGCCCTGGCACAACTTAAGACAACCCTTGGCTGGTAGGTAACACCACAAGCAAGGCAGAAAGAGGGACACTACACCCATGGCGGACCACCTAGTGCAGCAATGTGACTGACTGCAGGAGCAGGGGTTGTCAGCACAGTTGTCCTCGTCATCATTAGAGCAGTGATAGAAGAGGCCCTTCACACAGCAAACACAAGTCCCGTAATCAACCACGTTCTGGGCTGAGCAAAGACACTGCTTGTCACAGATCCAACATGAGGGGAGGGTCCTTGGATAAGTGCACTCCTTACACTTACACTTTCCACAGTCCTCACACCTGTAGCTGTGTGCTCCCAAATCTTCTTTGCTCAGTGGCTTCAGCTCACTCGACTTGAGCTCAGACTTGGGCTGCATTCGGACTATCCCATCAGCAACTGGTCCCGAAGATGATCCCAGAAGTCTTTGTTCTGACGAATTACTGCTTGTACTCGTCCTCGTACTGCTCCGTGAGCCTGTGCTGACTGTGCTGACGGACCGGGAGAGAGGCGCTCGAGGAGATGCGTGCGTTTGTGTGTGCTGGATCCGGCTGAAATGACGATGCTCAGGCAACCCATGGGGCCTTTCATTTTTGGGTTGGGTTGTTACCCGAGGAGAAGACTTGACCCCCGGCCGTGGAGCCACCGTAGGTCCCTCTGTGTATTCATTTGTGTTTCGGATGGCTCTGATCTGGTCCAACGACAAGACGTGAACCTGCTGCATCAGGACATCCCGCAGGTCGGGCTCCCCATGTGGTCTCCCACTGTCACGCCGAGCCTGTAGTAAGGGCTGTGACCCACTGCCGTGCTGAGTCTCCATCAGTGCCCAGAAGCTTGGTCACCCCGCCAGGCTTAGAACACATCTGAAATCCTGGAGCAAAAAAGAGAGGATTCACTATTGCAACATATCTCACGCTCTCTCCAGCAGCTTTTCAAGTCTGGAGGACCCCACAGCACTGCAGACAATCAAGCAATGCATCAGCCATTAAAAAAAGGAGTCAAGTCTGGGACAAGCACTGGCACTGGTCAGCTGAGTGACCAAATTCCCTTGGCCTGCTCTGCCTGCTGCTGTGGAGAGCTTAAGGACCTTTAAGAATCCCTAGGATTCTTCCCTAGGACCATGCAACTTAACTTGTGGCTCTGGAAAGTCTAGTTATTACTCCTGCTAACTGAGGCTTCTCAGGTCATCTTCTGGTTAGATCACAGACTTTAAAGTGATTACATTTCAGCCACTTGAAGTGACACTTCTTTTCACATCAGGCTACTGAAAACCTTATACTAAAAAAAAAAAAACAAAACCAAAAACAAACAAACAAACAAACAAACAAAAAAACCCCCAAAAACTATCCGGCAAGTATTTAGCAAGTGTAATGTGACCTGCTGATGACAGACATATAATTCTCCAATTTTGTTTAAAACTGGATAATATTTTGGTAGGCTAGTCTCTTTACACATTAAACTTTACATGATGTAAATAGGAAATTTTAGTTTAATACCAATGGTCCCAAGAAAAACACTAAATAGCAATAAAATGTTTGAGGTTAGACATTAAATGAGTTAGTGCTACCAAAAACTTCAACAGCACAAGTAAAAATATCTCTCTCCAGTATTTTAGTGTGTGTCATACTGGTGCACACCACTGTGATTGTTATTTTAAGGCTCAAAACTACAAAAGCAATGTTTCCACAATTGTTTGGTTTTTTTTTTATGTGTAAAAAATTCCATAGACTACATTTCAAATTGTAAATATTATCGAGAGTGGCTTGTGGGATAGAGGCATGCATAATATAATCAAATAATGCCAGCATCCAAGAAGTCTACTTGACTATGAATATTACTTGAAATGATCATTAACTACAAAGTAGAAATGCAGACTTTAGAATTTAGATGAAAAGCCAGTAAAAGATGAGAACTTGTAAATAGTTTCCACACTCAAACATGTGCAAGTTTCAAGTACTGCCCTCTAAATTAGTTAATATTTGTTTTGCCTTTATCATATCTTAAAGTGGCTCCAAAATCCAATTACCTATACAAAAATCCAGAACAATATTCTACAATTAAAACCCAAGTAGGAACCAAACTTCTTACAAGGACCACACAATGTCTTCAATTATACCTAGAAAGAGCACCATACTTTACTCTGTACACATCAGTTACCAACAATAATACTGTACTGCAGTATAGTAAAATATAGCCAAACAGTTTAACAAAGAGTATCTCAAGACACTGTCTTTATTCTAACATCAATGCAAAACATTTAACCTTTTAACTCCTGTGTCCCCTCCTTCAAGTGTTTTTTTTCTTTAAAAAAAAAAAAAATACATATAGACAAATCTCTAACTTTTAAGAGTGATCACTTATTTTAAATATTGCCAAATCCTGGTTTTGGACACGGGATGTATGTTACGGTGCTCATTCCCGTGAGCCTACAGCCCCCCCCCAAAAAAAAGTCTTGCAAACTTGGCTTGAAGCATTGCTTATGCCTTTTTTTTTTTTCAAATTAAAACCTCTGCCATACCAAAAGTTTCAGCCAACACCCTAAGTAGATGTTCACCTCCTCTGAAACTATCTGGAGATAAAAAATAATAGAAAATAAAATGCTTTCCCCATTCTTGAGAGGAATTGGCAGCCCTATCTCTCCTCAACGTCCAGGTTTCCACCAGCCCCAGCCAGCCTGGAAGGGTACGCCGGATCAGCCCCCGCTTCTCCAGAAATGACAACCCACTGCAAAAGCAAAGCTGACCCTGACCTGAAGGCGCTTCAGACGACCCCAGGATCGGTGGCGGAACCCCCCTCAGACGCCAAGGTGGGAGCTGGAAAAGCAGCCTCCGCTCTCCGCTTCCCTCCCCGCCTCCAGCTCCGTCTCGGGCGGGGGGCGCGCAGCAGGTGGGAGGCGACAGCCCCTCGCCCGCCGGAGAGTGCAGACAACCTGGAGATAACCAGGAGACATCCTCTGGGCTGGGAGGTGGGAGGGGGCTGCTTCAGCCTCCTTATCAGAAAGTCAAACCCATGTTTCCTTTTAACTCTTCCCCCCTGCCCTCCCCCAGGAGATGCTAAAGGAGCTTCCCCTCCCGGGAAGTGCCAGGCGCCCTGCAGACGGTTCAGACAACACCTCCGGGACAGCTGGGCAAAAGGCAGATTACCCCCTCTCGCCTTGCCCTAAACACCCATTCAACTTCACAAAGCCAGCCGCTGGAAAAGCTCCTCTTATTTTACGCATATTCTGCAAATTGCCTGACCTTCAGCCCGCCCCGCTCCGCCCTAGCCCGGAGGGACCCAGGAGGCATTTCCAGTGGGGCATCAGGCCGAGCCGGGTGCTCCCCGTTTTTTATCCCCGTCATAGATCCGCTAACAGGACAGGATGCAGAGAACCAGCACATTTATTTGCAAACCTACATTAGCCTGAAAATCCTGACAGGAGGGCACACCTCTCCCTCCTCCGACCTAGTACTTCTCCCCTTTGCATCCGCCAAGAGCAAGAGAAGCAGATTTGCCTTTTTGTGTGTGCATGTGCGTGATAACACGATTCCCCACTTCTAAGAGCCAAAGTCCACTCTCACCGAGCTCAAGTGCCAGGATTGCTAACTTTTCTTTCAAGCTGGGCTTGGCCAACAGGGTGAGCGAGGGGGACGGGTTTCGCGTTCGGCACATTTGGGGAGGTTTAAAACGCGAGGGGCTTCTTGTGTGCTGTGGAAAAATCCCGTGTACCGCTGGCCGGGGAAGGGCGAAGCCTAAGCGAGAGAAGTCCTCTGCCCGTGAATTTCTGTTCTGTGGCCGGAGCCTGTGCAAGGCACCCCCACCCCCATTCCCACCACACACACCAACCACCTCCTCTTCTTTCAAAGTGCTTTGAAACCCCCATTAAGGGCCGAGTGTGTGATCAGACTATGGATTAGGGCAAAAGGGACTTTACCATCGGGGTGGGGCAAAGTGACACACAAACAGCTTGCTGAAAACACCAGCAGCTTTTTTTGTCTTTTTTTTTTTTTTCTATTTTTAATGGGGTAAGGAGGATGTCACGAAGTAAGCTCACAAAAAAAAAAAAAAAAAAAAAAAAAAAAAAAGAAAAAAAAAAAGGCAAAAATTATGGCTTTTGCTTCCCGTCCACACACGCCCTCTGCATAGAAGAACCTAGGGAAGGAGGACTTTCCTCGTCTTACAGATAGAATTAATTGCATCACAGGAGAAATATCTACGCTTACACACACGCACACACACACACGTATATATTTGTACCAGACGTGCACTCACTTCCGAATCGTACGGATCTCCTGACGCCACTACAGACAGGCGTAAATCACGCACTGAAAGGCGGGTTGCCCCTTCTCCCCCAAGACCGGGGGACAAACAGCCTCGACGCTCGCCAGCCCCGCTGCGCCCTCCCTTCACCTCCCCCGGGGCTTGTCGGAAACCCACGCGTGCCCAGCGAGGCAGGAGCGCGCAGGACCTCCCGTGCCCGGCCCCCCGCAGCAGCGAGAAACGCCGGAGTTGTGCCTCCTTCAAGCGCACCCCCCGCAGGCATTCCGGGGCGCCCGCGCAGCCCTCCGCCCCCCGCGCAGCCTTCCGCACCCCCGGGGCACCCCGGCGGGGCACAAACGCGGCGCAGTCCGCAAACCCCACGGAGCTCCCCCCACCCCTCTCCGGAGAGAAACCGCTCCGAAATCCCACCTCCAGCTCCTCTCTGAGAAAGGAAGGAGAAGGGAAGGGGGGGAGAGGGAGAACCTGTACGAATGGAAAAGAAGGGATCGGCCTCGAACATTTCCACGAGTTTTCTTGGAGCAACCAAAGCGGGGGGGGGGGGGGGGGGGGGGAAGGAGGTTACTGAAAAGCTTGTTTTGCAAAGAAGGAAAAGGCTCTCACCGTGATCGCGGCGCTGCACCAAACCCCTCTCTCTTGTATTTTCTTCTTCCTGCGGTTTGCAAATAAATCCAGCCCTAAAGCAAAAAAAAAAATTCTTTTCCAAACTCTGGTTTAGTCCAATTTGCAAATTAGAGTAAGAATGATCACCATGTAGGAAAAAAAAAAAAAGTCCATAGCAAAGTTAGGTGCCTCTCCCCAGATCGATTATAAATGCGTGTGTGCGTGTATATACTATAATACTAATCAAAACACCTCTCCGGATCGGGGTGGGTTTTCTTTGCTCCTAAAAAATCACTCAGTCTCTCACACACACACACACTTTTCTTTTTTTTTCCTCAATGAACAGGAGACCGAATCGCCAATACCAAGTCACGTTTTTTTTTGTTGCTGTTGCAAATTGATCAAGAGGAAAGGGAAAAGCCAAAGAAAACAAAACAAAGTGGATGTAAAATAAAATCCCAGAGTTTTCTTCCACTGAGCTCCTCCAAAAAAGCAGTTTGTGCAATGTAGCCGTTCTGCTGAGAAGCTGCTTGCTGCAGGCTCCTCTCCCCTCTCTCCCTCTTAGCTTTCTCGCTCCCTCTGCGAGCGTGTGTGTTGCAGGCAGTTCTGTGGTTTGCAATCGGGGGGGGGTGTTTTGGGAGCGCAGCGGATTTGTGGTGGTGGTTGTTGTTGTGTGTTTGGAGGAGGTGGAGGAGGAGAAGGAGGAGGAGGAGGAGGAGGAGGAAGAGGAAGATTTGAGATCTGAGCTGTAGGGACTCGGCGTTTTTCTGCTCGCTCGCTCTCTCCCTCTCTCTCTTTTTCTTTCCGGAGGAGGTAGGGTGATCTCTCTGCAAAAGCAGCAGTAAATGGCGTCATGTGGATCTGAGGAGGAACAGAGCAGTTGTTGTCCCAGAGGATATATCGCATCCGGTCCCAGCTCATTGGCTCTGCGGGGCTACATTCACTGGCGCTCCCAGCGCCCTGCCAGCACTCAGAGCTGTAGGAGGCATTCAAAAGGGCAGCGCTGCTGCCACCGAGCCAGCCCGGCTGCCCCGGCCCCGGCCCCGGCCCCGGCCCCGGCCCGTCCGCGGCGCTCCCCGCGCTGCGCGGGGCGAGCTGCAGCCACGCTCTCGGGGCCTCGCCGCAGCCTGTGCTCACGGGAGGCTGCTCCGTGCGCGGTCTCACGCCGCTCGGGGTTGCTTTTGTGCTCGTGTATTTACTCAGAGGCAGGCGGCGATAGGTTTGCAGGGAAACAGAGAGGAACTCGCTTCTCGCGGGGAGGAAGGCGCGCTCTCCCCGCCGCTGCGGGCGTTCGGGAGATCTGTATCCAAGTGCTCCCCGTTGCTTCCCACCCGTTTTTCGTAACCGAGTGGGATAAAAGTTTACACTTTCTGCCCCTCCCCCGCTTCGCCCTTTCCAGCCGCCGGTCGCCGGCCGCGCAGGGAGCAGGAAGGGTGATTACTTGCGGCATTGTCCCGCGGATTAATGCGATTAGGCGGCGCGGAGGGCGCCCCCGTGCCCCCGGCGGGAGCGCGGAGCGGGGCCCGCGGGGCGCGGAGCGGGGCGGAACGGGCGGCAGGTCCCCGCGCCTCGGGCGCCTGCCCGCGGGGTGCGCCGCGTCCCCGGCACCAGCGGGGTCCCCTCGCCTGAACGGGGCGGGGGGGGGGGGGGGGGGCTGGATGTGTGGAGTTTTTTTCTAATAAGTTAAAAAACCCTGCAAACCTTCCCCCCCCCCCCCCCAACTTTATTTTAGTCAGCTGCCATTCGCGCGGAGGACACGGTCTGCGAGCAGCTCGCAAACGTGACTGTTTGTCTTCTGGGCGTTTCCTGACACGACCACAGCTCGGTCCCTTTGGTACGAGCTGGAAGCACTGACGGGGCCACTGTGGCTGGTTGAACGCGGGCATCTTGCGCCGGCACGTATCTGTACGCGCACCCCTGTCCCCAGGCAGGCACGCACCGAGCACGAATGTTCCCGTGTCACATGTGGCACTGCTTAAAATACACACCGGGTGTAAGGCAGTAATCACTGCGCTACTCACATGGACAACCCTCGGTGCAAAGCCTCAGCCAGCCCTCTACTACTCGAGGCGATTTCGCAGGCACTTCCTCTCCTACACCTGCTGGTCACCGCTCTGTGGAGGGGGTGGACATTCCCCACGAAAACGTGTAAATAAGGAGGGCTGTGTCTCGCATGGACGGCATTAGAGTTATAGTGGTTTTATGATCAAGTATCCGTTCTTCCACAGTAATATTCTGAACCTGCAAACTATTTTCCATACTTGGGTGACATTAAGGTCAGACAGAATTAAACGGGGCTCGCTTTTTTTCCTTTCAAGGTCCATCGCTCCGTAGCCTGAACAGAACTGCTGCAGCCCGGCCATCGGTCCCCTCTCCACCCTGTTCGACCCCCGGCCCCGCAGACGGAGCGCTCTCCCGCCGGGGTGGGGGCTGCCCCTCGGCTGGAGCCGCACCCGCTGTGGCTGCGTTACCCCTCGGGGCTCCGGGGAGCGACGGCGGCGCGGCCGCTCTCCCCGCCAGAGGGAGCGCGGCGCCGGGGCGGGGGACAGCGGGTCAGGGCGGCTCCGCGGGGGCACCAGCCCTGGCGCCGGGCAGCGCCGGTGGGAGCCGTGGGCCTGTCCTGAGTCTCCCCGAGGAAGGGGACACCCAGCGGCCTGGCGTCTCCATGAGGATGCGCCGGGCAGCGACATGAGCATCCTCGGAGATGTGCCCTGTGTTTAGGCTGTACGCTCTGTGTCAGCAAGGCAATCCACGGTGTTCAGCTGTGAGAGCCAAGTACGGGTTAAAATATCTGGGAAATAGAAAACACAATATTCCCCTCACTGTAGAAAGACAAAAAATTACTTACTCCCACATAGCAAAGTCAAAAATAGGTTAAGAACTTTTTGTGCAAACCTATACACATGGGAAAGGTCTGTTAAATTATTTATCATAGTTTATATTGAGTACATAAATACTGTTTTAAACTGGAAAGTTCATAACACTATTTTTAAATCTGTCGGTCAGTAGTGGAATCATCAATTCCCACTCCAGTTCTCAACTACAGGTGTATACACTTAATATAGAGAGTAGTTTCAAAGACAGATCTTAAAACAGGGAAGCTATTTTTATTCACAGAGCCAGTCATGTGTGCAAAATGGTGAAGCATCAATGAGTTATAGCTCAAAAAAAAACAAAAAAACAAAAAAAAACAAAAACAAACCGCCAAAAATAAAGCCAGCAAAACCCCCAAGAATATGGCATCCTGGTACTGATGAGTTTGAAAGAGAAGCCATAAACTTGCAAAGATTTGTGCGCTAACTGGCACAAAGGTAAATAACAAATAGTGCACAAATCTGCAAAAAATTAAGTGTGCTCTTTTTTTGTGCATGTACTTGTGTGTGGGAACCTCGACGCTGTTTTCTCACAGTTTTAATCTGATGGTACCTTGGAACCAGCTTTTGGAAGATTACATGTATTGCTCACGTTTCTTGTCGTGGAGAGTGGCTTAATGCACGTGACTATGTTTCCCCTAGTGGTTTGCTCTAATTACTGCATGGTTTTGTTGTGTTTTTTTAGGGTTTTGGGGGGTTTTTTGGTCTTTTTTTTTTAACCTTTAACCCAAGCAGACCTTGTTTTTTGAGATGAGTTTTGAGTTTATTCTCAGCAGGGAAATGTGACTGTTGTGTATCTATATATTTGTGTACACACCAACATATACATATATTTATATGTGTATAAGTGTTGTATATTCATGATATATTTGAATAGCAGCAATTCCAGTGGCTTCAGGTGAAAAATGGTGTTACATAAATTTGAAAAGTGCATGACATGACAGACACCCATATGAAATAGCTAAAACTTTTCTGCTTTATCCTGAAATTGTCCCACAAGTTTTTGCTTGATTCGATATTCAGACCAGGACTGAAATTGTCCCACAAGTTTTTGCTTGATTCGATTTTCAGACCAGCACTGGAAAACAAGTGTTTTCCCCCTTTACTTTGAAAAGGAAGGACAGCTCATTCATAAGGAATTCTTCCTGCAAGGGAATGAAAGTGCAGTACTTTGCTGACTTTGAGAACATTTCATGCATTATCTCATGAGCTAATGCAATGATATGGGAATATTGATTCTGCACATCCTAAAAGGACTAAGTTTGGCTGCACATTGCTTCTAATGCCCAGAAGTTCCATCAAAACTTAAACCTTTAATTGATTATCTTCTGCTTTTGTGACTCTGAATAAGCTAAAGTACATAAAGGAGTTATAGAGCTTTTTAAAAGTGTAAAGCTTTTTTTGCCTACTGATATTTCATTGAGGTTCTTCAGGGCAGATAAGGCCATTTAGATAAATCATAGAGAGAAACAGAGAAGTGAAACACATTGCACTGAAAACAGCTGGATGTACTTATAAAGAAAATTAGGTCCTTGACTCGGTAGTGTTAGTTTTTCTTTTGCAATTTTTGTTGTAGTTTACCTGAAGGAAATCCTGGAATTCTCTTCCCTGAGAAAAGGGGGAAAATGAACATTGAGTTCTAGGAACACAATCTGGTAGGACAAGGGTCAGCACTGTTACATGCGGAAGAACTCATACCTGCCACTCTGGCTGGGAATGCACAAGCTCCTCAGCTGCTCAGAGATTTAGTCTCCTGTTTTTAGTGATACTCAAATCTTCTCTGATTAAACTATTATTTTCCGATTTAGCTCATAATAGACATCTTTCTTAAAGATTATATAGGCCAGATCCTGTGTAACTTTATCCCATCTGGTGGTTGCCCCAGTATATAGAGGGACAGTTGCCAGAGGATATTTTCTTGTTGAATACCAAATATACTTATGTAAACTTAAAGAATAAACAAATTCCTTTCCTGTACCTTCTGAAATTATACTGAAGGATACATACATTTAGTACGAGTAATATAATGTGGAGCTTTTGCATGTAAATTGTTTTAATAAAGCTAGTATGCTCTTTGATGTGTCATTCAATGTTATTTGGTTATATTTGTGTCCTTGATAAAAGCAGCACTGTTTTTTTAAATTCAACTTTATAAACCTTTCTAGCTTATACAATGCATTTTATAATTTCTCTTCTCAAATACCTTGACACCAAATGTTCGTAAGTGGGACAATTTGGCATGGATTGGGACTAAGTGAAGGTTATTTGCTAAACTGGTATTATAGCAGGCTTTTTATTTGCTTTTGGTAGGGTATTCCTCCTAATATTTTTGATTTCTTTGGTAGAAGTAATCATGAGAATGACAGCACAGACAGGCCTTGTCTGTTAGTGTTTGGAACACTTCACTTTCTAGATTCATTCAGTTAGAGGCTAGAATAACACTGGGCTTGACTCTACTAGAATTTTATGCAAAATCAACTGATTGTCTATTAAAATGTTAATAAGCAATAGTTTGGGAATTCCCAAAATATTTTGTAGCAGGATGCAGACATTTATATGTTGACTTGGGATTAAAGTGACTCAGAAGAAATGGAAGAGGTCAATGTTAGCTGTTACGGGAAATTTGAAAAAAGGTTTTATGAAGAGACTTATCACATCTCTGCTGTGATTTGCAGCAGTAGTTTTCAAATTTCTTCAGTCTGTAGACTTTATCTATGCTCTAGAAGAGAAAAAAAAAACAAACCAAAACATAAGGGAAGCACAGACTTTTTTAGAAAATTGTAAATTATAAGACCCCTATTTAGAAGTGGTCGATAGGAATTCACAGATCACAGTTACAAAACCACTGATGTAGAGATCCCTGAACTAGCTCTAAACTGCAGTGTAGTAGAAAGGTAAATTAATATCTTGGGTACCGTGAGCAGTGGAGTTGGAAGAAGCCTGCTCTTCTCAGAAGTGCAAGGTAGCCTGCATGGACCTCCATGCTGTGATGGCCACTCTGCTCCCAGAACATAAGGTGTTTTTCTGCATTGGAGGCTGGAGTTCAAAAAATACTCCTAAAGATTAGCAATTTGTAACATAAATCTTGAATGTCAGTCAAGGCATATGTACAAGTCAGACTTACAGATTTTGCTGGAAACAAAAGGAAGCAGAATGAGCAAATGTTTAAAAAGAAGTATCATGTTTATCCTATTTACTGAGATTATTGTTCTTTTCCTCAGTTGTGAAAGGCTTGTGTTCCTCTGAATACAAGCATACAAGTACATCCTGAAAGCAGAGGTGATATATGCAGGACAGAATATTTTACTGGAGATTAATGAATTTTGCATAAAAGGAAAATAAAAACTAGTGTTTCCCTATCACTTGTCTGAAAATCAGAACACAATCAAAATGAAATACTGTTTATATGGTTACACCAATTAAAAAAAAAAAAAAATTGAAAAATACCCTGACCCAGATCTGTACTTTCTTTTTTTTTTTTTTTTTCCCTGATTATAATAGCAATATCAATGACAATAATTAAACTGCTAGATATTCTATCACAGTTTTCTCCACAGATCTCAAACTAGTTTTCAGGAGATGTCACTGCCCATTTTAGAGGTGATAAAATACAGGGAAGAAAGAAAGAGGTAACTTATCTCAAAAGCAAGGACTAGGACTCTCAGGTCCCAGTTCAGTCTCTGTGCTGTGTACATACTGCTCCCCATGAAGGCCCAAGGTGTTGATTTCTTTCTGACCTCCAGAGTCTTTCTGCACAAGCAAAATTTCAGAAGCTGTGTCTGATAGAATCGTAACACTTTAAAAAAGTATGAACTGTTAGACAATTATCTTACTTTAAGAGGGAAGAGGACGAAATGTTTGGTTACCTAAACAAGGTTATCTCTTCGGGAGCATCTACTCCCACCCCTTGATTAAAGAGTTCCTCTAAACTTCCATCTCTGCATCTGGTGTAGTTACTCCTATCTCATTTGTGGTTTTGTAATTATCTTTTCCTGTGTTTTAAGCAGATCTATTACTTACAAAAGTCCCATAGATACAAAGGCAGAAATTAACAGAGAAACTGTATCTTGGAGCTGTTCCTCCTAAATAAGCCCCTGACTCCTTCTGGAGCCTGAGTGAAAGTCTTATGCTCTCCAGGCCAAGGAAGGAATCCAGCTGTCCGGTGCAGCTCCTAGGATGGTCTTCTAATTAGTGAAAGTTAAAGGAAGCACTGGAAATTGTGTTACAAACATAGACAATAAATCCACTGCATCTGACAGAACAAGCTTGCAAAATAAGCCCACTGGAAAACTTCCTTCATTCTTGAGGTTAAGTGTTTAAACCGTTTAACATATTTTAAGTTTTCTTATTGTTGCTTACTCACAATGTAATTCAAATTGGCATAAATTATATCCATTTCTGATGGTTTATGTTGTGTCAAAGCAGTTGTGTTTTCGAAAGTATGTGCGGTTCAATTTCCATTTTCTTTCTTAGCTCCGTAGATTTGTTTTCTCCACAGGGACACAAATTATGGCTCTATAAAATCCATTTTAGCTAAGGAAATTTCTGTTAGCACCTTATTCAAAATCCCAATGTAGACAATAGAAATAAAGGCAACAACCTTTATTTAGTTGAATAGCTTTTGCATCAGGTAAAGTTTGATTTCCGTGAGGGCAAATTCTT
Source organism: Vidua chalybeata (assembly GCF_026979565.1). Taxonomy (NCBI): domain Eukaryota; kingdom Metazoa; phylum Chordata; class Aves; order Passeriformes; family Viduidae; genus Vidua; species Vidua chalybeata. The sequence continues at coordinate 47,419,154 of NC_071531.1, read as the reverse complement.
TGCAGAGTTAGAGAATATATGTAAATATATGTCTAAATTAGACGGTCAATATGTAACATTATATGTACAGATGGTAGATGCTGGGCCACAGACCGGGCTAGTAGTTGTACTTTCAAGTTTGGTCGAAGCTGGAGCTTAAGCTGCAAAGGCAAAATCTTCATTCAGCCCAACTTCAAACCCAAGGATTTTTTTCTGCGGTAAAAAGGACTAGGAGAGGGAAAGCATTTTATCTGTGGTGAGAGGGAGGCAGGAGGGAAGAGGGCTGCCTTTTGCTGAGACCCTCTCGGATTCAGCATTGCAGAGCCTGGTTCTGAAGGCAAGTCAGTGAAATAGAAACGGGAATTTCCTCCGCTCTCCTTCCTGCTTCTGTCTTTGCCTGTCTCACCTTTTGAGAACCTGATTTGTATTTGTATACATGCGTGTGATCCCGATTTCATTGTTTGCCTTTTCACACAAGCACTTTCACCTACATCCCCCTTCCCTCCCCTCCCTTCCTCTCATTTGGCAGCCAGTTGGGCTTCTTCCTGCCTTGAATACCGCATTCCCTGGTTATTCAAGCTCAGTCATTAGCACCCTGTCCCCCCACTGAAATTATGAATGAAAAGCCTTGTTGTTCTTTACAAATAACTCGGGCTTCCTCAGTCAGTCAAATTCAAATGGCAGTGACTGCCAGACAAAGCGCCTGTATGATGGACAGTCCTCTCAGCAAGCCATCAAGGCACACAGGAAGTTTTTAAAGGCACAATCTAGGTAGCGCAGCCTGGGCGTTCCCCCGCGGGCGCGGGATGGGGAGCGGGGATGGGGACGGGGACGTGGGGCAGCCCCTGCCCTCCAGCGCCGGGGGCGGCGGCGGCTCCGCGGCGGCAGCTCGGGGCTGGCCGGGCGGCACCTCCGGCACCCTGTCCCGGCGGGGCCGGGGCCGAGCGCGGCGGGGGCGGCGGGCTCGGAGCGGCGGCACAGCCCCCCGCCGCCCGCACATTGTTCGCCGGCCCCTTTCACAACGGGGGAAAAGGTAATTGACAGCCCCATTGTCCGCCCCGGCCCCCCGCGGCTTTAAAACACTCCGGGGCCCCAGTCACACGTTGTCAATGGGAGCTGTCGGAGGTGACGAGTGAAGAAGGGCTGTTCAGGAAACAGTTTGAGCCCTTCAAGTGGACAGGCCTCAGTGACTTCTCCGGCACTCCGGCTGCCACAGGCAGCCCCTTCAAAAATAACCTTAAAGCAATAAATCATACATGTTTCCTGCACTATACAAGGAACAGCTGGGTATTTTTCTGCACTTCCCCTCCCTTCCCACCCCCCGCCCCCCCCGGCTTGTTTTTTTTTAAGCCTAAAAATTATTTAAGCACAGGAAATCAAGCATGTCAAAGTTTGGCAAAGCAGTTTGGGTGATTTAGCAATTACAACACTTCTTTCTCTATTAGCCAATCCTTGGGCTTTGACTTTTTATCTCCTCATTTCCACTGGTTTCTGCATCTGCTCCAATGTCTGGGGTAACTCATCCCTTGTCTTCCATACAGCATGGGAAGTGATCTGCATGGTTTGCAAGGAAAAGCTATTCACTCTGATTCTTCTCTTTCACAGGAACTCTGTATCCTGGAGTTCAAAAAGATGTCATGGACTTAGCCCATCGATTTATTTAGGGAATGAAAACCCTGAACCAGAGAATTAATGATGTGTCTTATTGTAGGCAAGTCTGTACCTCTGTACTTAGTGCCCTTAAGTATCTGATGCAGGCAATATTGATGCATTACCACGTGTAATGCTTCGTATATTTTTTGTGCACACAATAATGTGTTGGATACATTAAATTTTAAACACAAGTACAGGTTTTTCTCCTAAGGCCTCTGCAACCTAAGGTTCTGTTGCTGCAGCTGGATCCACGTGGGCCAACATTTGTGTTTGCACCAACCTCCTTTAGGAGCCCACCTGCCTGGATCTGATTTCAGCCTTGGAGCTGTCATTTCCTGCCATCACATGAGGTAGTTGGTGTGTGCTAACTAACTACAATCCAGTAGTTGTTAGTGTTGACATTTAGCAATGCCCAATTCTGCCAATATATTCAGTGCTTGGAACTGATGATACACTTAGGAAATAAAAAGCAGGGGTCAAATATTCTTTGCAATGTTCTGCAATGTCCATGCATTGTGACTAAAACATTGTATACTAGCCAGAAATGTAACTCTTAAAAAAAACTTACAGAAAAGCCAGAGGATGAAGTAAGGAGAAAATCAAACTTTTGTGAAGGTTTGGGGTTTGTGAAAATCAAGGCAAAAAATGAAGAACTAACTAATGTGCAGTAGCAATAAATTCTCCTTACAAAACATAGGATATATGTTCTTATTTCTTTATTATGACACCTATTACCAAGATATAAAGAATATCACTGTTGGCTTAAGGGTGGTCAGAGGGTATTTAATTGAAAAAAATGGTCGTGAGAAAGGAGGTCTGTGGCAGCAGGTTTAAGTCTGTGACCTCCATGACATTAACCCATCCATTTAACAGCATTGCGCTGGTAAGTCAGGCCATGGGAAGGAGGATTTGCATATTTTTAAATTTTTTTGAATATTGTTACTGTCTGTCTTTCACTTGCAATATTATATGTTTGTATGTCTGTTAGTATAATTTCGTCTCCTTGTGGGTGTAGTTTCAGTTCATCTATCCACATCCCATTTCTGCTGTAGTTTAAAGGCTAAGGTAACATAGACTTGCTAAGTGCCTGAGACTAGTTTACAGGCAATTTTAGCCAAACCTTACAGCATGCTGTAAGACATGGCCCTCCTAACTATCTTTTGAAATCTTATGGGAGTAAAAGCTGTTCAAAACCTCAGACCAGATGCTTTGGTAGGATCCAGCCTTTAGCTTGCAAATTACTCCAGGCAAGGATCTCCTTCCTGTTTGGCAACTTCCTAGAACACTTTTGCAGCCGGATACATAAACTGCTTATTATGTTGAGGAGGAGATACTCATCTGGGGTGATTTACCATTGCTCACTTTCATCCTCTGAGAATCCAGCACCATATAGAAGTTAGAGGTTATCCATGTCCTGCAAAGGGAACCCATGATGGAAAGTTTTTGCTGTAAAATCCTGTTTTCTTACTTTCGTTTACTGTGACCAAGACTTACACATTCTCACATGTCATGTTATACCAACTAACCTAAAGTCTGCTTACACAGTGAATATGGCACTATCTTGCTGTTAAAATGAATGGCATTTTAGAACCCGCCACCCTAGGGGCTTTGAGGTGTGTCTCTTGTGCTGGGGAGCAGTATAAAAATGCTTAGTAAATAAGTTTACTATTGCCTTTGCCCAAAAGTGCAAAATGATTACTTAGCCACCATTAGATCAGTGGAGAAAAAGAATCCCACAACCAAACAATAACTAGGACCAAAACCTCTGCTGTTCACTGACCGACATGTAAAAGAGCACTTGAAAAGCCATTATAGCATATGTATGCTTATTCCTTAGCAGAGCTGAATCCTTCACTTCTCAATTCTTCTCATGTCTTTGGCTAGGCAGAAGAAAAAATCCAGTGTTTTGGAATGCTTTGGCAGAGAAACTCAATGTCAGTACTTTCCTGACAGGCTTTTCCTACTTAGCTAAGCTCTTTTTTAATGGGGGATGGGAAGCAAGTATGACAAGTATTTTTCTTCTGATGTACAAACAGGTCCCTGAGCTAAAGCTGTGAATCCTGCTGTATGAAAAAGTGACACCAAGATGGCAGGAAAGCTGACATCATGTGCTGAAAGAGGAGTGACAGCAAGGCTGACAGAGAAGCTTAACTGGGCAGTCAAGTGTGAAGAAAGTGCAGCTGGACAGGTGTCTGTAGATAACAAGATGAGAGAAAAAAGTGCCAAGAACTAGTAACTGTCAGAAGAGGCAATCAATTTAATTTATTTATGTATTTATTTATATTTTTTTTGCTTGTCTTATTGCCCTGGAGACCCATGCATTTCTCTGGATTGCAGTGAAGAAACGGTTCTTGCTTTTACTTTGCCTTTGCCTCAGTCTTGCAGTCACACTCCCTTAACACTTGTTGTGAAATCTAGACTCTAATAAAGTCAAAGGGATTTTTGCCATCAAGTTTAGTGTGGCCAGGATTTTACTCAGTTCGTAGGTCTGGAAGTGTCAGCAATGTTGGAGTTGCATAGACCAAGGTTAAATTTGACAACAGGAAGGGAACTTTTCCCACATTTCCCCCCAATCCTCTTCCCACAAGAAAGATGTAAGCCACTGTTGAAAGACAGTTAATGGTCCTTAGTCAGATCAGTGTAAACAGTGTGAACTTGGAGGAAAAACACCAATTCTGCAAGGTATAGGCTAGATTCAGCCTGCAAACTCAATTTCTCCAGCTTGTAACCTACTCCCTGGAGTAGCTGCAGGAGCAGCTTGGGAATGAATTACATAGCAAATTCACAGTTTCTGGGAAACATGGTGCTAGTTTGCATGCCAGCTCAATGGAGAACTCCATGAACACTCTAGCTTGGCTATGTGAATCATAAGTGCTGGGGTAGAAGGCTCTCACTGGCTCTTAAAAGGAGGTATTTGCCCAGGCAGCCAGAAAAAATTGGGAACTACTGATTTAGATCACAGTAAAAATTACTTTTGAGATTCTTGTCTGTGCTTCCACCATTCAACCAGGAAGAAGTTGGGCTGCCAAATGAATTGAGGTTGAAACCTGTTTCTGAGCATATCTCTGGGTTCAGTAGGACATAAATGTAACAGATGAAGTTTTGACTCTTTTGAAGTCTCTAGGAAAACTACCCTTGACTTTGATGAGGTCTGAATTTCGTCTTTTTCCCATCACCTTCTTCTTCCTCCTTCATTTAATTCACCTCATAAAACAAAAACTGAGACGCACGTGTGTTTTTGTATAGCTGTCTAGATTCCTTTGAGCCATGCACTAGTGTACTGGCTCCATTTGAATGTACAAAAGCCAGCTATACTTATGCAATTGTAACTGTGCATGAGAAGATCCTCTACAACCTTAGGCTTCAACTTATGAAAATCTAATTCTGGAAGCTTTATGGTTCCCGGCTCTTTTAGGGAGAGTCAGGGAGCCAAAGGATGTGTCTGTGTGCTACATTTTGCAATGAGCTTTTTACTTGTGAATAAAACCTGCAAGATGCTGAGTGCTGCTGTTTGAAGGTAAAGTGGGATCCAATTTTGTGAGAATCCAATAATGAGAATCATGAGGATAAGAAAAGGCCTTAATTGACTCTGTCTTAAGTTTTCTGGGGTCCTTTGAATAGATCTTCTAATGCATAGAAGAGCTTAACACACATTTTTCCTCTGTCTGGAGTCAGAGGGTGAATAGGCCCTGCTGCTGTCAGCCGCACAAGTAGCACAGACATCCTCAGAAGTTCTGCAGTTACTTGGCTTCAGACACGCGGAAGTTTTACCTGAGTAATGCCAGGGAGATAAGGCTCATTAGCTAATTATTTCTCACAACACCCAGGTCACACCCCTTCTGTAGCCGGTTGGGCACAGGTGTGTTGGACATGCAGATATGCACAAACATGCCCTTTGTAGAGCAGCATCTCCCCTCTGTGCCGTGGCTGCTGTGCCTGAGCACGTGTTGTGCTGCTATGCTAAGTGGGGATGATTTGAAGATACATTTTTATTACACAATATAGCCACCATGCCCTGGGATATTTTATGTCGCATCTTGAAATTCCCTACCTGTGTATACTAGAAGTTTATTATCCTACAGTAATCTGACACCTGTGTTACCTCACAGCTGTATTTGTGATGCATAAAAAGGTGCTTTTAGCACGGAATGTGCGATAATTAAGCTTTAAAAACATTTAATTGGGGGGAAAAATTGGAACAAGAAGGGACAAAGCTCCCCTTGCAGGTTTGAAGCCCACAAAAAGCAATGCTCTATGCTCCCTCTGCTGGCACCGGGGCAGCCAGTCCTTCCTCTCCTAGACAGACACTATTTCAGCATGAAAAAGACTTATACATTTAGTGGCACTGCTTTTGTTAAGTGTAATAAATAATAAGCCATTTAAGATTTTTTCCCCTCAGTCTGTTTTTCGGAAAAAAAGGGTTTGAGAAAGAAGCAAAAAGCATAGCTAGGCTGCATGATTTTGCATTTATACTTATAGCTAGCCTGAATACACTGCTTCTTGTTACATAAGCTACAGACAAATAGGGAAAAAGATATACCTAGAGTATCGCTGAGCAATAGCACTATATTATTCCTACTTTCAGTTCTTTTCTTTATTTGTTCTTTATTTGTTTGTTTGTTTCCCATGAGACTCATACCTAGGCTGAGTATTGCTATTCTATGACTTCTGTTTTTCATTCTTGCTGTTTTGGAGGTTCTTATGTTATTAATATAAGTAACCTATTTATTTAATTATTCAGTGAATATTAAGTAAGACTTTGCTTTTCCTTTAACAAATGGTAACACATGTTAATATTTCCTTTAGTAAATGACCATTTGCACTGGTTTAATGAACTGCAATTTATCACAGATAATTTATTTTTTTAACTGTTGTGACTTTTAAAATCTCTCATTTGTGAAATTATATTTATCTATTTTAACTGTCAAATTGAAGAGAAGAATTCTTTTCCAACTAGTTTTTTATGAAATACTTTTTGATGGTTCTGACAAAAAATAATGCCAACACACTATTATTTTATTTATTACTTTTCTTATCTGGATATGCTTTTGTTTGCAGTGGAAGCATTTGTGTTAGTGAACAAGAATGATAGTTTTTTCTAACTTTAGCTAAGAAACAGTGCAGAACCTTTGGCTAAACGACTTAACCATCACTGGTCAAGTACCTCTTGAGGAAGAAGTGCAAAGCTCCCTTTGAGGAATGGAGCAGAAGTGAGAGAGATGGGCAGACATTGGCTCTATAATGATGCTTCTGTGCTGTCCTTGCTGGAGAGAAGTGATGAAGATGCTGCCCATCAGCTGCAGTCCATTGTTCCTATTTTCTAACTCTTTTTTATCTACTTTGCTTCCTGCAAAGCAAGGATATAGCTGGAAGAAGAGCGTATTTTCAGAGGGGAGATCTTTAACAACTTTGCTTGAGGAAAAAAAAGAATGCAGTAGGGGTTACTTCAGTATTATATAGAGGCTTTGGTGTAGTGCAGATGGGGAAAGCACATCTTATGCAGACAGGCATGGCTGAAGCCAACCTCAAGATTGGCCAAGGTCAAATTATCAATGTATACATACAGTACAGATCAAAAAAACTCTTGGAAAAATTTGGGACACTCAGCTTCAAACAACGTTCTCAGCTACAGTCCCAGAATACTGTGACTAATTTTGAAGGTTTGTCTTACTCTTCTCTCTCCAAAATCAATGACAGTGGTTGACACTATGACCAAACAAATTTCTTGAAACAGAATCTTTATTTAGTACAGAGACACTTCAAAGAAAACACATTTGAAACCAATTAAAGAAATATATGCATATCTAGCTTTTCCCTGAGGCTTATCTTTCCTTAGATCTGAAGGGCCTAACAAATTTCAGCAGTCTCCACAAACTCTCTTTCTCTCTTTCTCTTTCTCTTTCTCTTTCTCTTTCTCTTTCTCTTTCTCTTTCTCTTTCTCTTTCTCTTTCTCTTTCTCTTTCTCTTTCTCTTTCTCTTTCTCTTTCTCTTTCTCTTCCTCTTCCTCTTCCTCTTTCTCATCCCTTTTCTCTCTTTCTCTGTTTCCTTAACAGCTCCTGATAAGTAACTACAGCACAATAAGAAATGTGTTTCCTGTTCCACAGTGGGACAAGACATTTAAACTTATATTCACAATTCACACAAAAATTCCCCTTCCCCTTCCCAAAGATTATTGCTGAATAAATAAAAATAAATAAGATTTTGCACTTAAAAGAAGACGTAGTCATTCATACTAAGCAAAATATTTTCAATAGGCAAGCATATAGTGCTGGGATTCTTCAAAATGCTGCTCCAGTAGCTCATGTTGAATCAGCCCTGGTATTGCTCTGGCAGCTTCCCCATTACTATCTGCTCAGGGGATTAGCTAGGACCTAGAAGGACTGAAGGGAAGAACTGCACATCGGTTAAGCAGAAGAAGACAAGGGAAGAGAACATGGGTGGAAGACCTTTTTTGAAGTTAAGCAGTTAAACAAAGAATAGTAAAATGAAGAAAAATGCAGTCTGAACTCAGATTGAGGCTGGTAGGTTATATAGCGTAAAACAAAACCTCATAGTATGAGCTTCTATTTAATTTGGGGGATGCAGGCTGATGAAGAAATTGGAACAGGGCTGGAAAAAAGTTTGTCTGAATTTAAGCCAAATGATGGACCAAAATACACAATTTCCTTTAGCAACCACAGGTTTAACGAAATGTGATTGAGGGCCCTGTTCTGAATGCAAAATGCAAAGGGAAAGACTATGTGAGAGTTCTCTGTTGATAAAGCCTATTGCACAGTCTCAGAGAAGACTGTAGTTCAGCTTCTGATATACTGAGTTGGGATCTGACAACTGTTCACAGTAGTGGTTTGAGTTAAGTGAGGTGAGTGGATATTTGTACTTTCTCATGTACCGGGAGACTGTTGGTCTCTCTGGGAAAGAAGCAGCTGACGTTTTTTTCACTTAAATGCAAGTAGTTTTTTGTTTAAAGCTGAGAGAACTACTTATGAATAATTTGATCAGAAATGTTACAATCCCACAAAAGATTTTCTGATAGGAAAAAGCTCCTTCTCCATTTGTCTCTAGCTTTAACAATATGATTATATTTTCTCTGCCCTGTCCAGTTGTGGAGGGGAGTGATAGAGCTGCTTTGGTGGGTGCCTAGCATTCAGCCAGGGTCAGCCCATTGCATATGGTAATTTCATTTCAATGACTAAATTGCAAACATAACTCCCCAGATCATTACTCCTATAATTTTATTTAGCAGCCTGATCAGTTGTACAATTTCCACAGGTACCATTCTGCTGGATCAAATATCAGTCTGTTATTGCATCCTGGGTTTGGGTTCAGATTAGGGGTTTTGAGCCGAGTTCTGTGTACCCCTATGCACCGCTGTGTTCTCCCCCCCGCGGTGGTCCGCTCTGGGTCTCTTACCATTGGAGCTCACCATGCCAGTCTTGTGACCACTCCCCTGTCCACTCTGGAGAGTTCAGTGTCTGTTACCCCGTCCCCGCATCCCCGTTTGTCCCGGAGCCCCGTGTCTGCTCCTGTCGTGTCCCCATTGGTTACCCCGGTCCACGTCACTCCCCTGTAGCCTGCCCCCATTGGGCGAGGGGGGCATCCACCCCCCCTCGGCCCGCCCCCTATAAAATCCCGCATTCCCCCAGTCCCAGGGACGTTTTGTCCACGCGGCGCCAGGGAGTGAGTCGTGGCTCTCCACCACAGCTCCCTGTGGCAAATAAAAGCTCTTCAGCCAACCACGCGGACAGAGTGGACAATTCCTTCCCTCTTTGTCTCGCCCCTCGCGCATGGCAGCAGAACGTGGCCGGCCCACCCCAGTGCGCGGAACGCAGAAGCGCCCGGGAAGAGCGGTGCCCCGGTCCCGCTGAGAAGCAGCGCCCTTGCCAGGCACTCCGGAGCTGCTCAGGACTGGGGAAAACATGCAAAGCCACAGTCAGTCTCAAAGGTTTGTGCCAAATTTTGGAGGAAACATGATCATACACTGGTTTCAAAGTCAGATAGTACTACATCTCACAAAATTAGACCAAAACCAAAAAATTACCTTTATACATGCACATTCAGAAGGCAAATCTTCCTCTACTGGTAACTGGATTTTGGAGTCATTCTGCAGTTTGCTGTAGCTGCTCAAGCATAATCTCAAATAAAATGTTTTGCATTCACTGAGCCCAGAGGGTCATGCAAATGGATTTTATAGACAATACATTATTTTGTTATGATACTTAATTTAGCATTATTTTTGAGTGCTCATTAGTAGCACACGCTTCACGGAACAAAGCCATCCAACTGATTACCTAAGGAATACTGTGGCTCATGGGCCAGTTGTAGTCCTCAGGACAACTACAACATCAGGTAAGAATTATTTTCCTTGAGAAAACATCTGTGATATAACCCATCCCACAGTTGGGGAAGTTCCGTCAGGAAGTTGGGTAGCATGAAGGTGAATCAGTGTTGGGAGTCTGAACAGCTCAAATTATATGCATTGGATATGCATACCAGAAAAAAGAATGGGTTTATCATGGGTAGAATGGATGAAGGATGATTCCAATCTTGCTGAAAATTGCCCCCCTAGCTACACCTATGAGAACCCTTGTACAAACATTTACCCAGGTACTGGATTTACACAGTGGTATGCCCAAAAATGAGATTTGAATGCTTGCACACATAAGAAGGGAGTCGCTGCTGTGCTAAGGCAGATGGACCATGACAGCAGTTTTTCCTTTCCAAGAACAAGCTTAAGGTTAGTAATGATAATCAGTGAAATCAGAATCACTAAGGAATCAGAAAAAGGCTAATGGGTTAAATTAATGTTTGCATACTGCAAAAAATTTTTCTATCTTCCTGTCTTTTTTCCATTTTTTTTCCAATTTCAATAGCACAAATAATCTCCCAGACACTTAACCTTATCTGTAGCTACGCTGGAAAGGTGGAATTTATCTTCAGAAACTTATGGTTATTGTTAATGGAATATGGTTAATGGACAGAAGCCTGCACTTTTAGAGTATTTCAAATGCCTGCTACAGGTTAAGATGAGAGACATCATGCAAGTGCTCTCCAATTGCTATAAAAGAAACCAGGATGACTAATTTGGAGGTAGATGTTTTTAAATACTGTGATAGCTTCATTGCAGAGCTCTCTTTATTAGTTCAGATGTAAATCATTGTCATTCAACTCCTGTCTCTAAGTTTCTTTGTAGCCTTGGATTGGTAAGCCTGATGATAAACTGGCATTTCATATAAGCACATTGGATTGCTGTATGTATGCAATATGTGTGCGTAAAACAGAAAAGACAAAAGGTATTTCTTTAAGTTCTGTCCCAGAGATACATACTGGAGCAATTAATATAATCTAGGATAATATTAGAGGGAATAATAATGCAACTGGGGTCATTAACCTCTTCTTTACACCTGCAGATGGGGAAACTGATTATTCCTTTGGACACTTTTGCTAGATTTAACCTCTGTTCTGCAGGGAGGTTTATCTTTTCTGTATGAGAAACAATATTGACTTGTGTTGCAGCGTGCTGGCTGCTGGATCAGCTGTCACCAGATAACAATGTAAAATTGCATACTGCTTACATGAGAACATCCTGTCGCCTGGTCTCCAAGAATAACTTTACTGCAGAGTTCATTGTTCTGCAGGGTCACTGCCAGTGAAGTCATGTGCTGCAGACCTCCAAGAAGAGGAGCAGTTACACTGGTCCAAAAAAATCCACATTTAAGATTAAAAAAAAAAAAAAAAAAAAAAAAAAACTAAACAAACAAAAGGAAAAAAAAAGTCCCCCCTGACTTCTCCTTCTCCCCCAAACCCAACCAAAAATACCCAAGCCAACAAAGCCCAGCAAAATAGCCCCAGTGGTGAAAATTACACAGAGCAAAAATTAAGCCTGCTAAAGTAAAGAAACTTTATTTTCTTGACAGCCTTAACACTCCCTTTATACTACAACTTGTAATCATATGATTACATGCATCTTTTTTTACTGGAGCCTCTGACATATTTAATATGCAGCATAGATTATGTTCTTTGATTTTCTTCTTGCTTGACATTTCCTAGGTGTTATTTCACACTACTGATTATGAATTGTTTGCAAACGGTGGCAGTTGTAGGTGTCACAGCTGTAGGGGTTAAGGTCTTGCCTGACTGTAAAGAAATTCAGTATATATTTATGAGGGGGAAGACACTGTAATTCATTTTTCTTTCCTCTCACCCACAGTGCTGTAACACTGAGATAGTTGCTGCTTTAAATATTCTTTTAGCATTGCTGTAACTACAAAAATAAGGAGCAAAGAAATAAAATGGCATTTTCTGTGTATTAGGAAAGAAGTGAGTGTTTATTTGTAATGGAAAGCACAGATATAAAAGTATAAAAGCACAGATATCTATTTTCTCATAATGGTAGTTAATTTTAATTTTTTCCTGTTTTTCATGGGCTCACATTGCTAATGAAATATATAATTGCCACAGTAGTATTTTATAAGCATAGGCATATAGAAATGGACTTTCATTCTTTTTCTGAATCCATCGTGAAATAGTTAATTTTAGATTACTGGTTACTAGTGAATAGTACTCATCATGCAGGTGTTACCTGAGTTGCAAGGTGAATACTATATGGTTTATATTATAAATTATCTAATAAAATAGTATTTTCCTTAAGAAACAGAATTTTACAAAGCTTAGATTTTTTTACATTTATAGTGCTGAGTAATGCAGCGTTCTAATAAATTCATTTCAAATTGAGCAAAATGCATGAAATTAAAATTTGTAAATTTAGACTGGGTTTCTAAAAGTTCGATGTTACCAATTTTTCTGTCAGGTCTACTAGTAAATGGATAATTAACTTTTTCTACCAATATTGCTATTTTTTCTGTTGTCATAACCAGTCAGCATCAGGCATTTCTAGTAAGATATTTATTTCATTTACATTTCAGAGTGTATTAAAACTCAGTATTTTATGTTTTCCTAATGGTGGACCTAACATTCATCTTTGTTGATATTGTCCTTAAAGAGGATATGCTATTTTTACCATTCACAAAAAACAGACCTAAGATATTGTCATCTGAATTTTTGAATTTTCTTTTATTTTAGAATCAACTTCATGAATCACATGCATGCATTTAATTCATCCTTCTAGATTTTGTAATATTTAGAAAGCAAGGGTGACATTTGTTTCATATGACTTGAAGCATGCCCAAGTTAGATCTCTAAATCTAAATTAGGCTGCTTTTTATCCCCCCAGGAGAAAAGTAGGTATCTCAGAAACCAACATTATAATGCAGAGTTTATGTCATGGTTTAACCCCAGCTGGAATTGAAGCCTCACAGAGCCTCTCAGCCACACAGCATTCCAGTGGGATGGGGTGCAGAGTTGGAAGGGTAAAAGGGAAAACTCATGTGCTGGGATAAAGACAGTTAGATAGGAAAAGTGAAAGTTGTGCACACAAGCAATGCAAAACAAAGAATTCATTCATCACTTCCCATGGGCAGGCAGGTGTTCAGCCATCTCCAGGAAAACAGGACTCCCTCATGTGTAACAGTGACTTGGTGTTGTGGTTTAACCCCAGCCAGAAACTGACTACCAGGCAGCTGCTCTATCACTCACCCACCATTGGGTAAGCAAGAGAATCAGAAGGGTAAAAGACAGAAAACTTGTTGATTGGGATAAAGGCAGTTTAACAGGTAAAGCAAAAGCTATGCATGCAAGCAAAGCAAAACAAGGAATTCATTCACTGTTTCCCATTGACAGGTTTTCAGTCTTCTCCAGGACAGCAAGGCTCTATCACACATAACAGTGACTTGGGAAGGCAAACACCATCACTCCAAACATCCCCCCTTCCTTCTTCTAACCCCCTCACTTTATATACTGAGCATGATGCCATATGGCCTGGAATATCCTTTTGGTCATTTGGGGTTGCCTGTCCCAGCTGTGTTTTCTCCCAACCTCTCATGCACCCCCAACTCCCTCACAAGTGTGGCAGTATGAAAAGCAGAAAAGGCCTTGGCTCTGTGTAAGCCCTGCTCAGCAATAACAAAAACATCTCTATATTATCAACCCTGTGTTTAGCACAGATTCAAAGCATAGCCTCATACAGCCATTGTGGAGAAAATGAGCTCTACTCCAGCCAAAACCAGCACACTTGGAAAGACAAAAGGCATCACTCTGAGCATCCTCCTTTTCTTTCTCCTTACCCTAACTTTTTATGCTGAGCATGACAGCATATGTGTTGTAGATGTATGCTATGGGATATCCCTGTGATCATTTGGGGTCAGCTGTATCCCCTGAAAACTGCTTGTACACCTCCAGACTACATGCTGGTGGGGCAGTGTTAGTAGCAGAACAGGTCTTGAGTCTGTGTAAGCACTGCTCAGCAATGATGAAAACATGTATGTATTATTAACATTATTTACAGCACAAATCCAAATCACAGCTACTGGGGGAAAAAATAAACAAAACCAAAAAGTAAACCTCTATGCCAGCTAAAATCAGGACAGGTAATTTCCTGTTTGTCTATTGTGAAAAACCTAGAGGGACTGGCTCAGAGATATTGGTGCCTTTATTGCTTAAGATAGAACCTGTGAACTACACCCTAAATTTCCTACATTCTATGCCAAAGATAAGTCTCTTGATTACTCTTGATTCTTGAATACTTCAAAAGTACATAATGGGTCTCATCATTGGAACATGGTCCTTTTCTGGACCTGTTCCAAGCAATTGAGGATGAGTTTGGAGGGGTTGGCTCTAAATTGCTTGTAATATTTCTTTTCATGCTAAAAAAAGATACACAGTTCAGGTTGGTATCTTCTTTTATTTTTCCACTTTAAATTTAATTTTCTTTCATTTTCCTTTCATTTGTAGAGTCTCTTTTGATCTTTGTACATCTTTTCCCCCTTTGGTAGCTATATAAGTCCTTTTATTCTCCTTTTTCCTTTTTGGCCTATTCAGATTTAAGAGTCCTTGGATTCCTTTCCTACCACTGCTTCCTGTATATGTACTTTGAACTCTGAATAGCCCTTTTGAAGACACTCTGACCATCGCTTTGCCTTGTATCTCCTTTTTTTCCCCCTACAGATGAGTTTAATTTCTTTTGCAGTTTCCCCAAAAGTCCCTAATGTTTTTCTCATTTTTTCATTTTCTTTTTAAAGATAAGCATTTATTCATATCCCATATTCAATATTTTATGTTCCCTAAAATGTTTCTGAAAGTGGAGTTCATTCCCTTACACAGTTTTTCTTGCTGAATTATTTTCTTCCTGTATTGGATTCAAGTGCTCTGATTTCATAGTTTCAGGTGAAACTTTGACCCAACTCTTCATCTTTAGCTTTTGGAATTCACAATATGTGTTTGACAATTTTGCATCTGTATGCACTATCTAGAGACTTGATCAACTAAAATGCAATCAGAGGTTTGTGCCTTCCTTGGCTCTGTTCCAGAGTACTGGCCTAAGGGATATGCATTAAATTATTGCTGTAGGAGTTTTTTGGTGGTTTTTGTTTGTTTGTTTGTTTGTTTTTGTTTATTTTGTTTTGTTTTTTTTTTTTTTGTTGTTGTTTTATTTCTTGTATACTTACCTGAGATTTTTACCATTTACTGTTGTCACTGTCAAAATGATAAAATATGTACTTTGAAAGCATTATATAGCATATTTTACACCTAGTGATTTTCTCTTCTCTGCCTTTCCCATACATACTGCATCCTGTCTTTTCAACACAAGGGAATTATCCCACTAAGTTTCAGTTAGTCTTTCCAGATCATAATCTCCTTTATTTAGTACAGCACCTTCCAGTTGTTGCTTGCTTCCCCACACATTTGAGTCAAGCATTATGTTCATGTTATCCTTCATCTTTTGCTTCAGAATAATTTTAGTTTCTTGCCTAATTTGTATGTTGGAAGTACAAGCCAGATTATCCAAATTAAGTGAAAGCTTTCCCTTCCCTCCTTCTCCTGAAGGTTTGCAGCCTGCCTAACAGGCTCTGCCAGTTCTGAGCCCAAGAGGCTGGCAACCTGTCTGCATAAGGGGAGACAGTGTAATCCAAACAGTTGGCTGTGGCAGCAGGAGGCATTCCAGTGATCTGTGCAGTCAAACCCCTCCAACCCCATCAGATCTTTCCTTGGTTGGCTTACAGTGTTTTACTTTCTTCAGTTCCTCACTGTGCAGATAAGATTTTCTTTTCCTTACTGTCTGAAGAAACAGTTTCTTGTATTTTATATAAATATACTTTATTGGTGTCATTTGTTTCCTTAAGGAATACGATGATTAGAACTTCTGGAGCATTGCTCAATAAATTTAGCAACACCTTTGTTATGACAGTCCTTTTCATCCTGGCTCTCTATCATGTTTTGCTTATGTAATATTTTGAACTACTTTTCTTGTATGCAAGTTAATCAGTTGGGACTGCTTATACTTTCTGTCTTTCTGACAGGTCTCTTTCAGTGCTTATGCTGCAGTCATATGTGGTTGGAACTCTTTTCTTCATATTGAAAAAATAACAAACACACCTGTTGCAGGTGTTAGCACTGTTTCCACACATATTTCCCATCTGCTTTTCCTATGGGCTTTCTTAGGATTTTTGGCACAAGGCTTTGCTTTTCTCCTCTTCTATATGTGGGGTCTTAATTGACTCTTCATTTTTTTTTTTCTGGTAATTTCTTCTCTTGGTCTTTGTCCAGTCCCTGTTTCAGTCTGTCTTTCCCATTTGCACTTCATTTGGCTGTTCCCTTATCATTCATAGAATACATCTATTCCCCACTGGGTTTGTCCATGGAAAGGTCATGGACATAGTTTTGAGCAGCTGTTTCTTCCTGTTCTTCAGTCTGGTTTGCAATGTCGCAGCCTTTTACAACCCTTTCTACATTAGCTGCACCCATCCCATAGCTGATTCCTGACACTGCCCAGTTTTCTACATTGGTTTGCCATGCCACCCTTTGCCTGAGGTGATCCTAGCTACATACACACATATGGCTGAAAACGTGAGAGGGGGAAAAGTGGAGGGGGTAAAACTAGACCTGTATTTTCCTGAAGATGCAGCACAGTCAGAGACTCATCTTCCTGCTGCAGCTATCTGGGAGGCTGGTCACAGCTTTCTCTTAGTTTGGGCAGATTTTGCTGCCAAATGCTGGGAGATTTGTTATAGCCATGGGTAATCAAAGTAAAAGAAAAGCAATGTGTGCGTAATCCATACAACAGTCATCATAATACTTTGCTTTAAAATATTTTTTTCTGGACAGAAAACACGGTCTTGTGGAAGAGGTACAGCCATTTGGTTTGAGACAGAACACCCCATGCAATGTCATAGTTACAGAATCATAGGATGGCTTGAGTTGAAAGGGGCCTTCAAAGGTCATTTAGTCCAACCCCTCTGCAATGAATATGGTTCCCTCATGCATCTGTGAAGAAACAGTGGGTTTTCTTGGGTCAGTAAATGAAAAAGTAAGGAAAAAACCCCAGGCACTATTATTCCAGAGCCAGAAGGTTCCTTCTCTATATCATGTCCTGAGACATACCTCAACTGCTTTGTACCCCTGAAGGTGTTCAGGTAAGAGGGAAGAGCTGCTGCCTGCCTCCCTCTGGAATGGGTCCAGTCCTCTCTGCATCCTTCTTGCACCCATGTATAAATTACCTTGCTTAGGTAATATTCTCCATGTGGCCATACTACTGCCACATGTAGCAGAGAATGGTAGAAATATAGAGAACTTCTCCCTTGTTCAAGGCTAATTAGGCTTGAGCAAGCTTTATAGGAAGTAGGTTTGGGGTCCCTGGGGTAGCTCTTTACATAGGTGGGTTATGGGGCCTTCCATAGAAAGTGCATATAGGTCACAGAGGCTCTGAATTCTGCTTTTTGCCCTTCAGATTCTTTGATGTGAATTGCTGGGATTGACTCCCTTCAGGCATGAATTCCTCACTAGAAGTCATGACGAGGGTTAAAAGTACTTTGTTTAAGGGAGATCTGAGCCCATTTCCATGCAAAACAGGTTCCCTAAGGAGACAAAGGTATTCAGCCTTGTTCTCTGTATTGGGTGTTAATCAGAATATAATTTTCTAAAAACACTATCTAATTTTGCTATCTTGTATTGTTGACTTCTGTTGATACTCTGCTTTGTGGATGATATGCATTTTTATTTTTATTCATCATATTTTTTTCCCCATCTTATGGAATGGCTATGTGTATTTTATAGGTCTCTCTAAGATCAGGTTGCTGAGTAAGAGTTACAAAAAAGAATATAGCAAACATTTTAGAAGAGATTGTTGTCATTTTGTCAAAATAAGCCACAATCAAACATATTTATATTAGGTCAAAAATAGCATTAAAATTGGGGAGAAGGTAATTTTGCATTCTGATAGTAATTTTCCATTCTCAAGAAACAGAGTTGTTCAAAACAACTCAATCTCTACTCTCCTCACTAATGTACATAGAGTGTTTGATATTGCATTTCATTATGTAAACTTTGCTTTAATGCTTCTCATGACTTCTGCTCAAGTAACCCTGAATAAATGTAGTGTCTGGCACAAGATGCTATTCCTATGGCAATGTTTCAAAACTAGGGCCTTTGTGTTGCACAAGATGGATTTCTCAGTGACATGGCAGAGCCTCCACTTTAAATCTTCAATTTAGGAAAGCTGGTCCATCTAACAAAAGCCCAACATCCTACATGAACTTCTAGATCCCTACCCCAGGGCATCAAGCCAGCAATAAAGGATTAAGATCTAGTTATGAAAAGGTCTTGAATTGAACAGGAATAATAAAGTTTTGTTTTAGGGACTATATATGGAGAGCATTAGGGAAAGGTCTTTAGTCTTGTCTGTTTGTAATCTAAAATCATTGTGAAAATGCTTTCTTTACTTTGCTGGCATGGGTAATCAGAGAAGCAGGAGAGAAGGAAGGAAATGAGAGACTGTCTAATTATGCTTCTATAAATGTCCTCCAATACCTTGCTAATGTGGCTGGTGGAACTTTTTCAAAACTGAAGTAGACAAATGTGGTGCTTGTCCAGCTGAAATTGGAAACTAACATGCACAAGGTTTGGTTAGAAGGCTCCAGGAAAGCTTGACTTTAAATGCATAGCTATACTGCATCATTTGCTGTGTCAACAGCAGCCAACAGAAGTGACAGCTGAAGCTGTCTATAATATAGCACTGTCTTATAGGTTCTAAAATCTCAAAGAAATCCTTCATTCAACTCCATTGTATCTGTCCTAGGGATGATATGATATTCCCACCATTAGCAATATTTAGGTAGATGGTACAAATTGTCATTTTATACTAAATAAAAGAAGGGAGGGAAGAGAAGTAGAGTTTTGGATACTTTATTGTAGGCACTGCTTAACTGTTGGCTCAGTCCCAGGGTCTGGGAGGATCTCTCCCAACAACTGTTTCTGAGTCAATATGTGGCAGAGTTCTGGGTCTAATTTGTTCCAGGGACCACCTCCAAAAACAGTCACATTTTGTTTTGGTCTCTGGTGCTCTTTTATTTATCAGTATAGACATAGCCATTGGGTTTGGGTTGGCATGTGATATTATGAGACTTTTCATGACAATTCTGTTTCTCAGTGACTTCACCTCATCAAACATCAGCTTCAAAATCTAGCCTGTCCAAAACTCCATCTGCCCTGTTATATTTCCTCCATCCGGCACATCCAAAGTTCCAAATGTCTGTGATCTTCTGTTTTATAGAAATGATCATCTTGTGGTTTGTGTTTTCTGTTCTTGTTTTGTTTTGTTGGGTTTTTGGGGTTTTATTATTACCTATGCTTTGATTTTGTTTGTTTTTGTCATAGTTTGAAATTTTGATCTGAACTCAATACAAAAAAACCCCAACAGAGTTAAGTTCCTTTTCATACATCTTTTTCATGTCCGTTTGATTTTTTCCACTAGCATGGCTTAGCCAGCACAAGTATACACAGAAAAAAAAAGTTTAAAATACATTTCAATACCTTGCCTTATACTAATTTCTATTAGAAACATAAAATGCAGTAATTAAGGTTTTCAAGTTAAGATGTAGGAGTTTTACAGCATCCAGTTATTTTTAATCAAGTAAAATTGATTTAGGGGGAGATCATACATCTCAAAGTTTAAGAGTATTTTATTTCCTTTTAAAGAAAGTTGAGAAACACATCTTTGATGGATGCAATTGTGCTTTGTGAAGGCCTGGAAAGTGGCCCAGTAAGCTCTTGCAATCAATGACCTTAAAATTATGTATTGGCATAAGAAAATTATGTATTAATGTGAGAAACATAAATATTGATAGGGATTCTATGTAATGGACAGGATGGTTTCCGTAGTTCTTTTGGGAAGGGAAAAGTGCACATGGTAGCACTACCTGTCCTCACCAATTTCCTGTTTGTGTAGTCGTTCATGGCACTGGGATATACAGTGGAAAGTATTCACAGGCATTGCCACCCTTAGGTGTTTTAGGAAAATACCTTTCTTCAGAATTTCACAATTTCTTTGTTTGAAATGACACATATTTTTCTTCAGAAAGGAAGGAATATTTGTCCACTACAGAGAGGATAAGGCTACTCAGTCCATTCAAACCGGTCTTTGAGCTGTATCTGTTTATTTTTGGCATCCTATGGCTGTAAGACTCAACCTGTCTCTTACAGTCCTACTTTGTCTAAGGTTCAGCTGCTTTTTTTTGCAGTCTACCATTCTTTGTATTTTCTACTGACCTTTTAAAATGTTACGTTATGTTATCTAATGTGCATAGTTCCTTTTCATTTTTGTACTTAGATGGTAATCAGGAATTAATTTGTACCTGTGATAGCAGAAAAAGTTTTCTTACTGACACTTACGAGCTGGACAGTAAATATTATGAGGAACATTTTGGAGCTGCAAATGCTCTTCAGTAGCAAGCACACAGCAATCACAAATATATTCACCAACAATCCACCAAAGCTCTTTTGAATGTCATGGCAAATCTCTAGCTTTAGTGTAAGTGGGAGGAGTGATCTATTCTTATGTGCGAAAGAGTTACACTTTGGTCAAATTATCTATTATTTTGGTTTTGAGTTTTTTGATTTCAGAAAATATTTAGGGCATGTTGAGAAATAAACCCTTTGTTTGACAAAGGTGCTACACAGCAAATCATATCCTTCAGGATTTCACACTTGAGAATTTTTTTCTATCTGAATTTTACTAAATTAATCAACTATGTCAAACAATTACCTACCTACTGAGAAGTATATGGAGGGATGTGATAGGTTCAAGAGTATTTAATTAAAATATGTAAGAAGATCTCAAAATTATAGCCTTCGGATTAATAATTGATACAAATTCATGTATTTCACACATTTGTATTCATAGTACCTCCAACCCCGGAATCAGTGTTTCTGCAAGCCATCAACCTTATAATGTAATGCAAAGGCTCCAATTCAATTGATATCAATAGATATCAATAGATATCAATTGCTCTGAAAGTCTGAACTTTTTTCTGCATAAAGTTTATATTTTAAAAAGGGCTGGCATTGTGCAGTGTTGACAACACAACATGAAAAGTCCTGCTGAGCTTGTCTATACGTGTTTTGCTGTGGCTGAACATAAAATTCTTTGCTGTGCAACTGAATGAATATCAAAAGACAATATGAATACATGTAGCAGAGAAATGAAGTGCTTTTGAAAGGACTTTCCTCCGAATGAAAGAAAAACAAAGCAAGATTAGCTAAGAATCAGCAAGCTGGTTGTTTTTTTCCCTACCTTGGGTGGCTCTGAGGTTTGACTGGGTGCCAGTTAACAAATTAGGTCATTGTTATGTTACTTCTGCATATGGAATAATTCTTGATAATTGTATGGTCTGTCCACACATGTGAGACTGATCTTAATTTCCATCATCCTTCTTTCTCATTTGAGGAAAGAGTTTTTACTGTCAAAACAAAATCTACTGATGCAGATTTCACCCCCCCCCCACCTCCCTCACCCTCACCCTCACCAAATAAGAACAAATGAAAAGGAAAGAGCTTGTCAGAAGTTATTTCATTTCAAACCACTTCTCGTCAAAAAGAATAATAAATAAACCTGAAAACCAAGTCTCAATCCTCTTAGGCCTGTTATGTTTCAATTAGAGGAAAAGGACACAGTGTAATTTTCAGTGACAGGTAGGTAAAAAACTTTTTAGAAATTTAAAGAGCT
Organism: Vidua chalybeata; assembly: GCF_026979565.1. Classification (NCBI taxonomy): domain Eukaryota; kingdom Metazoa; phylum Chordata; class Aves; order Passeriformes; family Viduidae; genus Vidua; species Vidua chalybeata. The sequence goes on along the minus strand of NC_071531.1, from coordinate 47,397,412 downwards.
AACCACAATGTATTAAAGTAAACGTATATATATATTATTATAAGAATATGCTTATTTCATGGGCCTGGGTTCTCTTGGAGTATGGAGAACCAAATGCAAAGCTCCAAAATGCTACTGTTAGGATCAGGTAGTGATTTAGGGTCAGGCAGTGACTGACACATATTTTGCACAAGATGATTTAGCAGGAACTCAGCTTCCTCCCCCTGCTTTTCAATTTTTAGCATCTATGAGCTTGCCAAATGGTGTGCATTGATGATGTCTATATTTGGTCCCCTTCTGGATCTCCTCCTTTCTCAAGTGTTTCCTCCAGCTTCTCATGTGTTCAGCAGATTTTCAGCCCCCACCACCGTCACTGCACAGCCCTATGCTTCCACATGGCCACCTGGCAGGGAGACAGGCTATCTCCCATTTTCATCCCCTGCTCCTCCTCTCCCACCCAGATAGACCAGCAAAAGAGGCAGAGGAGGAGAGGGAAGTGGTGGCTGGCAACAGTTCCTATAGGAAGGTCAATTAAAGGCTGAGAGTTGGGAAAGAAGGGATTAAAGAGCTGACTGGGCTGTGATGGTGTGTAGGGAGGAGGGAGCTGGAGGCGGCTTGGAGAAGTGTAAGAGAGGAGGGGGATGTGAATTTGGCCACAGGAAGATTGAGTGTGCAGTAGGGAGGATGAACCACAGGAATGGGGACTTTGGAAACATAGTGAAGGCAAGATGATTGATGATAATAACTGATAATTTAAGGAGAAGTATACACAGGAATAGGAGAGCAAAGTAAGACAAAATATTAGGGTTTTTTGTATCCTCTCATATGAGACAGCCCCTGCCACACTAATCAATAATTTCAATATAGTAATTTTTGTCTGATTGTCATATAAGATGTTAATAAGTATGTTTTCTGTAAATTATAAGTTAGTTATGTCAAATGGGGAGAGAAGGTACCTTGCAACAGAAAAACTCAAGATGTACACTGCAATACACATGATAGTGTGTACAAACAACATATTTCCATATGCTGTTTTTTTAATTGTCCCTTCAAATCTTTTTCTCATGTATGTCTTGTCAGTTTTTGTACCATATCTTATCTTTTGCATGCACTCTCAGAAGAACAAACATTATTTCTATACAGCCAAAGAAAGGATTACCAAAGACAAAGCTGAAGATCTGAATCCTTTGTTACAAGTCAATACATGTATCTATATATTTATGTATAAATATTTATATTTCAGTGTTATAGGCTGCTGTGAGAGGGTTGTATAGATGATAAATCAGGCTTGTTTTAGCCTTTGAAACATGACTTTATTGGATTGGTATTTATAGACAAAGCACATGTCAAATGATTAATTCCTTTTTTGTTTGTAATCATTATTATTACATTTTCAGAGCAGTTATTCCTTAACAATCCTATCTTAACTTAACCCCTGATAGTCTGCAGTAGTTCTTTGGCTCTTTTCCTAACTATGCCAACCTTTCCAAGGTACATGTGCTATAGAAAGGATGACACTCTAGCAATCTGAATGCCAATAAAACCAGAGATCTCTCCTTGTTTTGACACAGTAGACAGAGAATGGGTGAGCTTGGAGAAGTCACAGTGAGTTTTTCTGGTTTGGCTGTACTGTGTTGGATTAAGAAACTGCCACCCCTAAAAGCTCATTCCTAGTCTCCCTATTGTATTTATTTGTCTAGAGAATTTGAGATTTATTGATCTAGAACAAAAAAAAATGCATGATGATTTAGTGTACTCACCAGAGGATGGGTGTGCTCACATCCTGTCCCTCTTTAAGGCTTGTTTATACGAAGAGTAAAAAAATGTATACTCACAGCAATAGCAATTTCCGTTTCTACATATTGGGGCTGGACTGCAGTTTATTCTCAGAAATAGTAATGGTTTTGTCATCCGGTTTAGTTTCACTAAATCTTCCCATTTTTGGAAAATCAGGAAGAGATACTCATCAGCCTTGCTTTTTTTGGTTTATTTATTGTTGTTTTGTCCTATAAGAATATTCTTTAATACAGTTGTAGATGTTTTCTGAAGGGACTGCAAGTTACTCAGAATTTATTGTCCAGTAGGTCTGCATGAAAGAGCATCTTTACCTTCATTAATGAAGTCACAATGCAATCGTGTGGTGTTAATGTACAAGGAAAAGAAGCATTTCTTCTGACACTAAATAAATGCATTTAGGCCAAAAGATATGTTCTGGAAGTCCATACAAAATTACACACATGCTGTGCAAGGTTTTTGTAAATGAATAGCGAAGGTATTTTTTGCCATGACATTTGTGCAAATGAAACGGAACAAACCATGGAGATGCTTCAACCTCCACGTACACTGTCTCAGAAGGGTGTGTTACTCTTCTCACTACAGCTCTGCATTGTCTCGTCCCTCCAGGGACACAGCTGATACTAATCTCTCACCTTGTGCTGCAGTCAGACAGAAGCTTTATTAATAATGACAATGGCACATCCTTTGCAGCGTCTTCCTGCTTCACTTGGAGCCTTCTCAGATGTTATCTTCATTGTTTCATAGCAGCTATAAATACAAAACTATTTGCAATGAATTGTTTCCAAACAATTAATTACTGAACTATGAACTAAGTTTATATTGGCTTTGTTACTCCCAAACTCAAAACTGAGAGCCGAATCAGTTAGATAAATGCAATTCTTCTTATTTAGGACAGGAAAGATAGCTGATCTATCATCATGGAGTCATTTTCACGTGCAAAATGTGAGGTAGCATCTTGGACAAATGTGCCCCTGGATAATTTCAGGTTGGAATACAAGCACTAACTAGAAAAATCAAAAGACTTGAATTTTTCATTTGGTGATTTTATTTAAATTAGATTAATAACAATTAACATACATCCTACACCTTTTGTTGTTTGTAAGTCTCAAAGGAGCCTAGAAGTGGATAACACTAAACATATCAAAAAATGGAGATGACAGAGATTAGTTTACATGGCCAAGTCACATTGCTCTTCAGAAATGGACTGTCAAAATTAGGTCTTTAACTGCTGAGACAGGAAATTTCAGCAAAAGGGTTTACTGGAAAGGATATTTGTGTGTAAAATCATGTGCAAGGGGTGAAATTCCTAGTACTCTACCAAAGTAAGTTTTCATGTGATGCCCATGCCATCTAAAAAAAAGTTATTTTCGATGTGTGACGTAATAGAGACTGAAGTGATGTTTCTTCTTCTGGCATGGTTGTGCTACTGATCTACTTTGGTTAATCTGAGAAGCATTTTATTCACCATTAAAACGGGAATGCAAACATAGGGAGGAAAAACCTGAAGTTAAGCACTGCAGCAGAGTCAGACTGGCACAGAAAATGAAGTGCTGAGGCAATGGTGATCCCTGACACTATGTGCAAACCTAGAAGCCTTTCATTGCTAGTCGTAATAGGATTTTTTTTTCCCTCCTTAATTCCTGTTTAGCACATTCATATAAACAAGTGGTTGAGGAGGAAGGAGATTCAGGAGATGGAGCCATCCCAGAGGAGCTATCAGGAGGACAAAAGAGATGATGGAATTCCCCAGAACTCCACCCCTCATTCCTTTCACAGACATGCAGTTTTCTGTCTCTTTTCTTTTGGGAGGCAGGTTGCCAGGGATAAGGCAACAATAATCCTACTGCCACTGTGGATGCAAAGTGTTGTGTTTCTTAACTTTCACCATGGGAAGGTAAAACTAACCTTCAGCCAAACACTGTGGTTCAATATTTGGTATTTTAAGCAAAAGGGTTTTAGCAGGGTCCAGTGATTTTGAGACTGAGAAATATCATATCCCAAAGTACCAAGCAGCCTTTCATGAAGACAGTACAAAATGTTACTCAGAGCTTCAGTAAGAGGCACAGAAAACCCTTCAGAAAACATCCTTTCTTTCAGCCCCAAACCTTTGGGATCATGAGCCAGGGCATCTTAAAGAAGCTGCTAACCTCAAACTGCTGAGGGATGAAGGCAGGCAACAGTTAGAGTATACACATGAGGAAATGATGTCATGCAGCACAGGAGATATATCCTAACCATGATTGTCTGCATCAGACCCTTCTCTTGAAGACATCAGCATCACCAGCACTTCTTTTAGTTCCCTGAGAAATATTACTGACTTCACAGTGTCAGCCAGAGAGAAACAGAAATCCAATTTCCTGTTCCAAGATGAGGAACAGTGGTTCAAATGCATTAAGCTCCTGCCTAGATTGTATCTTGCCAAAAACTTAAGATTAATTATTAATTCTTCCTCATTAAGTGCAGAATATGTGCTTGGTGGTCTGGAAAGCCAGAACCTACAACTAATTGCTTTCAATTTCCATACCAAACCCTTCAACCCCCATGCTTTCCTATCCCATTGAAACTATGTTTGAATGAACAAGGTAATTTCAAAGACAAACAATTTACATAAAAAGATTCTGGTGGATATAAATATTTAAATTAGAGTTGTCTCAACTGGATATAGAGAGGAAAACTGACATGAATATACCTGCAAAAAACAGTAAATGGAAACAAAGGAAGGTAAAATTCTATAGTTGTATATTCATTGTGTTCATAAAGTCAGTTCCTGGTTATAATCATTATACTTTGATTGTTATTTCTGGTTTGTGAGAATAAAGAGAAACTAAATTTTAACAATAGAGTTTGGAAAGAAAGTGAGACATCTGTGGTCTCATTGGGATCTGAGTAAAGCCAGAGTGCGCTTTCCATTAGCTTGAATTTAATAGGATCTAAATTTGATTTAATTTAATTCTCAGTTTTGCATTTTATAATGTAGTTAAAAGAGGCTCCAAATTTGAGATGATAAAACATTTCCAAATATGATGCAGCTAATATTCAAATAATGCCTATCCCTAGAGGTATGCTACAGTGGTTGACAGAGATGTCAACAGAAACAGCTCTCAAAGCTTTCTGATATTTAGAATGGCTTGTTGGTGTGGTTGCTGCAGCTATTCTGGAGTTGCAGCTAAACAGGTCTTTCATTGGCAAAGTGTTGTGTTTTTATATCTCTGTAACAGCTCTGTAATGGTTTGCCCCTTCACCCCCCATTTTCTCCCAGTGGTTCCACCCTGAGCTTTCCCGCCTTTCCCTCAATGCCAATCTCCCTGAAAATGCTCAGTCACTCCCCTGTCCCTTCCCTGGTACCCTGTCCATCACTCGGCTCCTCATCCCACTCTCCCAGAATCTTCCACATCGGGCGTTGAGTGAGTGGACGAGGGCCAGGGGTCCCTCCCTTAAACTTCCCCCATTGGTTTGTGTGTCTGTCTGTTTTTCCACCTTCCATTCTCCCCCCACTGGTGAATGGGCGTTCCTTCCCCCTGGTTACCGCCCCAGTATTTGAGCTGTTGCGAAAGCCTCGAGGGCGCTTTCGGCTGTCAGATAAAATGGCATTAGGGGCTCCTCGGAGTTCGGATTAAACCTGAGACTTTTTCCCCAGCCTTGAGTCGACTCCCTTATTGCCTCCTCGGATGTCACCTCTCCTCCATACAAGGCAGACAGTGTAGCGCTCTGTCTTAGCGGCTCCCTGAATCTTCTTGAGAAACAGATGAGTGTCCCCTGCAGCTGACCATGCCTCAGCTGGGCAGGCGAAGCCAGGGAGCTTCAGGGTGGGCATGGTGGCAGCAAAGCTTATACTCATTTTCCAGACACAGGAAGTCATGCCAGAAGATTTTTTTGGCATTGTAAGTCAATAACCATTAAGCATTTCTGTTATTTGTTTTGTGTAACTCATTCAGTGAAGTCCCTGTCTCACCTACCACTCTGCAGTGTCTGTAGCACAGGTATCACTGTTTTGGACAATGGAAAGTAGGGCCCCATACCAGCTGTGCCAGGCACAGGGTGTCCCCAGAACATGGAAGTGTGTGACCTGGCAGCAGAGTGTTAATGCTTTCTACAAATATCAGAGAATCCCAGATGTCCATCTAGAAAAATGCTGTCTCTGACTGCAGCCTCTTACCATGTTCCTACTTTAATTGTAATTTGTAATCATTCAGTGCAGAAAAAAAAAAAAGAAATAAATCTGTTTATTTTCATTGGTATAATAAGGTTTCATAGAGATTTAGCTATTTAACTAATAAGGAATTAATAGCTATAGAAAGTTCACCTCAGTAACACAATTGCAAGACAATTTGAAAGAAATAGTCTGAGAGTGTGAGAGACAAGCCTGAGTGCTGGTAGTTACATGGAAAGAGAGTCTGATGGAGTTTTGCAGTAGGTTGCAAGCGGAGAAGTGCAGCTGCTGTGGCCTGCAATGTCTTTTCTGACTGAAATAAAATATTCAGAAAAGTGTGCTGAATATACTCATGTCACTGTTCATATGTGCTGCAGTTACTTCTTGGTTGTGATGTCATAAAAATAGCAGGGAAGTGTGATCCATATCCCTGTCATTCTGCATACATACATTTTGCAATATGGTAAGAAGGAGAATGCAAGCACACTGAACCTGGCATATTAAGCTTGTTTCAATTTTTTGCTATATAGAGAGTGTAAATTTGGGAAAAAAAGTGCCTAAAAACCTGTTTTTAAGCTGTAATAACGTGGTAGTGGTAAAACTATTTTGCCTGCTCCTTTTAAAGGAATGCTTTGTTTTAGAACATCGTCAACTGAGGACATGTTTCTAATGCAATTTTTTTATCCGCTTATTTTTTGGGGGACTGCAACATATGTTTTTCCTCTTCCACTTTTTAATATTTTGGTCTCTGGTGAATACACATACAAAAACTTCCTTCCTTTAGTTAGAGTCCACAAATGAAGAGCTTTTCTTTCTCTGATTGCAGATTAGCCTGCCAAGAAACAAACTCTAACTGGAGAACATCACTTTAATTTATTTATGGGATACAGATGACAAGGAAGTCTGTCCTCTTCTCAGGCTTTTTGGAAAGCTTTGGGCTGACCCAGCCCAACAGAGTTCATATGGCAAAGGCAAACTATGCCAGGAACCAAAGCCAATAGTCACTGCAAACCTCTGAACCAAAACATTCCTTTAGTGCTTGAATTTCACTATAATTTGTGTAGATTCCCTTTTTGTCAATGAGGCTTGCAGTGTATAACTAGCTTAGTGCAATCAGACTAAACAACTGCACTATTCATTCAGCAATTAGATGATAGCAGTAATGCATGCTTTATGGTTTCCGTTCTTCATTCTTTCATTTCTTTTAAAGTCCTTGGAGACAAACCCCGAGATGTTTGGCAAAGAGGAGGCTCTTGTTGAAAGATATCTTTTTTTTTTTTTTTTTTTTCCCTTTAATGTTGTTAATAAGTTATATTCTCAGAAGCAGAACATCAGATCTACATAGGAAGAAATGATCAGCTGGAGAAAAAGCAACTCTACAGTCATTTATATACATGAACATTAACTTTCATCTATTTCAATGCTGGAGGAAGAACTTTTTCTTAATCACCATCAGCATATGGCTTAATTTAGAATAAAATAAGTATATTTTGAATGCAAATAGTTTCAGCAGAAATTTAGTAAGGTATGTTTACTCTAGAAATTACTTGGGGAGGGAGTAGTGCTAGAAGTGGAGAATTTTGCTTTTGTTGCAGAAGATAAATCTTTGTGAAAGGGTAGGTTTCAGTGCTTCAGCTTTCAGTTAGAAGTTTAAGCTTTGGCCAAAATCAGCTGTGATTTTTACCCTTTCCTTTCTGCACATAACTTCTCTGTGATTGAAAAAAAGGGATATATATGTGTGGTCAATGACATTGTTAGTGATCCTATTAACAAAGGGGCAAAGTTTATCTTTGTCTGTATTAAAAAAAACAAAAAAAAGTTTAGCCATGTCAGCAGAAATACTATACTGCTTAGGAAATGTTTTCTTCATATAGTTGGAAAGTAAATGGTCACTTAACTACTACCTTTGCAACTTCTTATTCTGGCAATTCTTCCTTTGTTTTGTATCAGCTTCTGTGTGACCTCAGACAGATCAAATAAATTCCTTGTGCTGTAGCTTCCTTATTTAAGGGCTAATCCAAACCCCATCAAACTCAATATTGACACTGAGAGATTAAGTACTGGCAGATTTAGCTGTTGTAGCTTAAAACATTACAGCACCCAGATGTCTTTGCTATCTCTTTTCAAAGGATTACTTCCCCAACAGGAGGCAAGGAAGGATAGGATATGAGCCATGTGTCAGTCACTATGATTTGCCATACAGAATACTGGATTAAATTGCAATGAAGGTATGTGCTCCTTAATAAACTGAGCTATAAATGTGACAGTTGAGGCACAGATTCATATCCTGTTCTGTTGTTCTGCAATATTGGTGATGACCTAAGATAGATGACCAAGTCAAAAACATAGATTTTTGACTTGGTCATCTCCTCTAGTGATAAACATGAAAGATATCTGCCAGAGTTCTGAAAATCCTACCAGCATACTTTAAGAATGTTGGAAAATACTGTTTTCTTTAAACAGCTTGAAGATCCTGATAAAAGGCAATGAATAACAATAAAGAATCATTGTACATCTCAAGGGAAAAATGGTTACATTTAATTTTGAAATGATGAAAGGAAAATACATGGAAAAAAGAAATCTCCAGCTGCCTCCAAGTACATTGGATTTCTCTTCAGACCACTTAAACTGGTTTCCAAATATGCTGTTGTGAAACACCTTTCAGCATAACGATAGTCAGTTTTCTCACAAAGACAATCAGTCATGACAGTATGAATGTTTTTGACGACTTGAAATGGAAATAGAGAAAGAGAAATGAAAAGCTAATGGGGCAGCTGGCATTCAACCACAGAGTTGAAATACCTTCTTAATGTTGGGACACTCCTCAGAAGCTGCTCTAGTTCCTCTCTAATCACCCACTTGAGTTCAGTGAGCTCAAGGTCACTTCACCTTTTTTTGATATTTAGTTGAAGTGCTCATGATTAGAATCTTGTTGCCCTGGGTTTCCTGTCTTGTCAGTAGTAAAGGACAGATGTTCAGAATTAACTGGCTTTCTCTCTATGGTAAATGTGTGAAGAAGGAGAAAGAAGTGACAAGAAAAGAGGAAATGGCCTCAAACTGTGTCAGGGGAAGTTTAGACTGGATATTAGAAGAAGTTTCTTCAGTGAAAGGTGGTTAGGCATTTGAACAGCATACTCAGGAAAGTGGTGGAAGTGTTAAAAAAATGTGTGGCTGTGGCATTTGGTAACATGGCTTAGAGGTGAACATGGTGGTGCTGGTTTATGGTGGGATTTGATGGTCTTAGAGAGCTTTTTAAACTTTAATACTTCTATGCATTATGGGGAACTGGGCTGTGGTCTGCCTTTTCTCTACTGAAACCTTAGAGCAGCCTTATTGTTACAACAGACAAATTTAAGCACTGTCTTGCCAAAGGCTGAATAGTTCAGAGTTTTTGTTTTCAAGTCTGAAGCTGCAATCTTTATGCAAATTCTTCATATTACTTTTACTTTATTTGCACCAAATGTAATATGATATTGGTAAAAGTAGCAGGGCATAATGTGAATGGTACCAAATCATAGATGGCTAACAGTATGGGATCAACACAACATTGGTTTAGATTTTACCCAAAAAAGAGAGAAATTTAATGCCCACTGCACAGAAAATCAATAGAACTAGTGACATCTGCATGTTAATTATTTAGGCCTGCCTTGCAGTAGTGGATGGAAATTAAAAATTTCAGAAAACTGTAACTAGTGACTAGATCATGCACCCTCCTTAACCTGAGAGAAAAGAGCAGTTCCAGAACAGAAATAAGTATACAAATTCTCCCACATGATGACTGTATTTGTTCAGTAAGTATAGTTCTTTAAACACAGGAAAACACAAATGGGACAGATGTTTCTGCAGCTTAAGGCTAAGGGAAAAAAAGAATAAATTTATGTGAAATTATCTTGTGGGAGAAAAATTAAATGCAAAATGCACACACACACAAAAAAAATCCCCAGTGATATGGAAAATATACTGTTTATTTTACAATAGAAACATTCTTACTGGTAAGAATATGGCATTGGTTGGGTTCCGGCTGTAGTCAAGTTTTGGAAATAAATGTGTGGTTTTAGAGGATATAGGCTATCATGCTGCCTTTGAGCTTGATGTTTTTCACTTCTGGGACATAAACAGTTACCAGTAATACATCATGAATAAATTTACTTTATTTGTGCTGCTTAGAGAACAAATTTTTAGTGTGTCATTATTTGAAGTTTGGTGTAAGTCTCAGTTGAAACATTAAACTTCTTATGAACTGGAAATCTTGGAAATCCTTCAGAGGAAGGCTTTTATTTATGATATTGTAGTCAGTGTTTCCATTATTTCCCCTTGTTTTCAGGGATTTATAACTTAGTTGTAAAAAAATCATTCTGGTCTGAAATTTGGCATATGGGATTGAACTCAAAGAATTATGTTTCTGCCCAGTTTGAAAATAAGTCTGATCACACATAAATTGAAGGATATGGAAATGATTAAATGTATTCTTTAGGGGTTGTTTTGCTTTATTATTATGTTGCATTGCATTGTACCATTTTCTACAATTAATCCTGTATTAATAACTGTATTTCATTCCACATTCCTGTTTCTTAGATAAAGAAAAGAGTGATTACAGCTGTGTTTCCCACTGAAATGTAGTACAGTTGAGTGTTTCTGTAGCTGCTAGAAAAAATGGTGGTTACATTTCCTGAGTAGCATAGCTTGCTGGTTTGTTGCATAGATGAAATCTAAGCAGATGAAATGCCAATAGAAGGAGAACTTTTGCCAGCTAGACATTGCCAAAAGCCAAACAGCCAACAATAAATAAATATGTAAATAAATAAATCCCCAAATTAGAAAAGAAAAAAAAAAAAAAAAAAACAACCCCAAACCCAAAACAAAGCTCTAGATGCTACTGAATAGCTTGGAGGCAGCATAGCTAAGGCATTCTAATTTCTACAGTCAAGTATGGGATAGAGTTATACCATACATTTTTCATTATTTTCACGATCTCCAGTTCTGTTCCTAGCTCAGAAAATTACAACCTTTTCACATTCCTGTTACTGTCCCATTGTAACATCACAGTAATGATGATCAAGGGGAAAAAAGGCTAGTTTTTGAGATTAGACGGTGTTCACATCTGTACAGAGAAAATTCATGTGGCCAGAGCTCAATTAAAGTTGAAGCTGCCCAATACTGTGGGGGACAATAAAAATAACTTTAAAAAAATATGTTAATAGCAAAAGACAGTCCAGAGATTGCATTGGCCAGTTTCTTGATGAGGATGGTCACCTCACAAACAGTAACACAGACAAAGATATTAACCTGTTAGAGATCATTGAAAGAAGATCCATTAAGATGGTGAAGGAGAAGCTGTATGAAGAGGAGCTGACGTCACTTGGTTTGTTCAGCTTGGAGAAGAGGGGGCTGTGGGAGGAATCTCATGGTGGTCAGGGGAGGCATCTATCCCTTCTTCCTGGTGACCAGTGATAGGATCCATGTGAATGGCACAAAGCTGTGTCAGGGGTGGTTTAGGCTGGATATCAGAAAAATGTTCTTCACCCAGAGAGTGGGTGAGCTCTGGAACAGGCTCCCCAGGGAAGTGGTCACAGCATCAAACCTGACAGCATGCAGAAGTGTTTGAACAATACTGTCAAAAATATGGTGTGGTTCTTGGGACTGTCCCATGCAAGTCCAGGAGATGGACTTTGATGATCCTTGTGGATCCCTTCCAATTCAGGGTGTTCTGTGACTCTGTGACTGTTCAGTATTAATAACTTGGGGTAAAATATCTGAATCGATAACTAGATATTGCAAAATGATAAGAAAAGGCTGAAATAGAATTGCAGAAAATCAACACCTAATTTTGGTACATGTCTATGGATAAAGGAATACAAGAGAATAGAAATGTGCACATATAGAAAGAGGGAAGAGGAATGAGAACAGTAGTATGTGGACTAAATTATGGAGGATGTGGTTAAACTGTCAGAGATTAAGAAGTAAAGTTAAGAATTTGGGGAGAGATCAGTTAAGGAAATTAAACCTGTAGTGTTGAAAAGGGAAAAAATGTATTTACAAAGATACCTCAAGAAGTATAAGAAATATGCTTGAGAGCGGTTTTATTTAATCTTTTAATTTATTCTTTGTTGAAAAAGTGTGCATGATACAAAATAAGCCATTGGCAACACAGTTAAATGATACAGGCAGAGCTAACAGACTAACAAACCTGAAGGAAAAGGATTCTAATAATTCCTGCTATCATCAGCAAGATGTCTTCCCGAGAGGGAAGGCAGGATGTGCTAATTAAGGAAAAGTACTGGAAAAGGCATATGACACATAGAATATATCAGAGATACAGACTCAGATGGAGTTTTGGTGGGGCCTCCTTCACATTACTTACAATTTTGACCATCCATATGTTTAGAAATGTGTTAAGCTGAAAGAAGGAGGCAGGAAAGACAAGATAGCTGGGGAAATGCAGTTTCTGAGAGGAAACTGAATAGACATGGTATTTAACTTACTGAAATGAAGACTGGGATGAGGATTTTATTACTGTCTCTAAATGTGTTAAGGGCTTAATGCCAGAAAGGCAAAAAGCTATGATGAAGGCCTATGGTCATATGAAAACTATATGCATGTAAAATAACCAGAAATATGTGCAAATCAGAATAAAGTTTTTAATTGCTAGAATACTGAAGCTCCAGAACTGAATAAAAAGCCAAAGAGCCCCACATTCTCTAAATGCAACTTCATAAGTTCATGAAGGATATCCTATGATATGGATGTCTGCAAAAGCAGGAAAGCAAACCTGATGAACCACAAGGTCCTTTTTCTCTTTGGTAAATGGTCTGATTTTTAAAAGTTCGTATTTCTTGAAACTTTCATTGTTTTGCTTTTCTTGAGAATATTCATAATTTTCCTTTGAAAGTCTTAGCAGCCAGGACCTGGTGACTGGAAATATTTAGTAAATTATAGATTTAATCTATTATGAAGAATCCATTTTAGGGCTATGGCAAAGTAAACTTTCAAACACTTATATTATTACCATGATATATGTGTTTAATTTAGTGCTGTGGTTGTTGGCCTGCTTATCTTCCTAGTGCAAGCCATGGAAAGCAAGTGAGCAACCAGCTGACTCTTTTGCATATCATCTAAACAACAATTATGTATTTATTTTCTCAACCTCCATGACTTTCCTTTTACTCTGCCACCTGCCAGTATATATTCCCCTCCTGGGACAACCAGTGGGGAGCTTTAGCTTGCACCAAATTTTAAATAGATACATATACGTTTCAGAGGTTATTCCAAGTTTGGTGTGGCTTTCATGAATCACAATGTGTATAGCTTTGTACTTACATATTTGAATGACTGATCTTGGCTGGTAGCTGCATTAAATGTAGCATTATTTTTTTTGAGCATTGCTGAAATCTTCAAAAGGTTGTGCATTTTATCTATTATCCTTATGGTATAAGGTGAGGCTTCATGATGACAACTCAGAATGAGGATAAAATTATGTAGGCTAACTGTGGCTTAAAGGAATAGTGGAAACAAAGAAGAAGAGAAGCTCAGCAGAGAGTGACTGAATTCTCTGTTTTATTGCTTATTCCATTTCTGTTGGTGGGATTTGCAGTCTGGCAAGATACCACCAAATTAATGAAGTTCATGGACTGGAATTTCACCCAGAGTGATAGTTATTTGTATTGACATGTATCATTTCCTCTATGCCCTCCAGCATTTTTTTCTGTACCTGTGCTTTCAGGAACACAGTATATATTTTTCGCCAGGTCTGTGAGATCCAATCTACTAAAAAAAACCCCTTGGTATTCATCCCCTAATACTAGCTTTGATCTGCCAAACATACTTCATATCAGTGGGCAAAAAGAGGAGTGTGGGCTGAACATTTTCCACACTGATTTAATATGCCATAAAAACTTGCACAGGCCACTCCTCAGTTCCTGCATAGGCCTGCCTACACTGCAATGAAGTTCTGACAGCTTCTACCTGGATTTAATACAAGATCAGCTAAGCAGATGTTGATATCCTTAGCTATAATTTAAGGTCACAATTTACAAAACTTGGGACCTGCGGTTTGTTGTCAAGGGCTGAAAGGATACTTTGTCACTGCACAATACATGTTGATATGTACCTTGATTTCCTCTAGCAAAAATAGAGCCTGGGTTTTGTCTGTTAAAATGTACACTTAGGATTGCCTTTGTTTTTCTTCTTATTTTCATAGGACTTTCCCTTATTAATCCAACTTTTTTAGTCAAAACAGGACCATTATATTGAATCTGTAAAACAGTAATTATTTTTCCTTGGTACATTCTGACAGTCTTGCTAACTTCAGTTGTACTCATCTCTCTTCTTTTTTTTTTTGTTTGATTTTATTTTTTGACAGTGGACTCATTTCAAGAAGCACAGAGTAAAAGAGCCTGCTGATTTGTGCCCTAGACAAAGTGACACAAAGTTTCTCACATTCATGCTACCAAAGACCACTCTGAAGTAGATATTTCCTAGGCTTAGTGGTCCAAAATGGAGACTGTGAGTGAGCTAGCTCTTAATCTGCATGAGCAATCAGCAGTTCAGTACTTGAGTCATTCCCTGGCCCTTTTTCATTCAGCAGTACAGTTATAGCTTTAGGCAATGTCTATATTAGTAAATAATGTGAAACAAGGCCCATCCTCTGGTTCTGGGTGTGTGTACGGCACAATTTGTGCCCATGTAACCAAATATTATTTTACCTCTGCGGAGGCTGTCTTCATATATAGCAACAACTGAAAGCAATCTGTGGCTTGTGCTAGCCCTAAACTGGGAATGGTCTGGAAGACTGGCATTGAGCCCAAAACTCTCAGGGAATGTAATAATGATTAAGTAGATTGGTTGTGAGATAGTACTTTAATTTATGTCCTGTCTTTTTGAATTTTACTGTCACACGCAGTAGTCATCAGTCCATCTGCAGGCTGGACCTGGATTTCCTTCAGAAGAAAACACTGCTGAGCACCTACAGCTCTTTTTATCCCACCCTTCTGAGTTTGGTGCCCTTTGCCATGCATGTGTGCCACTCTCTTTCTTGATTTTGGCACCTAGTCCAAGATTCCCTTTGCTTCAGGCCTGTTTCAATACTTAATCTCCATCACCCATCTCTTCTCTTCTCCATGTTCAGGATGAATTTTCCATCTCTCCCTCTAACTCCTTCCCTTCAGCAAGCTTCTTTCCCTGCTCTTATCCTATTCTCTTTCCTTTTCCTTTTTTTTTTTTTTTTCTCCCTCATCTTATTCCTCCCAATTGTGCCACATTTCTCCTGTAGTTCTCCTTACCTTGCTTTTTGCATGGCTTCCAGTACCCATATCCCCATGCTTTCCACACCTCCACATCCCCTCCCAGGTTCCACGGCAGGTCTGCTTTTCTCGCCCTGCCAGTGTGTACCTGGGCATCCACAGACAGCCCCAGCTACTCCTGCTTTCCATGTCCAAGTTACCAGCACCAGAATTTTCTCAGTGCTCCTTCCTCTGTCCATATGTTGCATGGATGGAAGAAGCACTCACCAGGGAGACTCCAGTTTTCTTCCCTCAGGAAAGTACATGCACATTTGGGTAAGCAGAAAGTGTAATGAGGAACAGTGTCATACCCAGTGAGGACCCCCCTTTCATGGAACCATAATGCCCGAATTTAAGATCTGCTTTACATAGCATAAGTCCTTCATAAGTCTCTTTCTGTAATGTTTCCTGTTGGCTGCATTTAGTCACAGAAAGTGTAAATGAGACACAAGTAAAGGGACTTCAGCAGAGATTAGAGTCCAAGACACTGAGCCTACAGCTCCCTGCTGAATATGTTAAAAAGGTTGACTCTTAAAAAATTTAAGTGTGAACGTTTCTGTACTGACATACATTGCTGACAGAAAGTCAGTTTCCCCCGCTCCATTTTCCTGTCACCCCAAACTTCAAACTTTTACTTTCTGCATAAAAACACTTAGACTTCTCCAGGAAAAGGTTGCCAGTATTTTTTCAACATCACTAAAGAACAAATTTTCTTTAACCTTATTCTCAGAAACAGCTGTACCATTTTGGATGAAACTTCCTGAAATATTTCTGCCTCAGGCAGACACCTGGCATGGAAAATTTCAGCCCAAACATTTAAGGTTTGGCAAAGCGATATGCAGCTGAAAACAGGCCTTATAATGAGATGTGTTGGGTAACTTTAATAAGAAGCAAAATTACCAGCCTCACCCCAGTACCAATCCTAACTGATGTTCCAAGCTGTATAATAAAATACTTAGTTTAAATTAATGAAGTCCTTACATATCAAAGGACTAAAAATAACTAGGAACATAGTCTTCTTCCAGGTATAACAAGCATTTCCGACTTATGGCTTAGTGATGTAAAGAGAATGAAGTAGATTAATAACAAAGCATAAAATGTAATCTTGAATTTGCCTGTTGGAGAGAAGACTGAAGTGTGTCACATGTACTGACAAAGTGTATAATACCTTTGTTGCTTAGAACTTATGTGTTTGAGTCATTCAAAAGTCAGATGGTTTATTTTTTCCAAACATACCCCAAAGTTTAAGCTGGAAAACCACTTAGACATTATATGGCAAATGTAAGTTCTGAACACAATAACATAATTTATTAATCTTTCAGCAAGTCACCCAAAATGTTTAACAAGTACTTTTTCATTTAATTTCCCCTTCCAGTACAAGAAGAACTTAATTTCCTATTTAATTTGTTCTCCTCTCTAAAATATAGCCCTGTCAGGGTAGTCATGTTGTTATTTAACCAAAATAAGTTGATAAATATGAAGATGTAATAAAATTTGTTCTATGCAAAAATACAGTGAAATAGCTCTACAGTTTTCATATCTGTAAAAACACATTTTATTGTACTTTTAATAGAAATAAATTTAGACAATATCTATTTATTTATTAAAAGAGAAGTTAAGCAAAAATATAAAAAAAGAAAAAAGAAACTGAGGTTAAGGTAATACTGATATTTTATTTTGGGGGCATGTTTGAAATGTCTGAATTCTGTTCAACACAACTTTGGTGGATTTCAGGCACCTAAATATAATAGAATATCTCCTATTGTTCTCTTACAAACAGTAGATAAGCTTTAGAGACTCTTAGAAATGCAATAACACCTGGTCCTGTGCAGTTACTTGGTAGTAGAGGGAAAGTGGTCAGACAAATTATTTTGAAGCCGAAGCTCCATATCTAAAATCAGGGTCCTAAAAGGTCATTTTAGTTTGCTGTATACTTCATGTTGTAGAAGATTGAAGAAGCTAGCATGAATTGAACTGCCTCTGTGACATGATGCTTCAGAATCTGGCCCAGTCTGCTTCTTTCAGTAGAAAGAATATTGTCTAAATCTTTCTGTAAAAACAACCCCTTTAGGTAACATAACTGGACACTGCTTGTATCATCTAGATCCACTTAATACTGACAGTGCTTAATTTCATTTATGTCAAAATCTCATTAGATTTACAGCATGAAACTAGTCATAAGAGATGCTGAATCACACATCTAACATCTGCAAATTGTGAGATTTTGCTAATAATACCTTTAATGCATAGTGACCAATAGAACTATTTTCAAGTGCATTTATCCTTTAAACATGTATCTTTAGGGAGGAAAAATGTACTTATTGTACTTATATTAACTCTTCTTCACTGAGTCAACTTATAGCACCTGTCTTAAGATACTATATTAAAAAAAAAAAAAAAAAACACAAAAAAACACAAACCAACAAATCAACCCCACACAGGATTAACACAGAAATTGTGTCTGTGTCAGAACAAGATACATGTAACTAAAATCATGGTAGAGGTCCTGATGTATTTCATAGACCATCACTGGCAAACAGCTTTTAAAAAGTACCAGGAGCATTACACAGTGACGGAGTTAGAGGAATGCAGGGAACAAAGAGACTCCACTTTCTGAGAAGACTGGCTGATGGAAGGGATCACCCAACTTAGAACCAAGTCACTGCAGAGAAAAAGGACAAGTCCGTGGAATTAACAAGTGGATGTGTCCTGTCCCTTTACAGTGGGAGCAGGAAGGAGAAACTCTGTTGTGTATCACATACATAGCCTCATGTATCGCATGGTAGTAACACAGGAATTTGTTTTAGGAATTGCTGTTGGGATAGCTGTTAGTCAGCAGGAGAGACACCTTCCCCACTGCTAGGATACAGCAGTGCTCAGTATCCTCAGGAGGCATCAGGTCAGAGAACTAGTGACTAACTAGGATGTTTGTATAGACCTTTTACAGCTTCTATGGTACATGTGAAATTCAGACAGCATACACTGAGTGCCCTGCAATCCCACAGATGTGGTAAAAGTGTAAAACAGTTGTTTCTAATGGCATGACTGCAACATGCCGTTCAGCAAATGTGACTTGGGGCCTCATTACTATGTCTCCACTTCTGACATTTATAGTTAAATGATGTTGTTGATTCCGGCAAGAGATGTTACAATTTCTCTAATTAAAGGAGGGGGAAAGAAAACAACCCCAAACAATCTTCTTGTTCCTTCCCAGATTGTTTCCATTTACTGCAAATAAGCATGAGTTCCTGCCTGGAAGCACTATCTGCAAACTGCAGTCAGATGTAAAAGAAGCCTAATCAAGCTTGGGAACCAGGCCTTAATTAGACTGCTTGGAAAACAGAGCAGAAGAGCAAATGAAAATTATTAACCATCACTCATGATTCCTGTTTCTAATTTTAAAGAGGAAATCATGCATTAATCAAACTCTAGCCCTAAGCTCAAAGACGTATTTTAGAAGTATCCTGAAACAACAAGAGGAAATCTTTTCAGTGTTTAGAGAAAGCAATTCCTGATCAGCTAGTATGTGTAGCACAATGTATTTTGACATGAAATAAGCTATGTTTCAGTATTCCTAGATATTGTTGGATCCAAGAAAAACAAAATCAGTACCAACTGAAATGAAGGCACATGACAACAATTGGGGTTAAGCCTGGGTTTTGTTAAAGGAAGACAGAAATGAAGCTTATGCTGTTTTCATGGATAAAGAAAAGATATGGAAGGGTAAGAGTAAAAGGAATAGTATAGTAACATCATTGCTATTGTGTGCTTTAGTCATAGTAAAGAAACTATTTCGTTCACATAAACAATATTTGCTACAAATTATTTCTTATAAAAAGCCAACAAGCACAAGCATAACCTCTACATATTATCCAGAGTTCACTTGAGATCATGTAATAGGATTTATCAGAACTTACTTCATAGTTTCTGTTATATTTGGACTATAAAGATAATTTTCTATTTTTTTGGCAAACACATGTGAGTTTTCTGGCTGTAATTCAGAAACTAGCCTTTTCTGGTGGAGTTAGATTAAAGTCTTCAATTTTTGTGGAAATCTCCAGAATGAGGAGAGAAAATGGACTCTAAAACTATATTAAACATTGCACCTATTCTTATTGGAAACATCGCATTACAAAGAATGCTCACTTTTTTCAAACACAAATATCCAAGCTTCTTTCTTTGAATTACAAACAATGCTTTCTAGAAGGCACCAATTTTCCCTGTAGCTATCCAAGCATTTGCCAAGTATTGCTGATTCAGATTTCTAAAGCTAGTGGTTTCATGAAATGGCATATCTAGAAGCGTTGATAGCATGGATGTTTGTGTTGCTATTGTGACTCACAGACCACAGTTACTGTTCTGTGAACAGATTAAAATACAAATGACAAATGAGAAAATACTGGGAGTTTTTTTTGTCTATTATGTTATATATGTCATGCTTTGATAAGACTAAGCAATGAAGTTCAGTGATCAAATTTGCTGATTTGATAGAGCATTGTGATCTGGAGGAATGGGCACGGATAAGGATTACTAAGTACTGAACTTTAGTAATAGTTTTGGCATGATTTCTTCTAAAATCTTGATGAGTGACCTCCACAGTTCAGCCCTAGGAAGAAAACATTTTGAACAAACTGAAGGTTTCATACTCCAGTTTGCATGATATAATATAGATCAGAGCATTATAGTTTAAATTGAAAAATTAAAACTACATCATACAAACTACTACATAGCTTTGTTTAGGTGCTTTGGCTGAAGCTTCCATTTTTTTTTTTTTTTTTTTTTAAGGTGCAGCCAATTTGGGTGATGCCCTGGCTGCTAGAAGTCAGTTGAAACTCTTTTACTAAATTAAATATGACAGGATTTCAACTCCTTATTTCAGTGAGTGACTAAGGACAAGATAGAGCGTGTCTAGTCTAAAAATTGGTGCAGGTGCCTTGGAGGTGAAAGATGAAGGTTTAAATCGTCATAGTCTGAACAAGGAGTTAGATACACATTTCCCATCTGTGATGTGTGTGCTGTAAATGCTACACTGTTGTGCAAAACTGTAAGTGATAGGAGTATAATGTTTTGTAATAAAGTAGGTGACTTCTACTTTGTGCTAGAATGAAAGTTGCCTCTACACGTATTATTTGCAGCCTTTTAGTTTAGGCTGTGGTCAGAAGCAGTGCTCAGGCGGTATGTAGGAAGGACATTTGTAATTCAGAACAGCACTTTTCTCACTTTTAGATTCCTGGAGGGTTTTCATTGCTGTGCCTGGGAAGAATTAATCACTTTATGGACAATGGAGAAAATAGTTTAACACAACTTTGAATAATTATATTATCTTTTTAATACCTGTAGCTCTTTCATTTGTCATCTTTGTCCCTCTGGTTTTGAATTTAATCATTACAGTGTAGCCTTTTTTCTAAGCAGTACCACAATAGCAGAGTCTGCTAATATCTCCCTTGTTTTCATAGTTATGGCAATGTGTCCTGCCAAGCTTTCCTTTCAGGTTAATATACTATTCTGGGGACTACCATGTGATTTCTTGTAGTAATTATTTTTCCCTGCTTTCTTATCCTGTATCTGCAGTTATCCATCAGAACCATACATCTATCAACGCTCACAGCCCAGAAGTGGAAATGAGCCTGTCACTGTTTGTTCCATATTTATGTACCAGTGTAACAGCCTAGTTGACATAAAAATTTGATTTGATTTTGAGTGTGTTCCAACATGACACACTTATGTGCCATGACCAGTGCCTCATATCTAATAACCCCACTTTTTTTTTCCTCTTGTTTTTATCTTGGCATTCATTTTCAGCTTTACACGTTTGCAGTTATTATTGTAACTACATATTTTTGGGTAGCAATAGAAAAGTTCTAGGTGCTTTCCAAACATTAAAAAAAAAAAAAAAAAGCTCGGTTTCTTGGCTATTGTAATCATGTCCTTGCAGGTCTATCTCAATGCACCCTCTATGTGAAATATGCCCACAAGTACGTGGCTTGTTTGATTTATAACTACTTGTGTTTTTCCAAGTGACTTGACTGTTGAAGAACTCCAATGACTGCTCTTTTTGTGTACTTTAGCTGAAGCTGGCTCAAGCACTTAGGAGACTGAACACTGGAACAACTTATTCATGAGGTTTGGTTTTGCTTTACGTTCATCTGTTGTTAGTTCCCTTTGCTCCACTTTTTAATTTTTTTTTTTTTTTTTTGTCCTGCATTTGGTAATTCCGAACACCGTGCCTGTTCTGTTGTTCTAGCCTTTTGGTAGTTTCACCTTGTAGGTTTTTAGTGATTGAATAATGGTGTAATTTCAAAACAAACCAGAAAGATATTTGTATGCTTCACTCACTCTTCTGGATTTTGCTTATTGTTCTCATTTTATGTCATTGTTGTGTTATGACAGAAGCTTGGCTGCAACTGTAATCATTAAAATAATTAAAAAAGGAAAAAAAGGCAGTGATGCCAGACCAAGCACAGTCTTTTTTTTTTTCTAAAAGGAGCTAATCTGGAGCTCTGAGAGCACTGCACAAACTGTCTCTGAAATAGACATATATATGTATTCTACAAATAACTTCTAGTTTCTCACACAAAGGAAGAGTTTATTGCTTCTCCTTGTGGTTGCTTTACCAGACTTTTCCATATTTTGAGCTTTATAAGAGGTTGCATTCACCCTTCTGATGCATGCTTTGGTGCAGGCTGAAGTCCTAACCTAGCAATTACCCAGATTGTCCTTTGATTAGAATTTGCTCTTGCTCCTACCAAGACTGTGAGCACAGCTTTGCTTTGCAAGGAAACTGGGATGTGGGGATTGTATAACTGTAAGCTGCAGCCTTGCAGGAGATATAGCATGTCCTCTGGGTTGGGGACTGGAAAGGCCTCCTTGCTAATCATGCTACAACTGCTTACAGCAGACACTTGAACAGCAATCAAGCATGGGGCATGACTACTGAAACCATCTAAGAAGAGCTTTGGAATGTGACTGATAAATTTTTATTAAGGGAAAAGAACTAAATGTATTTTGCAGCAGAGAAATGTATATATTTGTAGGTGAGAAGCATGCAAGGAGACTTTTTTAATACTGAAGGAGCTTATAATAGAATCAAGCATTTTGTTGTATTTGGGGACTTTAGAAAAGGGAGGAGACAATCCTCAAAATTGTATCCTTATTATCTTACAGAGTGGAAAGCTGTTCATAAAGCTGGAACTGGTCACCAAGGCTTTGTCTAAATGTTAAGTCAAAAACAGCTGTGGATTGGTCTAGTCAGTGTAGATGCTCAGGACTAGTTGTCTTGGAAGAGGATATATCATGTAGGAAGCTGCTTTGTGTAGTCCAAAACAGATGTAGGGGCAAGGCTGTAATGAATTGATGAGGACAACAATGGGTCCAGTGTTTGAGGCTGATTTCTGGCCTGGCTGTATTTATTTACCAGTAGAGAAAAATCCTTAGGAGTCTGGCTGCATTCCTCATATCTCGAGCTGGACTTAGTTTTGTCATATGGAAGACAGGTTCCAAGAAGCTAATCTATGTTGAGTGCACACAAGGTTCAGCCATTTTTACAAATTCATTAGCAAAATTGCTCACCTGAGATGTTCCCAATTTAGTTTTGCTTTACTGCTCTACTGCAGAATTCCTCCCTGACTTAGGGGAAAGTAGCTTATGTGAAAATATTTTGTCAACCAGTAAAATGAAAACTGCAGTACTTCTATATCAGGGTTATGAGGTGCTGCCATGCTTTGGGTACAGGGATTCTACAAATTCATTAGGTATGTGGATGCAGAGACTCCCGCAGCAGAGAGATTTCCATAGCTGATTCAGAGTATCTCTGCAGTTTACAGGCAGGTCTACTTCCAAGTTCAGAGCCAAATTTGTTCTTAGAAACAAGATTTAGGCAATGATGACCTCATTGAAAGACATGAAGATGTACATAATGTACAAACCTTTCTCTTTATTTCAGAATGAAGGAAACATTTGTGGTGTTCAAATACACTCCTTTTCCTACTTACCTGCCAGGGATATATTGCCGTCTTACTTAGTTTTGAAATTTCACTTACAAATCATTGTAAAACAATATAGAACCAGCAGATAGCACAACGTGTAATAAAATTCTTCAGAACTTGATTAAAAAATGAAAGGAAGAATTTATGGAAAAGAAAGCTGGAAACTCCATTTCAACATTTACACACAAGGAAAGGAATGATATTTGTTTTTATTTCTACTCTTGCCATAGATTCTGCTTTTTCCTATGTCTATAAAGAGTGCTTAACATTGATGTAACTTGAGCTGAGGAAGATCTTAGCAAACCAATAAACAGAAGTGCCTAAAGATTGCCTTGCATATGGCAACCTGCATTCCTGGTGTTGACTGCTCTGCTGCAGGGGCTGCTGCTGCTGTCTCAGTGTTGGTATTGACAGGCCTGTTAGGCAGGCTGGCTTTGATCTAGCTTTTATGTTCCTTTACCATAACACAAGCCGACTTTATTGGACCAATTAAAATTGCAGTCTTCCCTTCTTATCTCCATAGGGTAGACCAGGGATGAAGCAAACTGAAGTTAAGCATTTTCATTTATATTGGGTTTATGAATTCTTGTTTGATGTCTTAAACTTGAGTTTATAAAGTACAATTTGCTTTGACCCTGCTTGTCATATATATAGTAAATATTTTAAAACCAAAGATTAAAAAAGTATTAGTTGGACATAGGCCATTTTACTTAAAGTTATTTTTCCAACATTGATTACAAATGTATTTTAATTGGTCAATTGTCTATGAAATTATATTATTTGTTTAAAATTGCTTATATTATTTTGCTAAAATGGAGTTTTGAAAATATGACATTTAGAGAAGACCAAAGTGAAAATAAGATCAGAGGCAATTTCATAAGAGTCTTTAAGACAAAAACATAATGATCTTGACATTCTTCCTTTGCCAGAATTATGTAGCTCCTGAATGTGCAACCAACTATGTCAGATTAATTATCTTGTGGTGGTCAATATTATTTTTATGTTATTTTTTCACAATATCATCTCACTGTGGCTGTTATTTCACCAAGCAGAGGCTAGTGCTGGTACAAATGAAGTATCCAAACTGATTCCCATTTTGGCGGGCAGCAAAATTTCAGGTGGGTTTTAGCTGCTCATGCCACAGCACTTCTTGAGTATGAGCACCAGCCCTGATGAAATTTTCAGTGACCCTGGTGAAAGCAGTCTTGGTTTCTAATTACAGGCTTAAAGTGCAAATATAATAATCTATCTTGGTTAACTGATGTTATGCAAAATGAGTGTATCCTTTTATTATTACTCCCATATTGTTAAAGTTTCATGTACAGAGAAGAAAATGGCCCTGTCAAGGGTTTTTAAAACAAAAGAGCTGTGTTTGTTAAATGTGGTATTATAGCTGCCCTGGGACCGCTGGTTTTGATGCCTTACAGGAACATTTTTTAATATGAATGCCCATTATCAGTCTGTATGTGTAAAAGCCTAAATATTACCACTCTCTTGCCTATCTCTAAGCATTTCTCAAGGACTTGCTTGTCATTGCATATTACAATTATAAAGTACTAGTAAATTATGTAGTAACAGAATTTTCCTAGGCACTGGAATTCAGCCCTTTTCTTAAGCTGCATTCCCTCTCATGATTTTGGCAGAGCAGCTTTCAATCTCCCAGTCATTTCCCAAGCTTAAGAATGGGTATTCACACAGATGAGGGACCATTTCCAATTGCCAGCTGGGCTGTTGCCATGATATTGCAGAAAGGAGGAGAATGTAACAGACTTGGACAGTTCCACATCAGTGGATGTCAGGGCTGGAGAACATTTTGGCACACAGTTAATTATTGGTGTGAGCTGACAATAATCCTGTCCTGTCTTTCAGGACTCTGCTCTAGACTTGTATCATGCCGATGGTTTCAATTTTAGGAAACCAGTGTATTTATAGGAATAAAAAAATACATTGGAGGAGGGATTTTAATATAGGGTTGCTGAGATATTACTCTATTTTAAAGGATTGCTTTATATAACAGGAGGTCTCAAGAAGCTCGATAAGTTAATTCTGGTGAATTTTTTGTTGCATTATCATTCTGAAATTCTTAAAGGAAATAAAGATGCCAAGAAGTAAGACTTTTTCATTGCCCTCAGCCTATTTATGAAAACAAGAGGGTGGGGATTTTTGGAGACAGAGTGGTTGTTAATTTGATGTTGGATTTTTTTCCTCCTTGAGGAAATCTAAAGGATCTGCTCTGCAAATTTGGTCCCTAAGTATGTGGTATATTTATAACATTGCAAAAATCATAAATTACCTATCATAAATTTCTGCAATAGCAGAAACCAATATTGACTTGGAGACAATATTTGAAAAAAATAAAATGGAAGTTTTATTAATTCTAGATTCACAACCTTTTGCACTTTTCAATTTTTCTGCAAAATCATAGTCCTGTCTCCTTTAAGCATAGTCCATTTGCTTATCGCTGTATGTGACTACAGCCCTTCCTCCATAGTACTCTCTATCCTCCTTTTGCTGTGAAGGAGTGGTTTTGTTTTTGCCAAATCAACTAGGAAATACCAAGGAAGGAAAATTTTAAAAACTTTTTAATTGTTGCAAAAAGGCAGCCTAATGATGGTCAAAAACTGTATGTTCCCTTGTAATTTTTTTCTTTTAATTAGCAAAAACCAGTGGCAACTGCCGGTATACTAATTCCTATTTCTCTTCTATAGAAGAATCAGATGTTTTCCTTACAGCTACTTTTCAGATAAGCTGAACTTGTGTGAAATTTTTAGAAAGTCAAAGTAGAGTGGCCCTAAAAAACAAGGGTTACCTAATGTTTATTTGATAGACATAATATAGACCTATATGTTTTAGTTCAGTTTCCTTATTAAAAATACTTCAAGACACATAACAGACTGGTAGGCAATGAACAATGTCTGAAACTCATTTCGAGGAAAGAGGAAGACTGTGTAAATGGATTTTTAAAAAAGACTTTGCAGTCTGTCTCAGTAGTATTCTTTTTATTCTTCAAACCCAATAACTATAAATTCAGAATAATTACTAATCTAATCTGTATTCATTATGCCAAAGCTTTGCGCAAATTCAAGCTAGAAGACATACCTCAGGAAACTGGCATTCATTAGCTGCATGCATCAAGTATGTGGTCAAGCACTGTACAGTTTCTTCTATGAAAAGACTTCCTTGATTAGAATTTTGTGTGGGAGCAATAGTCTGAAAACCAGAAAAAGGATTTTTACAAACAAGATGGCGTCTTGTGATCCATGGTGACCAAACATACTGATGATCATTTGGTTTTCCTTTATATGTTTGTACTCCCTTTCTCAGTATTAATAACTTTTCTATAAAAACAAAACCATAACCAATTTAGATGCCATGACACAGTTCAAAGAATTCAGTTTTAAAAATTGGTTTTTATTGTAAATGCCAGTGTGATGCAGCATCAGTGTATGCTCCTGTTGGGTGACACCACAGTAAGGACTAGCCTCACCTGGCTTTAGCCATCTGATTCTGGAGCAAATACATCCTGGAGGAGGGACTCCATTCATGGCATTCCACTGAATGAAGAGTTTGACTGAGTCAAAGATACTGTGACCAATTTCCTCGACCACTTTTAGAAAAACCTAAGATTTGGTCAATAAATTGTCCCAGCATGAGTGAGTCCCAGAACTCTGGCTACATCCAGTTTGGTTTATATTCCATAATAAAGTAAAAGACTAACAGAGACTCAAGGCATAGTTTTCAATAGGAATGTAGCAATGTGTAACTAACACCACCATTTATCTCATTTATGAAGTTTTCTGCTACAGTATTAATGATGTATATAGCAAGCATTCATTTGTAGTCTGTTTTCATGTGTATTCTATATTGTATACAATATTGTCTGGAAGTAGGAGGAAAGAATCACTCTATAGTTTGGTAGAATAGCAAGGATAAGATTAATCATCTCTAATAATACTGCTGTTTAGAAAACAAGAACTTCTTCTTCCAAGGTTATTAAATACTTGTAAAGCTCATCAGCTGGAAGATATCTTCAGATGCATCCACACTATTTATATTCTGGTTGTAGGAAAATAATTAATTTTCTTTGTCACTGGAAACTTTCTGGAGAGTTTAAGGTGATTTTGAAATCACTGACTCTTTGAGAGAGATCAAGATGTTAGAGAATCTGTCTGTAAATCATAAATGTTATGCCTTTCTTCACTCATTTTTTTTTAATGAGTCATGAGTTCAATTAAAAATTTAAAAAGAACAAAATTTAAAAACAACAATTTGTGTTTGGTGCTCACAAAACACCAGAACATGCACATTGTGAAATAAAAAAAATAGCATCTTTTTATATGCCTAGGTATAGTTTTTAATGAATGCTATACATAGGGAATAAGAAGGCATCAGGATAGCAGTGGTTCATCAATGCACATCACAACCATAGGTTCTACTAGGTTCACAAAACAAAACTTTTTTATTCCTGTATTGAAAACCTGAAGTGAAGCTCCACAATCAGTTCAATGTTGCTAATTCAAAGTTAGTAAATACCTAATAAGCAAACTATGCTACCCACTAATTTCATTTTTGCTCTTCTATAGATTTTCCTCAGATACAACTAAATTTTTTTCCTCTTAATTTTTAGTTTGAATATAAAGGTTGAACTTATTCTCAAACCCGAAAAACAAACTTTCACTGACAGCCAGCTGTTCCTGAAGAGTTAGGAGCCAAAGGGGGCAATACAATCAGGCAGTGCCCAGACCCATGGAGCAGCAAGATGAGCAGGACAGATTCCAGCTCCAACTAAGTCCAGATCATGAAGGAGCATCATTGTGATGAGACAGAGCTGAGGTCAAGGAGAAAGGCTGGATTTTTTTCCATATGTTCACCAGTCGTGGTCACTGTCATAATCTCAATTATGCATTTCTTAATGTCAGTGTTTCATTAGGAAGAAGGACCAGACCCTATGCTCTTTGCTTTAAACCTATGGGATGAATTAAAAACATAGAGAGAATCTGTGGGAAGCAGGGATTATTCTGCCCATTTTCAGGACTGTGAAGTGGAAGTATGATCATGTGAATTTTCTGTTATTGTCTTTGGAGTCAGAGGTTTGGGAGAGAGACAATGTTCAATTTTTTGCTGCAATTACCTTCCCTAGAGTAGAAACCTTGCCACCCTCACAGTAAAGAATTTCTTCCTAATATCTAATTTAACCCTATCCTCTCTCAATTTAAAGCCATTACCTCCTAATCTGTCACTGTGTTCTCCCACTATAGTCCCTCTCCAGCTTTCTCATAGGCTCCTTTCAGGTACTGGAAGGCTGCAATGAGATTTCTATGAAACCTTCTCTTCAGCCTGAAAACTCCAACTCTCTCAGCCTGTCTTCACAGGACAGGTGTTGTTCGCATGCTCTGGACATCTTTGACCTTCCTGTTCTGGACTCACTCCAGCAGGTCCATATTCTTCTTATGCTGGAGGACCCAGAGTTGGATGCAGTACTCCAGATGACATCTCAAAAGACTGGAACAGAGGGGCAAAATCACCTTCCTTGACCTGTTGACCATGCCTCTTTGGATGCAGCTCAAGATAAGTTTGCTTTCTGGGCAGCAGAAAGCAAACTGCGAGCTCATAACAAACTTCTTGTTCCGAAGTCCCTGCACTTGGCCTCATTGAACTTCATGAGATTTGCATGAGCCCACCACTCAAGGCTGTCAAGGTACTTCTGGGTGGTATCCCTTCCTTCCAGCTTGCTGTCATTTGCAGACTTGCTGAGGGTCCACTCAATACCGCTATGCCTGTCACCAACTAAGGTGCCTAAAGAAGTGTGCTGTGCACTTCCCATATAGATGGAAAGGGGAGGAGAGAAATAAAAAACAACTACTTGGTCAATCCATAAGACAAAACACATTGAAAATTAAGTGCTAGAAACAGTACGTCCATTCTGGAAGAAAATAGTAGCCTATTTAATCCCTGAACATACTATGAAGTGACAGTTTGTCAAAGCCATATAAAGCCTTTTATAAAGTTTTTTTAACCTATTTCTACATCTACCTGGCCTATTTTTATATCTACTTAAACCTATCTCATATAGTATAAAGTTTGCATCCATCTTTGATAATACTTAAGCTTTGGATTTGGTAAGAATTTAATCAGATAGAAAAGGGGACACTTTTTAAGATGCAAACACAATTAATTTAGGACACTTGAACATAAATAAATGTTTTATTCTATATATGTTTTGAAGTTATTAAATGTTTTTATTCTGCAATGAACTCAAAGAATGCTCATATAGCACTAATATTAAAGCTTGCAATAATAAATTTTAACTGCAGAAAAGAATCTTTCTGGAACTTATTTCACTGATATTTCTCAAATTTCTTAGCCTAGTTTTTGACAATGGCATAATATTGGCGTATTAGACAGGAAGAGGCTTTCAAAGAAACATTCTTCATATGCTCTTCTGGTTTAAAAGCACTAAATGTTTTCTTTCCAGTTTAATATAAGACAGCAGATGTATTAGGCATTTAATTGGGCCCTTAATTCTAATTCTTGCTTGGGCAGCTACAAAAAGTTTTCTAAAGTCAGTCTATTCCATATGATTTTTTTTTTTTTTTTGGTGCTAGATAAGTAAGCGTACTCAGCACAGCTTTATGTAATTACAGGCTGTGAGGCAAGTACTTTGCATGTCGACCAAATTTGCAACAGACTTCAAGAAAGTCAGGGAACATCATGCAAAAGAATTTCATAAAACTCAACTGACTTCAACTGAAATCAATGGGAGGCTTTCCTTTGACTTCAATGGGAGTTGAAACAGATGCACAAGGGGCACTTTATGAGGTGACAAAACTAATTAATTTAGGATTTTTGTACATAATTAAAGAAGTACTCCATGAATCACATATATAAATGCCAACTTGTTGTACCATGTCTTTTATGATTAACAATGGTTGGATAGTATCCAAATGAAAATTCTGGCTACTTCTGGCTATCTGGCTTAAATGCAGTGAAACACAATGTGCCAGACTCTTGCAATACCATGTGTATGCCAAGGATGATCTTTCTATACAATCTACAGTTATTTTACATAGGATGAGTTTGGAGAGGTGGGATTCATTAAAGAGCATCTACAATCATTTAGCGTGTATACACTCATTTAGAGTGTATAGTCATATACACATTTATCTTACAATGGTGTCAGTGTAACATGTTCAGCAAAAAAACCTGACACTGATTGTAAGGACCTATGAACATTACTTCATGCATTGCCTAAACTTGC
Organism: Vidua chalybeata; assembly: GCF_026979565.1. NCBI lineage: Eukaryota > Metazoa > Chordata > Aves > Passeriformes > Viduidae > Vidua > Vidua chalybeata. The sequence continues at coordinate 47,366,965 of NC_071531.1, read as the reverse complement.
ACAGTAGCCTCTTTCATAGCCAAAATACTTGAAGACACACTCTGAGCAGAGCCATACCCTCTGTCCCACAAATATTCAGAAACAGATGCGCAAACACATGTGTAGTCCTATGCAATTCACTAAAACAGCCATATTTTTACTCAGTGCTTTAGTCAAAAGTATTTGCCTCTTCCATGTGTATGGTTATATAATACTCCAGTGTCTCACTGTGGCAGTGATAAAACTTGTATATTACATGCAGACATATTTCAGGTATTTTATTTTAAGCATCCACCAAAGATATTGTTTCTAGGCTTTGGCTGGCTTAGTCATACTACTACTGTTTCTACCTCTTGTATCATGTTAAATGCTAAGTCTTACTCTTCAATAAAAGTGTCTCACAGCCTTGTCTCCCAAATTTTATCTCTCTTAGTGTCTGGACATAGATTTTCTTTCTCTGATTGGTTGCAACACTAAAACTTTCCCTGGATTAGGTACAGTTGCAAGGAAGCAGTATTTTTCACCTATATTTTTCACCTGCTGCTCCTGGTAGTTGAAAGTGCTCTCTTCAATCACCTGCAAAGCCTCAGTCATTTTTCTTCAAATTCTTATTTAAAACTTTCTTATCCTGATTACTTAAAAATAAAAATAGATGAAGAGCACAAACAAGCTTCTGGATGAAAAGGCTTTGTTCTGGAAATACACACAAAAAAAGAGCTACTTTTTATTTTCTGGGCAGCTTAAAGCCTGTTGGGTTAATTTGCATACTGAAGTTTGAGGTTCATACTTTTTACTTCCTTCCTGGGCATAGCAGACCAACCTTAATGGCCAAGTGTCAGTCAACAAATGTTAATGTCAGAAGAAAGGAGATCTCATAAATAGAAAACAAAGAACGGATTTGTTCTGATGGATTTGATGGGATATCTTCAGAAGTTGCATTTTTGTCCCAGATGGTCATATTCCTTCTATTGCTAATCTCAGTGATCACATTTGCCATTGTACAGCAAGAGACAATTATTTATAATAGCTGATGAAATAAGAACTATAGTTATTTATCTTTTTATAGTGACAAGATGAAACATTTAGTCAGTGCTTAAAAACATCCAGAAAAGAACAAAACCCTTAAGAATTTTATTTTCAAGCTAAATTCAGGATGATATCAGAATTTAATACCCTATCTTCAGTCTAACAAGGGATGGTTTTGCAGCTACCTCAACATTTGCAGGGTTGTGTGACTCATGAGCAAATTGCTTTCATGGTTGGGTTGCATTTACATAAGTCAGCGTGTGAATTTTACATGCAGATCAACAAGATGGGACAGATTTAGGTGTGGGCATATTTATATAAGGGATATGAATATGGCCATGGAAGAGCAGAAAGCAGAATATCTGCACTGATACTTCAGGCAGAAATTGCTCACAATCATACTGATGAAACTTTAAAGAGACTAAATTCATACAAGGCATTACATAGGATTTTGCCAGAGAATTTGTGGTAGAAGTTGAAAGCCAGTGACATCCCAAATCCTTAACTAAATATGGATTGATGCCATGTGTTAATCCTTCACTTACAGCAAATGATGTGGACCTCATCCCAAAGATGGCAACCAGCCATATTAGCCTCTACAGTGAAGAACAATATGCTGAGTGTTAGAGTATAAAGGGAAACTGCATGAATGCAGTTAAAATGGAAATAAAACTCTGCACATTTTGCAGCGTCTCCTACTAATGCAACACGTGTGCAACACAGGCATATTTATGCAACTCACAGGAGGGAGGTGGCTCTTAGTTCCACACTGAAAATTCATTGCTTAAGAGGTGAAGGGTGGACACAGAACTTTGGTAATTAAGAAGATATTGCTTAAAGGATAGGAAGATGATGAAGTACCTAAGCTAATAGAATTTAGAAAGAAAGGAGATTGGGAAAGAAAGGAAATTGAGCGGAAGTCAAGCAGGATTTTCCCATGGTGAGCCTGTGCTGGTTGTGAACAATGCCTGCATAGACTTTCAGGTGTTATTCCAGAACTCACAGAATAATCTTCTTCATTATTCTGCCAAGCACTGAATGGAGACTGGCAGGCCTGTCACCCCATTTGCCCTTATTGAAGACTGGGACATTTGCCAGCTTTTAATCACCTGGGACCACTTAGATCCCTTACATTCTTGAAAAACCTATTGAGAGAAGTTTCACAGTGACATCTGCCAGATCTTTGAGTACCCTGGGATGAATCTAACCTGGCCCCATAGACTTACAGGGAACCAGCTGGAGCAGCAAATCCAGCCCAATTTGGACCTTGGTTGGGAGTTCCTTATTCTCACAGTCATGGTTGTCCAGCTCAGGGCTTGGGGGGTCCCAAAGCTCATCATCAGTGTTGAAGACCAAGGCAAGGAAAGCATTAAACATCACTGCCTCGATTTTGTCGATTTTGAGATGTGATCATGCTTATTATGTAACGGGCTAATGTTATTTCCTGACTGCATTTTGCAATCAATGTACCTTTAATTTGATATTTTGATTGTCCCCCACAGCCCGAACTGACCAGTCTCCCCAAAATTGCAGCAACATGAAACCAAGAAAACTTTCTGGATCAGAGTCCAGTCCCTTTTTCTTATAAGCACTACAACATACAGTATCTTTCCGTTGGGTTAATGTATCCCGTATAGTCCAAATGTTCCTGCTGATAAGGATGCAGTACAGTATATTCAGGCTTTCTAGACTTCAATTTAAAATTAGTATTTCTCAATCAACACACTAGGACATATGCATGGAAAATACTTCTTTAGTAGAATAATGGTATGCTGATAAACTTCAGTCAGAGGAAGTCTAAAATAAAGCTCAGTGCCTATTCTATCTGCATATTTTCTCTAAAACATCATTGCATGTTTGAACCAGAATTGCTTGAAGGGAGAAATTGCTCTTGCCTGGACTTCTGAAAATGAAAAGGTATAGTAGTGCTTTTAAAAGGAGTGTTAAGGAAGTCTTGTATGAAAATCACCAGGAGCATGTGCAAGTGTGTTTCTCCATCCATGTGTATGCCGATGCATGTAACAGAAAGAGAGAGAGGACAGAAAAAGAGAAGGGGAAGAGGATGAGATCTTCAAAAAGGGCATGAGCCAACATCTGAATGCTGAGAGAGGAAGTAATGAATTCTGAAAGCTGTGGAGGTTGTTTTTAGTTTTGCTAGCTGGAAGAATGCTCATGTAGTTTTATCTGGGACTCTGCATGTGAATATCAGAATCTGCAATGATGTTTTAGACTGGTCTTAATGGATAGCTGAGTTTTACAATATCCATTAATAGTTTATGATATACAGAATTAGACTAGAAGAAGAAAGCCTTGTTAATGTATTAGCTTGGTTTGAAAAGAGATACAAACAATAGAAATCCCACCAAATTGATTTATCACATTTCAGTAGAATCTGGACAGCATAGTCCAGCCCTGGGTTTCTGGTTGGTAAATGTGTTTGGTTCTGACTCTTTAAGTTCTAGGATAGTCTTCTTCCTCTTTTTCTGCATTACAGCAATCATATCAGGCATGGATTTGCCATTATTTGTAAACCACAAAGGAGGTTTAGCTTAGGGCAGAAGTCTGGTGCGTTGAAATTTTAGACAGACTTAAAGCAAATGTGTTAGTGTAATAAAACATTTCTCATGAACTTGTGAACCTGTAGCTCTTACAGATTTGTCTCTCATGCTTTACTGTATAAATGGTATGTATACTTTCCTTACTAAGTATCTGTCAAAATTACGCATATCTTTCACATAAAATACATCTCCAGATGCATCCAAATATAAGATATGTCCAAGAAAGCAAGTAGAGTATGATAGAAGGAGAAAATTATCTACTTGCTTTAAATAGCATTTCTGAGTGCCATCTATCCCTCTTTTTAATGAAAGAAAACAGTGTTGTTTAGTCAAAGGCCTCTGTCATCAGTGAAATTCATATAAATTCAGAAGCATTTGAGCAGCAAATTTTTCTGGTCACTCTGATCAGATTGACACAAAGCCACTGTGACATACACAGTGGCTATGGAGTTTTCAGTGTGACTGCTCATTTTTGATAGTAGAAAAACTATTTCAGAAAGCTAAAAAAAAAAATTCAAATAAATGATGACTTCTCTTTAATGCAGCTTTCAGGCTTTAATCTTAGGTTCCCAAATGACATAAACACTACTGTAGAGTAATGACAGAAAAGAAATTTTTAATGAACACTTTAAAAATATGTTGTAAAAGACCTACAGTCTCAGGAAAATGCTGAAGCAGTTTTTAAGTATCATTAAAGTAGACAGGATCTAAACATGAACTTAAGTGGTTTGCTAAGGGGATAACTTCTGATTTGGGCTATTAACCATGGCATTGTTCTTAAATAATAATATAGTGACACTATTTAAACTCATTATCCTGAACAAAGAACCTAAGTTTTTGATAGGAGTAGGAACTTCTGTTAACGGAGTGTTCATTTTTTTAGTTTTTAAAATTTTCTTCCATGGGGTTAATATTATCTTGATAGATTATGACATTCTAACAGATTGAAAAAAAAATCTTAGAAATTCCTTAAAAAGTTTTTAAGAAAACAGTAATCTTCATCTTTCTGTTAGTCCAAAACCTCAAAAGTAGCAGTCTTAGTACAAAGATAGCTTGGCTTTATAGGAAGGACATGACAACAGTGACCATGTTTCTAAAGACATTTTAGAATGCCCTAAAAACATTTTGAAATGCCTCAAACGCATTGCATAAAACAAATACTTGGTGGAGAAAGATTTCTATTGTCATTTTGTAGAATGCTGTGCCTAACTCATTCTTGAGTAATGTGACCATTTGAATCTTATTCTGTCTTTTGCTTCAATATTTGCTCCTTCCAAATGTAATGTCCTTTGGTCCCTTTTTCCGACCTGTCTCCTTCCTAACTCCCCCTTCAGAAGACAAATGTCATTGTCCAAACCAGCAGTTTTGGTGACATATCCTTATCTCACAAGACAGGCTATGTTTGCAGCCTAAGCACTGTAAGCCTAATGCATCTTTGGGATGTTAAAATGCCCCAGATGCCATGTGCCTAGAATGTGTTGGATTTGAGGATGTGCTGGCCAACCTTGCATGAGAAGTGCAAAAATTCTTCCAGATGTCAAGTGTCTTGTTCTATGCTGCTACTCCCATTGGATGATCAGTAATCTGGAAATATGGAAAAATTACTGAATTCTACGTTTTTGCTTGGAGGAAGAAAACATGTCTTGCTACAGACATAGGATGCTATGTCTTGGTGTGAGGAGAACACAGAGTAGGCTAGGGCTTCCTACACCAGCTTTACTTCTTACCACTCTTTTTGATTCAATCCCATGCCATTAGGAATTTCTGTCCTTAGAGTGAGAAAAGAATGATAATGAGAGAGAAATGAGCATATTTTGATTTTATGTATGTCACTGGTTTGTTTTTTTTTTTTTTATAAAAGAGTATACGGTAGCTACTGGTACATAGGTATCAATATTTTCTTTCACTATCCACAGATTGGAAAAAAATATTTCCACAGAAACATGTCTTGCTTACTGTGACAGAGTTTACCCTGTTTTTCCAGGTAGACATCATGTGTCATTCCTGAAGGATGTGCAAATTTCTTACAGATGTTATTCAGTTTTAACTCCTTATTTGAGTGCTAACTGAAATATACTGAAATATACTGTCTCACTATGTACTTACAAACAGAGCATGTGCAAATTGCTAAGTCCTACCTTTTAACAGTGCAATTTAATAAGCAGATAAAATTATCTTTATTCTTTAAAATGTGCTAAATCAGTTAATATAGTATTTCTTTGTATCACGTATAAGAGTGATAACATGAATAATTCACCCTCTACATTTGCTATTTGTTTGATCAACTCTTGTTTTATGTAGGTAATATTTCAGGAAAAAAAAAAAGAGAAGGAAGAATAAAAGAAAAAGCAAAAAAAAAAAAAAAAAAAAACAAACAAGAAAAAAAATACAAAGAAAACCAAGAAGGAAAACAGAGAAAAATAGTTCTTCTATTCCTCCTCTCTGACAGTCTGTCGTAAGTGGTTTAAAGAGAAGAATGATCCTCTTGCAGGACCAATTTAAGTAGGAGTTGAGCCAGAGTCACTGTTCCTCCTTGTTCTTAATTTTCTGAGTTTATTCCCCCTTCACTATGTGACAGAAGAATTGGATGGCACCTGCCTTAGGTACTTTCACTGTTGTTATCTCTGTAGTGAGAGACTGTTGTATTTACACACGCTTAAGGGCACACCTTTCAAAGCTGTCTAATCTTTTTCTACAGTGCATGGCTGAATTTCTTCCTGACCATATCTGCAGTTTAGAATTACAGGAGCAGTTTAGAGTAGGTATATCTACCTAAACATTATTTTAGGCACATCTTATCTTTTAAAGGACTATTGATAAATCCCAAACTAATTAAACACCATGTTAGCTTCCCCTAATATTACATGAGATGAGTAGGAAGGAATCAGAGACAATTTCTAGCTTGTGGTAGAGAAATATTAAGAGGTTCAGCGCACTGTTCACTGCCAGGATAACTGTCTCAACTATCACTTGCTGTTTCAGTCTCTTATCTGTCAGATAAATATTAACACTCTCTGCTACAAGAATGGAGAGCCCGTAACAGAAAGCTGAGTGCTAAGACTCTACCATGGCACTTCTTCAGGCAGAAGGTGGAGGGACAAGAAGCCAGGCATCATCTTGCAGTATGAGGTTCTATTCCTGTGGATGCAGTACTTACCTGTTCAACAGATCTGACATCCTAAAGTACAAAATCCTGAAGCAGTGGCTGCAGAATGACTTTACTGGTGTGTCTTGGGTCTTAAGAGCAATAAGAATCCTCAAGGAATTATTTCTTTAATATTTAGGAGTGTGTAGCTGACTTTCACATGAGGAATCCTTAGAAAGGGGGAAAGTATCCAGCTGTCCACATCTAGGGACAATGATTTAGCTCTGAGGCACAGCAAATAACAAAGAAATATCCTAGAGCTGAGATTCAGCTGCACGTGGTAGTCAGTTAATTGTGTCCAGATGCTGATGAACAAAATATCCAACTTCAGTTACAATCAGTACACATCTTGAGAATTTGACAGTGGAGTCTCAAGCACTATACACCTGATCAGTGTATGTGTTTATTTGAAACTTAGATTCTGAATCCTCCACAGATTTCTTTGCAAATGCCCATTGGGGTATAAGCTGGTTGTTTAACACAGGCAAAGTGATGTCTGAGATATCACAGAATATCAGAGATGTCCTTATTGGACTTACAGATGAGGCACTTCATGTGTGAGCATTTCTGAGTTGCATCAAACTTGCTGTTTGACATGAGATAGTCTAGGTCATTGTTAGTGCTGCAGACTGATATATCTATTAATGCTTATTTTTAATGTAACAGGATGAGCGAGAATACTGGCTGAGAGGTGGGCAGCAGATCCAGCTCAGAGACCAGGGATGATGGCTGCAAAGAGCTCTACACACCATAATCAGCTGTAGAACTGGGTCTGTGAATACTTGGTGCAATTTCTTCTGGAAAAGGGCTGCTGTCATGAGACATCCTTAGAAGCAGATCTTGTTTTTCCAAAAGTTTTGGCATTAATAGCTTTGTAACACATAATCCAGATCTTAATGCTAAATGACTATGGACTGCATGTAAATGCAATAATAGTTAGTATTATTTGGTGATAAAATCCTGGCAGCTAGAAAGGACAATTCTGTTTATAAATAGGCAAAAATGCATATATTCTCTGTAGTGCCTGCAGTGTAGGTAATGTGTAGTTGTACATGTGTTGGTCCAGGAATATTGGCAGATTTGGGAGTAAACTAGCCTTGCTTTGCTTAAATAGATAAATAATATTTCCAGAGGTAGAAGTTGCTGCAGGAATGTAAGAATTTCCATTTGCCCTAAGCTTTTAAGATCACAAGAAAAACAAGAGCTCAGAGAGAGCCCATCCACTGAAGGCCTCAGTTCTAAACAATACCCAGGGACATTCCTGATATTCACAAGTCAACTGAATGTAGTTTGGACCTCAGAGTTTTCTCCTTTTAGTGAATCAGAGTCAGAAAACTGATTGGTTGAAACCAAAGAGCGAGATGTGCTGCAGTACACATAGGAAGTTGTCTTTTTATTCTCTGTGTCTGTGTGCATGTGTGTGTGTTAGTGCTTGTCCTGAATGACTGCAAGGATTGTCTCTTGTTCTTTCAAAGACAAGTCATTCATTAGGATGCTTTACCTTTACTAAAAGACATGTTTTCAACTTTGGCATGGCCACTAGCCAGAAAAGCAATTTCCTTTTTTTTTTTTTTTTCCTTCAAAAAAAAAAAAAAAAAAAAAAAAAAAAAAAAAAAAAAGCAATTGTAAACCATCAGCCTGTATCAGGAAGAAGGATTTCAGTTTTAAAGGTGAAATAGCGTTTGCTCCTTTTACATGATAAATGAAAGAAATAGGATACACTACGGAAAGAGAGACGACATAGCAATTAAGAATACCAGGAGAGGGTGGTACACAAGTCTATCCTCATGTTATCTCAGAGTAAATTAGCATGAGAGGCTAAAGAAGCCAGACTTCTTTTACTACATAAATTACTCAGCTTTCAGTACAGATTTTACAAGACCACATATTACTTACCTGAACAACTGATAGTGTGGTATTTATCACATGCTGTCTCCATTTGTAAGGTCATAAATTCCCTTGCTGTTGTTGCCTGTAACTTGTTTTAGTGCTAAGTGTAGCAGTAAAATGCTGGAGAAAATCTATAGATTCAGCTTATAATACCTGGCTCTATTTTATCCTATCTTGAAGGAAGTGAGAGATAAGGCTGAGGTTGCCTAAAATGAACAGATACAGGAATAATTGCTACTTAGTGTCTTAACTGTCATTTATATATTGATTCCTGGCATTTTAATGGATGAAGAAAAAAAAGGTTTTTCTTCCTACATTAAACCAAGGCATTTCAGCTGGGTATCTCCCCTGAAAATTCTTGTCCCTTGTAAGTTAAACACATAAATCAATACAAATATATAATTTCAAGTGGTAGATGTACATATATTAAGATACATTGTATTTACAACATATAATTTATATTAAAGTAAATAATAACAATAATGAAAAAATTACTGTATTGTTTTTACATGTGTCCTGGGGAAGGTAAAATGCTGGTTTGACAGTTTGTTAATTTCAAACAAGAATGAGGCTTTTAAGTTGTAAACTCTTAAGGTAGAAACTTATCTTTGCTTTCTTATATGTGAAACTAACCTCAGTGTTTGCTTATACGCCAAAATATGTTATGATTATTTCCTGTAGATCTTAATCTGTCTCTTATCTATGTGTTTTTTTGTTTTGTTGAGTTTGTCTCACAATTTATGCTATATTAATTCTTACTGCTTTATGGTGACTTGTTTATTATGCTGGCTTACTTTTGCAAGATAATTATGCTATCTCAAAACCAGTGGAATATGCCATTTTCTGCAGACCTAGAGCATACTTTTGACTGCAAAGACTTAAATTTATGTTTTGTTTACAAATATCTCAGTTGGTCTTCTAAGGCATCATGAGATGTCTGGAAATAATTTGCGATGGATACCTTAACAAGGCAGAATCGGATTGAGGTATTATTGGAAAGCAAGCTGTACTGTTCTGTGATTTGCATTTCTCTAACAGGTATGACATCTGCTTGATGACTCCTGGAGCACGGTTAATAATGCTGTTGGCTGGGTTTGCTCTTTTCCGTGTTTTGCAGATGTTACATCCAGTGGTGCGCAGTTTTATGCCTCTCCTGAGGCATTCATTAAAAATCTGTGGTGTTGTATATTATGTGCTACAGGACGGAGATGAAGATGACTTTCTCAGGTCTTTCTCAGCACTATGACGTCTTGTTCTTTGTAACAACAGGCATATCACTTAGGAGGTCTTCCAGACTACATATATCCTGTTGAACAGAAAAAAAAATTTTTACTGGTAGTCATGTACTACTGCTAAAATGTATTCAAATTTAAAAGAAGGGTTTCTGTTTAGTTATGATACATATTTACTAAACAAACCACAATACTTATCAAAATGAAGAAGCTTACATGTTAAGTATGCTGTTTCCATATCCTGTTTTACACTCATGAATACAGAGCAGAACTAATCCTGAATCTCAGAGATCAAGGGTCGGGCAAATAATTTCCTCAGGGCTGCAGAAAGATGTGTCAAAATCAAGATTCAAAAGCAGAAGTGTTTTGAATAAGATTTATGAAACTGCTAGTTTCTACAAAACCTACATCTTAATTATTTATTGTCTCACTCAGGTATCTGGTGACATTTGGGATGACATAGGGTATATGGGACATACTCACATGCCTAAGAGGTATCACACAGGACCAGGGGAGTACCCAAACCCTTCTGATGCAGGACCTGAAAGGTAGCATGATATTCTAAGATGTATTAGAATACATACCTATGCACAGGCAGCTTAATCAGGTCTTTATACTTTCTTTTTACTATTTGATTTTATTTAGATTTAGATAGGCAGTTTACTTGCTGGCAGAAGACAGAGAAATACCTTAAAACAACTTCAGTCACATGAGTAATTGCCAAGGTGTCAGTAGTCCTGAATTTTTTTTATTTATCTGGAGTCCTGAGAGGAAAATCCAAGAACCTGTTACCAGGACTTTATAACCTACATCAGTGAACAGCTGCCAGAGAGCACAGATGAGCTCTGGATGGGTCCTGGTCCTCTTGATTTATGTATCCTACTCTTCTCTCCCTATTGAAAAGCACGCTTCTCATTTTTTTTTTCATGGTCACTGTCTTGATTTAGGAAGGGTATTTTCCAATTTAGTGCTCCCACTAAAAATCACACACTGCTCTTCCTCCCCCACCTCCAACGTGAGGCAAAAATGACAAAGATCATGGGTTGAGATAAGAAAAATTTACTGGAAATGTAATGAGATAGGAAAATGAACAATAACAGCAGCAATATTAATAATAAAAAGTATAAGAAAAGAAATGTTTCACACAGAAAAACTCTGACAGTAGACAATACCAGACAGCTCCCTAATCACATATTCTTGACCAAACAGAGCCCCTGCTCCCTGGAAGATACTCCCCTTCCCCTGCCCCTGGCAATGAGGTGAGGTGATACAGAAACCTCCAAGTCCCAGCCATGCCTCCTCCTGGCTACTGCAAAAATTAACCCTCTCCTGGCTGGAACCAGAACAGGGGCAGGGAAAGTAGGATTTGATGTACATTTGACTACTGTAACCAGTATGAAGCTGGGATTTGGCTTCCATAAGCATCCCAGGCTATCATTAGAATATTGTGCCTGGATTTTGAGACAAAGATACAGCTATAATTAGCAGAAATCTGCCTTTACATAGCTTGTGACAAGCTTTGAGCTAAGCCAATGCAATTTTTAGATGCTGTGTTTTCCACAATGTCTTCAAAAGTTGAGGAAGGTACTAGGGACTTTAAAAGAAAGAAAGGGTAAAAATTTTGAAATTTCCAGGATATTGAGATTACAGCTTTGTAATACCCACATTGCGAGTCTACAGAAGGCTGCTGTTCTCATTTTTACAATATAAGTTAAAAACATAACATAAGAGTACCCACACTGGGTCAAATTAAGGATTTATCCTGCTGTTAGTTTTGAGAGATATTACACACCTTGGCAAGAACATGACAAGCAATCAAGTGAATGTACTCTGCACTATATTATCTGGAATACATTTGATAGTAGTACTATTTCAAAAGAGTAATGTTAAAAAAAGCTAATACCTAGATAAACCTCAGGTTGAATAATTCTCTATTTTTATTTTGGATCCTGTGTGTTAGCCTTCTCAGCTGATTCTTGGATCTCCTTGTTTAGGAATTTCAACCAAGCAAGTTTCTAAGTATGTTTTGCCAATGATGCCAATTGGACCCAATAGTAGAAAAAATGGCATAGTTACAAGTCTTCTAAAATGTGCATTTTTTCTGTATGAATGAAGGAAGGCATAGTATCTAGAATTAAACCAACAGATCCAGCTGAAAACTTGTCTATTGGCACAGTAAGTGAAATTTCCTCTTTCCACAGATGATGTTCTTCCAGAAAAGTGTGTATCAAAATGCACTAAGTATATTAGTGTATTGCTTTGACTTTTTAGGAAAAAGAAGTCCTACAGCAAAATTTTTCCTTTTTTCCTTTTTCTTTTTTTTTAGGCTCTTAAATTTATCATATTTGTAAAAAGCAGTGAGGATAACCAGCAATATAAAGCTGTTTCTACAAAGTAGGAACGGCTTGGTATTCCCTGAAGGGAGGACCTGCACTCCAGGGAATGGGATGCCTCCTCCAGCCCACCAAAGTGTATCCTCCTGCAGGGAGACCCTCAGGGCAGAAGATCCCACCAGATTTTCTGGTCTTTGCTCAAACATACACTGTAGGAACCTCCAGCTCTGCCCACTCTATGAATATGCATAATTTCAAAGGCCACCTTAAATAATGCTCCAGCCTTTCAAACTTCTCCCCCAGGGAGGAGCCATTTCCAAGAGAGTGATTTTATGCCGCTAGTGGTCAGACTTTCATAGGAACAGCACCTGGCATTTTGCACTTTTAAACCAATCTGCTTTTCTACTCAACTGCTGAATGGTTAGGTCCATAAAAAATCTGAACCTGAAAGCAGGAAGTGTTTTATTCAGGAAATTTTAATAGAGACATTAAAAAAAAAATACTTTTAATGAAGAGAATCAGAAGTGTGGCATTTTCAAAACTCTTTGTAAGGAAAGATATAGGAAAGAAATCATCAGTGTTTCCCTCTTCAGCCTTCAGTGTATCACGAGTATTTATTTTCTTGCTGTATTGAGAACCTTCCTTTCTGCTGTATTGTGTCTCAGGATTAGTCACTTTTACATTCCTGCTTTCGACATTTATTTTACCAATTTGGCTGGAGTATGACAGATCTTATCATGTTTGGCGGGGTTTGTTTTGATGATGAATGGCTCTGCAAGTCTTTGCTTGCAAAGTATGACAGTCCACGTGCATACTCTTAACTTTCACTCCATTTATTAGTTTAGTTATACGTATTTTCATATAATTCTGTGTATTTTAATTGAAATGTAGATATCTAAAAGTACATTGGAGGGAGGTCTGAAAAACAGTGCACAATGCTCTAAAATGACATTGAATTTCGAAATGATAGCAGATATAAACTTTTAAAAGAATATTTTCCAGGCAAGATCTTATTTCTGAAAATAAACAGTACTATTGTAGACACAAGGCTTAAATTATGTTCATTTGAAAATTTTACAGTTGTCTTCATTTGGCCACTTTCATGGTCTTCTATGAGTAATTTATAAATAGCCATGAGAAAAGATTGTGCAAGTTAGAATATCTGGAAGATGTTTATTCTTTTATATGTATACCTAGGCAATGGAAATAGTTTTACTTAAACAAAATAATTCACTATTTGTTATTTTATGTTTTAGAAATCTGTCATCTTCTCAGGGAACAGATACCATATTACATGATGTAGGCAACTTAAAGACACAAAACAAATGTTTTGTAAATGCATAATCTAAAGTTTATAAATTATTTATGTATACAACCTAATGTTTAGAGTCCTTGCTCATATTTTAGTGATTGCACCACTATTTCATTGCCTTTAATGGAATTTCTTACAGATCTAAGCACTTGCCAGCCTGAACTGTCCATTCCAAGCAGTCCTTGGTAGTGGGAAGAGGAGTCATAAAATACAACTTTCTTATTGACTACAAATTAAACTTGAACTGTTGCATAAACAACTGATTTTTTATTGCTTATTCAACATTATATTTGTGTGGAAAATAAGTTCTTTTGATCTAGGATTTTGAGAAAATATAGACTGAAATGGAAAATACTTAAATAGTAGAAAAAGGTGGTGTAGTTTCTTCACTCACTGTTTTGATCTTAGCTTGTTACAGCGATCAGTCTGAAATGAAAACAGGGTCTCCATCAAACTCCTATAATAACCTTTTAAAGTAACATCCTCACTGTCAGAACTGAAAGGATATAATTTTAATTTATCCGGTTAATTTTTAAAACATGTTTTGCAAAATCGGAAACAAGTGAATCAATATCAAGTGAAAGTTGTTCTGTGCTTGTGAGTCCAGGTATTCACTGGTGATTTATGTAATTACACATTGATTTGGTATAGTTATCTGTGTCATCAACATAGATAACCACATGATTAGTTCCTCAAACAGCTTCCAATAATGTGTGAGAAGAGCTGTTACATAATCATGTGGGATTTGAGCCACCTGTGGAGGAAGCCTTGCGATCTCATGAAGAAACCAATACATCATTCCAGGAATACCTGGCCAGGTTGGAAGGACCTTTGACCAACCTGGTCTAGTGAATAAAATGCCCCTGCCATGGCAGGGGGGTTGAATAAAGAATTTTACCTTCCAAATCAACTGATTCTATGACTTTGTGATTTCCTGGAAGTTACAGAAATAAAAGAGTACAAAGAGTAGGACTGACTGAAGTTACTTAATGTTAAATCTCATTAGGATGGACAACAGTGAATTAATCACTCAACTAGGAACAAATATTTTCTTAACATCTAATAAGATGGATCTAATTAGAACAATCTTATAAGAACAATCTAATAAGAACTGGATTCATGTTTTATATTTGGCCAAAAAATGACCCAGTCATAAAAATACATGGCTCTTTTGAAAGCTATTTTGCTGAACTTGAAAGAAACTGCCGATATAATAAAGGAAAAAGTTCCTATTAATGGGTTGTTTGGGAGAGACCAACAGATAAAATAAAAAAAAAATCTGCTGCACTGCAGACTCTAACTGACAATACAACTGCTGGATAAAGAAAGCGAAAGCCATAAAATTTCTGAAAAAATATATACTTCATTTGTATTAGTAAATGGGAAAAAATATTTAAATTCTTAGAAATAACCCTAGCTAAGATATAGATTCAGTATTAAAGAAAAATTAATCATTAAGAAAAGGCAAGGATATTTAGTAAGTAGCCATTTGAAGTCATAGAATATATTCAGATATATTCAGTTAAGTAATTGTGTATTTGAAGGAGGAGACTTATTTCATATCTTGCTGTGTTAATGAAGTACATTGTGTTTTATCAGTAGTTGTAACAGACATTAAATGACAAAATAAAGAGTAAAACAATTTTGGATCCAGTAGATTGTATGACTTGTAGCCAACAGTACTAAAGGGATTGGCAGATGAGATTTTTGAGATTTGTGTTGATTTGAAACAAGGTATACAAAATGGGGAACTTTCTAGCATGCTGAAAAAAAGCTAATGTTGTGCTAATATTTTATGAGAAATATTTTATGAAAAGCATTTTATGAGAAGTATTTCATAAGAAAGTTTATGAACCACGTATCTTTATACTAATTCTGAGCAAAAGGCTCACAAATAAGCATCCACAAAATAATTAAATGTAATTAAATCCAGTCAAAATACTTCAAGGATGCTGGTAATTTTTCAATAAATATATAGGCACGCTTTTCAGATTGATAATTATGTCAGGAATTTAGCCTTGTACTGTATTTGACTTTATTTCATATGACATCTGAAAAATTGGAATATAGAAAATTCAGGAGTGACAGTCTTGTATCCTTACTTCAAGCAGGACCTTGAAAAATTAAGAAAAAATGGAGAAGTTTCAAAATGGACCTGCAAACCACTTTTCATGTCGCTCTCAGGCTGTGGCCACGGAGACGGGATGGTGCCGGCTAGCAGGTCTCTTTTGTTGGCCAGTGAGAGCCACAAGAATGGCCACTCCAGATCTCAGATGAGAGCAGCTGGTAGTGGTGTAGGCAGCTGCGTGGGTAAAACTGCCTGACTGCAAGATGAGGATCCCGAAACAAAGAAACGAGGGAGAGGACACTTGTGTGACAAGCCAAAGAAACTTTACTCCTGACAGCAATCAGTGACAAGTGCTAACTGAACAGTTCTGTAACAACTTATAAAGGGTGTAGGCGTGTATAGGAGTGGTCTGGGAACAACCAATAGGGGAAAACTTAGGAAGGAGTAGAGGGATTGCAGCAACCAATGGAGAATAAACAAGGGAGGGACAAGATCTCAGGGACAAATCATCTGCGGGGTGTAGGGTAACTGACAGGGAACGTTCCCGAGAAACTGGGTGGGGGGATGAAGACTGACAAGGGAGGTGGGTCGTACAACTTGGATTGACATAGCTATATATGGGCAACTGGGGAGGAGTAGGGAGACTGGCAGGTGGAGGGACAGGCAAGTGGCGGGAAACTTTGGAGTAAACAACTTGGGAGAAACCAGCTGCGAGGGACAGAAATAGGGGTGCACAGAATGAACCAACTGAACTGGCTAACATTAGATAAATAACTAATCAACTGTAAAATCACATAAAACATGAACACATAAAACATGAAAACACTGACTACCACATCTTCACAGTTGTCATGAAAACATATTGTCTACTTCCGAAAAATCCAAGTTTTTTCTTTACAGAAATTAAGACATTTTTCTTATACACACTTATACTCCATGCAGGCTCACTGTAGCTGTTTGTGGCTACAAGCAGTTAATGTTGCTTTTCTTTCATGCAAGCAGAGTTAGCCAAACTTGTGAGGGAAAGTGATTTCTAAAAGTTGTTAGGCAGGCATGTGCAGGCATGTGAAGAGGCTACTGTCTTAGTTTATGAAAAGGACAAATTAAAGAAATAAAAATCTATAAATTCATCCCATCCATTCCCATTACCAGGATGAACAATAAGAAGTGGGCAGGTCCATAGCATCTTGGAAATTTGGGGACCAAGCCTGGTTTTGTGTTGCAGCTTTTCTGTCATCCACGCTGCCCACACACTGGTCTCACACTCTAGTCTGCAGAAAGTCATCTGTCTCTCTGACTCTCAGGAAATTTCATGATTTGTGGGGTTGGAGACAGGGAAAGGGGAGCAAGGTTCAAAATACATGCAGCTGACCCAAGCCTCATGGTTGTGCAAACTTAATCTTGAGCTCAGTATATCTGTCAGTATAGCCATCAGAACAAGTTCTTTGCTTTATTTAGCATCAGGCAAATATTCATATTCTTTCATATTCATTCTTCACTATTCCAAATCTTATAGTCTTCTTTTTTTTCTCCTGACTGAACTGAGAAGTCAAAATCCCTTTTAAGTAACAGCTGCTCTCTTTAGCCCATCTGGCTCTCTTACAATAGGGGTATTTGGAGAAAACTGGTAAGTCTGTGGGGCTGGCAGCCTTGAACTGGTGTGAATAGGGTCTGCAAAGATGGAACTAAGTTTCTGTGCAGAGCTGTAGGTTTATCTCCATCCACATCTCTCTCAGGGATGAATCATTTGCTTTGGAAAGACAAGTAAAGCAGGTGGGACTTCAGCAAACTCTATCTCTTCCCTGGGATCCTCATGGGGGTACAAAATTGAACTGACAATAAGAAGGCAAAAGATGCTTTTTCAGAATGCTGATTATTACACAATGAAGAAGTCTCTGGGAGCCCAGGGGAAGAGCTGCATTTAATCATGTCAGCACAAAGGGCTGTATGGTCGTGCAACATATACTACAAAAGTTGGCTGGCCTTTCTTTGCACCTTCAGCTTCAGCCTCCTATCCAATCCCCCTCTCACTCTTCTGTTATCCAGCAGAATCTGGAAAGAAATCATTAAACCACATAGCTGTTCCAATAGCAGCTGCTTGCAAGGCGGCCTTGGGAGTCCATGTCAATTCCTGTTCTGTGCAGGGCTGCTCAGGGCTCTCTCACATGTTCCTGGCAGCTCCCCCCACTCACAGCTCCAGCACAAAGTTGTGTGCAGGCTCTGAAAACGAGTGGAAGGAAAGGAAAGTGGAAAGAAGGGAAGTGTAGCTCCTTGTATGAATTACCTGTGTGAAGGAGAGCTACAACATTAGATTTTATGGAGCTTCTCCCTCATTTTCTCTTAGTTGTATTTCTGTTTGACATTTTGGATTTGCCTGATTTTTCTCTCTTTAGCTCTTCCCATCTTCTTTTCCATATTCTCCACTATGCTTTTATGTACCTTCACCTCTTTTTATATTCTTTCTCACTTTCCTTTATCCTTCTATCTTTTAAAATAATTCAATTTCCTTTTGATTTTAGAAATATTTAATCTGTTTCTCTCCATTTCCTCACATATTTCTTTCCTTTCTCTTTTTTTTTTTCCCTGCTGTTCTTCCTAAACTGTTTCACTTCCTTCCTTCTCTGCCTGATTTACTCTACTCCGCTGTTTTCTGCACTGCCCCCTTTTTCCTCCCTCACAAATTCTCTCTCCATTATTCCCTATCTCTGGTTGCAGGTGCTGCAGCTGCGGCAATCAAAGACACTCTAGGAGGGGTGAAGTTGGGTGGAGGGTGGTGGTACTGGGGAGGGGCTGTGCCACAAGAATTCCTCCCACCCTGCAAGCAAGAGGAGGAGGGTTCTGCCTGTGCAGGTCTTGGGACAACGGTTCCTGTCAACAGGATGGGGGAGTTTTATTTAAACTTGGGAATGTCCCATGAAAATTTAGACATCTGGCATCTTACATTCCACGTCTGACTTCAGCTTCATCTGCTGCCGTTATGAGTGTCATAAACATGGGTAATTTCACAAGCCATAGGAGTCAGAGTACACAATAGATTGCACTGCAGATGGGATGCCTGCCCTTAAAAGGACTGGGTCTTGTAGAGTTGCAGAGATTGCAGTTTGGCATATCCTGGAAAGGGAAACATGCTCTCAGGAATGAAAGATTCCACCAGTGTCATCAGACACAAAACATTAAAAATATTGCAGTCACAATTTAAAACCAGAAAGGAAAGAGATTAAAATATGCATATTAAAAAGAAATTACACAACAGTAATGTATGAGCTATCGTTCAGTACTGGTCTTAAGCACAAATCTGTAGGTATTGCATTTATGTGCCTAAATTAGGAATTTCCCAGTGATCCATCAAGAATTACTGAAGACATCTCGAGGAGATTATTCACAGCACCTAGGCAGATACTTTGCTCTTGCTAGAACCGTCAAAGGGTGTGTCTCTCCTCTAGTCTGGGCTGGATTTGCTTCTCACCACACCATGATTCCAGTTAGTCTTCCTCTTTCCTGCTATTTCAATGCCTCAGAATTCTGCATAGCTTTCTGGAATATGTTTTCCACAAAAACAGGCAAACAGATATTTTCCTGTATGCATTTGCTGTTCTGGTCCTGCCCTTTGAGACCACTGAGGCCATTCCCTCTGTGTTGTAGCAGTGGGTTGGTTTGCAGGTACTAGTCAAATTTTTGGGCCCAATTATTTTGGGATTTGTAGCCACACTGCCAATCTGATAACCAGCAGAGGGAGTGCTAGTTAGATCTCTCAGTGCCCATGGCTATTGATGCCCCTGCAAGGAAATGGCTATAATGTAAATAGCAGAATGTGTTCATTTAAACAGGAGAGATAACATGATAGAGATGAGTTGCCAGATGGATGAGACTAGTTGATGAGAGGAATGTTTTCTCTAAGCATTAAGAGGATCATATGCACAATGTCAGATGAAAAATAAACTGGCAAGAATTTAATTAATATCATCTGCTTAATCCAGAATATTTTTTTTTGGTTGTTGATTTAAATCAAATTCTTGTGCAGAAGTTTATGTAAACAATGCCCCTGTCACTTTCAAGAGTCTGTACTTCAAATTTTGCCTCCTAAGATACAGCTTAGGGGCAAAGGAGTGGTAGTGACAGAGGCTGCAAAGGGAAACAAGTGTCTTTCTTTGGGAACTGCATTCCATTTCACAATGATTCTCATCTTCTGTATGGGATAGAGTTAGCTGCTTCCCAGAAAGTCACCTCCTTTTGTTCAGGCACATGGTAGATGTTCCAAATATATGACAAAAAGACCTGCAGACACCTCATATGATCCTTAACTGTAGAAATGTTTCTAGTATACAGGGCCTTAAATCCATTTAGATGGATTTAACAAACAGCCTCAGCAACACTTCCTCTATGGCTCTAGTCATGGCAAGAATGAAGTACATTTGGTACCAGGAGCTAGACTTTGCCTTGTACTATCTGTTTTTTTTAACCCCTTTACTGGGCTATTAACCAAAACATAAACTTGTCCCCTTTGATCAGTATATCAAGCATTTCCTTTAGAACATTTCCTTTAGAAGATTGCTGTGGGCCCAGTAGTGTACCCACTATGGGATGGAAAAACTGAAACCTGGAGGCAATAGAGCTCTAATAAATCTAATGAAAAATTATTTTGACAGTGAAATCATGTATTTTTGATACCACAGATAGGGAAAGTCAGTCACCAGGACCATATGGCAGGTGATCAAAACCCTAGAAGCACACATGTATTTGAGGCACTTTCTGGGGATCAGAGAGAGCTTGGTTTCCCATAGAAGTGCAGAGATCTCTTCAGACATGTTTCTTATCAGATTTCCATGACCATGACATGCAAAAAAAATCTTTTATTTATTTCAAAGGAAGAGAACTGTATCAAGATTTTCCTTTGGTTTGTCTTGCTCTTGTTAGTCTCTGATGCCTTTCTACAGAATGATCTGGGAGGAGATATTTTTCAGTAAATCATTACTCTGCAATATTCTTCTGTTCCAATAGATTTGGTTTTATGATAGTTTCTCTTGTTTCAGTGGGA
Source organism: Vidua chalybeata (assembly GCF_026979565.1). Classification (NCBI taxonomy): domain Eukaryota; kingdom Metazoa; phylum Chordata; class Aves; order Passeriformes; family Viduidae; genus Vidua; species Vidua chalybeata. The sequence continues at coordinate 47,346,387 of NC_071531.1, read as the reverse complement.
TTTATGCAATGGAATAGTGGAGTAAAGAAGGCTAATGAAACTACACAGAAAAGGTGATACTCTATCTGTCCCACACAAACAGGCCCAATGCAAACATATGCTTTGAAATATTATTTAGTCAGTGCTTTTCTAACTGCAGTATGCTGAGAACTGGCTAATTACCCTGTACCATCTCTCCTTTCTGCTTTCAGCTGCTAAATTGCATTAGTCACGCTTTCCTAATACTTATTTTTCACAGAAGTAATTAGTCTATGGGTACAGGGGGCTTCATTGGGTGGTAAATACCTATATGAGTCTGTGGTACTCACTGTGTTGATTATCCTTTCCCTAAGTGATTTAGAAAAATTGATGTTCATAACACAAATTAAATTATTATTCCATTTTCCCTTTCAATAACATGTTAATTTTAAATTAACTGCCATATAGCGCTCTCTCCATTTTTCTTTCATTTCTCCATACAAACTTACATTTTGTGAATGGGGAGGATGGCAGAAACAGAAGCTTTCTCTTACTGATGCCATAAGTACAAGGAAACCAATATTAGTGACAGTCTTGTAGAGAATTCTAATCTAAATTCATACATTTGTAAAAAAGTATCACATTTTGGAAGAGAGATCAAGACATTAAAGTTTCACTCCCCTGTTCTGTAGCAAGGGCTCCAGCATACAGTATAGAACTTGACAGAATTTCATTCCCTTATGCTTTCTGTCAATATTCAATTTTATCCTGATTATGCAACATCTCCATTGCAAGAAGAAAGGAAGAAAGGAACCCCTTTTAGCATGTGCTATTCCATAACTCAAAAAACACTTTGTGGAAGAAATTTTTAAATATTGCCAGTGAAGAAAAAATATGCCCATTAATTTTATTCCTTACAACATTAAAATAGAAATAGCTCCTGAGAATGTACAATCAGATGGTTCAACCACATATAATTTATATTCTTCCCTACCAAAGGATTAAAAGTATTCTGTGATGTAACATTTTGTGAATTCCTGTTGCCTTGTTTAGCTGTAGTCCCTCTTAAAATATCAGCTGCTTATATATGATATTTGATTAGGAAGTAAATATGAAAGTCAACAATCTTAAATTAATAAGGGAAGCAAAATTTACACATGACTTATTGAACGATTGTGCAATATTTTTATTTGTTACCTCAAAATCTCTCCTTTAAAGTACCTGAAAGTAACAGTTCCGTTGCTTTTGCTTTCACAGGATTTATACTTTGATAAGAAAATGTCCTTAACTATTTTTGAGAAGTGGACTGCTTATGTTTGTTTCTTAAAAAAGTTAAAAATTGCAAAACCAGCGCACAAGATTATGAGAAGGGAAGGGGAAGGGAAGGGCCAATTAAAGGGGAAAGAAAGATGAAACACTGATGTAATTGCCAAATGTTCTGTCCTGTCTTGTTGAGGCTTGACATACCAAGTTTTTCTTGCCAGCCTTGAAATATACTATTAGTCAAACTCCTCTGAAACTTTTGAAAATATATTTTTCAAACCATTTTGAGCAAAAGCTCAAAACCAGATATTTTTTTGTTTCAAACACTTGTTTAATCAAATATTAGAAAGAGCTCACTATGACAAATGTGAATGTGATACTGCAAAGTCTGCCATGAAAAACACATTCAAAATTTAAGAAGTCTGAAAGTAAAGACTTTTCATTTGGGGTAGACTATAAGTGCCCTGATTTCAGATGCTAATATCTTGAACTGATGCTGAAAGTATCAGTTTACAAACACTTAGTTACCTGACTGCATATTTAAAATTTATGTTGAAATACATAAATAAATAATATTTTTTTCAAACATATCTTATTACCAAGCAGGAGAAATATAATAAGGGTCTCGTATCTGTTCTTTGAAAAACAAATTTATGAATGCAGACATGCTAGATTACCTGATATTTGTACCTGATATTTGATGTAACAGTTGAGCAATGCCAATTTCCTATAGGCACTTTCTTCTGATACAATAATTATTACAAGGCACAACTCTAAATTTAGGCCAGGGAGTCAATTTTAAAACAGTAGAATTATTTATCTTGAATTAATGATATCACTAAAAACATTTAGAATTTCAGCCAAATGCAACTGAAGGAATAGGATGCTTTTGTTTTCCTGTTTCTCCTGTAGTTATGAAAATACTTAGACTGTTGAGTGAAGCAACAGGTGTCTAATGCAGAGTTCAGCATCTTTTTCTGTGTTTTGCTTTCCTTTCAGAAATCAGTTGCAAGAGAGTGATCTAATAAGTAGGCTGCAGAGTCAGACTGTTCTTCCCTAATCCCCCTCTTACTCACTTATCTTTTCACTGTTGTCTGCAGAGATATATGGCTTCAGTTGAACAGGTGGATCACATCTCTCCTGACTCCTGCATGGCTTTGTGTGTAGAGTGCATAGGGAATCAAGTCTCTGCAGGCTGACAAGTGATTTAAATCCAGATCCTTGACTTCCTAGGCAACTGCTTTCATAATAAAATTATTACAAAACTGTAGGAAAATTATTGTAAATCCTGTCTAGATTTTATAATGAGTAAAATTCATTGCACAAGTGTTGGCTTTCATCTTAACATGGAAAGAAAGGTGTCCTTTCTGTGGTAAGGACCTACCTAGTTTGTAAATTCAGAGTTGAGTAGGCACTTAACTGTTTGGATCAGCAAAAGCATATCCTCTTTAGGTATGTGCAATAACAGGATACTTGGGTTTTGGAATAAGTGCTTCTTGGGACCTTGGCCAAGGATTTTTGGAGAGTGCTCTGGGACTTAGATGCCTGAATCCCATTGAAATTGTACTTTATGGGCTACTGTGAAGTACTGGATTGTACCTTTAAACACTTATGATGTGGAAAATTTCATATATTTGAGAAGACAAAGACTGTAGCTTTTCTTCAGGAATAACTTGAGGCCTGGAGAGCTTCAAGAACCTCTGAGAGGCTTTTCATTGCCCTTTCATTCAAAAGCCTGAATTCAGGCCAGCTATGCATGCCCTGTATGCCTATGGAAAGTGGGCATATTTCAAAGAAGGTAGCTGTCAGTCATGTTTTCTTCATGTTGCCTGGATTCTATTGCCACTAAAACACATAAAACACAGGAAGGGAGTCATACTAGGGACAACTCCCTATATATTTAAAGTTTGGTTTCTGGTTTTTTGTTTTTGTTTTTTGTTTTTTTTTCTTTTTTTTTTCTTTTTTTTTTTTTTTTTTAGGGTTTTGTTTGTTTCTTTGTTCTGTTTTTCTGTTGTTGTTTTGTCTGAAGTTCTGACTGATAACCCAGCTTTCTCCCTGCTTGAGCAGGTAACAAGTATGTTAAAGCAACTGCTATTTCATGACATTGAACATACAAAAGAGACTATCTGTAAGTCATTACTTCCTAGGACATGTTCTTGGGCCTGACCCTCTCCAGCTAAAGGGTGAATGAGGTAGAATTGCAATACCTAAGCCCAAAATTATGATCCTGAGGATCCTTGCCTTATGCCTCAATTCCATGCTCCTGACTTCTACACTTCTTTCTGTGTAGTTTTTCTTTTTGAAGTATCCTAGAAGCCTCACAGTCATGATTTTTCCCATTCTGTATGCAATATACTGAGAGAGAAGGAAATCTGGAGCAGATAAAAAAAATCAGCTCTGTAAAAGTTTATCATGGGGTAGCATGCTAAGAAACAGAAAAGTGTTTGTTTTCTGTATAGTAACTATATGGGATTTTGTTATGCCTACTGTAAAACCACAATGATTTATGAGAAGAAGCATTTTAACTACACAACAACAAACTAAATGTTTCCCTGTGTGGGATAACACAACTCTTTCTCAGCTGGCTGAGTCTGCAGGGCCATCTACATTTATCACTCTCATAAAGTCCCCTGAATAAGTAAAAGCTCCTCTCACCCACTCTTGCCTGTGGCTTTTAAACAGGAAGGAAGTATCATTTTCTTCTACCCTAGCACAAAGAGAGCTCTGAGCATCTAATTACAGTTTCTGTGAGCAAATGGAACCAGAAAAGCATTTCCCTGTAGCTAAAATGCCTGAGCAGAGCTTGCACTCTCTCAGTTTTCCCAGACTAAGGTTAAAAATCTGCTCTCTAAATTATTCCATTGCTTTACAGAGGAAGTATTAATTACATTACTGCAAATGTAGATTGGGGTGGGATGTAATTACAGGGTCGGCTTTGTGTCTGTTGTCCAACAGAATTAGGCAGGAAGTGTTTGCAATGCCAGCAGTTTCAGGTGTTTTGCAACCTATTATATTTGTTGGTTCTCACCAGGTCTCACAGATGGATCAGGTGACTTTCTGCTGCCTGATTGTCTGGAAAATCCACAAAGCTGCTATTAGTACAGGTTCATGGCTTTTACAAGACTGATGGGTTTAGATTTTTAGATGAGAAAAAGAAAAATGTAAAAATCCATTCTTCTCCATTCAGCCCTTGCCAAATTTTGCTTTCTTCCTTTAATCAAAGACTTATTTTTCTGTCTGTTTTCATTTCCTAGTTCTAATCCTCTTTTTTTTTTTTTTTGTCCATTCTTTTCTGCTTCTCTGAAAATATCTTTTTTGTTATGGGGAGAAAATGGCTGTGTGTGCACAGGAGAAAGCCATCAGTCTCTGCAGCAGAAAAAACAGTGGGCACTGGGTTGCCATGACTGAGCACCATACTGGGACATGCACTTGACTTCCAGTTTAGGCACAGCATGGACTGGTTTTTTGCGTCTTTCAGGAAAACACCTCTATTTTTTGTGGCTTGATGGATGGTAGGAAGAAAATAAAATTCCCGCCCTCTTCTGTTGCTGGTACTGTCACCAGGCATAATTTCATCCTGACTTGAATGAACATATCCCAGAAAAATGCCTGATCATGGCTCAGGAGTGAGTGATAGAGACCATCATCTGCAGACACCTTTCATAAAGATTCCTGGTGTAGGAGGGGGAAAGTTGGTTTGTATGGAGACAGGCTGTTCTCTCCCAGTTGAGCTGGGTGCAAATGGGTGGTCTGGGACATAGTTAACTTATCAATGACTTTGGATATATTTAACTTGAGCTCTCAGCAAGTGGCTGTCTGTCTTTAAACATGCTTTCATCAAGAATTTGGGATGACTGTTCATCAGGGAAATAGATTTTTAAGAGGCAATTTTCTGCTATTTGACCAGTATTTTCTTCTTCATAAAACCTATTTGTACTGATTGCTGTGCATGAACAATGCTCTGGTCTGTAGAAGTCTAAATGAAACAATCTTATCCACTGAAAGCAAATAGAGGAGGAAAGACAGTAAGATGTCTTCATTTATCTTCCTTTGGATGGAATAGTGTGGCTAAAGATACTACCATTGCTCTCATCTGTGTGTTTCTGCTGTTGCGTTCTGTCCAATGAGCCACTTCCACTGAACATGTAATTTTGTCTGACCACGAACCATCAAACTGTATTTGTGTGCCTGTTGTGGAAAAGCAGGGCAGGGGGGAAATAGCAAGAAGCAACAGTACAGGTTGGGACTTGCAACCAGGCCAACCAACACAGTTATAGATGAAAAAGGAAATAGCAATCACAGTAAAGACACTGCATCTGTATATTTTTCTGGCACTATTACTAGTTCTTTGATTTGGGGGGACAAGTCCTAAAAAGAAATATTCTGGTATTGTGGTTTTATCCCATTCTGTAAAACCTTAAGGTCAAGATCAAGGCTCATAAAACATTAATTAGCTTGATTCTTAGTACAAACATAAGACTGTTGTGGAATGCTCCAGGTCCACCCTTTTCTCTATGGCATTTATCTTTAATAATATAAAAATTTAGAATATACCAACATCAATTTGTCATGGCAAAGTCTTTGCATACAGTTTTCAGTTTTCTATGCTAGCAAAGATGGAAGACATATATGAAGTTTCTTTCAGCCCTTAAACTTATATAAATATGAAAGGTAGATGTCAAAGCAACATGTGCCTTCAAAATTCCTAAAATAGATAGGACAGCTATTACGTATGCACAGCCTCAATGAATGCCAGCATTTAAGATGTATATTCATGCATATACTGTGGCTGGTGTAGTGAAGTGTGGAAAATATTTATATTCATTCTTGAAGAAATGACCTTAATAATTCATTTTGGACTCCACCTCTCCTGAATTACAGTTGCCTCACTTGTGGAGTATTTTCCATATCTTGAAAAGACCCTAATAAATTCTAATACTTTCCTAAGTGTGGAAATAATTAGTAATTTATGATGTCACAGATTTGCAAACTTTTTTCATAGTTGTTGTTGCAAGAAGCACATATTTCCTTTCTGTTCCCTCATGCTTAGCTGTGCTTTAAATTTCTTTCAGTGATAATTAGGGTTTTTTTAGAAAGATACAGCATTTATTTCAGATGTGCTTGGAACTAACTGGAAAACTTGTACGGAAAAGGAATACATGAGATAACAGTGATAGGAAGCACAAATTGTTTGATTTTAAGGACTGATATATATTGTATTTTAAGGAATTATTCTAAAGGTGACTTTTCTAATTTACCTGGCAAGGCTCACCTTTGATACAAACTAGTAGACCCAATGGCAAATCATCATGCTAAGGTTTTACAGACATTATTAAAGCATGCTTTTATTCCTAAACAGCTTTGCTTATTACTGGAACAAGTTAAAAATATCTAACTGTTATTAAAATGTGAGGATTTCACCCAAAGAGTGAGGATTCTAGGGTGAGGTTTGCACCCAAATTAAAGACTGAACAATGTTGAACTTCACTTGGAATGACATTCAAAGGAATGAAGCAGTTTAGATGATTTTCGTTCAAGTGCAGGTTGGATCTGAAAAATTTGGCCTCTCTCCAGCAGTGATTCCAATGTGTGTACACGTGAGTGCAAATGAAAACTTACTAAGAAAGTTTAGGGCAGAGTGGAAAAAAGATTAGGATCATGTGTCATGGGATAAAGGAATTCACCAAAAGAGTAGAGACTGTATTCTGACTTGGTCAATATATGTGATACTAACTGAAAAAAAAAAAGGCAGTCTTCTGTTCATATCCAGTCAGATTCTTATATTTTTTCACATCTGGAACTTACTAAAAGACAACGGCAGATGAGAGGGCTTCAGGACACAGTGTGTTACCCTTTTAGCATTCCAGATAGTGGTTATTTAGCAAAAGAATTTGATGGCTGCTTTGCACACTTCTTTCGCACATGAATTAGTCTTTCAAGTGCTTAAATGCTTCCCAAAATTTAAACAGATTTACGTGTACTGAAAAGTTTTGGGAATGTCAGAAGTCATATCCATATATACTAAACTTTAAATCTTCTGTATAGTTAGTTCCTTTTTGATACATTCTCCTGGTCTATGAATTTGTAGATTTGTATGTGTCTTCCTCCTCTTGCATTTGATCTCTTACTCATTCTCTTCCCTTTCTCTCCTCAGTTGTCTGTCTCATTACTTGTATTTCTTTCTCTCTTTTTTGGGGGGCAGGAGGGGATTGATTGTTTGTTTGTGTGTTTTGTTTGGTTTTGGGTTTTTTTCCCCAAAGAAGAGCAAGTACCAGCTTTTTAGATAGTAGTCAGTAAAGACAGAGGTAGCAGCCATTCTAAAATTGTCCATGTGGTTCAATAATGGAATAGCATTGGATTAAAAAATTAAATAAATAAATAGAAACGTTAGGAAAATGTGAAAGGATACATGTAACATGCAGGCTACTAAACAAAGACCATCTTGTGCAGAGTGTAAAGAAAACATAGTGACTACAACCTGCCCTAGGGTTTGAAAACAATTTACTGAGAAGTCTTTTACAGTGGCTAGCTTTGGAGCCATTTCTAATTAGGTAGCAGGTAATTCAAGATCTGTTTAAGTATGTTCAATAAATTTCCTTCAGCATTTCAGTGTTATAAATCTGTCATGATGATTTTTTGGATCTTCAGAAATTAACAGATCCTAATCTCAGAGCTACAGCACAGTCATATTTCATGACAGCATGTTTCAAAATGAATATATTTCCATGAGAAAAGTCCCAAGCTAAAGTTGACCTGAGAGACGGAATAAAGTAAAATATTTTGGGAGTGATTCACTCCTTGTAATTAAAATACTGTCTTTGTGTTTTAATAGCAAAATACAAAAAAATGACAGAAAACCTTGATTTTAAATATTCTTTTTGATTTTACATGAGGAAAGTGTAAATCCTCTCAAAGTATCTAACTGTATTCCCCCTTTTCATTTCTAGACTTCAGTCTGCTGCAGTGGAAAATACCTACAAAATTATTTGGTCTGTTTCCATCCATACAAATTTAGTACAAAGGCACTCCATATATTTTGCATGCCTTTCTAGATAAAATATGTCTAGATATGCATACAGCATCAAAACACCACACTGGCCTTCTCATTCTCCAGGGTGGGGGGATGAAAGATCTTGGATGACACAGGTAGTGCAAATGTGTGTTTGAGAGTTATAGTCACAGACAAGCAAGGAGGTCTCTGTGGGAACCCAGCTCAAGTCTGGCAGGACTTTTGAGCTCAGTGTCCAAAACCAGGCAAACATGTACTGAGCTCACCTTGGAAGCAATGAATCTTTGCTCATGTACCTTGTCACCATAGCAGGGTATTTTTTCTGCAAAACAGATGCACTGTCCACAGGTAATGGACAGTCAATTGTACCTGCTGGCCTATTGCAGTGAAAGTCTTCTGTGCCCCAGATGTGTATACAATGGAGGCAGCTGAGTGTGGAATGCAAGCTATTTGAAATATATAAGATGAAGAAACTTGTTAATAGGGCAGGCAGACTGAAAACAAGGCTATACGAAGACAAAAGGAGAAGGAAACAGCAAATTATTCAACTAAAGTGTATTTCCAGGTTGGGAGAGAAGAGAATTTACAGCCTTGGAAAAGACAAAAAGAAAAATTGAAAATAACATGTAGACAGAGCTGTTCAGAGCCTTAAAGGACAATGAAATTGTGACACATAAATTAAATGTAGAAGAGAGAGAAAAATATTGTTGTCTAAGTCCTGTTAACACTGACTTGTTGGTAATGCTTGTACTTCTGACTTTTTTGCTTTTAAAGACAGTTGGAAAGTTGTTAATGTGACAGTGCTACCTCCTCTAAGGTCTTCATCTACTATCAATGCATCAATCCTCTGATAAGTGAGTCCTGAATTGACACGTGTCCATGATATTTACATTTTTAGTTCCATCCTTCATTGGTGAGTAATGTTTGTCAGTTATTCCTACTGAGTTAAGAAGAACAAAAAAAAAAAAAAAACCAAAAAAACCCAAACAATTGTACATAAGAAGGAAATACACCCAATGTTTTTTTTTTTTTAAAACAACATCTAGAGAATTGCCCTTTGCAAAATAGCTTGAACGTTGACAGATAGCAATGTGTTTTTTTGACACTCTTTTTGATCTTTTTTCTGTATCTCTTATCCCAAGAATGGAGTACACTCTGTGTGATACTCCTATGGGTAAATTAAAAAAATCCCTCCTATAGCTGCTTCTAGAGCCTCAAAGAACATTCCTAACATCTCTAGAAAAACAGAAGTCTATAGTGATATGAATATAAATGTTGAACATCCCAAGATGGATTAAAAAAAAAAATCATTCTGAGAATAACATAATGAAATTTACAAAGAAAAAAGAACAGTGAGTGTCTACACAGATGGCAGTTGTTTCACTTGTACCTTCCAGGGCTATATTGTCAGGCACATGTGAATGGGAGCAGCTGTGCTGCTGCTATCAAAATCTGATCTGATGCTGTCTGTCCTTATAAATTTATGTGGTGATTTTGGCCTCACTAAAGAGAACATTCATTGTGTATTTTATTATTGTGAGGATTTGTGGACTATGCTTTCTTTCTCTGAATATTCTTCTCTTCAATCCCATCACACTGTCTCAGTTCCCACTTCTTCCTCTAATTTTTTTCCTAATCTCTTCTTCACCTGTCTCAGATGAATAGATGATGCACATATCAGGTTCCCCACCTCAAAGTTGGAAGCAGTGACAGGACATCCATCATTTTCTTGGATTGCAGCATACTGAAGGTAAAGAAATTTCCCAAAATGATACTCAGATCTTGATTCAGTTGCCTTCACATGCAGTTCCAGTGTTTTTTGAACAATCATATGATATTTGGCCTGGCCTCCAGTTACTCTGTGGAAGGCCCAGGTTTCCCACCCATACTGTACCACATCTATGAGCTTCATTTCAAAATCTAAAATACATAAGAATGATTCAAATGGTACTGAGAATTGAAGTGTGCCTGAGTCAAGTCCTTAGAATAAAGTCTGGTGTGTAGTTAAGGCATATCTGTGCCAGATAGTTTCTATTTTTTAGCTTTTCTCTTTTTCTTTGGCCTAACGTGTAGTGTATAGTAGAAGACACTTTTGGTTTGTTTACTGACGTGTTAAAGGGTAGGCTAGTGCCTCTTCTATAACCTTTGTCAAAAAAATTCCATTAAGTTAGAAAATGTTTAACAGGAGGCACTGTAAATCTAGGATTCCTGAACTGTTTCAGAGCTGTAGGTGCTGCATTACAGAATCACCTGGAAAGGAAGAAACCTGGTCTGATATTTTTGAAATAAAGAAACTAAAGCTCACTTTTTCAGGGAAAGGCTTCATCATTTCAGTTTTACAATTATCATTATACTCCTTAACGTCTTTTACTAAAAAGAATGAGGCCCTAGTAGCTCTTTCAAGGAATGCTTTCAGATGATTATGCTCAGAAATTAATTTTGAGTAAAAATTAATTTTGTAAATATTTTGAATAAAACCTGCAATGGAGATTTGCCTAGGTTTTGGAGAATGGATGTACTATTTAGAATAATTCTTTGAGTTTCCCATTCCCATTGTCTGATTTCATACAGCTCCTTGACTGAAACACAGAATTTCCCGTTAAAACACTTGAAGGTCTCAAGGGATACTTTAATGGGTTCTGAATTCTGTTCTGAAATTGTCCACCAGAATGACAAATGCAGAACCTGAAAAGTACATTTAGAAGATATATTTGTGTCTGGACCCTTCATAATTGCCCTTGTCATGCATTACAAACAGAATCTCAATAACTGAATCAGAGTGATAATGGGAAAAAAAATACTGACAGAAAAAAATTCTACTGGAACAATCTAATTGAGATAATTGTTTTGAAGCATTTGGGGAAGGATGTATCTATAATAACATTAAAATTGTTAATGTTAGAGATAAAATTTATAAATGAGTTGTCTTTGGAAACCTTTTAAAATATAATTGAAGGTGAGAATAAAAAACTGTACAAGTTGAAACATTTTATTTATTATAGCTGAGCTTGAAAGTGATTCACTTAACTTTTACTACAGATTGCATTGTAAGTTTGAATCCATATCTCCTTATCACTGCCTGAATGACTACAATAGTCATTTGCCAAAGCATGGCTCTAATAACATGGTAGTGAATGATGTCACCTCATGGAATAGAGTCTCTTGAAAAAATTAAGATCTCTTGGGGTCATGTTTCAATCCCATGGAAACCTTTGATTTTGAAGAGCTCTATCTACAAGTAGAGTAGGTTGAAATGGCACCTGGGTCATGATCAAAACATCGGCGGAGAGGGAATCAAGAGATGCTCTGCTAGGTCTTTCACTCTGAACAATTATGAGGTTAGCTTCATAGGCACAGCACACCATGCTTATGCCTTAGTGTAGACTTCATCACTGACAATAAGTGAATACCAAGGGTACAGTGAGGTAGTTAAGACACAAACCTAAAATGTTAAAGAATGACAAAGTACAAGTTTGAGGGAACATTCTCAAAATGTGAAAAAATCTGTCTAGATGGTTATTGTCAGCTCCATTTGGAGAGGGCAAGACTGTCCCAGTGAAAATTAAGCAGAAATTAAAATGTTTTAATAGCACCATTGTCAGAAAGGAACTTACTGGGTCATAGAGACTGATGTCATAGGTAAGTCGTCCTAAACAAAAACCTAAATTAATTTATGCTAGATGCGACCTGTGTACATCATCAAATTCAAGCTCAAGCAGCAACATCATCTTGAAAACTAAATCTATTTAGGAACACATTTTGATTACACTTAGTCAATCTCACTCTCAAAATTGCTTCAGGACCTATATGAGCTAAAGCTGACCTTGAATCTTTGGTTAAAGTTCAGAGATTCTTTGGCTTAGATATGGTTAGAGATCTAATTCTAATTCCAAAATTATTCTATCTGTGACCATATTTACTGCCCCACTGTGACAGAGTACTCTTGTTTTTTCTCTATCTATATTTTATTCTTTATTTATATATAGAGAGCAACCATACCCTCTCTCAGTTTCTATTTTTCTAGATTAAACAAAGATGTCTCATTTTAGTTTCTGTTCATACGATAACATCTACCTTCCTGATCTTTTTTCCCCAGATCTCCATCCTTCTCTGCATCTGTTCTTATTTAAATTCCTCTTTATTGTACACAGTTTTTCATAATTCTTTTTACTACATTCTCCTGTACATCTCATTGCAAGGGAAAAGTCTATTGTAAAATGCAGGCGAACCCAATGGGAAGAATTGATGATGTCCAACATCAGTTCAGAAGGCTGAATGATTTCTATATTATTACTATGCTATAATACATTAATATACTATATAAAGGAAGATACTAAAAATACATACCTACTTTCTCTAACTACCATATCTAACTATTAACAACTCCTGACCCTGTTCTCGAGAGTCCAGACACAGGTGGATCTGATTGGCCATCGGGCTCAAACAATCCTCACCAGCATCCAATCAAGCAATCACCCCAGGTAAACAATTCTCCAAACACATTCCACATGAGAAAAACAAGGAGCAGAAGTAGAAATTGTTTTCTCTTTCTTTCTCTCTGTGCACCTCTATGAAAAATCCTGAGAGAGAGAGAGAAATGTGCTGCCACAGAAGTCCATAATGAAATCCTAAGAATACGTGTAGTTTTTCGCTGTTGTTTGTGCAAGTCAACCTTCTAATCTGAAAATTGCCAGCCAGCTCTAAACTCTGGCACTCTCTGTATTAATTAACAAGACTGCTGGAACAAAAATAACCAACCAACCAAGAAAACACAAAACCAAAATTCCATGTACTTTACTTTTCATTAATGGCTGTAAGCATTAGTGTGGGGCAAAAAAAAAAAACAAACCAAAAAAAACCCAAACAAACAAACAAACAAACAAAAAAACCAAAAAAAAAAAAAAACACAAAACTGATTGTACTTCTGGCATGGAAAAAATGTGTTTTCCTAAAAATGTTTTGAAAATCCAAATAGATAGGCAGAGTAAGAATGTTAAACCCCCACTTAAACCTGTTTCAAACCTGGAAGACACAAGGGGATGATCAGCCATAGTCATTCTCGGCTAGATTACAAGTTCCCTGTCACGAAAATCGCCTAATCTGTGTCTGATATTCCCTGTGCTTAGTAAAGGATTTCAGTCTCCTCTTCTATAGATCTAGAATCTAAGGACAGAGGAACAAGATAAAATTATTAAAGAGATGATAATAATTTAGGGCTATAAAGTCATAGATGAGAGTAAAGGTTAAACAATGTGTTGTTGAAAAGGTTAATGCTTCCCTTTTAATATATGGCCAAAAGAAAATTAATCTTAAAGGCATTGTTCTTATCTTTGTCACATTATCCTAATTATACATTGTAATAAAATATTCATACATGTTTAAATATTGATGGATGCCTTCTCAGGTGTACTAAATTCCCATGAGGAGCAGTTTATGGATGAAAGGTTTTACACTTTCAAGGTCAACACTTCTACACTGTGTGTTGGAGATGTCTTGATAAATACATATAAGAGACTATCTGGTTCCATTATCTGTGATATTATGTGATTGAAGTAAGTGAGCCAGGCTTTTCTCTTCAGCTTCATGTTTAAGGGTAAGATGAAATGCTGGCATAAATGAATGCAATTGTACTTAGTTGTGCCCTCTTATGTTAGTTGTTAGTTTTGCTCTATGTATTTATTGGCCAGTATGGTTCTCTACCTCCCTTAATGCAAACTCTCATGTTCTTTCCTTTACGCTCCCAACCACTTTTAAAGACCAAAACCGTACAAATCTTTCATTCATAGCTCAGCAGGAGTTTTGATTTATGATAAAATAAATCAAAGTGCTCTCATCAGGAGGGTAAAAACTTATGATAAAATGATTCTTCCAGCCCCACTGACGCACAGCCAAATACAGTATTTTCAAATTTTAAATTGCATGTAGTACTTGTTAAAACTGACCCTCTCATTTTTCAAATGTTACCTGTTTTTTCAGTTGTCTGTGGTAATAATTATCAACCAACACTATTAATATCCTCAACTTCAGAAATATTTCTTCATTTAAACTGGTAGATTTTTTAAAATGCTGTAGAATACCTTTTACCAAAAAAATTAAGAGAAATTCTATTCCCTTATTAGTGAAAAAAAAAAAAAGACTTCCAGATATGAATTGCAAAACAAAGGTGAACATTGCACATTGTAGAGTAGCAGAGTTAGTTTGACACAGACAAATCAACATGAAGAAGCCAATGTGAACTTCTTACCTCCTCCAGAGAAGACTGATTGCATTTTCTCTCTGCTCCAAATCCATGCACGGTGAGATTGGCTAGGCAAGCCAACTAAATATGCAATTTACTACTGAGATTCCTAGCTTAGAACTTCAAAAAATGTTAATGACGTCACAAAGTATCCCATTCTCAGGATATAGAGTGAGCTGTGACTTTGTAATGCAGTCATTCTCTGTCATCTGGGGTTGCCATAATTGGTCCCCAAGCATATTAAATTGCTCCTCTGAACTCGTACATGGTAAGAGTGTAATACTGTAGGGGAATTATCTAGTTATTAATGAAAATGCCAGGCTGGACTTTATAATTCTTTTCCCATCCTCTTTGTGTGTGCATATATGAAGGAGAGATCATGAGAAATATTATCATGGTATTGGAGCAAATGATTTAGGTCCCTATAGTAGACTATAAAGTGTGTTTGCACAGGAAGATATGCCAAAGAGGTCAACTGCCAGTGTTTCAGTATTTTTTCAGAAAAAAAAAAAAAAGTGAAAATATCTTAGCTCAGCATGGTGAAACTGAAATACATTGGCCTAGTAAAATGTGCAACTGGAGAAGTTGCACCAGGACTGTGTAACAGAGAGCAGAAGAGAAGCAGAAAAATTCACTTCTTTTCTACACACTTCTGTTGAGCCTTTTTCTGTCATTAATCACTGAGGCAAATAAGAACAGTGTTTTACCAATTATTTGGACAATACTGTATTTTGAGTTACAGTAGAGGTATTTGATGTTTGTATCTCTTTGGGTCAGTGTAACCCCTTAAATCCTCTTTGGTAACATACCCATAAATTTAGATTGGATATTTTGCTCAAATCTAACTTCTCATTACACTTTAGGATAGACTGGCTGCTTCAGGCAGTTGTTTATCCTGAGCATTATAGGTGCCTATCTTGAGGCAGTAAAAGCCTCTCTCTTGGAGGACTCTTTTGAAAGCACCTGCTTTTCAGTGGGGATCAGGGTCCACACAGCTAACTTCAGTCAGTGGCTGAGTTCTCATGACCAAAAGAGAGGGGAGGTGGCCTGCCTTGCCTTAGGTGTAAACATAGACTGAGCCTTTCGCAAAATCCCAAATATCATGAGTTGGTCATAACTGCTGAGTGTTGGAAAGCCCATTTACAGTCTTGAACATTAGAGTCAACTATGAACACCACGAACAATAAGGAGAAAATTCAGCAGCTTGTACAGGTTCACTCATCTCTCTGTGAATAAGTGGTCTCAATATATGAGAGAGGAAGATATAGTAGAATTGGGAAGCACTCACTTCTTGACACATTGTTAGCATGAAATGAAAAATCTAGGTGCACAGGAGGGAATGCTTCAGGGACTGACTTATAGCCCCATACTAGTCTCTTGTAAGTTTGTCTCGTTGCATGAGCTGCCATGAAGATAAAGATTCAGCATGGGCCAGACTAACTGGTCCTCATTGTTTTGAGAAAGTTATCTTCTTCAGAAAGATACATGTCACAGCTTTCATACATCAAGGATATAAATGATGGTTCCATCTGGAAAATCAAAGCCAATATATCATTTTAGTAAGAGATCATAGAATGAAATATAAGGAACCCCTAATTTTTTTAGCTTTTTTCCCTGGAGTGTTAAGGATTGAATTTAATGATCCATATCTGAAGGACATGCTTGAGGCTGACAAGGTCAGAACTAATTTTACATGTGGTACACAGATTTGAAATGACTCTCCTTAACGATGGAATGAATGATCTATTCAACTTCTCTCAGCAGCAAGGCTCAACGAGTAGTAGCAGATTTTCCTGCTGTTCAGGTATAATTACAGAATCACACAGGTGGCATTCAGTCTTTCTCTAATTTAGTAAAGCAAAAATTCTTCATGTTGCCCCAAAGTTGAATGTTTTCTTTCTTTATAATTCTTCTTGGAAACAAAGCAAAACAAAGCCAAAGCAAAACCAAGCATTTTCTTTGTTTGTGGAGAATGCCTTACATTTTGTTCTGTTTTGCCTACGATAAAACTTTTATGCAGAAAAAAAGCCCCAAAACCCAGCTTTACCAAGACAAACTTGTGTTTGTTGTAAGCTACTTATATGAATATATGGTCCTTGTTGAGATTTTGCCCATGTATGACTTTAAAAGGTGCCCAAATTCCTGTCTCTTATTTTTAAATGCATGTTCAAAATATTAATTTCATAACATACCTATCATTTGATTCACTAGAGCCACACCAGAAATGTCAAGATTTTTAGGAAAAAAACAAATCACATTATATTTCATTTTTTCTACTTTTACAACAGAAATGATTTTTAAAAGTTTAGCTTATCTCAATAAATTTGCAAATAGTGGACTTGCTCTTAAATCTGCACATCAACTATTTGCATTCTCTTCTTTCTACAATGTGGGTAAGAAGCGTTTATGCCAAAAATTTGAGACCTATGTGCTTATTGAACAAAAAGTTTAATTGTTCTGAGTACATTCAGTGCTTGAGGTAAGTATAGGATGACTAACTTATTTTTCTAAATCAATCAGTTGTTGTGAAGTAGAAAAAGAGAGAATTTCTCATTTCACCTGGAAATATACTGGTCTTTTTCCCTGAAGCAAGAGCAATTTTGTACAGACTGGTACATTTTTCTCAATGAAAGCATCTTAGAAATGTACAGAGTATGATAGTTATATATTGTTCATTTAATTCCTTTCATTTCTTTGTATAACTACTGTATAAATTCTGTGTACATAATCTGTCTATACACCTGCATAGGATTTTTTGCTCTTGAATTTATTCTATCCTCAGTTTCAATTCCGTTTGTAGTTTGCCTCCAAATCTTTGAGTAGATTTTTAGAAGCGTAAGTCATAAGTAAGTTATCCCTGACATATACTCTGGCCATACCTGAAGGACAGTGGAGTCCCTAGAAAATTGATGAACTTGTAAGGTTTGCACAATGTCATGTGGAGATGCATGCTCTGATCCTAAAAGGTATATATCAGTATTAATTCCATTTGGTAGCTGAGCTAATAACTATATCTCTCAACAGCACTAATTAAGGTAGGCTCAGTATCATGTTGATGCACTACATTTTCTTCCAGTAACAAAATTAGATAAATGGGTTGTAATTTGTAGATATTCAAGCCACATTCCATTGCTATTAGTCAAAGTCTACTAAATTGCAATCTAGATAAATCTATATCTTACAACAATAAGGCAGAGATGCTACTAAGCAAATAATTTCACATTTTGAGAGCTGGCTAGCTCTACAATTTTGAGCAAGTCAACCTGCAATCTAGAACCCTGTAGTAAAACCCTGAACTTGTTATGTGCCACAGCACAACTGGGTAGGCAGTGAAAATGAAATGAGATGGCGATAACTTTTATAATTCTATTCTAAAGCAAAATTTTATGAGGCTTCTCCAAGAATACATGAAACTAAAGCTAAAAAAAAAAGCAAGACCAGAATAAAAACTGAAGATCTGGGTGGGTTTTTTTGCCTAACTGATCCAAAGAACAAAATGTAGGGAGTTACTGTAGAGAGCTGCAGTCAATGAATATTTTTTAAAGACATCTGACAATAAAGTGCAAAGCACAACTGAGGGAAAAAATAACCAGCCAAGTTAATTCCGAGTTGCTTTCTGCTTTCTCATTTATGCAGATAATTAAGGATCTCTTTACAATTCAGAGTAGATTGAAGGCTATTCAAACTTTGAACAACCGGTTAGGGTTCCTGGGAGGCTGTTTTGCCCTTCTGGAGCAAAGCATGTGATGGCCACCCCTCTGACACCCCTGTGACCAGGGATGCACACAGCAGCACAGGGTGTTACAACAAAAGGTCCACTCAGTTCTTTGCAAGGAAAGATGAAGCTGCTCAGAAAACATTGCTTTTGGCCAAAACATTTAAAGTTAGGCTGGCCTATGAAGATATCTCCCTTAAGAAGAAGCATTTATCTTCCTATTTGAGGCAATTTAGACAAATAATGTGTTTCGAGAGTAGTGCAAACAGGGCCTTAGCCTAGGGTATATAAATGTACTAACCACACATAACTGAAACAGATAGTTCTTCCTTCCTCTGTGTAATGAAAAGTTGAAGGTCTGCCAAAAAAAAGTTGAATTGCCAGAAATTCTGTCAATGTGAAGGCATCTTTCCGCCTGTAAATCAACTACACATTTAAATTACTTCCTTTCATAATCTATTAAAATGGTTTTGGCACAGTTATTCTTTGTGCAATGTTTATTGCATAATTTAATTTCATTCTTGGTCAACAGTTTTTACTATTAAGTCTCAAATGCTGTTGAAGGGGAGTATGCATCTAACTCGGTTTTATTTCTGAGTTACAAAAATTATCTAAGTATAAATATGTTTTTAAAGTGGAATAGAGAGTATTATCCTGAATATTTAATCCACTAGATTTGTCAGCTATTAGGACATGGTTGGAACAAGACTATTTTAATGCAAAATGAACTACTTTCTAAATTATCTGTTGATAGTAAGGGTGTGAATGAAATTCACTCATCATTATTTCAAACTATATGGACCTGCAGTTCATCAGGAAATGGTGACTTTTAGTCTGAAACTGCTGAAACATCAATTCTGAATTAATAAAATGCTCTAGAAGTGATCAAAATCATTACGACTTCTGTTGCTAGGCTAAAGACAAGCCATATGAATCGAATGGAAGTTATAAAATATTGTAGGACTGTTAAATTCAGCATTTGGAAGGAATAAACTGTTTGCAAAACCCATAAAATGTTTTTGGCAAAATATCTATTGCACATTACATGAAGCTAGAGCCAGCAAAAAAAACACTAAATCATTAAGAGTCCAGGTTCTTTTTCTGTATATTTAAAAGGGCATTGTAAACAAGAATTGCCCCTTCCTCCACACCTTCTTCCACACCTCTATATTTAAGATGTAAAATAATGAAAAAAATGGCTTGACACATTTTCAGTAATGTTTATAATACATTTCACACAAAAATACCTGAAAAATAAGGAAATTCCCATAATGGAAGAAAATGAAGGTTGCTGGGCTCTCAGGCCCTGCCAAATTTTTGAATCCATCTGCATCAAAACGTGTACAGGTAAGGAAATTAGAAGTTTGACATACCCTTTAGAAAATGTAGAAACTAACCTATTGACTGGTATTGCAATTCAGTATTTGCCAATTTTTGAGAGTTACCAATGGCCACTGCTTTTCAGTGTGCTGATACCCAGTCTTTACCGGTGCAAGGGGTGTTTCATTCCCAGATGCAATACTTTTCCCCTAGTTAAAATGTGCCACAATTAACAGATAAGAAAAATTATTTATATGTTTAAGTTCCATTCACTTGCCTGATTACAGCTATCTTGAGTGTTGGTGGAGGAACTGAAGTAAATTAACAGATTGTCACTATTGAGGGATGTTACAAGTGTCCATTGTTTGCAGCAGCTCCAGCCTCTGTCTCCTTTGTCCCTCTCTGCTGAAGTCTACTTTGGACATGTGGGGCTCTGCTCAGGCTAAGGGATTCAGCTGCTGCCTTCCCATTGGAAAATTCAATCGGTAGAGCAACAGAGCAATATCCCAGAGATGCACAGAGACATGGACACTCACAGAGATGGCCATGCACAGAACTCAGAGACAGCCATGTCCCATTCTCCCCTCAGGCTGGCAGGGGCAGAAGGCCACTAGTGCAGCACACAGCACTCCCTCTGTTCAAAAGCATATGCACATTCATAGATTCCCCCAGTACCAACGTGGCACTTCTGCCCACCTGGCACTCACTGTCTGGCCCAACTTGGACATTACTTTTCATATTCATATCTATCTAAGCATCAGAAGAGTTTATAATTTTCTATCTTAATCTATCTTACCTATTTTTATATGTATTTAACAAAGCAATGTGGCATATAGACAGAATACTGGCCCTCATATAAGGGCAGTCAGTGAGATATATACTATCTCAGAGTGGCTTTCATCTACAGGAGACCAAGATATGATTTCCTTTGTACGTATCTTTGAATAACAGGGAGAAGAAAAATCATTATTTGTAAAAGCACACAGTAAGAAACAAGCCAGAGCTCAAGTTTGGAGAATACTCTTGGGAACTTGGTGTGATTCTTGGGGATGGTCCTGTGCAGGGCCAGGAGTTGGAGTCAATGGTCCTTGTGGGTCCCTTCCAACTCAGCATATGCTGTGATTCTGTGAAACAGGAAATCTTCCCCAGAGGGTATCCATGACAGAAGACACACAGGAGCATGACAGGACATGTCCATGAGGCCAAGGGGTATGAGTGTGAATGCTTACACAGGTACATCCAGCTGGGTGCTCTGATCAAGTCTGTGGCAATGGCTTCTGCAGCTATTCGCCTGTTGAAGTGGGAGAGAAGAAGTTGAGCAATGAAGCTGCTCATTATCACAGCTTTAGCAACTGAAAGGGCTGTCAAGCATTGGAACAAGCTGCCCAGGAAACTGGTTGAGTCACCGTCCCTAATGCTATTTAAAAGATATGTACATGTTACACTTAAAGATAATATTTAGTGGTGGTGCATTTTTAAGTGTTGGATTAATGACTGAACTCTATGATCTTAGAGGTCTATTCCAACAGAAAATATTCTGGGAATCTATGTAGCCATTCCTGAAAAGAAAAAATAAAAACCAGCCATTTTTAATATAGGAAAGATAATTCATTTAAGGAAAAATATTTTCTGTTTCAGAACAGCACAGTAAAATTTCATACAAGATCTTTTATTTACTTGATTAGAGTAAATTTAAATTGCTCTGTAGAGTATAAAATGACAAAAAATACCACATTTATATTTTAGTCAGTCCTGACCCACTGATGCCTGGTTTCCAAACTCTGACATTTAGGGTCTAAGATGATTTTAGTTAAGGACATGTAGCAGTGCGAAAACTGCTGTTAATGTACTTACAGTCATATAGCAAAGTATACTTTGGAGTTATTAGTTTCCAAATACAAAATTTCCCTTGGCTGCAAGCTCAGCTTGTCCCTGCTGTGAGCAACTTCAAAAGCAAAAAACTGTGCTGGTGGCTGGACTTACAATCCAAGTTGCCACTTTTAGTTCACACATGGGCATTTAATATCCTTGGAGTCTCATTCTAAATTAACTAGCATTAAAAAAAGAAAAAAAATCAGATTATAAGGGGAAATATTAATGAGTTTCCTTTTGTAACTAGCTAGATTTCTCTCTGGGGCTTGGTATGACTAACACGTGCTGATTTAATGGATTTAAGCTGCAAGAGTTTTATAAAGTATTTTTCAAATTAAACCTGTTAATTTCAGGAGGGATAAATCCAAAGACTTGGTTTAGCCCACTAGAGATATACAAATACCATAGCTCTTTCATACACAACTGGTTTCCAACCAAGTTCTTTGTTTGTTCTGGCCAATGGAACTTGTATCGTACCGTGGCACTGTGGATGCCATAAGAAATTCGATGCTGAAAATTTGTAGGAGTGAAATTTTCCATACAGATCTGCTGTAAAGTGCAGTATGTGGAAGAACATTTATTTGTTTACTTATTTATATGTGGGGAAATTGATCATGTTAGAAACTTTACTGCAAGAGTTAGCCTTGTGCCGACATGTAAGAGAATAAAATAATGAGGCATGAATGCCTAACCCAAGTCAGTTCAAAACTTGAATGACCATTATGAATTGATTTCTTAATTTTTCAGCCCTACCTTTGTCTGTAGAATATTTATGCTGAATTATTCCAAATTATAAAAATAACTGAAGAAAATTATAAGATAATTGTGAAAACACCAGAAAAGAATATTGTAATATTTGTTAATAAAGCTACTAACTGTTTGATTTGCTGAAATAGTGTTTTTCAAGAGGTGCCTGAATCAAAGGCAAAAGACAGAGGTTACAATTTATTTAATCACTTAAGTAATGTAGAGTGATACTTTTAAACTCAATTCCTTGAAATCAAACACAACACATCAATCTATTACAATGTTTATTAGTTTACTGAAAACGAATATGCACCTCTGAGGCTTCCAAAAATATTTGTCTTTGAGAGTATTTGATGCATTACTGCTTTAGAAAAGGTGAGGTATCTGTCCCACAAATTATCTCTAAGTGAAGACTGAAACTCTTAGTGTGTTCAGTAAGACATGAGTAATTTATATAATGATCTAATAAACTTTTATCCTACCTTGATAAAATTATAACAGAAAAAGCTTCCCTGCTGACATTAACAGATGTTACTGTAGATAGTTTTCTTAAAGGCATAATGGAGGCAATCATCAAGGAGTAAAGTTCCATCTACCACAAGCAAAGATTTACTTTGCCCATCAAAGGTTGAAAAAGGATATTGCTGTAAACAAGTTTCATTTAACAGTCTCCATTATTCTCAGTTTGCTGAAACTTTTCTTCATCCTGGTTATGTCCTTAACTAAAAAAATTCCTTTTTATATTATTCCTAGAGAACTCCAGCCCAGAAATTCAGTGAAACATAGAGAGAAACATAGGAGACTATGTTTCTCTATATACTCACTCATATGTCTTTCATAATTTTCATCCTGGAGTCTAACTAGACTAAGCACCTGAAAACTGTTGGTTAAAAGATTTAAAATCTGAATTGATCCATGCTATGCATTTTTATCTACCTCTAATATTGGTTTCAGGAACAAAACAAACAAAAAAACAAACAATATAATCTGCCTATTTAGCAGACACTGGAAAATAATAAATGATTCTACAATAACTCATTTGGCAGATTCTTTGACCAGTGACTGGAACTAATGGGTTCAGTATTAGAGTTATTCAGCAAGGGTTCCCTTCTATAGGTTTCAAGATATAGCAAAGGAGCATTGACCTTGCCTTAAAATTAATTGTAGACATCAGAGTAGAAATGTATAAATAAACATATTTCTTACTCAAGGGAACTGGAAAGACACTGGTGTGAGTGTCTGAAGACTTTGGAGGCAATGTTCTTGTAATTTGCAAAGAAGGCCTTCAAAATTTCTTTTGCTTGTATATGGTATATATTTGATTGAACATGGTACTTTTTGAAAGTGTCAAGCTGAAATTCTTGGTTTCTTATTCACAAAAACGAGATTTATAGTTGAACAGTTGCTTCACCTTTATGTCTAAAATAGGCTGGCTGCTGACAAAATTGGATGTTTAGGAAAACTGTTTTCTATAACAGTTTAAACCTGGATGCTGTTTAGTCAGAGAATATAACTCAAACATAGCTGTCTTGTAACAAGTATAACAGTAAAAAAAAGCCTGATACTTTCAACAAACTCTAAACTCATTTTCACAGGGGTAGGAAAGATTTTAAGAGCATGAACAATCTTTCTTTTTTGAAAATTGTACAAGGACAGTTTGTATGAGCAGTTGACAAGGAGTAGAATTTTGTCAGCCATTCCTCTAGGGCAGTGAAAAAGACTTAACAGAGAGATTCTATGGGTTATTTGATCTTTGGTTTAGACTATGTAGTGTGGTGTTTTGTGTTTTGTTTGTTTATTTGTTTGTTTTTTTTGATGTTGTTTGTTTTGGGTTTTAAATAATTTATTTATATTTTTTTCTGATTTTCAATGTGTCAAATCAACATTGTCTTCTGCTTATTTCTGACCACATCTCAAAGTCTTTCTAGAGGTTCTGGGTAATCCAGAACTCAGGATTTTTTTTTTTTTAATGACAATCAAGCCCAGGAAGCATTGATAAAGCCTAATGTAAACAACTACATCTGCTCTGTGGAAAGATGTAGAAGTGTTTAGTCAATGGAGATAATATTTAAGGAAGTGATTGATCTCACCCTAAAATGCACAGTTATTGATGAGTAATACAATAAAATGCACTTTTTCTTCATTGTTTGTATATAGAACATAGTGAGAAGTGTTCAGAATATAGAGTGAAGAGATCTAAGTTAGACAAGAATCCAAGTCTTCATATCTCATACCTTAGTTCATAAACATACATTACAGGTACAGGTAAATAAAAGCTGTAGGATAGATTATAACACAGTTAAAATGTATTATCAGTGTGGTACTGATGTTTTCATATAAACTATATTATAAATTATTGAAAACATTAAAAGAAAATTAAAAAATTAAGGCAAATTAAAATTACCTAAGGACAGGTTTAAGTTGCCTAAATATATGTGTCTGGTGCCATTTAAGATGTCTTGGGGTAAAAAATAGGAGCAGGTTTTATGTTTCTTGACAATTTAAGCAAATGAATTTTACTCTGACTGTTTGTGTCCACACAGCGGGATTTTGCTCTAGAGATGAGGTTCAGCTTGCAAATTGAAACATTTCATTATGCCTCAGCTCTCATTTTACCCAATGGAGATATGGTCAATAGGACATGACATAAAATAGTCAATGGAGTCTGAACAACAGTACATCTTCATAAATTTGGAACTTAAATTCAGCAAGCTAAATAGCTTTCTAGATTTCATTAAATTTACTCACTAGGTCTACTGCATATGGCTATCCTGATTGAGAAATTTGTCTTTTCCTGCCTCATTTGAATGCCTTGGATAACATGGATTTTCTCAAATCTCTTTTAACAACCCCAGCCCAAAAACTGAATCAAGATTCTAAATTTCTCTGAGCTGAATCCCATTGGAAAGTGTTATGGATACTCAAATGATCTAAGATATACAATTTTTAATTGTAATTAAACAACAACAACAACAACAACAACAACAACAACAACAGAATGAATGTAATTTTTAAAATATTTTAAATAGAAGAAATCTACTGCTTTTTTTCCCCCATGTGTTGTTTTCATATATTTCTAACTGTGCTTGTTTTGGCTGGGGTAGATTTAAGTTTCTTCACTGTACCTGCTCTGGGGTTATGTTTTGGATTTGTGCTGAACACAAGACTGATAATGTAGAGATTTTATTTTATTACTGAGAAGAGCTTACACAGAGTCAAGGCTTTGCCTATTGCTACACTGGTGAAGAAGTTGGGGGTGCCTGGGACATTGGGAGTAGACACAGTTGGGACAAGGGACCCAAATTAACCAAAGGGATATTCCAGACCATATGACACCAAGCTCAGTATATAAAAGGTGAGGAGGGGGCAAAGGAGGAAGGGGAAGATATTTGGAGTGATGGTGTTTTTCTTCCCAAGTTACCAGTACACATGACGAGATCCTCCTCTCCTGGACATGGCTGAACACCTGCCTGCCCGGGAAGCAGTGAATGAATTCCTTGTTTTGCTCTCCTGGTGTTCAAGGCTTTTGCTTTCCTTATTAAACTATGATTATCCCAACCCACAAGTTCTCTAGCTTTTACCTTTCCAGTTCTATCCCTGATCATGCTGGTGGGGGAATGAGTAAGTGGCTGTGTGGTAATTGGTTGTTGACTGGGGATTAAACCATGACACTAGCTAATATCAAAAAGAAATCATAAACTTTAGTTTTATTTCTTTCCTTTAAATCCACCAAGAATAGAAATAATTACTGGTATCAATGACAGTTTGACTTTGTATCTGAATATTTAGTGAAGGTCATATATATATGTTTATAAGTAAGCATTAGTGACAGAAAAAAAATGGATTTTGGCACCTATGGTATTGGTATCTAAAATGACATATTATATGCAAATTAAGTCAAACTTGATTTTTGCAGTGCAACAGTACATAGATATGCAGACAACCTAAACAGCAAATAATTAGAGGCATATGAATAGTTTTTAAGAGACACCTTTTATTTTTCCATATACTTTTCATATTCTGTTATGATTTTGTATATATATATATATATATATATATATATATATATATATATATATAAATGAAGGTGTAAAACCATATTCATCTGCTTTGACAGGCACATTAAAAATGTCACCCTTCTCATAAAATAAAACTAATGCCACTGCTCATATGACTCCTTTTCCTTTTAAATTTGTCCTACCATATGTGTGTTGCATGTTTGAAAGAGGAGCATAAGGTACACAAGTAATGAGGCTGTTGTGTTTGAAGGAAAATTATTGTATTTGGATACTACTTAGTCCTGAGAAAATAATCATGTTCCTTTAGGACAATGGATATTAAAAAAGTCCAAGTCCTTTATTCATAATGTCACTTTTCTTTTTTCTTAAAATGTTTGTCTTTCTCTCAATATGCTTAGAAATTTGCTCAATCACAGAGGCTATCTCCAAAAGTGTTGAGATCTCATTAAGATTCCATATTTGAATTGCTGAAGAAAAATATGAGTCTGTATACAGAAGGCAGTTCTTTTAATTTCTTCAGCTTGACTGCTCTGTCACTCATGCTGAACATCTTGATTTCAATGTAAGATGTGAAAAAAGTGTACAGTATAAGCATGAGTGTCCATATTTTTAACAAATTGAAAGCTAAAAATGTAAATGTAGCATATGCAGTTAAAATTAACGTGGGTTTTGAGATGGAAAAGAACAGAAAGAAAGAACAGGAAAAGAACAGGGTTCTACATTGGCTAGTAAGTAGACAGACATCTGTAGCAATTGAAATATGTCTAGTTTAAAGTACTAAGACACAATCCTTAGTGTTTGCACAGTTACAAAACTCTTATAACACAGATAGTTATACCTCTTAAATTTAAAGGGACTTGAATCTGAAGGTTGTTTCTTACTGGTTTTGGATCACTCTAATTGTGCTGCCTGCATGGAATTGGTCCTAAATGCATAGAGGCATTCTGATTAGAGCCTGTAATCAGATGTCTGTAATCTAAATATTAGTTGAATGTATAAATATAGAAATCCTTTTATTTAGTAAGGGACACAATGACTGCCTTAAGAATTGATAACTCTTTATAAGGACTGTAGCACTTACAGAGTTATTTTTACTTCTTAGCATTTGCTACTCCATTTCTCCACTGCAGCAGATTGCATCAAATCTTTAAGTCCTGATTTTGACTCAGTTTAAATTAGAAAAAAGTGAATAAACAATTATAGGGGATGGGAAGGGCATAGCATGAAAAGATATAAAAAATAAGAAATGGAAACCTTTCCAAAAAGACTATAAAGTTGCTGACAAGCAGAATATGAAATGTGGATTAAGTAGGCCAGACTGCTTGTTCTTTAGTGACCTCTGAAAAAATTAAATGTGCAGCAAAGTAAGGAATTAAATAGATCTTTGCCCTTGTCTACTGTCCAAATGGACACTCTTATTGATTCTGCTTAGATATTTTTGTTTAATGTTCCAATTATCTCCCTTTGCAGCTGCATAAGAAAGATATAAGCTATTTCTACAGTTCTAAATGCATCCACCCAAGGGAATGATTCCTGGCTCCAAAGTGGTGCAGATTGCATCCACATACCCTGTTTAAGTCTAGATCTCCACAGAACAGATATGCCATGGCCAAACCACATAGCACTTGGGCCAGCAGCCCCTTTGGGCTGCCACAGGGCATTAGAACAGTTTGATAGATGGTGTTTTGGGTTTTTTTTTTTTTTTTTGGGGGGGGGGGGGGGGGGGTTTGGTTTTTGGTTTTGTTTTTTTTTTTTTTTTTTTTTAATTTCATTTTCTTTTGTTTATTTTTGTTGATGTTGTTTGTTTTGGTTTGTTTGTTTCTGTTTTGTTTTGTCAGGGAAGAGAGAGGTGGGGACATTGATTTTAGTTTACACTATCTGATATAATGTTGCAGCTTTGCTGGCACTTGAGGCAGGTATATATATTACAAGATGAAAATGAAAGTAGATGTTTCATGCATTTGAATGGCTGGAGACATCTGAGAGTGAAACACACGCAGGAGAGCCTTTCAGGACAGGGCAATAGGAACAAATGAACCTGATTTAAGGTTGTGTATCTTGCCTTTTATATATAAAATTCGGAAGAGATATGTTACAACAGCACATGAAAAGAGCTTCCTTTTTCTAGCCTCATACCTGGAAGTTAATAGATATAGCAATCAATTGATTACTTAATTGATTATAATTTATGATTTCTGGTGTGGCCAAGGCCCTGTGTGGGGCTGGAGAAAAGGGGGCTAGATTACTGTTTTAAGTAATTCTATCATAGTATTGTCAAAAGCTTCTGATTTCCATCTGTTCCACATAACTAAACTGATCTTTAGCCGATTCTTCCATTTATTTTGTCAGCACATTTAGGTTTAGAAAATAAATTTCTTCCTTTAATTCAGTAGTTTATTTTGTCGAGATGTATTTTATCTGTTCCAGTTTTAGGCCACTAAAAGTTCAGTGCATATGCTTAAGCAAGTTAGATTAGGCTCACATTGTAGACAGAAATGAATGTGTTCAAAGGGTAGATCTTTTGACCTAGTTAGCTACTCACATGAAGAAGTCTGTATAGATGTGCAGTTTTACTGACATTGATTACCTTGCTCAGGATTAGATATTTTAGATCCCTAAAGACAGTATGGCAAGACATTAGACCTTTATCTATTTGTTTATTCATTTGTTTGTTTGCTGTGTTGCATCTTAAAACCAGGTTGTTTACATTCTGCAGAAGAGATATATGAATAATCTAACATTTTAAAAGAGAATATAGAAACTTGTTATTTATAAAAGGATTATATTATATACTTTTTTTTTTTTTTTTTTTTTTTTTTTTTGCTTTTGCTCCCTTTGGATGGTTTTTGTGGCCTCCTGGTCCTTGGAGATATTTTTTTTTACCTCTCTCTTTTTTTCTTAAACTGTTTTAGCTAGGTTCAGATACAATCAAGCTGGCTTTTTCCACCATAATGCTTTAGAGGCAATTTCCTCTTCATTTTAAATTTGTCACAGGGGAAACCTTTTTCTTTCTCTCAGCCAAACAGATGGTTTATATTTTCATTTTTTATTTTTTCAATGTTTCCACTGAAAAGGTCAAGATCATATTTGGAAAAGTAAAGTTCTGAATTTTCTTCCACTATCTAAAAATAAAAGCATATAAAATTTTAAAGTCCTACAGGTTGTTTCTTTTTCTTCTCAAATGTAACTACTCATAGATGACTTTGGCCCTTGTCATTGTAATACCTGAAATTCTACAAGCTACTAATGAGATTGTCCTCTGACTTTGCATGTGAAAATTCTTGGACAGCCTTGAAAGGAAAGAGTAGATTTTGGGCTGATTAAGATAAAACCTTATCTTGAATTCAGGGAAGAAAGCACAAGGTAGATTAAAAGACTTTCTCCAAATTTTACTGAAGGTTTAGTCATATGAGCCAATAATAATAGTCTAACAATTTATAGCAGTGAATAGAAATATGAATGTGTACAGCTGTCCCATTTCACTTGCAGTACATGTGGATTAACTTCTAAAGTGAAATACTTGATGCCCATAAAAAATTGCAGTATTTTGCATTTAAGATAAACATACAGGAATATGCATGTGTACTGACAGTTACATGTCTACCAATGTTCTGTAATTTTTTGCTGCTCAAAAGTGAGTTTTAGTATTATCATCCTTTTCTCTATCAATTGAAGAGCAATATTAGTATCAGAATTTGTTATTAGTCTTCCACATAGAACAACAGGAAATAACATCAAATTGTTCCAGGAGTGGTTTAGACTGGATGTTTGGAAAAATTTCTTCACTAAAAGGGTTGTCAAACATTGAAACCGGCTGCAGGGGAAGTGGCTGAGTTTCCATCGCTAGAGGTGCCATGAGTACATGTGGCACGTAGGGACTGAAACAGAATAAAAATTAACAGGGTAGAAAATCCATTTAGATTTAAGTGAAATGTGCTTCGTAGTAGCTTGCTAACATAGGTAAAATATGCTGTTTAGTCTGTTAACTATGCTGTGCTTATAAAACCATCCCAGCCAAAAAGAAAGAATATAATCTCCAAGGTGAAGAGATAAGAGGGGCCCCTTGAACTCTGAAAACTAAGAAGAAAAAACCAAAGCTAAGTCTGCAAGAAATAAACAAAGAAATTAGAGAGTTCTCTGTACAAAGAACCAACTGCAAATTGTAATGCAAAATCAGCAAAATGAATATGCATAAACCTATTGTAAGATCCTATGTATATGTAAATTGTACAGGGTAATAAAAAGGATCGGGAATCCTCAAGGGGCGTGCATGCCCATTTGAGGGAAACCCTAGCGTGCACCCGGTGCTGTACTAAAAAATACATACCAAATCTTACAAATCTATTGGAATTGTAAGGTTTTAATTTTTCACCGCAACTCATGACATATGCCATATGTAGATTAAATGGGCCAGACTGCAGTTTAGCAGTGGACTTGGCATTGCTGGGTTGGACTTCATGATCTTATAGGTCCATACCAACCTAAATGATTCTGTGATCCTACAATTCCATTCATCTGGTTAATCACGCCGCATTTTAGGAATTTGTGTCTTCTCATCCATGTGTCTTCGCATTCCAGTCATTATTCCAAACAAGACTAGAGATTCACTGGAGTATCAGCCTTTGCTGAAGAGCTTCAGACTTGTGCCAGGTGGACAACTGTAGGTTCTCTAAATTTTATTTTCAGTGGATTCTGTATTCTACCAAACCATCTCTAACTGAACTAGATTGTTCTTCCTGAAAGTTCCTTCTTACTGACAGTTTCTGTTCCTGAAGTTCCTGAGCTATTATCTTTACATTCAGACACTAAATGTCTTTCTTGAAAATCTGCTGAAGTGTACTATTCCTTAGTGTTTAGGTCTGACTTGGTAAATGCATAAAAGAGCTTTGCTTCTGGATTTGTAATTACATGAGCTGGAATCCAGTGCAGGAGATTATTTGCTCACTGACCCCAGTGCATTAAGCTCTTTCAGTGTTGTTTCCTTCTCAACTATGGCATTTTCCATTTTCATGCTCTTATTTCCATTAGCCCCTTGACTTGGCCTCCATGAACTACATCATTTGTAGTTACTGAAATCTGCGTCAAGGGTTTTTTTTGGCAGTATCTAAATTAACTTTAATCTTTGCCCCTATACTTGCTGAATTACCACACCACTTCCTCCTTCTTTGTTCTCTTTTTTATTTTTGTGGCTAAAAATCTTTTTACTGTTTGTTTTAATTTCCTCTGCAAGGTCCAGCTCAGCTTGATAGTTGGCAAGTCTTACTTTTCTCCTACATATTCTGACCTTCAAGACATATCTTTCTATTTAGTCAGTCTGTTCTTACTGTTCCACATAAACTCACAACTTACTCCAGTAAACGCTTTTTTTTTTGCACTGATGTGATCAAGGTCAAAAAATGGGTAAATGGATATCTATTTTCAGCAATATAGCATTGGCCCACATCTCAACAGCTGCAGAGAAACATCACAAAGAAGACTTTATTCACTCCTTGGTTACTAAATGATTCTCAGCACGAATGAATAGTTATCTAGTTAGGTCTTGTATATTTTCCTCTCAAACATTTTCTCTCTACTTGTAGCACATGTATTGGCTTTCAATCTGTGATTTAAAGTAGCTCCAAGATTCTTTTTCAGACAAGCTTTTAAACTTTACAAATCCACTCAACTGTCACTGATTTCCTGATTTTTTTCAAGAATTTTGCTATTAAAATAGAAATTGTTAAAGTATATATTTGCTTTTATTTTTCTTCATAGTATAACTTTACCATAATCTGATTATCATCACTTAATTCAGGATATTTTTTCTTTTTCCAGTTGTATATGGTTTTTTCCTATGTCCTGGTCATGAAGATATCATTGTTTTTCATGGTTCTGTTGTGTAAAAATATTGGCATCGCACAATTTTTGTTGGAATATGTACTTCAGTCAATATGTATGGTATAGCAACATTGTATCAATCTTGATACTATGTATATATCTCTGATTATTAGTAAGAACGTTATTCAAATATGATCCCAGTTTTTCAGAATAAATTAAGAAACCTCTTTCTAGAACTTAGTACCTTTCTGAAGTATTTCTCCTCTGTTGTCAAGATTTGCTCTTCCCTCCATCTTTGTATTATTAAGAGAAAAGATAAAAACTTTTCATGTTGTTTACTTCTCTAATAAATCCTTAAAAAGATGGTTGACTGGATAACCTCTCTGAGAATTTATTCACACGTTCCTTACTTTGTCCCATCAGCATGATTTTTATCGCTTCTATCTTTGAAAAATCTACCTTTGAAAAAGCTACCTCCCAATATAGATAATACACAACACGTACACAACGCTCACTTGTCCTGCAGGTCCTGTTGCCCTTCCTACTCATCCCTTTCTTATAATGGAGAAATCCTTGGAATCCTAGTTCTTCCAGTATCCCATGTGCACTGATTTATTCTGCAAAGACTTAAAACTAATTAATCTAGAATCCAGGTCATATTCCATTTGTGATCTTGCATTTTACAGATTCTTGAACATTTACTTTCCAGAAATTTACTTGTGTAAGATATGAATTATTTCTTTCCATCTCTTACAGATCTGTTGTTTACTTAATAAGCAGAAGGGCATGAAAAAAAAATCACTCTAAACCCCAAAGCAATAGTATTTTTATTCCTTCCTCCTCCTGCCTTCTCCTTTCAAATTCAGAATCATCCTCTCTGCACTAATTCAAATCAAGAAATGATGCTACAAAAACTTTAGTAAATTAAGAATTTAAGCTCTGCAGCAGAACATAACCTTGCAGTAGCCTATCAAAGTCCTATTCTTATTCAAAGTGGGTTTTTTTTTGGTCATAAAAATGTGAAAAAGAAGCGGGAATCAATCTTAGACTCTATACCTAATTTAAAAAGTTACGTGTTAAATAGTCTTCACTCAGCAGAACTGCTGTGACACAGACATTATTTACTGATTTATCTAATGGCTTGAAAATCCTACTAAAAAGAGCTTATATCAAAGGTGATGAAAGAAAATGTTCAAAATGTAAGTTGTAAAGTGACCCCTGTTGTTTGTGTCTTTCCTAATCAGGATTAGTATGATGCAAATAGATAAATTTTTTAGCATGATGCAAATAGATAATTTTTTTTAGTGAATTAACTATCTGCTGTGATTTATATTTATCACTGTCTAATGTGATTTATATTTAAAGAGACATTACTTAAAAAATTATTCTTCAATTCCAATTCTTTTGTTGCTTTTAGTTCTACAAATGACTTCTGGGATGGTTTTGTATATCCTCATTTTAAAACTGAAATTCTTTGTCTATTTTGCAGCACTTATTTGCAGCAAAGAATTCTCTGCAGCTCTTCCTGTGGGCAGAGAGCATGAGTGGATGGTCTCCACTCAGCTTTGCTGTAAGTACTTAGTTATCCCATTAGGGATGGGTAAGTCAGAACAGGTCAAGTGCACTGTGAACCACACTGATCTCTAGTATAAATGCATATAGGAACTGTACAGAAAACCTTGCTTTCCTGTGTACTGTCAGGACTTGGGAAAAGTTGCTGAGGTTTTTTGTCATCCTTTTTTTCATTCCCGCAGATGCCCTGGGCTACTGTTGCATCCCGGGTTGGATTCAGATTAGGGGTTCTGATAAATGTTAGTTAGCTGGTTCTGTGTATCCCTGTGTACCCCATGTTCCCCCCGCGGTGGTCCGCTCCAGGACACTTACCATTGGAGCATCCCCGTGCCAGTCCTGTGGTCAACCCCCTGTCCACTCCTGCGAGTTCTGTGTCTGTTACCCTATCCCTGCATTCCCATTCGTCCTGGAACCCAGCACACACCCCTGTCGTGTTCCCATTGGCTACCGTAATCCATGTCACTCCCCCACTGTCTGTCCCCATTGGGCGAGGGGGCTTCTGCCCCCATTGGCCCGCCCCCTATAGAACCCCATGTGCCCTCAGCCCCAGGGCCATTTTGTCCATGCAGGCACTGGGGGCAGACCCTGCTCTCCATCGCAGCTCCACGCGACAATAAACCCTCTCCAGCCAACTGCAAGGACAAGGTGTGCCTCCTTCGCCTCTTTGCCTCGTCCCAGCACCAGTTACAGAGCGCGGCCAGCCCCATACCAGCGTGCTGAACGCCACAGCGCCCAGACCACGTGGCTCCCTGGTCCAGCTGAGAAGCAGCACCTTTAGCTGGGCTCTCCAGAGCTGCCCTGGACCGGGGAAAAGAATGCAACGCTGCAGGCTACTTCACTGTGTCACAAAAGAACACAACAGTCTGGCCTTGGGCAAGTCCTAGATTTATGCCTAAAAAGATTTTATACGCACACCCATGCATCAGCGTGTCCAATACATGCTCACATAAAGACTTAGGGTAAAATTATTGCTATGATTAAATTTATATGAAAACTACTACTATGCTACAAAATGATTTTTTAAAAAAACTTCTGTTTACGTGCATGTAGCATCCACATAGAAATTATGGAAGAAAAAAGTCTTAAAGAATGAAGAATGAGAGGACAGAGCTGATATATATATATATATACATACATACACACAAGCTGATGGAGAAGCATAAAATTGAAGACAGAAATTATTTTGGAAATTTCGAAAATTTAAATTGATCTCTTCTTATCTTAGTCATTTTTAATTTGAATGGACTATCTACAAATGCATTATTCAACATAAAAAAACAAGTAAATACAACAGCCAAGTAAATTTTAATGCATTGGTACATCCTTGCAAACAATCCAGAATCTTTGAAATTTACATCTGTCCACAAGGATTAGGTGAAAGCAATTTATTAAACCATGGTTAAGGTTATGTTATTCAAAAGTTAGAAGTATGTTTGCATGAAAGCTGTTCAATGATCCTTTATGCTCATATTGCCAAGAACCACTCAAAATGATTTTTTTTTGCAAATAACTTACAGTTAGCCACATCAGAATTGGCAGGATTAAGCTAAATTGTCTTTTGATATCTAATGTGTAATAATTCCAACGTAATTCACTGGCAGGGACAAGTAGTTAAAGTCCAGGAAATTCACATGCATTCCCAGTGGCAGCAAATCTTCAGGGCAGTGAGCATGGGAAATAAAGAATTCTTATTTGTGTTTCTTCCAATTTCTTGCCATGTTTCCTCATCCCAGCCAGAATTGCACTGCTAAAGATTCCACAGTGGCCAGTGAAAGGATGAATGGAATTTAGTTCTCTTTTGTGAGCTATGTGAGGAAAGAGAAAGGACACAGTAAAGCTTTTATTGACCCAACTCCAAATCCAGTGTGTCTAACTAGGAAATTGTTCATTCAGATGGAAGCCAAAAAAGTGTCTATGCCTCAATGTGGGCCTCAATGTGGCTGAGACAGCAAAATCAATTCAGAAAACAACAGATCTGTTTAGTAAGGATTCAAAGGAAGAAAGTGTACCTAAATCAAGAAATAATATACACAATAAGGCATTTATATGGCATAATATTTTATTAAAGTGTCAAAAAATAAAAAACCCATCAGCTTCTACAAACACTAGCTTTTCACAGGCCGAAAGGCCGCAGTGATTAAAAAAAAAAAAAAAAAACCCTACCTTAAAGGGCCGAAAGACTTACAAATTTGCTGACTGTTTTCCATGTAGAAATTATTTTGCCATGATTTCTGCCTTGCTTACATCATAAAGAACACTTATTAAGCCACAAAATCTCAAAATGCTCAACTCTTTCATATTATCCTTCTAATCACGACCCTGGGATTTTTGCAGCATACAGCCTTACAGCTCAAGAGCAAAGCAAAAGAGTGATAATGAGCTCTATAAC
Source organism: Vidua chalybeata (assembly GCF_026979565.1). Taxonomy (NCBI): domain Eukaryota; kingdom Metazoa; phylum Chordata; class Aves; order Passeriformes; family Viduidae; genus Vidua; species Vidua chalybeata. The sequence goes on along the minus strand of NC_071531.1, from coordinate 47,310,468 downwards.
ATTTGGCTGCATAACTGGTCTTTTAAAATCAAGGCTGTATCTGAATATGCTTCCAGTCCAAACTTCTTCTCATAAAACATGAGTATTCTTAAACATGGAGACTTAAATTACTCTGTGTACATTTCATTTAGTCAACAATTTATCTATCCTTTCCCCTGAGTAATAAAGAAAACTCAGGGTGAAATTATACCTTTTTAAAGTATCTGAGTTGAGGGAATGGTATCCAAGTACTAAAGAGGTATAAAGTCTCCCATTTTTCATGCTTGGTATTATCTGGTTGTTGAGAATTGTAATGCAACTATTTTCACATTTTTCAATACTAATTTGTGTAGCAGAGCGTGAATTTAGCATACTTAGCCCTCATTTAGCATGTAATTGCAAAATACTCTATCAGTAATGAGTAAGACATGATGCATGTGTTCAGAGAGAAGCATGAAATAGCCCTTGTCAATTAAAAAAAGGAAAGGGTGGAACAATGATCTTTGTTCATTTTATTCCCTTACAGCAGGGTCAACATCCTTATCTTCTGATATGCCTTCTTATCTGTGCTCCTGTACTCCTCCTCATCTGTGGCAGAGATGATCTTTGGAATTTCCACATCTTCCCACACAGTTATTTGTTCCCAGAACTCCACCTTTTCCTCCACTCTTTCTTTCCAGTTTTATAATCATAAATAACCTCTGATTTCTCTGATGCTTCCTTGTGGAGGTGGTGGACTTTTTGATTCATATTGGACTGAACACTTATTTTGAAAGCAAGAAGAAAGACTGTGGAAAATAGGAAACCTTAATGAAACACATGGCAGTAGTTCTAGCAATCTATTTAAAACACCTAGTGTGATACTCTGCAGACACTCAGCAGTGACTGCAGAGCAGATCACTTTGAGAGTCGTCATGCAACACATACAGCACCACCAGGTGATCAGGCCCAGCCAGCATGGGTTTAGGAAAGGCAGATCCTGCTTGACCAACCCAATCTATTTTTCTGACCAGATGACCTGCCTAGTGGATGTGGGAAAGGCTGTGGTTGCTGTCTATGTGGACTTCAGTTAATACTTTGACACTGTCTCCCACAGAATACTCCTGGAAAAGCTTGCAGCCCACGGCTTGGACAGGAGCACCCTTCGCTGGGTTAGGAACTGGCTGGATGGCCGGGCCCAGAGAGTGGTGGTGAACAGTGCTGCATCCAGCTGGTGGCCAGTCACCAGCGGGGTTCCTTAAAGGTCTGGATAAGGAAATTGAGTGCATCCTCAGTAAGTTTCCAGACAACACCACATTGTGTGGGAGTGTTGATCTACTAGAGGATAGGAAGGCTCTGTAGAGGAATTTGCACAAGCTGGATGCATGGGTCAAGGTTAATGGTATGAAGTTCAATAAGGTGAAATGCCAAGGCCTGCACTGGGGTCACAACAGCCTCAGCACTGCTAGAAGCTTAGGGAAGAGTGTCTGGAAAAGGACCTGGGGGTGGTTGACAGTGGCAGAATATGGGCTAGCTTGTGCCCAGGTGGCCAAAAAGGTCAACAGCATACTGGCCTGTATCAGCAATAGTGTGGCCAGCAGGACCAGGGAAGTGATTGTCCCTCTGTACTCAGCACTGAAGAAGCCACACTTCAAGTACTTTCTCCAGTTCCTGGTCCCCCAATTCAGGAAAGCTGCTGGAGTGAGTCCAGAGAAGAGCAACAAAGTTGGTGAAGAGTCTGCAGCACAAGTCCTATGAAGAGAGGCTGAGAGAGTTGAGGATGTTTAGCCTGGAGAAAAGGAGGCTTGGGGGGGACCTGATCACTTTCTACAACTACCTGAAAGGAGGGTGTCACAAGAAGCCTCTTCTCTCAGGCAGCTAGTGACAGGACAATAGGAAATGGCTTCAAGCTGTGCCATGCCAGGAAAAGTTCAGGCTGAGCATCACAAAGAATTTCTTTACTGGAAGGGTCATTAAGCTTTGGAAAATACTGCCCAGGAAAGTAGTGGAGCCACCATCTCTGGAAGTCTTCAAGAAATGATAGTATGTGGCACTTAGTGTTATAGTTTAGTTGGCATGGTTGGCATAGTTGGCATGATCTTGGAGATCTTTTCCAACCTTTATGAGTCTGTGATTCTATGATAGAGATCTTAGTTCTGAGAATGTATTAATCCTGGGTGATTCATACACATATTTTTTCGACTTCCAGCATTATCCTTTTATAGTAATCGCAGTGCTACAATGCCTGCCTGGTGGGAAGAATGATGCGCAGAACTCCATGATATCAGAAGGCTAATTAATTACTTTGTTATACTATATTATACTAAAACTATATTACTCTATATTACACTAATAAGAACCACATCTCTACTGAGAAAAACCGGTGACTCTCTCTGCCAAGACTCCCAACACAGCTGTGACCTAATTGGTCAATCAATCCAAACCACCATCACCAGAATCCAATCAAGCAATCACCTTGGGTAAACAATCTCCATAACACACTCCACATGTGCACAACAAGGAGCAGCAGCAAGTGAGATAAGAATTGTTTTGATCATTCTTTTCTCTGCTTCTCTCACAACTTGTCTCAGGAAAAATCCTGAGAAAGCTACATCTCTCTCTGTTCAGAGGATATGTGAATACCTCATCCTTTAATTTAAATAACCTTTCTTCCTCATGGATATTTATTCACCAATGGATTTATACAGGGTAATAATACCTCTACCCAACTTTTGTTCTGCTAGACCAAAAAAACCTGTATTATTGTTATCTAGTCTTGGACAAAAGGCTTCTCTCATCATGCCATCTGTCCTTCTTTGAACATCTGATTTGAAATAATCTTCTTTTAGACAGGTGAATGAAACTTTACACAGCAGTGTCCTTCCAGGCTCTTGGCATTTATGCTTCTCTGTCTTTACTAGAAATTGTTTATTAATACAGCCCACAACCATGTCTACTTCATCTGCAGCAAATGCACAACAGTAGTAGACAGACAGAAGCTTCAGTTACCTGCTGATCTGAAATCTGATGTCTGCTGAGTTCACATATCAGCAATAATTGTCTCAGTGGATCACTCTACTCATTTTTGAAATGCATCTGTCCCTGGGAGGAAAACTGTTTTCAAGAGAACAACAGCCTTACAATTCTTTCGAATAAGAAACAACATTATCCAGTGAAACTTTGAGTATTTAGCAAGAAGCACAGAGCAATAAGAGAGAACAAGTGTTTTTTTTTTTTTTTGTTTCATTGCAATGACTTAAATCAAATCTAGCCATGAAGCTGAAATTCTGCAATGCATTGCCTAAAAAGTTCCAACTCAAATGCATTGTATTTATCCAGATATGCAAAAGGCCCTCAGTTTTATTGTAACTGAAAATGAAGACAGAGAGTATCTAAGATATTCTCCAAGATACTAAGAAATACAATAGGATAAAAATTATGTGAAGGATTGGGAAGGGAAGGGAAGGGAAGGGGCCCATGACAAAAAAATATATGCTTCTAACATATTTCAGTGTACTTATTTCACATTAGTCTCTGAAATAACTGTGTCCTCATAGCTGTTGATTTCCTCATTATATGGTTAAAACTTTCATTCCATTCAGTAATTTCTCCTTCACTACTTAGATGTTTTACCAACCTTGTGTCATCATTATTCTGTCACTATATTTTTTCACAATAATACATTAGATATATGCTCAAACCTTCAACTTTCTTTTACTATAAAAGAATTTTCAAATGCCTCATGGTTTGCATGACAGAGGGAACTCTGTGTCTCTTATGTCTCTCCCCTGATCATTAATAGTTCTTTCTTCTTTTTCTGGCCTGTGCTTTTTGCTTCATGTTCCTCTAGATTTTGCATCTTACAGTTTGACAGAGATGAAAGCAAATTCTCTGTTAGAGGTAAAAAATTTGTATAAATTTGATATATTTTGCATAAAGAGTAGTGTTTGTAATTCAGATTATGGTAAGAGGTGAAAAACTTTGTACACCAAAGAATGGTGTTCACATCTAGTATCATAGCTGGTGTCACAGTGTATAACACTTCTTAGCTCCCTAGGCATGCTTAAATTTACCTAACTGCCTATAAATACAATCCATGATCTTATTTTAGGTTTTTCCATCTTCCATTTCTATCAATATCTCCATTTGCTTTTAGACACATCTAGTAGAGAAAATTGCTGGGTAAATTGGAATGCTATAGTGAGTGAGACAAACTTTCTTCTCTAGCTGGACACAGTTCCTTCCCATTTTGACAGTGGGTGTTAGATAACTGTGTGTTAGTATAAAAGCTGCTCTGTCTGTATATTTTGTAAGCTATGCCACTGTGACCTCTACTGTCTGACATCCTCCATCTCTGATTTTCCAGCTGCACAAAGATATTTTGGCTGCCTTATATTTGTGTCATGCATCTAGATGGATGAGAGCATTAGAGACTAAAGAACAGATCTCAAATCCTGCACATCACTTAGACCACTCCCTTGATTGTCATCACTTACTCTACTGCAAGGCACATATATTTTCTTTTTCATATGTTTTCAGATTCCTTTCTTCCCTTTCCTGTCAATTCCTTTCAACTGGTCATTTAAGGAACTGGTTTACACTGCTGTTTCTCTCAGCCATCATTGCTTTTTTCTGACCCATATGACTGACAGAAAGCAAAGTGTTTTGTGATCATATATACCAAAGGTGGACCATAAAAAAAAAAAGGCTGGTGCAGCGTTCTGCTGTCTCTCCCAGCTCCGGAGCAGCCGCTGTGCCCGGCGGGGCACCGTGGCTCCTCCGATCCCAGTCCCGTTGCTGTTCCCAGGCACCACGCGCTCCGGAAAGGTGGGTCGGCCATTTCTACCGCCGCGCGCAAGGGACCTCGATAAAGGGGGTGAAGGAAGGACCAAATTCCCTGTGGCAGGAGCTGAGAGCATTTTATTGGTGTGCTCCCCATTCCTGTATTGGGGAATATGGCTGCACAGCCCTGGCCGCGTGGGGCTTTTATCGGGGGTGGAGCGGGGGGTGTCAAGCAGTCTGGGGAAGCCAATAGGGATACAGTAGGGGACGGCACCAGGGCCCGGGGTGGTCCCGGGGCCTGGCGTGGCCTGGGGGAGCCAATAGGGGCAAGGCAGGGGTGGTGCCAGGGCCCGGGGTGACCCCGGCTGTGGGGGAGGGGTAACGGCAGGAAAGGACCCACAGGAAGGGACAGGGGGGATGGGTACCGAGCTCACATGGTAAGCTAGCCCGGGAACCAACTACTGTGGGGGTGGGAAACCTGGGGATGCACAGGGGGAAAACGCGGGAGATACACGGGGGTACGCAGAATTGGCTAACACATCAGAACCCCGATCTAAACCCAAAGTCTAGGATGCAACAGGTTGGAATGTTATCTTGTTATGTAAACTTGCTCAAGCAGTACCTTCTTCCACTAATAATGATGGGATTCATGTTATATAAGCAAGGAAAATAATTTTTTAAACTTCATAAGACTTCATCTTTATGATGCATTAACTGTATTAGATTTTAATAAAAACTTTGCTATTAAATAAAGAACTAAGATATTTGGACACAAACTTACATTTTTTTCATTATGTGAAATGTCATCAATTACAATTTGGGGTTAGTTTTCACGTTTTGGGGGGGTTTGTTCCTTTTATTTATTTATTTATTGTATTAAGTGTGGCTTTTAAAATACCTCTGCTAAGGGAAATAAACAAGATCTTTGTCAATTCATGGCATAATGAGATGAGCTTAAGCTGTACTGAATAACTATTTTGGAATGCCTGAATTCAGTTGAACAGTATCTTTAGAGTTTGGTATAATTATTTAATTAATGGAAATGAAGTATTGCAGCACTGAAGGGTTTGAATAGGTGTTGAAGAACACTGTGGGTTAGCCCCATGGCTTGGCTGCAGCTCGGGGTAATTCACATATTTGAATAATGAAATGGTGAATTTTCATTGCTTGTCTCTCTTTTCCTTTTTTCAGCTTTGTAACATGATGGAACCAAAGAAATCTCTCTTCTACCAGACAGTAAGAACCTAGGTTGCTGGGACAACATGTCAACTGCAAAAAAACCCTTAAAATAAAGGTGGCTCATTTCCAAGTAAACTTTTTTGGCATTTGGGTTTTTTCCTATGTTTTCATAGAAAGGACTGGCAAAAATGGCTTGTGGGAGGTTTTGTACCTGTTGTTTGTAGAGGGATTATGAATCAGAAATTAATGCTAATCAGGTGAGAAATGCACACCAGCATTTCTCAATTTTAAAAATATGAAAATCTCTAGAAGAAGTACATAACAGTGTTAAAGGCCCTATTTAGAAAGCATCTGCTTAGCTAAGAATTGGTTGCTAGGATTGTCACAAAGTTGTTTCCAAATCTGCTTCGCTGAAATGCTTACTGGGTGAAAAACATGTTCTTAATGTTAAATGGACTGCATAGGATTAAGCTGCACACTTTCCATTGAATCAAATGAGACCTGTGTAGTTAAATTTGAGTTCAGTCCTTTGGAAACACTCATTGTGCATCACGAGTACACCGATGTTTCAAGTACAGAAGAAGAAAAACCCCTGCTTTTAAGTAACAAAGGTGTGACTCAGCAAAAACAAAACACAAAAAGCCCCCCAAAACCCCCCAAACAAAACAAATCCCAAAACACTTTCCCCAAAACAAACAAAATGAAACCCCACCCCAAACTCCCAGAAACCATCTAATTCCAGTAACTCTGTAGTACCTCAAAATCTATGACCCTCCTCTTGCATAAGAACAACAAGTTATATTAACAGTAATGATGCTAACTGGTGCTTGAAGAAAATAAAGCCCATTATGTTGAGGTGTTGACCAGCTTTCATTTCTTCATATTAAAATTAATCTACTAGAGATGCTGTGAAGTTGTTAGAGATGTAGATCTTTCTTGGATTGCAACACAACACAATGTCAGTGACTTTTCTGGGTCTGATAAAGATCCAAAGACTGTATTTTAGGATGTATCCTATCTAATTTAAATGCCTATCACTTTGTTCAGTGCTGGAAAGCAGAAGGAAATGCCAGGAGAATATGTCCACTTGGGGGCTGTTTGCTGAGTGAATTTCATCCAAATCTCCACATACTATGTGGAAAAGAGGGGTTTGCCTTTTAGCTTAAAATTCAGGGTTAGAGGACTAGCCAGAAGAGCTGGAGCTGGGATTAAAGACAACTAAACTTGCAACAAGCAAGGCAGGAATCCTTACTGTGGTCACATACACACCCCAACAGACAGAGTAATCAAAGTCATTCATGGAGAGAAAAAAAAAAAAAAACAACAAAAAAACTCTGTCAAAAAGTCAGTCTTCTTCCCCTTTGGAGACAGACCATTTAATCTACATGAAAAGAAAGCCCCACCACTGTGTGCCTGTAAAGAGAAACAGATTAAGCTAAACAGAGGTGATAGTTTGTGCAATAAACTGGAGTATGTTTCCTGTGAGATTCCACCGACTGGGTTATGTGATTCTGTTGCTCACAAAAATCACAGGTTCCAGCTTCATTGGCTGCTGTGCAGCATGGAGGCTCTGATATCCTGGAACACACCAAGGGAATATGCCACTGCCATATAATGTCAACATACTGGGATCCTTAACTCTGATCCAAGATAGGCAAGCATTTAAGTCTGCAAAGATACATGCCAAGGAAGTAGGAACAACTGGATGTGCAAACACAGGAGTTCAGCTGAAGTACATATTGGACCCCTGCCTGTGTGTTATGAGGTCCCATCCACAGAGAACTATCTTATGGAAAAGATTTTTACTTATGACTGCTCAGAAAATTTCAACAGACAAGTAGTCCATGCTAACATTTCTAGACCCAGTTCCAATAGGAAGAAATTCTTCACATTGTCTGGGGATTTAAATTTGATAGCCTGTTTCTTGAGCAGTCTCTAGTGAGTTTTTTTGTATTGGACATGTGCTCACTGATTCATTTCTAAAATTGTGCAATTCACAGAAATGTCTGTTTTGTTAGTCCTGCTGGGCTGCTGATTTTGAACAATTCAGCAGTTCAGATGGTTATAGATCTGGCCACTAGGAAAAAAATGGGAATTCAAGTGCTCAGTGGTCTAACCAGGGATATCTTGAATAATAGGACACATGAATGTTAGGCTTAAAAAAATAAAATTTATTTATCTGTTTAAGGTCATATCCACCACAGAATGTAGTGCAGTTTTGAGACCCTCAAATTAATTCAGACTCAGGCATAAATACAGTCAGGGTGCTTTCAAAACAAAATTCTTATTCTGAGCCAGAAGAGATGTCACTGCAGTGTGCCTTTCCTTAGTTTCCACTGTTAGTCTATGTTGAGCTAGAGCTTTGCAACATAACCCATGGAACACAAAGAAATACTGTGAATAATTCAGAAAGTAAATTGAAACTCCCAGTCTGCCTACTTGTGCTTTCAAAATAAATCCATTTTACATGATAACTGGATTAAAAAATTTAACCTATTTTGCATGATGATCTTTGTATCTTTTTCATGAAACAGCCTAGCATTTTTTCCATAAAACTGTGCTGGCTTTTTTTGTGAGGGGGGGAATAAACATAATTTTATCTGATCATATAGTTCATTAATTTACTGCTACTAGTCTTCCTTGGAAACATTAGCAGATATCAAGAGTGTAGGTACAAGTTGTGGGGCAATTAAGAACTCATGAATATTAATGTGGGATTATAATTTGTGAGAGACTGGAATTCCTAGTGATGCCATATGCTCAAGATCCTGCAGAACTTTTTATAGAGTTTTGGAAAAGGGAATATATGAGAAGATAAATGCTTCTCTTACTATGAGACTTTTTCATGTAGGGCTTTTGCATGAGAAGTGAAAAACTTTAACTATCTAGCTGGAGTCTTACTGCCATGAAATTGGTGCCACCACTGGTTGGATGAAGTGGATGTTGCTGAGCATAGAGGCCTGCGGCAGAAATGGTCCTTCAACCCTTGTGATTTATGAGTTAATGACAATATGTAACTAGATTTTTGATTCTGTTCACAAAGTGCATCAAGTTAAGGTGGAAAGAGCCAATTCAGAATCACTGACTGAGCTAAGAAGTGTATTATACAAGCAGAATGGACATTGAAGTAATTTCTCTCAAAATACTATGCAGAATGAAACCCTATCAGGAGAGTAACAATTAAAAAAGCTGGTATGAAGAAGCAGTCATCTTAGGCATTGTACTGAATTCATACTTCTTAACATCTCAGCATCATTTATTTGTCAGATGAAAACTACTTCTTAAATCTGCTTCATATTTGGGAAAAAGCTCACCAGGACTACAGTCCTCTTAAGGAAGTTTAATTACTAGATCAGCTAGGATTTCCTGCTTAGAAGGACTGGTTGGACACACACACATCTGTCATGCCTCAGTTTCATTGTGAGGTGAGATTTGGGCACTTTTGTCTATGTGTTCCAGAATCACAGAATCACAGAACTGACAAAAGTTGGAAGGGACCACTGGAGGTTATCTAGTCCAAATCCCTGCTCATACAGGGTCCCCAAGATTGTGTCCAGATGACTTTTGAATACCTCCAGAGATAGTAAAAATATAATAAGTACAAGACAATTTGATAAAGCTGTATTTTAGTATGAGCCCTGAAGAGAGGACCAGAACCAGAAATGAAAAAAAATACACATAAGTCAGTAAAGGTAGACACATTTAGACACTGACTTGCTAATTTGGCTTAATAATTTTCATGCAGTCTTGTCCATATTGGTTTTGGAAGTAAACAGTCCAAGGCAGGGATGGGATAGAGGACTCCGGTGTGGTAGTTTGAGTAATTAGGCATCTTTTTCCCTGGGCTGTGGTATTTTAGCAGCACAGACATTCTTTTCAGGGATTGGAAGCAGAGAAGGGGGATTGCTTGGTCTGTGTACATCCATGAAGGATGAAAGATGATACTGGTTCTACAATAGTGCTTGTGTAGTATTCTGCATGATGATGTAGGCCTACAGGTATTGTTGTGATATTGCTAAATCTCTTAACTGTGGTGCACCTCCTACAAGAGCTGTGGGAAACAGATTTATCTAGGTTTATCAGACCAATATGGGAAATTCGGGCTCAAATCTTAGCAGACATAAACAAAAATATTTTTTTCTGGATTAAATGTGTATCTGTCAGCAGTTTCACAGTTCTATGAAGTCCTTCAGGTTTGGGGTTTTTTTAAGGTTTATACTATTTTTTAATCTAAATGTTGTCACTAAAAATGTTCATTCTTTTTCATGTGTCAGATACAGTTATGTCACATTATTTTCCTATTTTGTCCTTGAACCATGACCAAAATTAGAAGAAGTAACTAAAAGATGAAGTAGGTAATTAGATGAAATAGCTTTCTAACTTTTTTCCCTCTGATTTATTTTTTGCTAATATCTCAGGAATTTCTTTTTGAATTATTTCAATATGCTCTTTGCTTTTAAAGCCACTGAAAAAAAATGCACGTTTAAAACATTTGGGTACCCTTTTTTGTTCTTTTCTTCAGTAGACCTGAACCTGTACTAAACAAATGAAGATGAAAAATAAACAAAATTGCATTTGTCACAGGTGGAAATGAGCACACTGAAAGTTAGGTAGCTCTTTTAGCTTCCCTAGTAATTCTGAGAACTGGCTGCATGGCATACTTCAAGAACTGTTTCTAAGATGTATAGTGAGTCCTATCTTTTTGGTAAAATTCTCTGTCAGGTGAGCTCAGTATCACAAGAGAAGTGTTGATGTACATTTTAGCTTTTCATCAGTGAAAAGACGCTTATTTGTTTCTGCCCTTTAGAACATGTTATCACAGTGCTATCACAGCACTGGCAGTGGGTATAGGTAATGCTAGGATTTGGGAGCAATTAAAATTCCAAGTTATACTGTTACATAGTGACAGAAACAAAACCCAGAAACATAATGCACCTACAGTGTGATGTTGTAACTGAAAACCAGAAAGCATGAAAACCTCTATTCCACTTCTGGGCATTCTAGGGTATAATTCTTACACCATTATCTATGCCATAGTATCATGCTGGCTGTTACACTGAAGAATAGTTTCCCCTGGGCTAGGCTGGAAAATATGCATATGAAGACACAGAAGCTGCTAAGATGTCATGTTGGTGAACTATGGACTAAAAAGGAAGAAATATTTCACATAGTTTCAAAGGAAGAAAACTTGTATAAGTGAGCTGGAAATGTTAGTAGGAGCACACAGACAGCACAGCAGATCAGTATCAAGGAAGTTTAGTATGCTCAGAGCAAAACAGTGTCAAGGCTATAAAATTTAACATCTAGTTTGAAAATTGGATGGGAAATATAATTTTTCTTGTTGCACTAGGCTAATCGATACCAAATTAATCAGTAGTCTAAAATGCATTCTCCTAATAGAGATTTTTGTTTAATCATACTTTTGAAACATCCTGTGAGCAATCTGCAATCAGTTCTTACACATAACTATCCATATATCTGCAGTTACTGAAAAATCTCTTGTGTTCAGTACACAAAATAGGAAACAAGGGCAAATGAAAACATTTATTGTTGTAGGTTTCTCTTACAAGAAATTCAGAGAGAGACTAGCCTGTGCTGAAGGCAGTTCAAAAATTAGGTAAGTTAAATTATGTTTGTGTATAATTTATTGAGCTTCATGTACCATATATGAATTTCACAGTAATCAGACTCTGATAGAAAGTATCTGAAAAAATACAGATGACTTAACACTTCAGAGATCAATTCCTTTCATTCCAATGCACATATCTAAAATAGCTCAACAAAATCATCCCCTAAGAGTGTGTATTTCTTCCACTGACTGTAAAGTTTTTCATACATAATAACTGGTTCACACAGAGTAAATTTTATTTATCTAAAGTTTGGTGAGATAAATCTAGCACTCCTGTCCTCCTTATTTCGATACTGCAATTGGACTTTCAAATTTGGATGGCTCTAAAGATCCACCTGAGATTGTGCTCTCTCTTTTTCATTCTTAGTCTCATTTGGGCTGGAACGCCCTTATATTTACTGAAGAAGGAGAAGGAAGAGTAAAATAAAAGAAAGTTTTTAATAATTTATTAATAGAAAAATTGAATAATAGATAATATTTAACTGTCATATACTCAAATATATCTAGTCATTGTTTATATTTCTCATTATAACAAAAATAAAGAATGTACTGTATGTAAAAGACAAAATAATCTCTTGAATATTGTCGTTTGCAGTTACATACTGATCTGATGTTTTACTGCTTTGAGAAGAATGGAGACATGAACTTGAAAACATAACCACAACCATCAGTGCATTACAAAGCTGGCATACAGTGAATCCTTTAATGAGCAAAAGTTTTAATCCAATGTACATAATGGCTTTGCAGTTATATATAGTCACCATGAATCAAACTCTTTCTTTACAGTATATTGATTTATTTGTTGTTAGCTTTGTTTTCTGTCTTTTGTTTCTTTCATCAAATGGGGGAACTTACGACATCTCAGCATAGGCATAACACACACTGAAATAATTTGCTTTTTTATTTTGGGGATTGGGCCCAAACTCTGAATCACTAGACAATGAAGGGATTATACATTAAAAAGGGCTGTATGCAATCAAGAAGAAATTTTAATTAATCATAAATGGAACTGGTTTTGTGGAAATAATTTGACCTGACAGTTCAAGGTTTGATCAGCACATCACAGAGATTAAAAATACTTTTGACTTGAACAGACAGAGTCCCAGAGAGTCACTGCAGCCTGAAATACTTTAGGAAAGCTAGTGTGTACAGATCACACAATGTCAATGTTTCTCTTAGTGCTTCCATTCCATTAGGAACCAATGCGGGACTCTTTTAACTTCCGAGAAAGCTTCCAATACCGTGCTGTCCTGGTCAACGCTGAAACAACAGAGATTACAAGACATCAAACTGCAATTTTTTATCCCATGTTCTGTGTGTATAAAACAAGGAGTCAGCTTCCCTTTGAAGTACTAATTGACTGTCTGTACCAATCAGCACCGAATCCCTTTCCTGAATGCATTTAGGTCTCTACAGTAACTGAGCTGGCCTTCTCTGGGGTCGAGGTTGGAAAGCACTTACAGTAAATGTGTAGTAGGCAAAAGGAATTATTGATCTCAGTCTAAGAAAATCTTCTCAAAAGGAACTAGACCTCCTAATTAATGATTAAGTCTAACAGCAAGAAAATGGATACAAGATAGTAGAATTCAGAGACACGACATTAAAAATTAGCAGTGAAAAAGAGGCATTTGATATTTTCTTGCATTTAATTTTTTCCCCCTCTCCTTTAACACAGATTACCCAGGAACAGTGGGCACCAGAGACTTACTGATTGTTCTCGGTCCTTACAAATAAGGTTGGAGATATAGTCACAAAGAATTTGCTTGATATTGTCAGGCACAGCTTCAATGACTACCTTGCTCATTGCAAGAATTATTAATACAAGAAATTACAGATGCATTTTACCCATTGCTGGGAGCACAAGCCACACACAAGTGTTCATTTAGCACTGATAGCCTCAGAGTCTAGCCAGGCAGCTGAAGTAATTTGCACTTATTTGATTGCAATCTCTGCCCCTCCCATGAAATAGAGATCAGGAAGGAGCCCACTTGTAATATGTCAAAGAAGAATGAAAATGACATAGTAAAGGGAATTTGAGGGATGTTCTCCAGCAAGTACTTTCTCTGTCAATTAGAAGAGAAAAATGCCATAGATGACAGTAAAGAAGCAAAACCACAGGACTTCAGGTGTCCCATAAAAACCTGTCGTTCATGTAGGAAGCACTCTTATGAGTAGCAAAAGTTTAGAAAAAGTTTCTTTTCTTTGAGGGAGGGCATAGAAGCATTTATATTTTAGAAGTGTGATAAGTTTTTTGCACCACAAATGCTTTTTGGAAGAATGAATACTTCCTCAAAAAGAAAGAATAGTTAGTATTAATTCCCAGCAGGTAACATTTATGCTCAGTACTTAGCTCTTTACCTAAAATAGCAACACAATAGTGTTGCTAATAAAGTGTCTTCTTTATGTTCTGTATTGTTAAATTATTAACCTTTCAGATCTCAGGATTTAAGACAGGAAGGTTTTATTTTCTTTCACACAGGACACGCAAAATAGCCACATTTTCTTAGGAGGAAGTAGAACTGCTCCTCTATCTCTGATAAACAAATAGCTTGGAACAAATAGAATATTTTAAATATATAATGGAATTGCCAGTAGAATTCCTATTTTTGTTAGACTTCAGTGTCCAGCAGTTGACATGCTTGGCTATAAAGTTTTCCTGGTAAGTATAGTCATCATTTGTGATTGAAAATTTCTCCAATTGCCCACAGCTTTGAGTGCCTTTGTTTTGAGGGTGTCTGCCTTGCTATATAGGGAAAAGTTCAGTTATTAGGAAACAACATTTCCCAGAAAAATAATTCAAGTAGTTCCCGTTCAAAAATTTTTTCCAGCTTTTGGTTATACAGCCATAAAATTAAATATTAACTGAAATAAGAAATTTGCTTCTTGTTAGATGTTTATTTTAAAGAGATATATTATGGTTTCCAAGGAATTTTTTTTGTCTTTATATAAAGTAAAGTTCTTAAAGGGGAATTTGTTTTGCTGGTCTCTTGGGTGGTCACTTAAAACAGGCCTCTTCATATGACTAGAATTGCCATAAAGAGAGACCATGTAGCTCTGTAACAAGGAGGTCAAGACAGAGGGGACTGTAGAAAAATAAACAAATCAAGCAAAGGAAACAAACCCACTTGTGCTATGGCTGCTTATACCTTAGCAGTTTTTTTTCCCCTCTGCTGCTCACAGAGCAGCAACTCCCCAGTACTAATCCATGGGGCTCTTTCTTCCCCTTTCAGAAACTATCTAAACTCTCTGTTTAGAAAAGATGAAGCCTAAAGCCTATCCCCTGCTGTCATGTCCACCTTGCCCTGACCCTGACCTTGTGCTGTGGGTCTACTCAGTTGTTAGTTTAGGAGGAGAATTTGGAACTAGTCTTCTTTTGACAGAAGAGTGTTAATCTGTAGAAGGAAAGAAAAAAAAAAAAAGCAGAAGAGAGAGAGCCCAATGAGGAGTAGGTCTACAGACCGACTGTCTTTAGCTTATTCACCCTGGGTGTCAGACTTTTGATATTTCTAACTGACTTTTCTGATAGCTCTGGCTTTGTCAATGAGATGATGCCTCTGAGAGTGGAGGACTGACCAAAGCTATGCTCAAACAATGGATATTTCTGATTCCTTCCCTGTCCCATACCTTTGTAAGAACAGCATTTGGCAAGTCCTCACCTTTTGCATCTGCCCTAATCCTTCAGGAGCCCTAATTGATTGTACTTCTCTCGAGATTGGACAATGAAAAGGAGGGAAACCACTTTCAACTCAGATTCTTACATATGAATTAAGTCTATATTGACAGTTCTGGGATGAAATGAATACAGGACCACCTTCATAATTTCTATGGCAATCCAAACATTTTTAATAAAGTCACAATACTCAACATAAGGATTTTTAAATCAAATGTATTTAACTAGAAATCTTGTAAAAGGAGAGGGAGAAATTCTGATAGCAACACTAGAAAGTGCATTACACTACCCTGACTCACAAGACAGACTACCAAATTGACATTATGGATAAAAGAGTAGAGGGATTTATTGAAAGGACCAGTTCACAGATTAGAATGGGTCTAAGGTTAGTCAGAAGAGTGCTGGGCTTCAGGCATTGAATCACATCTTGCAATATGAAGGAGGTGAATGAATATAAATAAGCTTGAGCTAAAACAACTAAAGTAAAATTGAAGAAAATCAGACCTTAGAGTATTTTTTGAGGAATTTATCTTATAATTGCTATATTAAGTGAAAATAATATTTTACATTGAGAACTGCCTACTATTAATTGTTTTCTTGAATAGTGTCCTTTAATGGTTTCACTAGGATTAAGGTACTGCTAACCAGTGGTAAGTAGTAAGTCAGTTTATGATAGTCACACATGGCTCATCTATTTTGTGGCTTAGTATTTTACTTCTTCATAGCAAGCAAGTAATAAGCAATATTTCACAAAGTTATTTTCATTTCTACTTCTTTGACTATTGTGTGATTTTCTTCTTCACTCATACTCAAAAAAAGTCAGTTCATCACTACTCAAAGTGTACCTGAGTTTTGTTTCACTAAGCAGAACAAATTCCTCATCATTTGGTTTGAAAAAGTGCTTGTTTTCCTTGTGCCAGAGGAAGAAGACCTGTATTCATTATTAATAGTTTTCTGCATGTTACTAATCTTGGTTTGAATCAGGAAAGATGACTTCCTGTGAAAGCATTAAGAGTCATGTGAAGGGTTTACTAATCAATGCTTTATAAAATATCATTAGTAATTTACAGGCTTTAAGAATGCACCCATAACCCTTCCAGGAAATATGCCAAATATTATCTGTGAGACCTGTTAAATATTTTATCAGCAAGAAATAATTTAAGTCATCAAATGGATTCCAGCTTTTGGTGTCATCCTGGGTCACTGGGAGTCTGGCATACACAGGCTGTGTTGGTCCTCAGATAATGACATAAATTATGAGTCAGTCCTGGAGACCACTCAGCCAAGAAGAAACTATGCATGTTGGGGTGTTCAGAGGATATTAGAGCATTAAATGATGGGTGGCAAAGGGAGACATTACCTCTCTGGTAGGCTTAGAGAAAGATCAAGGAATTGGAGGAGGCAGTTGGAGCCTCAGGTAGGCCCATACAGGAGAGACAGCAAGCATATTCCACAAGATCCTTGGCTAAATTTTAGCCTCCTTCTCCAAATTTGCTGATCAACAGTGATGTGACAGATGCTTTCTGCATATTAGCCTCCTTCAGGGTGGTGGAGGTAGTTGTAAAGTAGTAGGCAGTGTTTCAGCTATCAGGCAAGGCAACCTCCTTAGAAAGGCACTATATGAAAATCACGTGGTGTGAATGATCAGCCCAGGGTATTGTTGTGAGCCAGGCTGAGCTGTGGACAATGCCTAGGCTGCTGTCGGGGACAACGGTGCAAAGGAGTTAGGAAGTGTTCTTCTTATCTCACATGCTGCTGTACTCTTATGCATCCTATACAACTTTTATTTCTTTTTCTTAGAAAGAAAGCTTTTTCTGAAGGAAACATCCATCATTACATTGTACATAGAGATCAACAGGTTTTGCATTCCTTGTGGTGTTATCATGCCCTTTCATCATCTAACCAGCTAATTTACACCACCACAGCCTTCCTGTTACTGATAGAAAGGAAGGATTTGATTCAACCCAAAACCCTAACTTACTCATTACCCAACAGAGGGTCACTCTGCTATAGTAGTGAACCCAATGAATAGAAAAACATTTTAATGGAAACCTTCCCTGCAGCTGGAGAACATCATTCTGTCTGAATAATTTCTGGTAAACAGGCATTTTCCAAAACATAAACATTTGGGTTTTAAATGAATATTTATTCTGTTTCACTCTACATTTATTTGTAGAAAGGAAATGTCTATATAAATAGATGATTAAGAACTAGAGTGTATATTACCAAAGAGGGATTGTAGCTTTTTCTTGATCCCTGTAGGAAGAAAACTTTCTGAACCTGTAATGGTCAAAGGAAACAAAATATTGAAAGCTGCTTTCAGTACATTTAGAGTGGAAGAGCGCACTGTTGCACGTTCAGAGCTTTAAGTACTTCTTCTGACTTTTTATGGTGCATAGGACATATGCATAATCACAGAGTAATAGCCAGAATAATTTGTAAAGCTGAAAAGCTCACGTGTGCTCAGAGACTGCTTGGGCACTAGCATGTAAAGTAGGAGAAAGGAGAAAAATCTTCCTTGCATGTTACTCAAAGCCCTTGGTTATTGCTCATAATCTCCTGGAATACAAAAACAGGAGCTAACCTCATTCAGCAAGACATTTAGCATCACTTAACTACATGAGCTGTCTCATAGATGCTTGCAGTGTTCCTCTCTTTAAATATTGGATGGTAAATTGATGCTTTAACTAAGGCAAAACCAAAGTTTGGACCTACTTTCTGGCCTTTGTGCAGTGGAGGGAGTTGCCAGTGGTGAAGAGACCTGAGCTGATCATTAAACTGAAAATTTTGTCAGAGTGTGCTAATGAGAAAACTGATCTGCACTTCCAAGTCTCTACTTTTGCTTTTCTCAAGGCAAGAAGATTTAGGTATTGTTAGACAGTATTCTTGCTATGCCTGAAGGAAAAACCTAACTTTAATAATAAAACTTTCTTCTGTAAATCTTCTTTTAGCTAGTTTTAAAACAGCAGAACAACCTTTGGTAATCATATATTTTCTTAGTAATTATATATTCTCTTAGATCAAAAATCTGTGCTTGTATAATCACACAGATGGCCAGAAGATGTCAGTGAGTCAGGGTCAGTATTTACATATTTCTGATAGACATGCTTACATCAGGGCTGTGATGATTTTGAATTACTCTGCATACTTTTTTGAGAGTAAAATTTGTTCTTTACTTACATGCAAGGTCATCACAGAATCTAAGAGGAAAACCTGTGAGATTCAGATTTCCACCCACTCTGCCCCCCACCCTATCCATTAACAACTCCAGGTACACATATAAACATGAACCAGATACAAATTTTCCTCAAAACATACACTCACATTGAACTTTCCAAGAGGACATGTAAGATATCAAAATAATGAGGTGACTACTGCTTTTAGAGAGAGCAGGTATTCTGACTTTGTGTTAATTTCTTCCTGTTGTTCCTTTGGGCTTAATTGCAGGAGTGTGGATTATTTGTAATCATTTGTATTGAAGGTTAATCTAATAAGAAGATCCTGTGTAGCTCTGTATGACTCCTTCTAATTCCCCTTGTTGAAGTTTCCATTACTCCCTTGAAAGAGTTCAGGAAAGGTATGCAATACCACATGTAGAGTTTCTCAGAAGTTATTTTCAAATTTAAATGAAACAAACAGTTCCAGTAAGATTAAAATACCTAGGAAGAATGGATTTAAAAAAAAAAAATTGTAGGGGTCTGCAAACTGCTGAAGAAATAATTCAGAACATGACCATGTTTTAGTGCACTGTATTTTGCAAAATAAGTGGGATTAGGGGTGGACTTAGAACAGCATTTTTCCCTTGATCCTTTTTTTTTGTATAATACATATTTAACATGTTTGGCTTGAATGGTCTTTTTATGTTAATGGTTCAGAGGCTTTACAGGAATGTTAGCAGGAAGGTATCACTATTAGATTCTGTGGTTATTTTCTTTGTATTAATTAAATTGCAGTACTCTTAGATTGTAATAGACGGAGTAATATCTGAACAATTTCTTTGTTCAATGCTCCAGTCTTGCTTCTTGCTCATTTTTAGCTGCTTTCTGGGAAGTTGTTTAAAAACAAACTAAGCCCATAATGGCCCCTAGAAGGGTAAATGACACTTAAAGTCAAAATCTTCTAAATGCCAAAATATGTTTCTCTGAATGCTTAGCTGTTTAAGTCCTTACCCATGTGGTTAACCTGTCCACCTGTGCGTTTCACCAGAATATTCTGAGTTACATTAATCTTTGCTGAAATTGTAAACATTATTTCTTTCCTTGTGAAGTGACCATCCTGTTGAATACTGTTTTAGAAATTTTATATATATATGTATATATATATATATATATTATATATATATATATATATATATATATATTCATGTGTTAATAGATACAAGTTTGCAACAACAAGTGGTATCACTGAATTTCCTATAAATATTTTTAAACTCGGAAATCAAGAGATCATGGGAGGGGAAAAAGGAACATGCTGAGATAAATCTAGGAGGCAGTACAACTGTTTCATAGGTTATTTCCCAGCTTTAACTCTAGAAGGTCAAAGCAGAAGAAATAATGCTTTTCTTAAAAAGGGAAGTGAACAGTTCCCTAAAATCCACCTTTCACATTACTATAACTTTTAATTCTAACATATTAAAGGCTGCATCTGTATTTTTAAGAAAAAAAATGAGTTGAGAAATAATCTTAAGCACCTGTCTGGTTCCTGACCTTACTTAAGTATTCTCTCCTTGTTTTATTTCAAACAAGTAAAACTCTCCCTCCTGCTCTCTTCTAGCAGAGAGTAGCTTTTGGCTGTGTGTATGTGACACAGTTGGTGCCACTTGGGCTGAGGGTCAGGAGGCAGCTCCTTTTACTCAATGGCAGAAATTTAGATATGGTATATAGTACAGAGGGATAGGAGATAGAAATAAGTACTGACTGAGACTCTCAGGGTCTTTAACACACACAAAAGTAGAGAGTTGTCATTAATGCAACTTGCAATATAGATAGAAGTATATAACTTGCAATATAGATAAAAGTTAACCTGTTGATACAGACTGAGGAACAGGACACAATATTCAGACAGATAATAGTGTTGATAAACCAGCTATGTAGAACTGAAAATGCTAGTGTCCTTAAGGAAAAAAAATAAGGTGTTTTAAAGAGAGATTAAAAAGATTTAGATATTATTAGACAGTATTCTTGCTATGCCTGAAGGAAAAATATGGAGATGGACGAGTACAATAAAAATTTTTCCTACAGCTACTGAAAAGGTGAAAAGCTTTGGAATTATATGAAGAATAAAACTGTACTTCCTCTTACTAAATCACAGAGTAAGTTTAAGAAAGGGATGAGGAGCAAAGACAAGAAAAGGTCATGGCTCTTGATGAGAGAGAGAAAAAGTGAGTGAAGAAAGAGAGTGGAGCATGAGTACATTTTATAGAGACAAAGAAATGTCTGTTCTGGTAGCGATGGTGAGAGCCTGTCATGAGAGCAGCATTTCTGAGGAGACAAATGCTAGGCATTGAATATGCTGATGAGATTATGTGCCTATGGAGGAGACTAAATGACACTGCCTGTTGCTAATTGAGAAGGAAGGCAATAGAGATGGTTTGATTAATAAATTTGCTTAATAAATTAAGAGGGTTTTTTTTTAACCAGTAGAGAAATTTTTATTAGAAAATCAGATCATAATTTCAGTCTAAGAAAAGTGGAAAAAACAGGTAGATTAATGACTTGTTCCAGTAAAGTCAGCTTTATTTTGTCTGTGATTGAGTTTCCCAAAGACAGTGATGAGCTCTCTGATATCAGTGTGAAAAAAATGAAAGAACATACTGAACATAACTATAATAGAAGAATTAACAGATTAATGAATTATAGAATGCACAAAATATCAATAATAATATGATTAACTCTTTTCAAGCTGGTGGATTAATGAGATGACTAAGAAGTACCAATTTTGCTCTTCAGCTAAACAAAATCGTGTGAAATTTCTGATGAGACTTTCAAATGAAGTGCAATTGATAAAAAGCTGTTTTGGAGAAGCTATTCGTTTTTTCTAAAGATGAAAACTAGAATTGAAGTGAGTTATCTATGGTTTGTGGTTTTTTTTTTTTTTTCCTTGAGTTTGTACTGTTGGATTTTGTAGAAATAACACTGCTCCAATATGTGCTGGTAATGTATGACCAATTTATTTCCTATTGAAGATTCAATTGTTAACTAGATTCATGTTCAACTTTAAGCATGTATATAATCCTGCTGTCCTCATTAGTAATTTGGACAGCTTTGAATTTTTTAGCAAAGCATTTTAAAATGGTTATTCATCAAAAACTTTTAAAAAATTTTCCTCAAGGTTGTGTTCAGTGCTCTAGACTAAAGGTGGAACTGAGACAACTACTATCATGCCATGTTGTCATCCTAGACCAGGGCCTGGAGCACACAAATGCACCTAAGCTGTTCCTCCAACAGCTGATTTAGAATACAGACAGTAAATCTGAGTCTTTTTAAGGCAGAGTTATCTCAGACCTAGAGCACTGGCTGCTAGTGGTTGGGTGCCAAGCCGTGGGGGCTTGTAGCCACTCGGCACAAAGCTCGGATAGCTGGTACATCTGAGGGTCCACCAGAAGAACGGGAGGGACACTCGGGCTGCTGAAATCCTGCTCGTTTATTGAAGGGTCGCAGAAGGGGCAGACAGGGAGACCACGAAGCAGAAGGGAGGCAGATTCCGAGAGCCCCGAGGGGCGGGGTGAGGATTCTTTTAACTGCGTAAGGGTAGGAGGGTTTAGTATATGAGGGTACAATCGGGAGAAGGCTAAAGGGAGGGGAAATATAACATTAACCAGTGGGGAAAAGGGAAAGGAGTGTTCTTGGTGGAAGAACCAAAGAGAAAACGTGGAACAGAGAAGATTCTAGGCTAAGAGGCAGACTTGAACAATAACTGACAGGACAGGGGGAGGGTACAATTCTCTTACAAAAGGGGGTGGAGAACTCATACAACTGCTGTTTCCCATGGCAACCCTAGACTGCCTTCCCCAACCCCTCCTCCTACAGTTGGGTGTCCAAGTTTTTCTTTGCAAAACATAATTTGCTTGGAGCCTGTCCCACTGAAGAATTAATACAACTTACTTTACCTGTGCATACCTTTTTGATTAACATGTCATATGCATATTTGAACACCTTGTTACATATTCCCATCACATCAGTGATTTGTTTTATAAGAAAGGGGGGGATTTAATGTTAGCAGTCTTTCAACTTTTCATCTATCAGCTTCTTGATACTTAACTTAAGGAACATTTTTCACATGGCTTCAGTTTGTAAGCAGTTTTTCAATCAGCTGAGGATTTGTCTGTCAATATCACATTGTCTAAACTACTTAGAACAGTTGATGTAGTATCAAATGCCTTCTTCAAGTTTAAATGCTGACTACACTGACTGCATTATGTTTGGCAGTTTAGCAGTTTCTATTTTTAATTACTAAAAAGTCAATTGAATTTTAGTCTGACTTCTTTAAAATGTTTTATTACCTATCTTTAGTTATTTCAACTCCATTTTGCCTAATTCTTGTACTTGACTTGATTTTTCTGTTTAAATTTTTTAGTAGATCATTCAATTTCAAATAACTTTCAGATAATAATTTCAGTATTTTACTTTGTTACTTATTGTCTCGAAGTTTATGAGACTACCTTTACTTAACAACTTACATTTTTGGCTCGGGGAAAATGACACAGTTGGATGGATTTGGTTTTATTCATATTAAACTGTACTGTTGTGATGGTGCAACTTTGCTGACCTAAACACATTTTATTAAGGAAAATGTCTAAAATTTCAATCAAGTGCTTTTAACCAGCAGTTACATTTCATGAGATGAGACAGGTATCTGAATACAGAATTTGAGAAGTGGTGTCTTGGACATAGGCGTTCATAGAAAATTTCACTAAAACTAGTTTGTTTTTCCTGGATTCCCCATTGAACTTTTTTTCCCATTGAACAGGCCCCAGTTCCTCAACGTCTATATATCTAAATAATCAAACATCTAGTCATTTAGAAAAGGTAAAACTTTTTTTGGAAAAAATAATACTTAAAGTTAAAAAGGTCCTATATTAAGAAGTGCAGCTCCTTTCTTAATTATTTTGTATGAGGTCTGTTTTCATTCACTGTACTGATGAGATGTTTTAGTACTTGTTTCATTAAAAAAAAAGAGAGAAAAAAAGAAAAAAATGTCAAGCACAAATCATTTTACAGAAGCACATTCAGACCTTGCTTTTGTTTTTGCAGCAGAAGCAATCTGTCTGAAATATAATTAATCACTTCCTTCACCTGCATGTCTCCGTGCATTGCTATGTGTGCTTGTTCTCTTCACACTCTCTCACTTAAGAAACAGATGTTACTTACTACAACAGGAAGGAAAAGGTGCTAGCAGGCTCACAGAGACCAGCTGGGTAAGTAGAGCTTATTATATTCCTGCAACAGTTTATTCTTTGCAAGAGTGACTTATTGCTTTCCACTTCTCTGTATACAAAACTTCCTGTGGCCAGAGGAAATACATCCCTGTCATAATATATCCAGTTAAAGGATCATATCACCCAGCTCTGGCTCTCTCCTAGTCTCTAAGTGTTTTCCTCCTAAGGTACAATCCATTTAAAAAAATTAATTCAAGACACTTTGCAGTCACAATTGCAGTATTTACAGCAATTAGGAGCAGTAAATGACTGTGTATTCTTCTGTAGGTCATTTGGATTCTTATCGTATTTGCAGTCTGAAAGTCTTTGTCATTAATACACATGCTTAAGTGTATGTCAGAACATCACTATGTCTTGTCTCAGGCACCTTGTCTCAGGCAATTTCCCCAGATGGCCAAGAATCACGTGTTAAAGCTAAACATTCAAGGTGCTCAGGGATGAGAAACAAGCCTGAATTTTCAAACGCTGTTGCATGCACATAGTAAAATTGGGAAAGTAGTTTCATACTTTTTGAAGACTGACCAAATTGACTTTACAAATATTTCAATTTTACCTGGGTGCAAGAAAAGAGATTTTCTCATGTTTAATTCAGGAACTAAATAAAAATGAAAGTACTTTGGAAACCTTTCTTGTTTAAATTTTATAGTGCCACCCCTTCCCTTAACTTGCATGTCCTTGCCATGCTGAGTCAGTCTTTTTATTCTGTCAATAATGAAAGGTTTGATAATCTTCCTGGACAGTGCAAAGTCCTGTGTTGCCTATTCTGTGTTGTCAGTAATAGAGACAAAAGTAAATCTACTAGCATACCCCCTGCAAACCAGTGTTTGTGCTGAATCAAGGCTGAAAGCCTCAGGTGCTAGCATCCAGCTGTGACCTGATGAAAGCATTGCTGATTGTAAAGGGAGATTATGTTTCTAAGAACACTCAGGAGTAATAGGAGAACCTAAAACTAAGACATTAAAGATATATGCATGGACTTTCTTCTATGTTTTGAGGTAAATTATTGGTATAGAACCTCTCAAATCGTATGTATTTAAAGGAATAAAGCAAATTAAATATTGGAACATTTAGGATGAGAAATTGTATCCTCGGTACTCAAATAGTGGTAAGAGTTCAGCTCAAAACCAGGAACTTACAATACCAGTAATACTATATTATAGTGGGATCAAAATTTGAGAAAACCTGCTCTGTTAGATTTCCTTGCAACTCTGCGTACAGATTTCTTCCTATGATTTCCTTCTGGCAAATACTGAAGAGGTTGATGCAGTTAATCATATGCACAGATTGTGTTTCCAGGGACACCTTCCACTAGACCAGGTTGTGCAAAGCAGTTTTCGATTTATTGAAATTACAGGGACCATTAAAAAAAAAAAAATCAATTTGGTGCAGTACAAGAAATCACCTGTCATGCCATGCATAGATCTAAATTCTATTTATTTGCTGTCGAGGGGCAGGGGTTGTCCTAATATGCTTTGTATTGACAGAATATCAAAGTAGACCTGAGGAATTATAACAACAGGAAGTCTTGTTCCTGGAAAAATAGCAGGTGGAAAGAAAAATAAAAGCATTTAGAAGTTAAATTATAATATTCTCTAATAATTTCCACTAAGTGTAAGAACAGATGTGAAGCACATGGGTTACAGGATGAGGATTTTGCCAGGACAAAAAAAAGAAAAAAAAAAGTAGGGAAAGAACAATAAAAACATAACTAACTGGAAAAATATTAATAAATTGTTGCATCCTGGACTTTGGGTTTAGGTCGGGATTCTGATGTATCTTAGCAAATTCTGTGTACCCCCATG
The DNA here is from genome assembly GCF_026979565.1 of Vidua chalybeata. Classification (NCBI taxonomy): domain Eukaryota; kingdom Metazoa; phylum Chordata; class Aves; order Passeriformes; family Viduidae; genus Vidua; species Vidua chalybeata. The sequence continues at coordinate 47,285,011 of NC_071531.1, read as the reverse complement.
TATCCCCCGGGTTTTCCCCCCTGCAGTACCCGGTTCCCAGGTTGCCTTACCATGCGGCCTGGCTCCCATCCCCCCTGTCTCTTCCTGTGGCTTCCACAGACCACGTGACACCCTCCATTCCACCCCTGATAAAAGCCCCACAAGGCCGGGGCCGGGCGGCCATATTGTCCAACACAGGGGTTGGGAGCACATCAATAAAATTCTCTCCTGCCGCGGGGAATTTGGTCCTTCCTTCACCTCCTTTATCGAGGTCCCTCCCACGCGGTGGTAGAAGTGGCCGACCCACCTTCCCGGAGTGTGCGGCGCCTGGGAGCAGCTGCAGGACTGGGACCGGAGGAGCCGCCGTGCCCCGCTGGCGTGCTGCTCCGGAGCTGGGAGAAACGCCAGAATGCCACAATAAATGATTGTGATTTTGTTGGACTGGATACTTGGTGTGTGTTTTTTGCCATTGCCTAGGCTAGGCCTATTTAGAGGAGGTCATAGTTTGAAAAAAATAATTATACTACATGTTTGCATGGGACAATTAAATCTTCCAAAAATCAATTGAATAGTCATTTCCTTTGTGTTCAAAATAAAAGAAAAACACCTCAGTTTTTATAGTGTGTCATTTGCCCAGTGAATGCCTCAAAATAATCTGGACTCTGACCATCAGGAGTTTTGATAGTGACAATTTTTTGTAAAACAATCAACATATTAACTCCTGCACTACCCAAACCCTCTTTTAAAATCTGGACATTATCATCTCAGTTGCCATTCTTCAGAGATTCCCTAGGGGTTGGACTTCCAGGAACAGCATTGCACAGCATAAGCATTTTTTCTGGAGTGAAACCATTGCCAAATTTGATTTCAAGCTAGCTGAAATGTTGCTCAGCACTCTGATGCTGTTCCTGCAAATTTCATACTGCCCTCAATAATGTTATAAAAGGTACTTTGGCAGGTAACACCAAACTTGCTACATTTTATTTGAGATTATTTTTTTATTCATATGAAAACCACATGAAACTTAAGCAAATACATTTTACTGTAGGGTGTTATATTTGCCGTTCTTAATTATTTATGCTAAAATGGAAAACAACAGAGCTATTCAGTTAAGGCTTCATACTTCTCCAGCATTAAGAATATATGTATTTTCAGGGAAACTAATCTTTCGTATACTTCCACAATTAGGTTTAGAAATATCTGACACTCAGAGACCACATAATTGCACTGTTTGTCTCAAAGCATTTTTCCTTTCTTACTATCCAAAACATTTATTCCTCAAAGTCTTAGAGTCTTGGTTTCAAATCCCATCTTCTACAAATAACTTTTAGTAACTTGAATAAGAAAATAAACAGCGAAGAGACAATGAATGTACTTTTAATTTTATTTTATTACCTAAATATGCAGGAATAAGAGACCTGGCCAGTACTTACACTGAAAGACAAAATCAGAAGTTTTAGCAATCTTTGACATAAGAAAACTCAAAAGGAAAAGTGAATATTAAATAGCAAACACTAAAATGTATATAAGCATTTTAGTCAATATGCAATTATTTACAGACATTTCTAAAATTTTCTATTCTCAAGCCTAGAAGAGAGATTCAATTTGAGTTTTTAAATATCAGAATCAAATTATGATACTACATTGATAACTGACAAAGATATATTTCTTCATTTTACAATGCTCTTTTATAATGGAACTCCTTTTTGTAAGAGTTAAAGCAGTTATGATGCTAGTTTCAAATTAATAAAATGTTAAAGGAAATGGCCAGTTTAGCGGTACAAAATATTCAATAGTAGTTCAGTATCGAAACCCAAAGAAAAGAATAATTATATCTCCACTTGAAGAATCAAGAACTTCCTCTTAATTCTCATTTTGTCACTTACAGAATTTTCCAATATTTCTTATTTAGAAGGTGTGCCTGATCTGCTGATACCAATGATGCAAAGATTGCTAAATTTACAGTTATATCCTAAACCAGGAATTATCTCTGCTTTTTTTTCATGTTAATCTGCACATCCCAGATAGCCTTGGTGAAGCATACCACACTTTTCTATGCTGGGCATCTGGCCCTCTTTAACAGGGCTATTTAAAAAAAAATCTGTACTACTTTCACACAGACTCATAAAAGCTGGCAATATCTTGCACAGAAAACCAAAAGCTTTGTTATCTTGTTGAAATTATTATGGAGCAAAAAAATACAAGTTGTGGTTTAAAGCAACTTCTGAGTTAGTGGCCTCATATGGTTGATTGACTTACAAAGTTCAAAGGTAGGAAATAAGAAGTCATTTCCATTAGAGGAGAACATTCTACTTGTTTGTAGCATAGGGTCAAATGAGGCCTTGATTTTTATCCTGACAGCAGTGAAACAAGTGAAGTAATCATTTTTTTGATAAAGAACATCACTGTGGAGGATGAATAGAATCTGGAATTTATTTCATTGTCCTTTGCCAATAATACATCCGTTAACTATGGGAAGCACATTTCTATGCTGCAGAGATTAAAAACATTCTAACCAAAAGCAGCTGCCAGCCAGTTGCAAATCACATCTTTCATAACTACACGAATTCAGCTTGAAATCCTGGTGACTTCTTTCTGAAGTATTTGACTTTAAAATAAATGTCCATTTTTTTCAACAAAACAGAAATACATTATGTTGTTGCAAAAGTGATGAGCATACTGAAACATTTGCTACATCTCCAGATTGTAACAGGACATTGTGTCGCCATGTTGAGTTCTCATGACCACATCAAATCTGCCTTCTGTGGTATGGCTCAACTTTCCTCAGCATGATGAGTTGAATGTAAAGTCTATTTTCTCTTCAAAGGGTTTAATGTCTTGGGGCTATGGTTTTAGGAGGAGGGCTATGACACAAAGAAACTGTCTATGAAAGAGATATGGAGTAAAAGGTGGTTATCCCAAAGTTTGAGTTCCCACAGGAACAAAGGGCTACTGTACTTCTCACTACAGTCCGTGAACTGTCTTTTCCAATTTAAACACATATCATTCAGGGTATACTGCAAAATGAGATACAAAAAGAGAGAAATTTTAATACTTTGACAATACAGGAAACACAAGAACACATAAAAAATCATTTATTGACTCCTGAAAAAATGACTGACTTTGAGATGACACATAGAAAAAAGCAAAAAGGCTTATTTTAAAAATATGTATCTTGAGATTTCCAAACCATTTAAGATTGGCCTAACTCCCCAGCCATGAGGGTTGATTGAGTACCCTCTTAGCTTGTAACTTCACTGGCAATATCTAGAATATTTTTACCGAGGTCATTAACAGCAGATTCATATTTCAAAAAAGTCTGCAGTTTTGTAATTTTTAGTAGTTTTGAAAAGAAGAAATCAAATTATTTTGGAATTCTCAGCAGTAAATGGAATGCGACTGTGTGGTCAAATTTGCAGAGCATTCTGAGATTGTTCTTATTCTCTTCCAGTAGTAAGTAGTCAAAACTAGATATGGTCTTTCAGAAATCTTAAGAAATGAAGGGAAGAAAAAATAAAAATTAAGAATCATTACCAATTCCATTTCTTTTCTATAAAGTATATTTTAAAGGGAGATTTGGCTCTCAATAGGCATATTATTTTTTTCATTAGTTAGATAGATGAGGAAAGCAATTGGAAATACACCTTCAAATATTTTAATCTCTTACCCTGAAAGCATATGCTGTGACTTATATGAAAACATAATGTATCATGCAAAAATCCTGCCATTAACTTTTTCTCTTTTCTTTAATAAAACTTTCAATCTCCTCAAAGTGGTATAAAACAATCACACCTGAAATGGTAAAACTCCACTTAAAAAAAAAAAAAGGAGAATTCACTGATTTTTTTTTCAGAAACCTCCTTGAATTTGGCACAGCAAACATTGAACTGGAGTCAGTGAGTTGGGCTGGATTCAAGCTGAGATGTTTCTGGTCTATGTTGTCCAAGGAATTTTATAGCACCTGCATTGTTGGAAAGACACATAATTCAAGTGCATCAGGGTTTTGGATAACGGATAGTTAGCTTTACTTTCGTTAAGATATATTATATTTTAGAAGGCACGACTCACTCTTTCTTCATAGAATCATAGAATAGTTTGGGTTGGAAACCATTCTGGTTGGAAGGGACCTTTAAAGACCATCTAGACCAATCCTACTGCTAAGAGATACCTTTTAGGTTTTTAGATCAGGTTGCTTAAAACCCCATTCAACCTGGTCTTGAACACTTCCAATCATGCATCCACAACTTATCTGGGCAAGTTGTTCCAACCTCTTATTGCCCTCATCATCAAATATTTCTTCCTCATCTGCAATATAAACCTACCTTCTTTCAATGAGAAGAACTACTCCTTGTTCTGTCACTACTGACAGAAGTATCCTCATCTACAAAAATTAGTACCAGCATGGGTATGGTGGCCTATACATTTCTATTTCTCTGGCATGAAATAGAACTGTTATTCCCTTTCTCCTGCCAGATCATGCCTGGATATTTCTTTTTTCCTACCTCCTTATCTAGTCTGCTGGAATATGCAATTTTTGTTATGTGTTTTTTTGTGTCTAGTTTTTCTACTTCCTGTTTTCTGCTTGAATGTTCAATTTTTAATTTTTAAAAATATTTTTGGTTCTTTTCTCTTGAAAAAGCCACTGTATATATCTGAATTATTCTCCCTCATCCTTAACCCAGTCTTGATTAGGAGAACATAAAATGGGACATAGTCCAAAAAAATGCATCTGGTATATTTTTTAATTTTGGCTCAGCTATCTAACCAGAAGTTGAAGAATGGAAGGATTGAAGCCATCTGGCAGAAGCAGTGTGAGGAGATACTGCTGTTTTATTTTTTAATGGCTCCCTCTCAGATTTGCAAACCACTTAATTTAAGTTACTCTTGCAGCTGTGGCTAGATCTTTGGCTTCTCATCTCCTTACAGCATGGTAAAGGAAGTACAAAATCATTAATTATGAAATCACACTGTTATTGGTTTTTTATATTTATAACCTCATTTCATATCTGGCTACATCAAATTGTATTCAGGGACTGACACTATTCTCTTGTATATGACTATTTTATTGGATGTAGTTTTTGTCTTAATTGTGGACATCTATTGAAATCTAAAATATAAACCAGAATAATTTGAATATGAACTAAATATTTACAGAGAATTATCTTTAAAACAAATACTTAAAATGTTTGTTACTTCTGTATACCAGAAACAGAGAAATTTCCTTACTAAAATTCACTTCTGCATTAACTTGATTGATTTCATTTACTGAATGATTTCAATAAGCAGTAGAATAAGTAGGATAAGTAGAGTGATATTCAGCTACTGTGTCAAAGAAAGGAGGCTCAGCTATTGCTTTTACTTAAACCTCTAAAATATTGCAGTCAACAGAATTCCACGGACTTAGTATTGGTCTAAACTAATAACAGGCCCTGGAGCCTACTCTGTTCGTGGAGGATCAACTAATGAAATGTTCTGTCTAACCTACAAGTGTTCCTACTGAAATTAATTGTGGTATTGGAAGGGTGTGGGTAGGATTAATTTTAATGAATTACCACTAGAAAAAATGTTGAGTTTTGTAATTAGGATGTTGTCTCATTTGAGACACAGCACTGATATTGAGATAGCCACACTTGGCCAACAAAAATATGGGAAATATCTCTGCCCTTCCAGAAGAGCAGATGGTAGCCCACAGCATTCTCAAAAGTGTCTGTAACAGCACTAGATACTTATGCCTGAAGTAACCCAAATTAATTTCCCTGTCCTGATGAAGGCAGGCTCGTCGTCACTGAATGATTTGTCTGACTCAAAGGTGATCCTGTCTCCCTGCCCTAATGGGGTGGAACCAGGAGTACCTTGACCAAGATGGACAACTCTGATACACCTGTAGCTAAGCAAAATCATTCTTATTTTAATTGACTTAACATCACTTAATGGTAATAGGCATAAGTAAATGATAAAATGATACATTAAGCTCTTTTTTTCCCACTTAGAAATGTGTTTTGATCCAAAGTATGACTAAAATTAATAGTGCCCCTATATTAATGTAGGCATGAGTCAGCAGGCTCTTGTATTAAGGGTAGGAGAGAAATTAAAATATTGTTCAGATGCAAAATATCACTTTTGTTGTCTTTAATATATTGTAAAAAAGCAGTGTCACATATCTTTCATCATTCATATTGAGGCCAATGATGCCTTTACTATTTTATTGGGAGAATGATCTAATCTCAATTTTTTTCCACAAAATATAAAGATAGTTGGTCATTTAAAGCTACATAACATATACCTAGCAAAATTTCTGTGGAAGAAGTAGAAAGAAACTTTTATAACTTCAAGCACAGATAGTTCTTGAAGGTCATCTGGCAAAACACCTGAACTAAGAAAAAAAGTAGGAAAGAAAAAGACACAGAAAAAAAAAAAAAAGACAGAAAGAGAAAGGGAGGCCTGTTTTTAATCTCCATGCCTGTCATTTATTTCTTTCACACAAAAAGTATGGGACACAGGTGGCTGAATGTCAAAGATCGTACCCTGTCTGCATGCATGAGACAAATACATGAAAAAGGCTGGGCAAACAGAAAAATCACAAGAAATGGGTGCATTTTTAGTGAACCAGGTCAAAAGTTGCACTGCTTTTGGTGTTTTACAAATGTTTGACAGATTAAATGCCCAACTCCCATGGTTAGCAAGTAAGCCATGCAAGTAAGAATACTCATAAGAAATAAAACTTCATTCAGTGTCCTTATTCTGAGGCATCAGTAAGCCATGCAAGTAAGAATACTCATAAGAAATAAAACTCCATTCAGTGTACTTATTCTGAGGCATCAGAGTCAACTAGCCTATGTAGCACATGTATGCTCTCAGTACACATGCACACTCCTGAATTATGTTGGATTTTGGAAAACGCATATTAAAATAATTTGGTAATGGTAAATTACCCTGGTACAGGATTAAACAAATATCTTAACATGAATTAATTAAATCTCAAAAAGTATTAGAAGTAGGCATAGAGGATACTTAGATATCTTTATCAAATAAGATGATAATATAACCTCCTATATAAATATTTGGCTCTTGGATAACTTTCTTGAGTAAAAGTCTATTTAGTTCCACTTCTGCTTTTCATTGCAATGAAAATAAGTAAGAATAATGCGGAGACTGAAGGCCATGAAGTTGCAAGACATCATAGTCCACAGGTCTATAGCAATATTTTCCAAATTATTTCTTGTTAAGGCCACAATGTATTCATCCTTATTCTCAGTAATTATCAGTTTGACATGTAAGGTAAAATGCTGTGATTGTTTGAAATAACGTATTTTCACATAGTGGCAGCACAAGAAATACTTGGTAGGCCTATGAGAGTATTGTAAATGCACTTGAGGATCAATGAACTGTATATAAACTGTTTGTACAAGTATTGATCCTTACATACATCTATACTGTGGCAAAGTATCATTTAAGAAGAGGTTGTCTTGAGTGTTATTACAGTGACTCTGAGATTCTGTGTTTGTCTCTGTCAGGTCTTTCTTCACTTTGGCAGTTTCTCAAGGTAGAAAGCATTTATTCTGCTTGGTTATTTTTTCTTCATAAATGACTATTAGAATCTTGTCAAGAATCCACACTGTTTTACATCTTCTAAATCTATGGTCCTTACTTTAAAAATGTTTCTCAAAGTTTTTGATTTGTTCTCTGTCCCTGAAGATTTCCTTAGGTAACTGGGGATGGGATCAGGACTGGACAGCATTATATGGTAGCACAGAAGAAGTGTGATTGAGACTAGATTTGATTATGGCTATGGAATACTTTCATCCTATATTGAAGATTTTAGTATATTTTCCTAAGGAAGCAAGGTTTACAAGGTCATACTTACTCTCTTTATTTTTTACTCTCTTGATCCATCTCATTCTGTTCTTTCATCCTTAAATCAAGCAAATTGTAACACATTTCAGTCAAATTTTACGTAAGGAAGTGGTCTCAGACAAAGATATTTCTTTAAGTAATACAGAGCTAAAGTGATGAAAAAAGATATTAGACGTGGTGATGACTGTGGGTTGTTTCTTGCTGCAGCTAAGTCTCCCTGTTATTGAATACCAAAGAAGCCACATGGAGGAGGAAATTTCCCCATAAAGTTTCAATCAAAGCTTGCAATCAACCATAAGAAGCAAAACCATAGAAAATCAGCCTCCGTGAGTTATGGTGCTCAATGAACTTCTTGTGTCACTAAAAATGATTGTATTTTCTTTTTTCTTCCTTAGGTTTTGCAATAGAGGGATTTTTATCAGGGCTTACTTAATTTGACCAAATTACACTGAAAGATATCTCAACCTGCTTTGCAGCTTTCTCTGAATTAATGCATTTCTGCAGCATTTTGCTCCTGAGAAACATGGTATTTTTGATTCATGTTCTGAGTGTTGAAAATTCTGAAAATTTTCTAAGCAACAAAGGAGTCCTCTCTATAATTTAAAAATGTTCTCCATGTCAGATTAATCCCATGCTTATGCCTATGTTACATGGAAAATTGTAAATCAAGTAAGTTTAACCCCAAAAATATATTCCAGATATTATTTCAAGATGATGCCACTTTTTGCAGCTGTCACTGACAACTTTTTCAAGTAGAATCTTCAGAGAGATCAAAAGCTTGTGAAGCAGCAAGTTTCAAAATCTGGTAACCTTAGGTAACTGGCTACCTAACTGGTAACTGGCTGAGAAAAGAAGAATAAGATTTACTATAGTAAGAAGACTGGATAACTGCTATTATTTTTGCTCCCTATCCTACCTATTTGGTTGAGATATACAGAACTAATTTTATTTTTTTTTTTTTAGCTACAGACTTTACAAAAGAGAAAATGCATATTCACACCACTCATAACAGTGGGTTGGGCAGATCTTCCTGCAAGTTAGTGTTTGTATTTGTGTGTGTGTTCATGCATATGTGATTTGTATATTTATATATGCCTTTTCTGTGCATGAACTGTGTGAAATTTCAAAATAATTAAACAGATCATAAAGCAACTGAAGAGTATCTGCCTTACTGAAGCCTCCTTTTTAGGGCATACATAGTGGCTTTATTTAGAAAAAACTACATGTTCTGTTCCTTCCCATGATTTTTCGTGTGCATGTGCAAAAAAGTTAGATTTCTGTACTGCGCAGATAAATAGGTTGTATTATATTTGAGTGTAAATCTTTTGACAAAAGGAGTGCAAAACTGTAACATTTCCTCTTCTAGTTAGATATATTTGCTGCTTCATTTTAGGAACTGACATGGAATGACTGACTCACTGAGACTCTGGGCCTCAAGTCCAAGTGTGAAAAAAGTGAGATTTCACAGGTGCCTCTCCCTGTTCCCACATTTTTATACTATGCATAGGCCACATACAGTCCCTCAGAAGTCAGTAGCCACACACCAGACCTACTCTCAGAGAGCTGCTCCTAACAACCACTCTGCTTGGCTTAGCTAAGTAGCCTCCTGCCTATGTGAACTGCAAAATCACCTTTAGATTTCACAGCAGAATAACACCTTTTAACAAGCTGGAAATTCTGGGTAATCACATGTCATATCTAGGCTGAGCAGCAGTTCCATGGCTTTGACTGTTGCAAAGCTCTGTTCTCCTCATTGCTTGTGGTGCAGACACAGTCAGAGCATGCTACATCTCTTGGCATACTTCCTTGTGTCTCCTTTTTATTGAAAGGGGTAAAGAGAAGCTGAGATATGTACCTTGAACTCTCTCCATTATGAAGCTGGGATATGTAAGATGGAGTTACAATGGCCATGTGAACTCAGAAGTTTGGAAGTGTTCTGGTTCATGTTTTAGTTCAACCTCTCTATCCCACCCTCCTTCCAGGTTTGCTTTTCCTGAATAGCTGATCTGCTACCAGGTTTGCCTACTTTCTCCAGGTAGCAGGACCTCCTGCTGGTCCTGGAGACAGAATAGCAACCTGGATGGGCTGTGGATCTCAGCTTATGATGTATTTTTATATTCTTCTAACAACTTGTAAAAATGCTGTAGCTTGGTAAATTAGACATGTATTCCATGTAACAGAATTTTAAGACAACTTTGTGTGAAGGATTTGAAAGATACATACTTGTTGAGGCAAATCTCCTGCCAGATGATTGTTTCACCCCAAAAGTATCTTCCAAAAATTATATTGCAATTGAAAACCATCCCACACTCAGTTTACTTCTCCATAAAGCTCTAGCTCCAAACTTCCTCTCCTGTTGCTAGTTTTTATCTCTGAGTTGACACAATATAACAAATTCTAATACACCAAGATTCAAAGCAGTTTAAATCCAGAAAAAGGTCTTGAAGTGAATATAAATAACATACTATAATAACATATTGTGTGATTCTTCAAGCAGCAAGAATGATCACTGATACATAATGCAAGACAAAAAAGTTTCATGATAGGCTGAAAAAGAGAAATCCAAGGGGACAAGACCACTCCCACACTTTAAAGGCTGTGGTGTCTCCTGGATACAGAATTGTAAAAAGCTATGAAAAAGAGAGCAATTATAATTCTGTCTTATTCTCCAAATATAGAACAGGTGATACTTCCTAAGATAAAACCCCTGTGTGAAAGGTTATGGTAGAATTCAATGCACTCCACTTTGAAACGATGAATGTAAGAGCAAAAAGTTTTGCAAATGTGTCCTTTTTAAGGAGTCTCTCAGTTTTAGAAGGAGTATATGTAGCTCCCATGGAAAGAAGTATTGTCAATATAAATGCATTTTTTCTCTGATATAAAAGCAAAAGAGAAAATTATTCATATAAAACCTAAATAAATCAATAGTGTTTCCATTTACTTCTGAGTTTGAGATATTTTTTTTTCTTCTGATTTTCTTTTTATGTACTTACACTTGTGCGCTTGAACATATATGCATAAACATACCTATTTGTGCATATCTGGAAGTAGGGATGATATATTTTTGTACTAATATTTGAATGATAGTGAAACAAATTGATCCTACCATAGCTTGAGAACTGTGCATTTCAGTCAACTGGTGATAAATCAAAAATTTTTCTTTCTCTTAAACACACATAGTATGTTTAATTTTTAAGGTTCTCTTAAACCTTACCTCTCAGGTTAAAGCAAACAAAAAAAAATCTATTTGAAAATTATTTAATCTAAATATCTTGAGCACAAAATTGTGTAAAAGCTGGACCAAGATTATTTCTTTAGAGCACAGAAAGAATATATCTAATTTTTTGGAACACTCTTAATTTTGCAGCAGTTTGTTGGATGATGGATGGAAGAAGATAGTAAAGAATAGCATGTACTGTACTCTATATTGGTTATTACCCTAAATTTTAAATACAGAATACTCAGCATATTTGCTGGAGAATATAGAAAATGAATAAGGAGAGGAATAAAGATGTCTATTGTATATAAAGTAGGAAAAAAATGCTTTACATTGAAGAGTAATTTTAAAAATTAGCCATTACATTCTTCAGGAATAGTAAGGAAATGCAAATACTGTCAATATCATTGTCTACAATTCTTTACATTGCAAAATCAAAGGGTCAAGACATAAATTGACTGAAACTCAATTTACTGAAATTTTCCTGAAAGTTGACTGAAAGTCAGTGGGTCCCACCTTCTCCTAGGAGCTGGACCTACTTAGACCAGGTTGTTCTGGACCATGCACAGTCAAGTTCTAAATATCTCCAGTGACAGATATTCCATTTTTTTTTCAGACAACTTGTTTAGAAAACCTTTCTGTGAATGAAAAAATTCCTTACATTTAATTAGAATTGCTCTTGTTCTAGACTGTGTTCAGTTCCTCCCTTCTGTTTCTGTGAACTTCTGAGAAGAATGGGTCTCCATTCTCAGTACCCTAGTATGGTAGTTGCAAACAGATGTAAGGTCTCCCTTGACCTTGGTCTTCTCCAGGCCGAATAGGTTCACTTCTCTCTGTCCTTCTACAACCTGTTCTTGATTACATAGGAGTCCCACTCCAGCATGTCTTTCCTAAAAGTAGGATCCCAAAACTAGACACTACTGAAAATACAGATTCACATATGCTGAATAGAGTGAAAAAAATCACTTCCTTAATTCTTTGTCTGCACTCTTGTTCCTACAAACTTGAATTAACCCTCTCTGCAGCAGGGCAGTCTGATAGCTTGTGTTCAGCTGGTGTTGAGCAGTGTTCTGCCTTCCCAGACAGAGGATCCTGCATTTGCTTTTATTAAATTTTATCAGGCTACTGTTAGCCTGATTCTGCAACCTGTAGAATTCTCTCTGGATAAGCCCTGCACTCCAGCTTATCAGGTACTTCTCCTGCAATACGATATCTGTGAATACTCTCAAAAATCAATTTTATAATTTTAGTTTAGTTTAACAAACTAATGGTTCCATTATCTTTTTAATGACTATACATTTCTGCTCAGTTCAAGGCAATCAAGGGCTCCAAATACAAGCTCAACATTTTTCCATTGTGAATGTCAGTTTGTGGTAACAGTGGAAGAAGCAATAGTGCTGCTGCTGATTAATACATTCATGAAAAAAAATAGTGGCTATATAAAATATTGAAAAATATCCAATCTCAAGTACCTAGAAGAAGAGGAAGTTCTCATATGCTCAGGGACTCAAGCAGTAAACTGCAGGATGTGAAAAACCTAGATTCAGATCACCCCTCTGCATGAATTGTTTCAATGAATGCTTGCCCTTAACTTAAAACTAACATAAAAGGGCTCTTTCAGTGTCTCCTGTTGACATTTCTCCATTGCATATACTCAATTAAATATTTACTGGAGAGAGGCAGTCATGTGTTCCGATCTCCTGAGCAAGTGTCCTGCCTAGAGGACTGGAGAGCTAATCTTGTTCTCCATCTCAATCACACTTTGAGCATTTTATCTGAAGTGGAACAATGTCAACAGGAAAGGTTGAAAGAAGTGTCTTAAGAATATCTTGTAGACTTACAGTTCACACCTTTGTCCACTTCACAATGAGGACTGAAACAGCATAAATAACCTTTCAGGTAAATTGCCTAATCATCAAGTATTTTCAAATGTCTCCCTCAATCTCCCTGCCTGGAGTAACTTTTTATAAATTACTTACAGATTGAGATAACATATAATAGAATGACTCTCTTACCTGACAGTTGGCATATTTTCAAGCTGAGAGATTGTTGTTCAAACCTCCTTGGGCAAAGGAAGAACTCATTTTATCACAGTTAAGAAAAAAATAAAGATATTAAAGGTCATTTACTTCAGAAAAATAAATTATCATGTGTAAACCATGTGCTCCCTGAAAAAAACAGGTTTTGTCATATATTTACTGTCAGAACATAAACCTGTCACATAAATGTTTTTCCACAGGTGTAAGTGCCTCATACCTAATTACTTCACATCATGAAATTAGATTTACTCTGCCTCATGCAAGAAGCTAGAACTGTATTTCTTGACCAGAAATATTTTCAGTTTCAGTCTTAAACTGGCACCTTAGAATTTTTTCTGGGTTGATGCAAATTGAATGATTATAGGAGATTATGATAGGGAAACAAACCTCCAAAAGAAACTTTGTGGCTGTTGTGTACTCTATCGTTTTTGAAAAAGACCTTGGAGTTTTCCATACCTCTCATGTTGTTAGCTGTACCAGATTGATGGTTTTGTCTGCAAGCCAGACTATAAATTATCATCAGTGTTAGGCATGATATTCACTATTAATGCCTTGTTTTCCCTACTGAAATATATTTTGGTGCTTATTTTCTCTTGATCCTTGGCATTCTACTGACCATCAATCAAAAGAACAAGTTGTACATTCCTCTCTGCCTTGCCTCAGTGAACCCCTGATTTTCTTGACCATTAACCACTCTCTGGAATGTACATTTACTGTCGGCATCTTTAGGCCCCCATATCCCCCTCCCCCGGCTGTGGGCCCTTCCTGGCACCTGGTGGCAAAGCAATATTTCCCATATACTGAATAAAGAGCATGTCATAGGCTGTTTGACATGGTCTGGGAGCCCACAGAAAACCACTGATGCACAAACCATTTTTATTCCACAAGACTGTGGGAGCCCAGAGGAATAAGCAGCCTTTCTGCTAGGGCGAACTCACCTCATACACAAAACACTATTCCTACCTTTACAGTTTAATAGGTTTCATTTTCATGCAGAAAAGGATTGCAGACTGATGTTTATCGAAAGTTGTATCTCGAGAGAATTTTTCTTGAAATGTGTTATTTCAAAAGCTTGATTTCATGCACCAGCTGTCCTCTTTCTTTACAAAAATGCAGTGTTTACTGGAGTGAGGAACTGTCTTCATTCATTATTCAGGAGCACAGAAGTTTTGATTTTTTCTTGGGCTTCTTCAATACCCTTCAAAGGGAAGGAAAAGGAAAATGGTTCAACATAATTTCAGTTAGATGGTTGAATAACTTGTAGTGGTATTTCCTAGAAGGCTGCTAGTTCAAATACTTTCTTTTATAAAACATATATATCAATAGGCCTCTTTTCCATATTGGAATCTTTGATTTTGGTTGGGCTGAGAGCTAATATATATTTTATATCCTTGCTTGGAGAAGAGAAAAATACATACATATACTATATCAGTCTGTAGCTTTATCTTAGTTGTGTTTCTTTAGCACTAAAACAAATCAACTTTGCCAAGCAAAATGCTGTGAATAGTTGATAAGATTCATTTTTCAAAGCCTTTTGACTCACTCATGATGCTTCCTTGTCCATACTCTACCAATACATTCACAGTAGATCTGATTAAGATTTGTACCTTGATACTAAACATAGTCTGTGGTTCTTGGTATGCATATTTTATTAAAATATTGCAATCTAATTAATTGACTTTCATCTGTAATTTATTTGGCATGACATAGCTAACAGCAATAAACCCTCCAAAAAGAAAAGTAATGGCACTTCTTTCTAAGAAAAATCCTATTTCTAGCTATCTGATGTACAACTTAGCTAAAACATACTTGAATTATGTAAAAAAATAAAAAAAAAAATCAAAATAAAAAACCCCAAACCAACAAACCCCTGAAATTAATTAGAATTAAGGACTGAAATAACTTTTTAATCACATAATATTAGAGAGGGAGGCTGGACAATGAACCAGATGAGTTACCACTACCAGTCCTGCAGTTTATACACTTATCATCTGACAAGACTTCTAGATGCTTTGCTCCACTCTAGCAATGCAAAATAGCCATAAACCTGGCTTAACTAACCTGTAAAGTTAAGTTTATTACTATGGTGCTTTGGTAGAATTATAAGTAGCAGCTGTCATGTAGCTATGAAATTGATCTGTGCCTCCTAGGCCTTTATATCTCATATTTTGTGATTTAAGGAAAGAGTGGAAGGGTGTGTGTAAAACTCTACTAGAGAAATCTTATATAAATTTGTAGCAGGGGCTAGGCACTTCAATTACCCCATATATTAAAGTAAGTATGTGGCTGCAGTGGCTAGTAATTTAGAGTGGGATTTCTATTTTCCAAATTTAGATAATATCTAAACATTAAATTCTGAACTCATCTCCTTGAGTTTCTTGTGTAGTGAGTGGAAAGAAATAAGCAGAAGTTGTTCTTATACCTCTATTTTCATTTAAGCTGAATTGCCTTTTAGATTGCCTATCACAAGGGGCTTATATAAATTTAATCAGGCTTAAATTTCTGATTTTTGTGTACCAGAATTTTAGATTCACTATCTTAGTGACATGCACGCTTACTGAACAGAAAAGGCATTAAATGGCAGACACTAAGTTGGAACTTAAGAACTGCAAGGTCCTCTTGCAAGGGTAAATGCTTTTCACCACAAGATTTTTGTTTTCTTCTCTTTGCTCCTCACTAAAAAGATTTCATCCACAGCGGAATTCCTAGACCCTTAATCTCTATTTGTATCAGTCCTACTGAGAACAAGAACTGCATCTTGGTTCCTTACAGGCTATGAGAAACAACTGAGAATCAGGAAGTTGTACATACTCTGTTCTTCTTATATGGATATACTTCTTTAAAGCGTTGATATATTTTGAAAATATTTTAAAATATATTTTTATATTTTAATATTATCTTTTTCCTCCTTCATCACATTTTTCTATATATAATAACTCATATTCTCCTGCTCTAAATTCAGTTTTTAGTGATAATACTTAAAAATACCTCTCACATCTATAAAAAGTTGTATTAACAGCAGAACATAAAAGAATTACCTAAATTCTTTTTATGCACACAGAATTTTATCATCATTAATGAAGAAGGTTTCTACAGATTACAATTTCTTTTAAACCCAGTTTAATTGGAGAAATTTGCTGTTAAAGATCTTGGGGTTTTTTTGAGCCTAGGAAAGACCATATGAAAAAAGTTTCCAGAAACTTCTAGGCAAGCTTATTTCCCTATAAACCAGATGCGTGTTCTTTCTTAGACCACAGATTTGTCAACCTATTTGCATGCGGACAAAAGATTGAACTAGCCAAATTTGGTAGCATTGACTTTGGTGTTTTTTTCCTTTGCATGAAGTAAAGTTGGTGATGAAAACCTTATGTACTCATTTAAAAAAGCCTCCATGTTTCTTTAGTTTTCTGTACAAAATGTCTTGATAAAGAAAAATAAATAGAAGGAGGGGATTGTCTGCTCTGCTCTGCACAGGTGCAGCCTCACCTTGAATACTGTGTGCACTTCTGGGAGCCACAATATAAGCTATTAGAGAGCATCCAAAGGAGAGCAACAAAGAGGGTGAAAGGCCTTGAAGGGGAAGCTGTATGAGGAGTGGCTGAGGTCTCTTGGTCTATTCAGCTTGGGAAAGAGGAGACTGAGGGGAGACCTCATTGCCATCTGCAAATTCTTTCTGAGGGAAAGACGAGGGGCAGACACTGATCTCTTCACTGTGGTGACCAGGACAGGACATGAGGGAATGGCCTCAAGCTGTGTTGGGGAGGTTTAAGTACAATATTAGAAAAAGGTTCTTCACCCAGAGGGTGGTTGGGTACTGGAACAGATTCCCCAGGCAAATGGTTACAGCACCAGCCTGAGAGAATTCAAGTGTTTGGGTAATGCTCTTGGGTGTTACTCTTGGGAATGGTCCTGTGCAGGGCTATGAGTTGGACTCAGTGACCTTTGCGAGTCCCTTCCAGCTGAGTGCATTTTGTGAGTCTGTGTCTTCTCTGAGAGCTGTTTAGTAGAGCTACACTATGAAAGGTATCCACTTGGAGAACAATCTCTGGATCGCATTGCAGAAAGGTCTCATCAGTTTGCATCCAAACCACTGTAGTACAGACTGACTGTATTTTCCTGCACTGAAGTCACAAAGCAAGATCCAGAGATGTAACAACATGGGTTTTTTTTTTGGTTTTGTTTAGTTGTTTAGTTTGGTGTGGGGTTTTTTTCATTTTGTTCTTTTTTAAAACATCTGAACTTATGCCAGGGTTCCCCAGAATGATGCTCTATAATGAAGCAGAATATGTGTTTCATGTTTTGGAGGATGATATGAGGGCACATGGGGGTGCTGGAGTGTGAAAGACCTGCTAAGGTCTTGGTGATGTTAGATGACTTATAGGGCAGAGGTGCACAACTCCGTTCCACTTCCTGGATATAGTATGTAGAAAGTCTTTTTCCAAAACAAGAAAAAACCCTAGGTTTCATCCTGGAGAAAACTAATTGGTTTATACTAAGAGAAAGACTAGGAATTAAATTGTCTGTGTAATGGGGATGATTTGGGGATTAGGATCTGAAGCACAGTAAAGTGGAAGGGTAAGTTATTTGCCCTTGTGGGAACAGCTGTTCCTCAGTCTTCACTCCAGGGAGGTGAATAAAATCTCAGTACTGAAAGTTACAGGTCAAAAAGGAGCTCCAAGTAGAAAAAGCTATTGCTATTCTTCAGTGTTAATTTCTCTACTTAGGCTACTGACATTGGACTTTGCCTACTTGATATTTTCACTGCATTCCTCCCTATAATTTTTACTTTCCTTTTCTTCTCTGCTTGTCACCCTGAAAACACAGATTCCAGTTGGTGAAGAACTTTTTAAAAGCAAATTTTTATGCTAAATAGTCCCATAATGACTTCTGAATTTGAAGCTGAGAAAAAAATATCAGTCTATCCTTCCTGTGGCACCAAAAAAATTGCATAAGCCCAGGAAGTTGTATTACTTATTTTGATCCTGTCAAATACCTTTGATAAAAGTTTGTATGGTGTTGTTTGTTACATAGACTAAATGGGCACTTCTTACATTTCCTAGGGTGGTTTGGTCAGCTTGTATACCAAAATGGGTCTGTTTCCATATATCAGCATGGCTTCATGGGCATTTTTATGTAGGTTGACAACTGAGGATCCACCCAAGGAAGACTGAAATTTTGTTGAGGGCTAGAGGAAAAAGTGACCCTGTGTGTTGTAGCTATGTCATGTACACAATAACATACTGGCTTATTTTAATCCTGCTAAAAAAATAAAATCATAGTAATAAAAAAAAACAAGTCTAAATTTTTGGCCAAGGTGATTATCAAATTCCAGATGTTATTTCTTATGGGGAAAGAGACTGCTATTTTGTTTTTCTTACCCTAATCAATAAGGCAGAATAATCTCAAGAAAACAAATACACAAAATATCTCATGAGCCAGATAACCAAACACAGTAAATTATTCTGTAACTCCTGAAAGACTGAGTGAGTAAAATGACAGAAGGTGGTGCTAAGTTATGGAAACTTGAACGATGTCCCCACCTCTCCCAGGAAAGTGAGAGTAATAAGTAAGTCACTTCATGTATCTCCTGTTAACTCTGTTCTCATTTCTACTGAAATAGCTTGCAAACCAACATCTAGTAACAGCCAGCCAACTATCAGACATACCTGTATTAATTGATATAATCTGTTGATTATGAATGACAAGAAATAAATTTTAGGAGGTCTGATGAAAGGTTGATCTATAATAATTTTGGAGCTTTGAATGTTCAAAATTGGAAATATTTATGTGCTTTAAAATATTAAAAAATAATACTGACATAAGGTAATAAAAATCCATAGAAATGGACAATTTATGACTAATAAAAGGGGCATTACTCTTGAAGACGTGTAATCCCCTAATTATGCTTTAAACATTAGATGAGATATTCATTGTTTGAGTACTTTCCATTTGCCATTGTACTCTTGGCAGACCTTTTAGTACTTTCAGCAGGAAAGAAATGAAATGAGATGGAAAACATTAAAAAATTATACTCAAGATGCTATTAAGGCATGTGATCCTCTTGTGAACTTCACAATGAGCTATTAAAATGCATTCACCGACTGCAGAACAAAGAGGAAGCAGGCAGTACCAAGAAAAGGGGAATTTAATGTGGTCAAATAGAGGAAGAACATAGGTGTAGATTTGATTTCTTTACAGTTCATGTGTAAGCAGCATTGAATTTTCCTTTCTACAGATCATCTACTGAACTTGCCATTTGGTCAATGAAGCTCATTCTCCACTGCATTATAACTGCAGCAGTCTTTTAGGGATAGGGATTAATATATTGCTTTATTTTCCACATCTGTATATGGCTACATTAGCTCTGTAACAGACAGTAACCAGCTCTGCAGATCTTAAAACAATCCTTTCTAGTATTAGGATAACAGGCAATTACCCTCATCTGTGAAATGGTGTTCCCACACCATAGGTCTTATCACTTCTTATCTGTCACCCACTTAGCCCAGAAAGGAATCCCATGACATTCTGAATTGTTTGTCCCCACCAGAATCCTGGAGAGCACTCTGATGCTCAAAAGCCTTTTTTGAACAAAAGGGAAAACATATATTTTATGAATATCCAAGAGGTTATTACTGGCATAGTTGAAAATTCAAAGTCTAATTACAGAAGAGATATTAGTACAGATCTATTTAGTACAGAAAATAAAAGACAAAAATAAGACCCAAATAATAAAAGAAAGAAAGAGCATAACCCTAATCCTAACCCTATTAGGGTTTATTGTTATTATTATTACTACTACTATTACTATAAGTATGGGTATAAAGTGAATAGAATTCATCCTAATTCCTCTACCTGGAGAACTATGGTATTGATTTTTTCATCTTTCTTACCCCCGGGTCCACTTTCTATATCTTCTAACATTGCTTTACAGCTTTCTTTATTGTTACTTGCTTTCAAGTTCACTGTGAATCAAACTTTACTCTATTTGGTGCATTTTACATAAGCAGATTCCTATTTTTTGTTCTGTGTTGCTATTGTGGTTGGTTTCTTTGAGATCCAGGGCTGCTTTTTATTAAGTGACCACTGGTCCCCAGCATCAGTCTGTACCTTGACTCCAAACATCCTCTGCCTGCATTCCCCTGCATCTTGTGTCCCCACTTCCCAAGGCATCTGTTTTCATACCTTTATATAGGAAATATATACCTATATTTCTTTATATATATTTTTGTTAGTGTAATAAAAAAAAAATTGCTACACTGAGGATTTACTGTTTACTCTTACCTATACATAGTTTTGGTCATACCATTTAATAAGTGAAAGCTCCAAATTAAGATTAGCCAGCTCAACATTAGGAAAATTGCAGTTACAGCTAAACCAAATGGACACAGAGTTCCAGGTAAAATTAGAAATGTTCAGAGGAAGGAAAGCTAGCAAATTTCAGTCCTGTGGCCTTGAAAAATTGCTACAAAACCCAGTAGCCTAGTACCAGCAATAGCAATACACTTTTTCCTGGGTTGCAGGATGCAGGTGCCACATCCCCCTCCAGGTCTCTTAAGGTTGTCAATAGAATTAGACTGTTACCTCCAGCAAGCTGTTTATTTCTTTAGGTGCTGAAGCTTCCTTAATTTAATGTAATTGAGTTTTTAGGCTAAGCAGAATGAATACAGGCCTTTATGCTCTCTCAGTGCCAACGTGACGACGACAGGAAATTAATAACAAGGGATAAAAAAGACACAAAATCTAAAAGGATTTTGCAAACAGATACCAGATTCTTTTCAAGAGAGAGCTGTAACTTGGTTCTCTTCAAGACTGAGATCCTTGATTTCTCAGCTACTGGCCACTACTCACGCTCCTACTTCAGTTCCTAGAAGAGCAGGACCATAGAAAGCTGGAATGAAAACAAAGCAGTTTTCAAACTTTTCTGTCTGGAGAAATACTGGTAATTTGTTAAATAACATTAATTTGATAATTTGTTGATCATCAGTCTCACAAGACCTTAGTGAATGGGCTAGTCAGGTTTTATCACACCTGTTTTTCATATGTGGCTTTGGAAAGGCTAAATATTTAGATGGCAGCAGGTAATTAAGTAAAGTCATGTGTCTGTACTGTGAGTGCAGTGGAACCATTCTTCTGTGCTTGGGCTTTTTTCTGTCTGGACAGGGACCTCAGTCTTGGGTGGTGTGCTGCCCAGCCAGTGTGCAGCTAAACAGCTTAGGGTATTGGACCTATTTACAAAAGCCTTCAGACACTTAGACCTGCGCTTAACCTGTAAGGTTGAGGTTAGGTTATGTTACAAAACTCATCTACATGCTCACGGAGATGCTGAGAGAGACTGTGGAAGGAGGGGGAGCCCAAATAATACTCTGCCAGCCCACTCCGAGGAGCCATCAGTCCCTCACATATTAAGCTGAGCAAAAGAAACAAAAATGTTCACATTCTTATTCAAATGCCTACTGTCCTTCTCATAGTTTTTCTAGATTAGGGGAATTTTAAATGAGCACTTTTGTTTTATGAATACTGTTTACATTTTTATTCCAATCTTGATAAATGCAGTAATGTAAACAAAAGTAAAAAGAAAGCAAATAAATTTTGAAATAGCAAAAAAAGCGTCCAACAAAAAGCCTTTCAAACAGCAATAATTTTTGACCACAGAATTAAAACTATATTTTATGTTATCTGATTCATGTCAAAAGAAGTGATTATACTGCTGTATTAAGCACTGTTGTGGTCTCAGCTGGAGTACTATGTGTGGTTCTGGGCTCCACAATCTGAGAAAGATGTGAAGGTACTTGAATGTGTCTAGAGCACAGCAACAAAATTGGTGACATGGCTTGAAGGCATGTCCCACGGGAGCCGCTAAGGACCATGGGTTTGTCTAGTTTGAAGAAAAAGAAGCTAAGGGGTGACTTCATTCTCTCTTAAGCTTCTGGAAGATAGTAGGTGGAGAGGGAGCTGCTGTTCTCCAGTATCCATGGATAGGATGTGTTTGAGTGCTCAAAACTGCATCAGGGAAGGTTCAGACTTTACATTAGGAATCCTTTTTTTTTACTGAGGGAGCGGTCACAGCCTGTAACAGGCTTCCTAGAGAGATGGTTGATTCCCCATGCCTGCCAGAGTTCAGGAGACTTCTGTGACATGATTTCACTCTGGGTTATCCCTAATAACGCAGGTTATCAGGGATATGAATTTCTTAAGCAGTTGGACTAGATGATAATATTGGGTACCTTCCAACTGAATTAATCTATTCTATTCTAATGCAGAAATTCAGGAAAATATTTTAAGATTGAGTTACACCAAAGTGTTTGAAGAACATAAGATGAAAGAGATAAAGCCTTCAGAAGGGCAAAACCTGAATTGCTTAGAAGTTCCTTGATACCATATAAGAAGTCAACTGTCCCATCTTAAAAATAGGAATAATTTTTGTTTTTCTTTTCTATGTAAGCTTTTCCTTATATCACTAAAGATTGTGAAGGATCTTGCAGTTATCTCAGCGGATTGCAGATCAACCAGATTACATCTTAGATTTTCAAAGTACTTTTTTAACAGTGGAAATTGCACTTTAAAGTTAAGTGGAAATTGTTTGAAGTTAGGTTGTTTGGGGTATTTTTTACTTTAAAAAAAAATCTGTATTATTTACTCTTCTTTTGTAGCTTTCTTTTCTTACTTCTGCATCTTTCTGTCAATGCAATGTACATCTGAGTAGAGCTATGTTCTCTTTTATCAGCTTCTCTGAAGGTGGCTATTATTCAGGGGTAATCCTGAATAATGTTTATTCTGGTATTTATTCTAATAGATATTTTTTCATGAAAAATAAGATTGTATTAATCTGATTTTACACTCTTCCATATGCAGCTAGTGACACATGCTTTCAATATCAGGTTGTTGGTTTCAGTCCATTATGACTTTTACCATTGCTTCTAGCAATTTATTCTACCAATTTACACTTGTGCAATTTTTAAAAAAAGTGTTTTAACATTGTGAACAACAGTGTAGAGGACAACAGACAAAAAAAAAAAAAAACCAAAAAAAACCCCAAAAAAAAACCCCAAAAACAAACACTCTGAAAAAGAGGGTGAATAATTAATGGTTATGGTTATTGCTTCCCATGTTGCCCAGAAGTCTGAAATCACTGTTGCACGTATCAGTACAAACAAAGGAAATGCAGGAGAGATCTCAAGGTCTGGTACATTACAAGTTGACTTGTAAAAGTCATTATGGGAAGTATTGTGAAAAGCTCACTGTGAATTTATAGGTCTCTAATGAAAATGGATTCTGTTTATCCAATCTCTAAAACAGTAGATAATATGTATTCTTAACTTGCTCTGACTTTGCATCTTCAGGAACCTCTTAGACTAGGTTCTTGAGAAACTCAGATTGCAGCTGATGTGTGTCCCTGACATAAATGTCACTAATATTCAGGAATCAAAAGCTGAACTTAAGAAAATCCCAATTTTCTCTAAAAACATGTATAACTTAGTTGTCTAAATGTATGTTAATAAAACATTTGTACATACTTCATAAATTCAGAAGTGAGATATAACTACTACTAGCATGTAACTACCATCAGTTTCATAACTTTCAATCTCAGTGGTAGTCAACAAAATATCCTAATCATTTGAGTTGGGATTGGATCTTTCTGCCCATCTGAACCCTGCGATCCAAAGGGGCCCAACTCTTATTTCATAGACAGACAATATTTATTTCCTCATCTTCCCTTCACATACATATGGCAACAGAATGTGAGAAAATTAAGAATGCATGTTATAAATTACAACATAATTCAGAACCTTCTGAGGTTGTAGTTAAATTTGTCTCTGGCAAAATGGAAGGTGTCTGGCTTTCTCTACAAATGTCTAGAGCACATCCTTCAGTAGTTTTAGGAATAGAGCAAGACTGATTTTCACACACAAAAAAAATTATTGATAGCTTGGCTAAATCTTCCAGTAATTTAAACTCTCCAGATTTTAGTAATTATGTCTTACTTGAAAAACAATGTTTTAAATAATGGAAAATAATATTTTCTAAAATAGAACAAGTTTCCTGACATCAAAACCTTTGAAAACAAGTTCTAGAGGGTTCAGAAATAACTTCTAATCCTCTCATCCATAACACAGCTTTCCACACACTTAAATATTTCAACACTTCTACCCTTTTCTGCCAGCAGATAGCAAACCTGTAATATTTTTATCTGTCAAGGTTATATTTAACTTTCCCTTTTAAATAAAATGCTTACATCTTTTTATGTAAATTTTAAGGTTTTAATATGAGGGATCAGACTTAAAGAGAACACTGGCCACTGAAAGGATAATTGACACTTAATGGGAAGGAGTGTTGCAACATTGCTCTTTCCTCATAAAAATACGTGTTGAACCAACACTAAAAATCTGTTGAATATTAAAGCAGATTTTGCT
The DNA here is from genome assembly GCF_026979565.1 of Vidua chalybeata. NCBI lineage: Eukaryota > Metazoa > Chordata > Aves > Passeriformes > Viduidae > Vidua > Vidua chalybeata. The sequence goes on along the minus strand of NC_071531.1, from coordinate 47,260,511 downwards.
CAAGAATTTATATGCATAGGTTCAGTGGGATCATCTGAAGATTTCTGAAATAAATATTTTGTTTCTTTGGAATAAATTAGAACCACAGAAGACAAATACTTGCAATTGAAATAATGTTTAGATTTGTCTTCTAATTTGGAGGAGGAAAGTTAGGATTCTACAACCTTCTGTTATATAAGGTGTGTCATCTTGACAGAACAATATTTTCTGTCAAAAACCTGTTTCACTGTCTCCTAACTAGTTCATGTGGCTCAGTCATCAATAGTAGAAGTCTGTGACTTTTTATCAATGTCTTTTTACTTGAAGGGAAAGATTAACTTTTAAGAATAACAACTGTATAGATCCTGAAGTGATTGCACATTCTTTGCAGCTGAAGAAGGATTGTTAGAAGTTTGACGATTTAGGTCATAGAGATGTTAAAATTCCAACAAATCTCAGAGAAACAAGATTGTAGTAAAAACCTTCCTGAGACTTGAAGTCTATGGTCTAAACTAAATTTTCAGCATGTAACTCATCCAGAAAAAAACATAAAATTATAATCCTTTAAAAACATATAATAAAATAAGAAAACTCAAACAACCAAAACCAATGAAACGATTACCCAAACAAAACAAACAACAACAAAACAAAACCCCCCAAAACCCAAAACCAAAGCCAACAAAACCCCAAACAAACAAAAAACCGCACCCAAATCAGATTTTTCTTTCATTCTTTGGCTTTTTTTTTTTAGTAAGACACACAGTCCTGAGACTATCTTCTGACTTGCTATAGTAATAGAGTAATGCTCTCTACTTGCCTTTTTTTTTCTCATACAGAGGTATAAAAAGCTTTACAAAGACAAGGAATCCTGAGTGGCTTCACTCTACAAGGAATGCACAGAGGTTAACTGTGCTACATTTCATTCTTTCAGAATGAGCTGAAAATCTTGAAAATCTGTGTGTAGCCATTTCCCACGTGTTATTTGTGTTTCCCATCTGTTGCATGGTTGTTTGTAGGAAAGATTGCCTAGTGCTATTTCATTGCATGTACCCAGGCCCTGTCAGAAATGGAAAGGGTATTTCTCAGTGGAGTTCTAGGGTTAAATATTTTAATACAGCAAAAATGAAATAAAATTAAAATAGCCAGGCACAGAAAAAACACATGGTGTTTGAGGGGAAAAAAAAAAGACATTTTGCTGCACTTTTTCAATTCTTTTCCTAGGACCATCTTTCAAATAATTTCATTATTTGTGTCTCAAGATGAAATCTTATACATGAAGCAGAAGGAAAAATCTGAAAAATCTCTTTGTTTCCAGTTATTGTTACAATTTCTTGGCTTCTTTTTAAAATGAATAATGTTGCTAGTCAATAATGCCTGGAAATACTACAGTGCAACTAGGACAATATAGGTTGTTTCCTAAGGCATGGCATATCAAAGTATTCTTATGCCAAATTTTCAGAGAAATTTTCAAAAAAATCAAGTAATTTAAATTTTATAGGGATATATCTCAAGGCTAAGAATGCCCCATTCCCCCTTTTTTTTCCTATAGCAATTTGAAATGAAAATTAAAGTGTACTTCTAGCACCACTTGATAAGAATCAAACCTTTTACTAAACTTTTACTCAGTTTGGTAATCTAAAGATGTGATGAAGTAAAAGCCTGAACACTTATTTTCAGAAGTACTCTAAATTCTAGATTTTTTTAAAAAAGTACTTATTAGTATAACCCCATATAAACAGCTTTTCTCAAATAATTTCCTTTTTTTCTTTATTAAGATAGAATTATTTTAATGTAGCAATTGTATTTTATAGCTATATAAAGCTTGATTATTAATTAAGCCCAATTGTCTGAAGGAATATTCTCAGATACAAGAACAATCATGAAATTTTGAAAAAAAAAATCGATCTTGCGTTTGTTATGTTTGGTTTTCATTTTTCCCCTGCAAGAAAAAAGGATTTTTTTCAATTTTTCTGTGAAAATGTACTTTCCACAGAGAAATAACACCAAAATTGTTCTTTCCCTATATTATTCCTACCTATTTTTTCTTCATTGTATTAGTTTTTCTCACAGCTCAATTTCTACATGACACCAGTAGTTCTGAATGTATTTCCAAGACAGAAATTATTACATTGTTTACATGCTGCTATCTTTCATGGCATTTATCTTAGAATAATCTTTCTGGAAACAATTGAGCTTTTGCTGTTACCACCAAGGATGCTTGAAGAATCTTTAAACACAGCATGGCACCCTTCTGGTAAGGACCTGCTCTTACAGTACAGCACTGCAGTTCTGGAGGCTCTGTATCTGTGTCAACATGCACACACCTGTCTACCTTTGGTGTGCAGCCCTTTCTCTATTTACGGAACTACCAGACTGAAAAAAATGGTGGCAACCCATTGCAATTGCATAGGTAGCAGCAGTGAACAATTTAATTACAACTCTTTCAAAAAATTGTAATAATCCTAAAACTCTATGGGATTAAACTGGATATAATTTGTACCTTTTTCTTTCTGAAGCATGGCCAAATACAGTCAATTTTTATATACATTTAATCACTGAAATGTATCTGTTTAGATTTATATATATATGTATGTATGTGTGTGTGTGTAGATATAGATAGATATAGATGATATAGATATATACATAAACAAAAAGATTTCACTAGTTTAGGAACCCCAATTTTTTTTCCATTACAAACTGCCAGCATTTTGTACTTCCTGAACACACATAATTGCCAATTGATTCCACTCTAAATCCTAGAAAATAACCAGTCTATTCCTTTAACTATGAGTTTAAAGAGCTCTTTTTTCCCTTCTTGTCAATACTTTATCTAGTGGTGTATTGCTTCACCCTTAAGTACATCATGTATACAGAGATTGACTGTATTTTGGGTACAGACATCTGTACTGTTACTGTCCATTTGCAGCTAAATTACTTGAAGAGACTGGTTTTGTTGATTTCTTTTTCTTTTTTTTTTTTTTTTTTTTTTTTGTATTTTAGTATTTAGTTCATTCTACATTACACTTAATGGAATATGCAGCTTTGTTGTTTTGGCACACTGTGGGATCAAAAAGCAAGATTCTGGAGCTCCATTCTGCCAAACTTCCTCTACTACATGAGACCATCAACTACAAATGGCGGCTACCTGGAAACAGCCATTTGTAGAAATCTCACAGAGAGAAAGGAGCAGGTTAAATGGTTAAAACAGAACTGCAAACACTTAACATGTTAAATAGTCCATTAGAGTTTTAATAGTTACAACTCCTCATCCTCATCTCTATACTTGAACCAAAATTTTAAGGATCAAATTCCAGCAAAACATAAATAGTCCATTAGAGTTTTAATAGTTACAACTCCTCATCCTCATCTCTATACTTGAACCAAAATTTTAAGGATCGAATTCCAGCAAAACATAAGAAAAATAATAATAACACAAATTTCATTAATGGATGGATTTTTGGTGAAAATTTGTTGAATATTCCTTGTTTTACCCAAATAATTACTGATTCCTAATTTCAATTTTAAGTCAGGGAAGTACTGCTTTGCCTCTCCCCTTCCAGACGCAGTGTTCCCCCAGTACATTTAACAAAAACTGAATGTAATAAAATATTTGTTTGACTTTTGTATGTTTGAAACAGCCACTTCTCCTTCTTGTCCCTTTACCCTACAAATTTGATGGGACTCTCAAAAACTGAAGCCAGAAAAGATACTAATTTGCTTAGACATAACAACTACAAGCCTTAAACATAGTTTATAAATTGCATATAATTTGAAACCTCTATTGGAATGATATACACCTGCAAATTGTTAACTAACACCCACAGACACATTTTATGGCTCATGCTCTGGTCTTTTAACCACTCACACTGCAGGCAGCTGGAAGAGTCTAAGAATGGTGAATGCTTGAAATTTGTCCTAAGTGGTGTTGACATTACACCGACTGAAAGATGCAACAGTTCCCTTTCTCCTTAAAAAGTTGCCTTTTTTTTATTTCCTGTTTTTGTCTTTTTTTTTTTTTTTTTTTTTTTAATTTTATTTTAAGGAATAGTGCCTCCTATCCAATCCAACAGGAAAACAGATAAAGCAGTGTCTTTGGGACTGCAAATTGTAGCCAACAGTACAGCTGCAAAATTATAAAACAACCCCAGAAGCACTGATGATTATCATTACCTGGCATCCTTCCAGACTTAATGACCTCCTCCTTGCTGAAAAAAAGCTAAAACATGTTCTACCGTTGTTTCTTTTTGGATTACTCCAGTATATCCATATGAATGGAAATACTGAAGCTGTGGGGATTTTTGGGTAGGTAACCACAATCTTCTGCTATAACAATAATAAGACTGAACTACAGAAGAATTTTACATTTGTTTACACAATAAGACTAAACAATCATTCTGGGTTCTACTGGCAAAAAACCTAAAAAAGCTAGCAATCACTTATTTGCACATAAAATCTGAGAGATTTAAGGTGGTATAAATATCTATTGCTATGCTCCCATAGAAATAGTCTATTAGAAGTATGGATTCCCAGATATTTTCATGTCATATCTAAAATGTAGTAAAGAAATACATACATAATAGACATGATGATATTATTAAACTGCATAAAACTAGTAGCAGATCTGACTGCAAAACTACCACAGATTTTGTTTTTCATATCTGTTAAACATAGATTTGAGTTAATTTGGTCATTCTATATGCAACTTTACTAACTAAAAATATCATAGAAGAGTCTTACTGAACTTCATAAAACGAATCCACCTTATCTTCAAACAATGAATATGGGCCCCTTATTTTTTTTCCTCAGATGTTTATAACGTCAGACCTTTTTAGAGACCTTTAAACAGATATCTAGAATTTGAAAGACAAATATATCACTTTTATTGCATATAATAGTTTTAAAGATGCTAAAAAAAGCTGCAATTATTTCAAGCAAATACATTTTTCTGCACGAGAAATATTTTTTTCTTATAAAAAGATGACTCAGGAAAATGATGTACTGGGTAGATGACAACCACTTGAAAATCCAAGAAGTTCTATGTGCATCCTACAGAACTATCTGAGACAGAGCAGAGAAAGAAGCAGGAAGTGAGACAGAGCAGATGACGACCCATTTGACCTGAATAAAAGATTCAATGTTTCTGCCTTTTAAGGTATATTCCGTGACAATGGTCTGAGTGTGTCTAACACATGGAAAACTTTGGCCTTCCCAACATTTTACTCTGACACCACGGAGAACCTGTTGTGCCACTAGTACTTCCAGATGAGAATAAAGTAGTAACCTTCTGTGAATTTTATTTGTTTTGTCAGTTAGGGATTTTTTTTGTAACAGCCCTGGAACTGGCAGTAGCAGGAAGTTTACTTTAGTTCCAAGTTGCTTTAAATGCTCTCTCAGTTTGTTATGTGGTAAGGCATAGTTTTGTAGCTTAAACATGTTTGGCAAATCCTTGCCTATCTACAAATTGCCCCCAGCCCACTACATATGAAGCTAACCAACACCAAGCAAATACTTCCAACAGTCTTCATGCTGGGCCAGAGGTCATCTCAATCGGAAAACAGGGGCTTCAGATGGTATTTCCTCTATGCCAGCTAATTGCAACCATATGCTTTTTGTGACAGAAAGGGAGGTATGCAAGTATCAGATTCATTAGCCAGGTTAATTGCTTCTTCTACAGCTGATACTCTCTGTGTAGCTTTTGTCCTGCAGTTTAGCATAGTCTGTACTGCCTGGTTTTAATTATTTTGTTGTTGCTTCCGCCCTGTTATTTTATTTATTGCCAGCAGTGATTTGTAAGCCGTGATATGGGGATTCAGCTTTTTATGTCTGGAAGTGAGAATAGTTTTTCTCTACCAAATCTTGCCAGGCAATTCTTGGCTTTTTTCTGCTGTTTCCTTTGTTAGGATGGATGATTTGGAGCATAAACAGCAGAGAAGCCAGGATGATGATAGGAAAGATATAACATGTATTCATCCAATTGGTGTGATGAGGAAGAATTTCACAATTCATCACTAGCATTCCCCTTGGCCCACTCAGTAAGAAAATCTAGTGAACCAGATGAAAGCTTTGGTGTAGTTAATGCATACATCAAGGAAATATGTCATTCCAGTAAACAAAAATTATTCTTTGTGAAACCCACTCTGAACATCAGCTTCTGAGCATTCTGAATTTGCCCATTTTGTTCCTGCTGTTTCTGAAGATGCTTCCAGGCTTTGGAGAGGTAAGGACTTCCCATTTTCCAAACCATGAACCAACAGGGAAGATCGACACAATCAAGGCAAGCAGGATTTGTCCCACACCAGTAGCCTCATGCACATGAAGCAATATCCACATTCTTCATCTTGCCTTTTGCCACCTGTACTCAGCATGTTGTCACGCAGTCATTAACTTAGAAAACTAACATGAGCCAAACAAAAACCTCTAGAATAAATGAGTTGCCATAAGAAAACAATTAAAAGTCACCTGTTGGGAAAAAAACATATTTAATCTAATATGGACAAAGTGACCACCCAGGACTATCCAAAGCTTGTGTTTTCTTTCCCCCTCCTCTCCACAAGCCTGTTACTTGCAATACAGGTGCATTTATATGAATGACGTATTGTGAAGGGCTAGGATGATGATTTCATTTAAACAGATTTGACTGTCTGGATACTACATAAGAGGATAAATGGTGATTAGTTAACAAACCCATTTTTTAACAAATTGAAAAGCAGTAGTAGGAGCAGATAGCAACGTACTTGTGTTTTAAAACATTTCTTTATTTTAAAACTAAGTCATAGACATTAAAATGTGAAACATGATTTCTCTAGGCAATGTGCACAAAAATATCTTTATCCAGGTAGGAAAAACCACCACAATCTTGTAATAGAAACTTCAGCAATTATCTTAATCAAAGTAGATAATTCCAACACAATTTTGAGATAGAGATTTCAGGATCGAGCCTCTGAAAACTCAAGTCAACAGCAGAATTTAGTATGAGGATTATAAACATTTCAGTAATAATTAATTTTTGGAAGCTAACGTGGTTGTAGTATTGAAAAGTGAAATTAATTTTGTTGAAATTTAACCCTTAAACAAAGACCTATTATACATTGTAAGTCTCTAAGATACATTAGCATACAATTACAATTTGGTTTCTTTTTTTTTCCCTCCAAAACTCAAGCACTTTGTGTGTCTTCACACATGTGTGGTCTTTCACCTGGAAATAAAAATTGCTCTGGTGAAAAAAAAATTGCTCAGTGCATCCTTTAGGAATGTAAAGTATTGTCCAAATTTATTTTCTTGTCTAGAACTTTTGTTGACAGCTGATCATAAAGACTTTCCTGCTGCTCTTAAATGATGGGGATTATATATATAACTAACTTACTAAATTTATATACCTAAATTAGAACTAAATTAATTTTAGCTTTGTGAATTTAATATTTTCAAAATGTCTGTCATTCACCCTAGGGATGAGCAAGAGTTCCCTAAATTTTCATGAAGATTGGCATATGAAATGATAGGAAAAAGCTTTCTTTCCTGTATTGATGTTGTGTAGAAACAAAATCTTTTTCTTCATATATAGCTGGGACAAGAGCCCCTCAGTACTATAATGGGAGTCTGAGGCCAGTACAAGATGGAAAGAACCTGAGACAAAGGACCAAAATAGTGAATGAGGGAAATGCCAAATTGTCTTTTCAAATTTTGTCAGATTGTCTCTTCATATCCACAAGCAATAAACTGAAATGAAATGAAATCTCACTGCTCAAATGGAGACTGCACCTCTCCAGGCATATTGATCCAAGAGTCAATGAAGTCAGGATAAGCTAGAAAATGGAGATGAAAAGGCAATTTGGCAGCTTGGCATTCAGGACCACAGAACATGAAAGCACAATGGGAAGTGGGTAGATAGTTCCCACGTGGAAGATGGTTGTAGTTCTCATGAAAGGAAATGAGGACACTCTGCCACTGGGAAGTTCAATAGAGGTGAAGGGAGACCAGAGTGGGAGATATGAGCTGGTTTCAAAAAGGCAGTGCAGAGGGGAAAACACAGTGGGGACCATCCAACTTTGTAGATGTCTGTGGAGGACCCTGAATATCCCACTGAATACAGTATTTCCTCAGTATCCGGTAGACCAAGACCAAAATTCCTAAATATGTAGAAATTTCAAACTTATTCCAAGCCTCAGTCAAAGAATGTGGTTGAACAGCAGGAAACTCCTGGGTTTAAGAAGAAATTCCATTCCAGACTCCAGCTACCACAAAAAGTATTCACTGAAAATATTTGCTTATCCTAGAAAACATGTATCTTTAAGTGGAATTTTAAAGTGTGTAAAAAAAAAAAAAGGTGAATGAAATATAAACTTTCAGCAACAGAGAAATTAAGCATTTTGCTATAGGTTATGAAGTATGTAGATCTTGGGCAGAACCAGAATATTCTCCTGCAACACTGGATGTCTCTTAATTGCTTCAAACAAATATCAAGACAGTAAGGATGTTAATAGATAAGAAAAAAAATCTCTTTCATTGAAAGTAATTTATGCAGGTGAACAGTTTAGAATGTACCAGTTACAAACTCTTCACTAAAAAAAAAAAGGCATAAATATTTGTGTTTGTTTTGTATCTATACAAAAAGAAACTCCTTAAAGATTCTTTTGTCACCTCAATTTTGAAAAGTTTCTGCATCCACATCTCAGTCAGAGGCTGCCATTTTCAATGGTCTTAAAGTCTGAGAATTTGATGTGACAAAGTTTTTACCATAGACGCAGGTGGAGGCAAAACTGCTTTTACTTTTTCTGTAAGTGATGACATAGAAGGCAAAATGATCCTTTCTGACAGCTGAAGACCCAGCATAAGATGTTTCCATGACTATTACTTCTTCACATAAAAGTATTTCCTGATGTTTAGTGTTTTAATTTACTGGATATATTCTGTTAAATTGAAGTGGGCTGAGGAGGAACTTGCCTTACCACTGGCAAGGTTCACTATCATTTTTGGATAAATATGAGCCAAATGCAGAACTTCATATCCAAATATTTCCAATATCAGAGAGAAAGGATCAAATGAGAGCACTATGTTCTAACCCACCACCGTGGCTTTGATCCTGGGTCAAATAAAAAATTAAAATGGGCCTTTTATAGCTCCAATTTGAACACAACCAAATTCCCTTTTCATCAGATTGTGGTCCAAGGAGGAAGAAATTGTATGTGAGTTTACCTCTGTTATGTATGAAGACAATCTTGCAACCCAACCTTAATTTTGCTTCAAACCCGAGTTCTAAACCATACCCCAAATTAATGTATGTTTGAGTCTGACTTCCTTATATTACCTGCTCATAAAAGTATGTTTCTGAATAATTATTTTTAATTTTGAAATACGTCAGATTATATCTAATTGCTAATAATTTTTTTGCAAAAAAAATTGCAAAAAATATCCCCAAAGCCATGTGTTGGAATGCTATGTGATGCACACGTTAGTGGTCCTTCTCACTCATCTGTAAGGTACCCAGTTTGAACAGTGACTAAAAGAATAAAACGTTCCCCTACCTATTCCCTCTCCCCCCAGTAAAAAGGAAGAATTTAAGGGTAAGAATTTAATTTTCCCCCCACTTTACTGGGAGAGCTCCAAAAACCAGAAGCAAATGAGGGAGAAGTAGCAACAGAGACCACCAGCAGCTGCAATGTGAAACCACTCACAAGAAGAAAAAGGGCTACTCCTCCCCAATAAAAAAATGTGCAAACATTAAACCAACCAACAAACACTCCCAGCAAAGATTCAATCCAAAAATAGTGAATAACTAGAGAAGATGGAGAAAAATCCAACTTTGTAACAGCAATGATCAAGATGTGTTTAACTCTCTTGAAATTTAGAAGATGGGGGGAAAAATTAATATCTTCCAGTTGCATGGAGACACTGTACTGATGAACATGTTAGTGTTATTCTCCACTGAAAATACATTCCAATACCTAGAAGGAAACTTCTGCTTGTCAGAGGGTTATTTTCATTATGGTGATAGACTAAAAGGAATAATGACAATACAAGTCTAATGAGAAGTATTTATTCAGTAATTTCGCAGTATCTGAAGGAAAATTTATACTTGAACCCCAAAATGTTTTTAAAAATGATATATGGTCAATGTATATGTAAGCATTGTTAAGGATGAACTAGAAAGAAGAATCTAGTGCAACTGGTGGAAACCAGGGTTAGCTAGAGGAAATCCAGAAGGTGGGTTTTCTATGTTATTATTTTTAAGGGCATACAAATTGTTGGCAGATTAGAGGAACAGTATTAACAGTACTTGCATTATAACTGTCAAATGATGAATTCGAAGAAAATGAGTTTAAAACTAGAACCAAAACAAAACAAAAAAACCCAAACAAAAATTTAAGTCTTCATGAAGTTCTGCAAAGTTTTTACAATTAGTATGAACATTGCATTCTCTCATTAAAAAAAAAAAATCATTTATTTACCATTCTGCAAACTCTGGTTTCACTTTCAGCTATACCCTGGCCCAAAAACAAAACAAAAGTAAAGGCCCACTGACCAAAAATATTGTTATGATTAAGTTTTCTCTGAAAACAGGGCTTTGGAAGATGTTAACATACCTCGTGGTTGCTTCTGCTTGTAAAATTGTTTTTAGATGTGATTTTTATTTTTGCTGGGTGGTGCATGTCATTATGAAAATTCTCAGGCCTCTGAGAAATTTACACCACAGCACTTGTCACTCATTCTATGGCTCTTTTGAATTTGGCTTCTGGTGTTGCTACATTTATTTCCATTCTTTGATGCCTTCCACTATTCAAGTGCTCTCTGAATAGCTGGTTCGTACATGTGACTCTGCAGTTTGCTCACTATAACAATGTAACTCTTCCCATTCATACAAGAATTGTTTTAATCTTCCCCACCATCCTTTCCGTACTTGTCTAAGGGATCCGTTTTGATCTGGCTTGAGCCACCCTGGTGTCTCCATGCTGCTAAGCAATAGGGGAAAGTTAGCATACTGGATTGTGATGTTTGTTTGTAGTTTATATTCTGACACTGTTCTGGACCTCTCCAGCTCCTCCAGAGAGCTGTGAATCAGCACAGGGCAGGAGGCAGTCCTCAGCAGCCCAGCTACAGCCATTTGCCAGGAGTGTCCCCCCTCGTTCAGGGGGAGCAACGCTGCTCCTGCAGACTGCTCAGCCTGCTCCACAGAGGTGCTGATTATAACTAAGTGCACATATACCTCAAGACCCCCTTCTGTTACTATGTGCATAGTTTGTTTTTTTTTTTTCTCCTGCATATCTTCTTTTTATCATCAAGGAAGTAATTATAGCTATAATACATAGAAAATGAGTGAGAGAGGATTACAAAGGGTTCTTTTTGTCTGCCATTTTCCTTTTTTCTTTTCATCTATTTAATCTAATTCCTATTGTCCTCCAGGCATCTCTGAATTTAGAGGTGTAATTAATGATGAAAATCCTTCCAGTTGTTACATGCATGTGGTCATGCATACACACTTCAGTTCTCTTCAAAGTAAGAACTTTGATACAAATATGTATACACACACACACACACACACACAATTCAATCAGTTTTTCTACAACGTTTTTTTAAAGGCTTATAATATTTAACAGCAATTCAAATGCATATAACAGAACATACCATACAACAGTCCTAAGAATGTGACACAAAATAGCTGGATAAAGTCGCAATCAGAAGAGGAAATGAGTTTTTTCCAAGCAGCAGAGGTGTTACAACCAATGTAGCTCAAGGGTGGATTACTCACCTACATTACTTCCTTCAGGACTGTTTTGAGTTTTGGTTTCCTAAAAGGGGGTTTCCGTATGGAAATTCAGTGAAGAGTAAAGAAAAACTGGCCAAGAAGTTTATGAAATGACATTATTTGAATGAATAAAAAATATATACTATTTCAATTGGGCATCAAGTTATATGAAGACTTATATTTTTCATACTAAAAAAGTAAATTGAGCATAGTGTATTCCACATGTATGTTTATGAGCATGATTGCATCAAAATTATCTATTGAACACAAGCATCTTCATAGAAGAAATAATTACTTTGATGAAAGATAGATACTGTTTATATTGTGTACTCATTATGGGAATCATATACTCTCAGTTGACATTACTCTGTCCATTTTTAATGTGTTTATCTAATATGCACAATAAAACCCTATGGTATTTTGCACCTGGATAAAATGTTACTTGCACAGATAAGCTGATACAAATATAACTTCTTATCCCCTCATCCATTAAAATAAGGCACACAGACCAGCTGAGACAGGTTGATGAGTATTAAGCTACAGGGAACCCTGATTTCCTGGGATGTCTCCACTGCAAGAAATGTCTCAAGTTATTTTTCAAGCTACAGGATCAACTGCCTGATGGCTTGGCAGGGGGTTTTGGAGCGGCAGGGATGGGCCTTAGAGGTCTCTCTGGCATTAGGAGCCTTGTGACCCACTGCATGGGGCAGCCACCGCCGTCCTTTGACCTGGAGACCCCGACATCTGTGCACTTGGTAGTCCGTCACAGTAGGCTTTATGAGGCAGATTTATGCTTAAATAGTGTGCTGTTGAGTACTTCACATTTCCACTTCTCTAATTGGCAGGATTTCTTGCTCATAGTTGGTTAAAAACTGAAACAATAAAATATTAAAAGCAGTTGACAAAAACCAACCAAATCTCTTTACCCAGTGCTGCCAAATAAATGTCCTGAATATAATATATGAATATACAGACATTTAAAAAAAATTCAGCATTAATCTTTGGAAAATGCTGCTACTGCACCTACTACAAGGACTAGCTATCAGCTCTCTGCATTTGGAATGACACTTATTTTGGAAAATGCAATGTGCACAGGAATATACATTTCCTGTTCCTCCAAGGAAGCAAACCCAAATCTAGTGACATCATTCTGATCCTGGGATAGGCATATATATATATATATATATATATATATATATATATATATAATATTTTTCCTGATTTCAACATTAATTGTTTTATTTTGTATGTGACTGTGTAAGTACACACAGTGAAAATTACAGTAGGTAAGGCTTTTGTAACTCCTAGTCCTCAGATCTCAGATTTTAACAAATATATGATTGATTCTCATCTGATGCACTGGGAATTAATTCCCTCAAAATTCCAGATGTACCATATGATCATTAGCTTAGTCAAAATATACATATAGAATGGGAAAGAAAAACAATGCCCAAAAAAGTGTACTAAACTAAATCAAGTCTTCAACATCTTCCAGCCTAACACAAGTCTCCAGGGAAATGTCAATAATTTTGGTCCTTATTACTTAATCATTTATTGTTGTTAAAATAGAATTTATAGCTCTTTTATGTATGTGATTAGTCCATGAAGATTTCAAAAATACAGGTCTGGATCTGTGATTGACTTAAATTGCCATTTTTTTGTTTAGATTTAGAGCTAATTCTTCTGGACAGGATATCCTAGAAAAAGCACTGAAGACAGTTGGGAATTGCATTTAGAAGTCAAAGTGGAAATACTTTGGAAAGGAGATGAGACATTCTATTGCTCCTTGAATTTCCACCAACAGGACATAGAAACTTCTGAGTCCAGAGGGAAAGAGACAGCAGAAGAAGTGCAGAACAGGACCACTGAGTAGGGTCAATCTGAAGGAGATCAGTTGATATTTTTTAAAGATATGGATTTTACCCTTAGAAGTAGGAGAAAAGATGTCATGTCTTTTCTGGAGCAGTTAAAGAAGAGACAGACATTTCTTTACATTTTTTAATATAAGAAACACTTTGTACCCTAATAATATCTAGCAACTCTTCACTGCTGAAAATCCATCAGGCTTATGGGTTTGTTGTTTGTTTTGCTGTTTTTGTTTTATTTTTTTAATGATTCCCATAGCATTATGATACTGGACCCATATGCTGAGTATTTTAATATGGAACAATAATCTAAAAAAGTCTAAAAGTTTTTTATTATTGAAAACTTCTGTAAATATGAGAAGGGGAAGGGGACAAGCCATGCACTTCTGTGACTTAAAATACAGAACTGGAACTGACTCAGTGTGCTATGAAGAGCTGTGGTAGGATTGTTTACATTTTTCTTTATCTCACAAAAATATATGTTGGTAGTAGGTAACTGTTTATCCTTGTTAGTCCTGTGAAATCCAGGTTGGTGCATTCTGAAATCCTGAACAGCTCAAAAAGCATATTTGTAAAACTTTAAGGGGATCATCATCTCTCTCTTTTAAAACTTGTCTACCATCTGTATGCTCAAAAGGATAGTTATAATTCTCTATAGAACCATTTATTAGTATTGTTGTTTTCCCAAGGCTTGCTGGTTACTTTAAGGATTTGCTTAGTATCAGTGCTGACAGTGCCTAAATTCTGAGTATAAGTAAAAGGTAGAAAATCTAACTGTAGCTTTGCACATTTCTATTCATTATTTTTTTCTGGTCATGAATAAAACTCATTTTTTTCATATGCATAAATATGCAGAAACCTTGCTGAAAAGTCGTATTTAAAAAAAATTGTTCTGGTACAAAATTACAGCAGATTTGCATTTGGTTTCAAGGACATTTTCATAGTGATACATTCTACTCTGGAATGGAAGTTTCAACAGTTTTAATTTGATTCTGCCCTATTGCCACTTCTATTTTAGAGAACACATCCACTAATATGGGAGCTCTTTATTTCTCTTCCCCTTCACCCCTCATTGAAGTCAAAATTCTGAATGTACTACCAACGCCAGAATAGTGGAATATAAGTTTCTCCTATGAAGTATTCTAAAGGAATACATTTACAAAATTGTCTGTGGCAGCAAAGTAGAAAGGGGCCACTCTCTTACCTGTTAAATCACACTGACCTGAGCATTTAGCTGTAAATGTGTAGAATAAATGTGTCTGCTTCCATGGGTTGAAATGTTGTGAGGATGGGTTTAGGAACATCAGCTTTATCTCCCTAGCAGGAATAAGGCCCTAAATGGATTTTACCAGTCACTTACCTAGCAGAAAAAAAATGTGGAAAGTTAATGGTTAAACTGTAATTTGTTCCTTGACAACTACATTTAGCTAAAAACCAAGTGAATATTAAGTGTTTTTTAAAAAGTCCTGCTTTAACCATTTGAGGTTTTAACCATCAGATTAGCCAGCAGTGTTAAGGCAAACACTTAGCATCTCTGGGATCCAGTCCTCCATCTTCACACAAGAGGGCTGAGCCCAAAATAGTGACTGCAGAAGTATTTCATAACGGATAGTAATTACAATATAACTAAAAAAAAAAAAATTAAAGATGACAAGTTTTTGTGAAGGTATTTTATCTTTCAAATAATTGCTGGTTTGCAACTAGCTATATTTGCTAAAGTGATAGTATATGTCACATACTGGTTTTGTTTCTTCTAATAAAAATAAAACCATATCTTTCATGAAGTCCCTAAAAAAGAGAATAGAACATCTTCTCCTATGTGGCAGTCTCAAGAAATGATTTTGTCACTCACAGGCATGAAATAAAATAGGGTTCAATGTGCAATTTTTTTATTTGAAGAAAAGGTTTGTAAGTGACTCATCTATTATTCCCTTCTAGTCTCAAAAAGACTTAAAATTTACCTGAGGTTTTAAAGTTTCAGTGAATCTACTTGGTCATAACTTGATTAATTCCTGCCTTGTAATACCTTTTGCTCTCATTTTTCTTTCTAGAAGTGTAATTATTAGTTACATTATAGATGAGCATGAATGGTTATGTCAACATATTTCAGGTTGTAATGAGGAAAATATATAGGGGTATAATAAAGATAATGTGACTTCAGCTATACTTTGTGAGCATGTCTCTTGATTTATGCTGTTTTTAAAACCACAGTGATAACATTCTTGGAAGCAAACATAGTGAGGTCTTGTTATGCTGAATGTCACTCTGAAGACATATTCCACTTGGCCAGAGCCTGTGGCTGCAGCTGTCTCTATTTCATTACATGACTTCTAGCACCTGCACCTTTAGGAAATAACTAAGATTTTCAGCTGACATCTTCTAGGCCTTTATTTATGCTGCAGCTGAAAATGATTCAATCTGTATGTTAGAGGGGAGTGTTCTTTCATTAAGAGCACCAAGTGATGAGCAGAAAATGTACCCTAATAATGAAAAATACTAATCTGTATCACCCTACACAGGAGAAAAATTGAGGTTAAACTAGTGTTAACCTAACAAGCAAAGTAAATGAAATTCTGATATTTATATGACCATTTTAGTTTATTATTAGCTTTCTATTTTTGGAGATTGTTAGAAGTCTCTGATATCGTGAGTTATTATATATCACACTGCTGTTTGTATTTAAACACAAGGTAATAAATTAGAGATAGTGGCACTGTCATACTTTAATTAAAGGTCTGCTTTCTTTTACTGTCTGAATTCTTGAAAGAAATATACTTTTCTGACTTTTCATAAATATAGCATTATGAAAGATGCCTCACTCCTTTCAAAAGTATATTCCCAGCTTTAAGAACATGAATACACGTACTGCTATCTGTATCATGCTTAAAATCAACAAAAGTCTAAGAGGCATTTGGGAGGGAAGTGTCTGGAGATTAGCATCCTCTACTGATTTTGTAGATATGGTGAAATGACAGCCAACATGGAATTAAGCTCTATTATATTTAATATTTTATAAATATTGGAGTAATTTTACCAAGTGTTCAAATTCACTTTAGTTGTCCAAACTTTAATAAAATATGTGGTCTTAAAAAAATCGCATTAACAGAATTGCTCTACTTTGGATTACTACAGCAGAGGGTAATTTACCCACTATGAATGTATTCTTCTCAAGGATGCTGCTAGCTACAGGTGTTTCATAATCAATCTACTATTACCTGGAAAACTATTACAAGGTTATTTTAATGAGGAACAGGGTGTAACCTCTGATCTATTAAGAAGAGATAACTTTGTCACATTATGTTCAGATGTAGAGTGTTAATGTCCATATTTCAGCAAGTTTAATTCTTCTTTCTTAGATTCAAAAATTGTTTCCCACCAAACTTCATCTGCTGGATTTTATGTAAAAAACAATCAGTGTCATAAATGTGACAGACACTTCACATGTGGTCTTAGGAGAAGATGTAAGTAAAAGCTTATGATACAAAAAAATTAGAAGAAAAATGACAAATGATTGTAGCAGAACTCTCCGCCTAAGTGGGGATACAGCAGCTCAAAATTTGCCTAATTTCCAAGTTAAGTGATAAGACTGAGCAAGAACAATCTTCTGTTCTTAGTGCTGAAGGATACTGAGATCAGCTTGAGCAAAATATGAAACCTACCATGAGGACATGCAAGACAGATTCTCCCTGAGGCCAGGAGCAGCAAGGCTGTGCAGTCTCTGATACAGAAGAGACAGTCAGAGGTGCTGACCAGAACAAACCCAAAAGCAGGTAACACTTTTTTCAGCACAAAGCTGAAGTGCATTTTGCAAAACACATTTTGCTGATTAAGCCTGATAACACGTAATCTAAAAAATGCATGTAACTGACATCTTACACTATAAAAAGCTGGCGCTACTTTTCCCAGTTTTGCACAGCAAAGACTTGTAGCATATCTCTCTGAGATGTGTAAAGATCCTTTCCTCAAATTAACAGTAAAAGAGATATGACTACAGTCATTGGTCTGGGTGAGAAGTATTAATCTCTACTTAATAATTGTTATCCTAGTTTTAATATAATTGCTTTAACAAAACTGATTCAATATTGCTTCCAAAAATAATGAAAATACTAAATAAAAATACTAAACTATAATAAAAATACTAAATTTGAAGTGCAATAAATATTTCTGATTAAGTTGAATTTATTCCCTACTCATTATCGTTATTGTAATAATTTTAAATAGATAATTCATTTTTTTTATATAAATTTTTTTGGTTTTCCATCCTTGATCCTGAAGGACACAGTTGTATAAGGGTTCAATTACAATAGTATAATCTTCTAGGCATAAACCATTAACAAAGTCTAGAGCCAGGATTGGATCCAGCCACACCCAGCCTCCTCTCTGAGAAGGAGTTTAGAAAACAAAGGTGTCCTTTCTGCACCTTGTGACTCAATGGGAAGGCTTCTCTAATAATCTTTGTCTGAAGCTCCCACTCTGCTCATTACTATGACAACCTAGACTACATGCATAAATTGAAAATAGCATGGGATATCTTTCTTTGTTAAAATAAATCCACTGAACCACTAAAATACCCCCAACTCCTTCAGTGTGCCCTCACATAGAAGAGGTGCTCCAGCTCTCTAATCATCTCTATGGGCCTTCTCTGGACCTGCTTGAGCAGCTCTGTGTCTTTTTTATGCTGTGGGTTCCAGAGCTGGTTGGAATATTCCAAATTCAGTTTCACAAGACCAGAGTAGAGGTGCAAACTTCAGAACTTAGTTAGGAAACCAAGTTTAGATATTTTATGTTGTGGCAGAAGCCTCTCCCTCTCCAACCACTATGAGAGTCTTGAAAAATTAATCCAGTCCATAGAGTTTTTCTTTCTTAGTTATGTTCTCTCAATTCCTTTATGGTAGTAGAAAGTAGAACCTCTTTACCTGACCAAGATCCACAAAAGTAGAACTGTATATATTACATCAAAGACTATAAAATTTTAAAAGTTTGAAAGGTTTGAAAGTGGTGGATAATGCAATGTAGATCATGTGTAAATTCTGTAAACAAATTTTTGTCCTTCTTCTAAGCCCTAGTCTAATAAGAAAAAAAAATGAAGCATTTTAGCAAACTTACTTTGACATTAGTTTTGTAATTATTGTAAGGAAATACAGTTTTTTAATAATATTTCCAAGGTAATAACAAGAAGGAAGAGAAACATCAAGTGACCACTGCAGATTATGATTACTTCTTGAAATGTGGAAATGCTTTATCAAATATTTGGAGGTTTAGCTGCATAGAAGTTAGAGAATAAGAGAAAGTACAGTCATGCTGCTAAAAAGGATCTCTATAGGTTATAAGAAATCACAAGATAGAAATTATCAACAAAATCATTTACTCTAGAGATTATATACACAAAAGGCAAACATCATAATGAAACACATAAACATTGTCTGCATTGTTTAAGTGACATATGAAGTAGTTAAATTCTGTTTGGCTTTGGTTAAGCCTCAAATACAATATTATTACAGTTTTGGGCTTCATGCTTCAAGAAGGGTACAAACAAATTGGATTGGGTCCAAAAGAAAATAACAAGAATGGTTACAGGTCTAGAAAACATAACTTCTGAAGAAAAATTGAAAGAATTAGGCTTGTTTAGTCTAGAGCTGAGGAGACTGAATATAGCTATGACAGCAGGATATAGAAAAGTAAAAATGGGAGATAGGAATAAGCAGTTTTCCATGGCCAGCATAAATAACAGCAAAGTAAAACAGAATTCAGTGAAGTTAAGTCTAAACATTATTTAAAGTTTTCTAGCAGCAAAGCTATTTGAACTCTGTAATAGCCTGTGAAAGGATAGTCTTAATCAATGCCCCTTTTGTGGAAGAAAATAATAAGAACACTTTGTGGAATAATTTAGGTGCACTGTATCTTTGAGTCCAGAAATTAATTGCATAACTCCTTGTGATGCCTTCCAGCTCCATTGTTTATGATTTTATGAACACTTATTATGCATTCACATTTATGAGATGTGATGTGGAACATATTTTAAACAATGTATGTAGGATTGTGTTTGAACAGCTCGTCTTCAAACCCAGAAAGGAGAAGGGACAAACAATGGCAGCTGGAGAAGCCGAGGCCAATCCTGGGGGCCTGCAGACCATAGATGTTCATCTCCACAAATCTAGAGGAGTACAAAGGCCTGAAGTCATGCGGGAACACAAATGAAAGGCACAAGGAAGTGACACAATGTCTGGGTATCTCCCAGAGCTGTCCCATGAGACCCTCAGCTGCTGTGACCTGATAGGAAAATGCTCAGGATGGGTCAATGTTGGAGCATCTTCTGGGCTGAGGAGATTGCTGCTTGGGGGATGGGACACATTATGGCATGCAGGGGAAAAGTATTTTGTGTCACATAGGACTTTCTATGGGATATTTAAGGGATGAACCAAAGATGGGAAGGTGGATGATGTGAGTTGATTTAGGGAGGAATAAATGTGAGGAAATTGAAGGGTAAGGAGCCAAGAGATGCCAGTCTTACATAAATTTACTAGTAGGCATATTTGTCTGGTCATTCCCTGTGCCTGATCAGTGTATTATGTCCCACCTTGTTATTAAATCACTTTTTAGCTCTTTTCCTGGATGAGGCCTCTGTATTTAATATGTGAACGTGTGTGTATGAGGAGAAATTAGTCACACCATGGGTTGGAGGGTCCACATGCATGGGTTTAAGGACTTGCAAGGGAGAGACTGAACTTAATGAAACCAAATGACAACGAGAGAGGTGGGACCACCAACAAGACAGGGAACCCTTGTCCCTAAGCTGACAGGAATTGGAATAAGTCTGGAAGTCTGAGTGCATGATGACTAGGGAAGATTAAGATGGACAAGCTAAAGAATAGGTGAAGTGGCTAGGGAGCTGGGATGTGATAGTTTCCAAGGTCAAGAGCATGGAAAGAGATGGCTGTTCATGAATATGTGAGTCACGGTTCTCTCTCTCTCTCTCTGTGTGTGTGAGTGTGTGTGTGTGTATGTGTGTGTGTGTTCATATGTACACCGTGGTCCGCAACATCAGCTGGTGTGAGGTTCTGGACTCAGAGGAGGCAGGGATCCAAGGTCAGCTCCTGAGCACACTGAGTAAGTGTAGGGATCCACCTTGACATATATATACACCGTGTATTTATATATATATACATATGGTATGTATGTGTGTATGTCTTCTTTGTGTGAATATACTTAGAAAGAATGTTGCTGTGGGTTGGAATTGGGGTCATGGAGATGAAGCATCCCCACCTTCATCAAGCTACTGCATTTGACCCCAGACACCAGCAATCTTATTTCAGTTTACAGAGCTCAAATTGTGCTTCTATTACTTGATTATGTGTATTTTCTTGTCTGCTGTATTGATTAAAAACAAATAGATTTTCACTGTTAAGGTTTCTTAATATTTGAGTTAATAACAGTGCTTCTTCCCTGCCTGGTTATCCCTAGCACAAAAACAAATGTTTCTGTCATGTTCCCTGTTCCAATTTGACAACAGTGATGCTCTTCAGAGTTTCCTGCAAGAATACTGACAGCTCAGATTTCTGAATGACTTCTGTGCCTTCACCACACACTGTTACACAGTCTCAATTTTATAGGTGCTTTGAGATTATTGACGGAATAATAGTCATAGCAGAAAACAGACACCAGTATTCCACAGGAATGACTCTAGAAAAGAGTTATAGCATTATGGAAAAAATTAGTAATTCTTTTTATAAAAATTGGAAACTAGTCCCATTTTCCTCACAGCTTTAAACCACTTTTTTGTTTTATTGTTCTGGAGAATATTCAAGATTATTCTCAAATTTAAAAATTTTGATTTACAGGGTCATCCCTTTAATTTTATCTCTCTATCAAAGCATTCTGAAGTCAGAATTCAGACTGACTCCCTCAGAAGTCAGTTTATATGTTACTTTTATGAACCTTTCTTCTATTTTTCTGTATTTGGGAGTTTCTTACACTGAGAAGTTAAGCTAAATGGATCTGCATGAGTACATGAGATATGGGCATACCATGCATTTGCAAATCATGGATTTGCAAATTATGGATTTACATACAGTGTTTTTTATCTATGTAGAAACAGTGCATAATATAAATTTGTTCCATAATTTCATCATTTTAATGAGCATCTTTAAATCATGAGAATCTTAATTCATTGCAGATGATTACCTTGAAACACAGAAAAAATAATGACTTTTTTGCTTGAGCAAATGATATTCCTGGTTGGCAGGAGTTTAACTTTTTTTCACTGAAATGTAGTGGCTACTCATGGTGCTCTAAATTTTCGAAGTATTGCATGATGGTCAAACTCAAAACTGTCTCAGTACAAAGACCTGAGAGTTGGAGACTCTCCTCTCACTACCTTTGCCCTCAAAGGTTTACTTATATTTTCATGTTATAAACATTTTTCTGAAGACTAAATACTTTGAAATGGAAGAAATGCCTGACTTGACATCAGACAAACTTCTCCTGTGCTTTGAAGATATAAAGTGCTGCCTTGTGTGCATTCTTATTGATAGTTCATCTTAGATGTTTGCTACAAATCCCCTCTGCCCCTTCCCTTACAGTCACTTCACTTCAACCTCATTTTATCTGCCACCCATATATCCCTTCTTATCTTATCCCTCTTCCTCTGCTTCCACCACTCGCTTTGTCCCTTGCCTCATCTTCAATATCATCAGTCAATAAAGAAAAAAACAGAAAAATTAAAGGAACTAATAAGAGAGCTGCAAAATATTAATGAAATTTCCATCTTTTATATCTCTTAACCCTTTATTTGTTTTATCTATTTATAAACTGTACTTTATTCTTTGCTGACAAGTTTGGTGGCATAGCCTCTTTTTCCACTGCAATGCCTAAGCTTTTCTATAACACAGGCTGTGACAGTATAGATGTTTTGACAGACATGAAAAGCAATGTTACATTTTAGTTGACTATAGATATTGTTTTGTCTTATATACTTATAGAGAAAATGATCCATGAACTCACTGCTATAGTTATGTTTGGCTCTTGCATACTTTTGCTTACCAGAGTTGATTACCTACTTCATCAGACTTTGTAACAGGCCTGGAAAGGCTTTTATACAAACAAGGTTAGTGCTGAGCTGTAATGGAGGGCTGTTTCACTGCATTTCCTGCTTTTGGTTCACACTTCATAAATAGTTATTATTATGACATTCAAGGTATCAGCTTGGTTATCCTAGTCTGCTGAAGATGTTGCTGACACTCTCATAGAGTGCACAGAAAGGTAAGAATCTGTGAAAAATGGAGATGCCAATTTCTATCTCCATGCTCACTCTAGGTCACCTAGTACAACCCTAAGTGTCAATATAAAGATCTGGAGCAGTCTACCTGTAGTGCTTGGGATTAGAAAATAGGGGTTATTCTAGGAACTTTACATGGATTTTGAATGGATAAATAACTTAAAAATTAATTTACTATAAATTGCTATTTTACTGTGTAAAATGGTGGTATTTGTTGTTTTAATGCTGGGCATTAAGCCCTGAAAATTATCGTATGTAGAAATGGTCTATGCAGCTGTGGGCTCATGAGGAGGAGGTGGAAGATGGGAAATTCTAGATGTCATGCAAACTGTCATTTAGATTAGGACTTTCTCATTCATCAGAATCTGTTTGCCCTGTAATAGAGTGTACTGGCAGCCCTACAGCATATAGGCATGCCTTCCCCAGAGAAATTTGCTCATGCTGACATTCATTAGATGTTTGTTCATTTGAAGGCACCTCTTCTTGCGGATAATCTCAATGAAGTGTGCATGTGACAGGTGTTATTAACCCAGACCACATCACAGATCAAAGTGTCTGAACAGTAAGTATACAAGCCCCTTCTTTTTTATTGGCATGCTTGTTTCTCTGTGCAATGTGTCATCATGTATTTGGTTTAAAAGAATAAAGAATAACAGTAGTTGTTACTGGAGTTAGTGAGAAAAATCAAAAGTGAGGAATATCTGTCTTTAAAATCTTGGTCTTGTGACTCTCACTTGCCCAGGATGTACCAGAGAAGTTGTGGATTCTTAGCCCCTGGAAGTGTTCAAGACCAGACTGGATGGGGCTTTGAGCAACCTGGTGTAGTGGGTGGCATCCCTGCCCAGGCCAAGAGGGGATTGGAACTAGATGATTTATAAGGTCCCTTTCCTAAGTATTTATGATTCAGTGATTCTATGGATGCAAAAGAAGAAAATCCTAGAGCTTTTCAAATCACTCGATTTATTGCCATAATGTATGTGTAGTCAGGATTGAATAAAATGTGTATTGGATCTTTTAAGGAATGTTTGCAGGATTAAGAGATGAACTGAAATCTCAGTCTTTACAGGTCTGCATACTTCCAAATTGTCTTGAAGAGAAAGTCAAATGAAAACTCCCTTGTATCGTGCTCACTTCCTAAAAGGTTTAAGGAAACTTTTAACCAAAAAAGGATTTACTTATTTATTAGAGATGGCAAAGTTAGAATTGAGCTATTCCTGGGTGCTGAACAGATGCCCAAAAAAAGAGGAGCTATTCCTCTCTCCATATTGGTATAATTAATTAGTTTACTGACAGATTGCTCAAGACTAAGATGGTTGCTTACTACAGTTATGACTTGGATTGATTTTAGCAATACATGGTTTGTACAATTAAAGCCTTTGTGCAGACTCAAGTTATAGCCTGTTTGTTTACATAAGAATAAGAACTGTATATATTCCATTCAGTAAACTGATTTGTGAAAGTCTCAGTGGTTTAGCCCTCTAATCCCATAGGAGAAATAAAGTTGTAAGAATAGTCTATACTCCTAGATCATATTAAACAGTAGACCACAACATATAAATACCACAAATCTCAATTGAATCTCATTTTTACTTATGTTTTGGTTAAGGAATATTTTTCAATCTTTTAAGTACCTTTTATCCTAAATGAGTGCATATATAAAACTTATAAATTGTACTGTCATGTACATGGATGTCCTGACCTCCACATGAAACAGACAGGATTTCTTTTTTCCCTCTGCCTAAATGGTCTCTATTACTGTCATTACCTGTATAATGGTGAAATGAGGAAAAAAAGAAAAGATTATATTGAGAAGAAGAAGGAAGAATAATTAAAAAACAGCAGAAAAACAACAAAAAGTGAAAAGAAAAAAGAGAGAAAACAAATATCTGAATCCAAGAAAAACAGTTCTAGTGCAATGAATGCAGATGTTGGTATTAATGCAAAACTTAAACCAGTACTATACAGCAGGGTATACTGGGAAATAGGTATTGACAGCCATACTAAGACCAAGTGTCCCCAGAAAGAGCTTTCACTGTTTCTGGAAAGGAAATGGATGAAGAATTACTGGATTAGTACTTACTGGTGACTGAAGTAAGTCTTGTATCCTGGTTCCAAGCAAATTTTGAAAACAGAATCTTAATAATCTCCTCAAATTCTCTGTCTAGAAATGTAATATGTTTTTTTCTTTATATTTTAAAATATGGCTCTATATACAAATCCAGTATTTGTGTAATTTTACTTTGCAGCCAGAGAGACCAGTGTAGAATTTTATATTAATAAAATCATGATGTCTGGAAAGTTGGTAAGTGATTTCTGTAACAACTCATTTCATTTTTCAACATACTAGGTGATTTTATGCAATTGATGTATAGTTTTTTAAGGAAGTGCTCTAAAAATTATTCCTAAAATGACTCAACCTCTCCAATCCATCTGTAAAAAACATCTTTAGCCAGTAACTGGTTACGAATGTTTGCAATTTTTCACATACTTTTAATAATGTAGAAATTCTGCAAAGGAACAAGGAATATTGCACTATAGCAGACTCTGCAGCCTATTTCTTTTTTCATATTGTTCCTTTAGAATGAACATTTCTTACAATGCAAATATTCTTAGTTGTTTAAGAATTGCACTGACAATGACATGCTATTCTAACTTCAAATCAATGTAAAATTGTTTGGTTTTTTTATTTCTTTTTTTCCTCCCTTTCTTCTTCTTTTTCCAGTCCCACTCCCCATCCTAGGTCCTATCTTTCTTCATTCATTTTTCCTAAGTGTTTAAGTAAGTGCCAGAGATTTGCTAAACATCACATGGTCTATTGCAAACAATATTTAGAGGACTTTAAAATATTTACATGCTGCTTTTTGAAAACTCTTTGATGCCTTGAAAATTTGTACTTATTTGGTTGCATATGAAAGAACATACACCAAGATCAAATAACTTCTTATTACAAATAAATTCTTTATGGAAATCTAATGTTATTAATGGAGAAATTCAGCAAAAGGTTATTTTCTGCAGTTTTTTCAGCAGATACTGTCTATAAGCCTGTCCCTCTGAAGGAAGCATGTTGCTTTTCCACACCTTAGGCAAATATTTATATTCCACTGTAGTACATATTTGACATTGTTCATGCTAACCTTTATTTTTCCCTTGTAAAATGTTAGTGCAGCATTCCTTAATAGCTGCTCATGCAATCTTCTAAATGCTTTAAATTAAGTATATTAATTTACTCTTATTCTGTCCTCTAGAGGACATATCTTCAGAACTTTTACTTTGCTCCTCAATTTATCTGTCTTAGGTATAGAAGAAAAGCTAATCTGTATTTCTGCTACTTCTTGTTCAAATCGCATGGGTGTAGGAGGTGTTCATGCTCCTTCCCTTAATCTCTTTCACAGTAGTCCTTTAGAATTGAACATTTTCATAAGAGGTGATATTTCCTTTTCTAACTGTAAAGCATGTGATTCATGTAATGCAAATCTGATCTGTTAAACCTTTAGGTTAGAAATTATATACTTATCAGTGCAACTTCAGTCATCAGACAGTGTGAAAACAGGTAATCCAAATTTGTAAGCAATCCTGTAGAATATGGCATTAAAAAAATGTATTCCAAAGACAAATGATTACAGATCAGATTAACTTTTTCTATAATAGATTATGTTTTGACTTGAATAAAATTAATGAAACAGTGTCACATGGTGTTCTTGTAAGTAGGTTAGAGAAATATATTACCATAAAGTGACCCAAAACTGGCTGAAAGCCAGTAGGTAGTTGTCAATGGCTCATTGTTAAACTGGAGGGTGTATAAATTTAAATCTTCACAGTTGTGTTTTAACTGTTTCTCAATGACAATGCAAAAGAGCATACTTTAAACAAAATTACAGTGTACGATAGAGGTTAGAGGCATACCAAAGAGGGTTTAATTAGTTCACCATAAAGAAGGCAAAAGTTGAGAAAATGTTTTCTTGAAGGATTTAGTCCATGGAGAAAGGAAAAGGTTTCTATATTTAGAAATGAACAGACACAACACTGAAAATATCTAGAAATGAACAGATGCAACACTTTGAAAATGTCTGCAGGATGGAGTGGAACTCAATATCAATATCAACAGAAAGTTGCTTAAAGGGTCTTACAGGGAGGAAAGGATAATATGTTTACATATCCATAGCAGGTAAGAAGAAAAATAATGGATTTAAATTACATCAAGGAAGGTCTGGGTTAGATACAATAAAAAAGGATTCAAACAGGAAGACCAAGGGAATATTGGAATACATTGCCTGTGGAGACTGCAAAATTTCTGCTACCTGGAGATTAGATTAGGATGGCTGAAACCACTCTCTGGCATGTCTTGGCATTTCTTGGTGAGCCTGATGATTCTGGGAAGTATACTGTATAATGATGGCATGTACCTATGTTATATTTAGATTGCAAAAATCAGAAACCTTTATTTTTGTTGTTAATATTTGGAAGAAGGAAATAAAATAAAACTCTATGTTCAATTTTTGACAGGCTCAGTTTCTCAGTTGTTTTCATTATGTAACTATTGCTGAGGCCTCACACTCTTGCTGCCAGTTTTGTGGAGCCCAATCTGACAGCTCATCTACAAGAGTTTAGGGTTTAGTTCCAACCCTAAGTTAACTTACTGCATAGTCTCCATTCTGAGACTGTAAACAAGGGTAGCAATGAATACCAAATGTGACTGTGGTTTTGATAAACTAGATATTGATTGAGACCAGAGCTTTAATGCAGGATGAGAAACAGTTAGACGATAGTAACATACTTGAGTCACCACCACCATAGGCTAGAACCATAATTGGTAGTATTCCAAATCTTTTTTTTTTTTTCTTTCTTTAATTGCAGTGAACAGAATTGCTGTTGTGGTATATTTCATAACTTAAACTACAGAAAAATAGAGGAATGCTATCCCATTTAAGAGACTAGAGAATGCATACAGGTTGAAGGCTACACTTTCAAGCAGATATTTACATTTAAGACCATATGAATATGTGGCACCTACTTTTAGAACAGCAACATTTTCTGTTTTGTTTTGGTATTTTTGTGGTAATGCTAAATAAAAGCTTTAAATTTATGTAAAGAAACTGCTAACAAACTCTGTGGCTGGAGGAATGTCAATTTCAAGTTTCTGGTTATAATTTAAAAATAGGTATCATAGAAATCAAATATGTTGTTCATAGCTGCCAATATTTTTTCTGCCTACAACTCCAATGACAACCTAGCACTTGAATGACACAAGAAACTAGTCACATCATGCTTTCATATATTTTACACTAGGAAATTAACCTAATTTTTTATAGTATTTCCTTTTCAGTTGACAGTATATGTTGGCATTCACATAGTAAGTGAAACAAGGAATTCTAGGGAAAAAAATATGGAATTAATCGTCTGAGCTTGACCTATGAGGGCTTACAAATAGCACTACTTGGCAAAAATCCCCTAACGGCTTTATTTCTTTCACAATTTATCATTTGTAGAACATGGAGTTTCATGAAGCAGTGGAGACTGCTTCCTATTCAGAAGTACATTATTCCACGTCTGGTAATGATAAAATCATATATTCTACCTCCCTCTTTTCCAGGTGCAAATACTGTTAAATTTCTTATACCTGGTGATGTCAGAAGATACATATGTAATTATACAAAATGAGATTTTAGCAACCAGAAAAGGAACTGTTTAATCCCTGGTAGCTGGAATGTCACAGAATCACAGAATGATCGAATGCCTGAGTTGGAAGGGACCTTAAACATCATCTAGTTCAACCTCCCTTCCCATGGGCAGGGATGTCATTTAATAGATCAGGTTGTTCAAGTCCCCATCCAAACACCTTTTGAACATTTCCAAGGATGGAACATCAGTTTCTCTAAGCAACCTGTGCCAGTGTTTCACTACCCTCTGAGCAAAAAAATTTTTCCTAACATCTAATCTAAATGTGCCCTCTTTAAGTTTAAAACCATTGCCCCTTGTCCTATCACTAAATGTCTATGTAAAAAGTCCTCTCCCTCCTTCTTATAAAGCACTTATAGTGCTTAAGGTATATAAGCACTTAAGGTACCGGAAGGCTTCAAAGAGTTGTCCCTGGAGCCTTCTCTTTTCCAGACTGAACAACCCCAGCACTCTCAGCCTGTCTTCACAGGAGAGACAGGCTGATCATTTCGGTGTCCCTCTTCTGGACTGTCTCCAACAGCTCCATGTCCTCCCTATGCTGGGATCCTAGAGCTGGATGCAGCACTGCAGGTGGGGTCTCACCAGAGCAGAGCAGAGGGGCATCAGAGCAGAGCAGAGGGGCAGAATCCCCTTCCTCACCTTGCTGATTACTTCTCTTCGGATGCAGCCCAGGATATAGTTGTCCTTCTGGGCTGTGAGTGCACACTTTTGGCTGATGTCCAGCTTTTCAGCCACAAGAACCCCCAAGCCCTTCTTCCCATGGAGGGCTGTTCTCAATGACTTCTTCTCATGTCTGTACTCATGCCTGAGATTGCCCAGACACAAGTGCAGCACCTTGAACTTGGCCTTGTTGAACTTTATGAGGTTTCCATTTCCATCTCATGTCATACATTACATCCTCATTATTTAAAAAAAAATAATTAGACTGAGGAATAGGAAATCTAGCAGTTTTATGTGTAGAGAATTCTCATAATATACTAAGTTACTTTAATGTAAGAAAAACTTACATTGCAAATATATTTTGCAAGATTACATAAGTTTTCTTTAAGGTAAGAGTCTACCACTTGAACATATTAAGATAATATTTGCATCCTGTTAAAATAAAAAAATATACAGAAGCACTACTGAAATCAGAAAAAGAAAATAAATTCAGTTTTATGGATGATCATGATCTTCAAAAAGAATCAGCTACTTTTTCTCAAAATTTATATCACAATGATTCTCCTAACTTGGACCCTGATTATTCTCCTACTCTGTGTATTTTCACAAATTTTATCTTCACTGATTTCAGTGGAGTCCTTCTGTGGTCTGAGAGTGCACCAAAGAATTAATATAAACTCTTGAAGATAGGTGTTGCACCCCGGGTTTGGGTTCAGATTAGGGGTTCTGATATGTGTTAGTTAGCCAGTTCTGTGTACCCCTGTGCACCCTCCGTGTTCCCCCCACCCCCCGCGGTGGTCCGCTCCGGATCTCTTACCGTTGGAGCATCCCCATGCCAGTCCTGTAACCACCCCCCCGCCCACTCCTGAGAGTTCAGTGTCTGTTACCCCATCCCCACAACCCAGTTCGTCCCGGAGCCCTGTGTCTGCCCCTGCCGCGTCCCCGTTGGCTACCCCGGTCCACGTCACTCCCCTGTAGCCTTACCCATTGGGCGAGGGGGACTTCTGCCTCCCTTGGCCTGCCCCCTATAAAATCCTGCGCGCCCCCAGTCCTGGGGCCATTTTGTCCACGTGGTGCTGGGGAGCAAACCACAGTTCTCCACCGCAGCTCCCCGCAGCCATTAAAGCTTTCCAGCCGACCACACAGACAGAGTGGACATTCCTTCTCTCTTCGTCTCGCCCCCGCATCGACAACAGAATGCAGCCAGCCCCACCCCGGTGCGTGGAACGCAGCAGCGCCCGGGACGAGCGGCGCCCCGGTCCTGCCTTCGCCGGGCTCTGTGGAGCTGCGCGGGACCGGGGAAAATAATACAATGCCTCAGATAGGGACATTTCTTTCTCACTCAAATACAGAATATATAGAGTAAGTCACTTGTAAAATGAATCAGCTCAACTATGTAGCAAATTAGATGCAAAAAGTTCTAGAGGTTGATATGTCAGTTATTGGCTGACTTACCCCTCAAAGAATCCAAAAATATCACAAAAATCTATCTTTTATAAAAAAAAAAAAAACCAAAAACCCAAAACCTAAACTTTATATTTCAAATTTTAGACTGCTCATGTACCTAAGTTTTTCATTATAAACAATACTACCACTTGTTCCTGATTTTATATTATTTTTCAATAAAGTTATGGTTAAGTCATTATGTGATGAAGACCAATAGGAGTAGAATAAAACAGTTGTCATTGAAGCCTCATTGTCTGTAGCATAGCGATTTGCAGGGTAAACTACTTACATCACTGTTTGTAGCTCAGTCCTACGAACTAGATTCAGGGAGGAGAGAGAGTATGTTAGGTGAAGCTCTGAATCACATCTTCCAGTAATTTAATCCAAAACAAAAATAGTTTATGTACTTCAACCCTGGTCTATGCTATCAATCAAAACAGGTAGTATCCTGGAATTGTTCTAATGGTCAGGACATTTGTTTTGAAAATGCATTCCTGATTCTTACTAAAATGCCATATAAAGAAACTCAGTAATCAAGACTAAATAAAAATATTTGTCTTGAGTAATTTTGTGGATAAAGCCTGGAGTTTGTCCATTAATGTCTTTCTGTGTTGAAAATGGACTGTTATCTTCTGTCTCTTAATTACTACTCCATATTTCTTCATTTTTTGCTTTTCCTTTACTTGCACTTGATTAAGATATTGAAGAACTTCATTAAAAGGTAGACTGCATATACATTTCTGCGTAAATGTTTCACTGTCTTTCTCCAGGTTCTAATGCAGGAATTAATTGGATGTTTTTGGGCCACATGGGAAAATATCTTTAGTAGTAGGGATTTGTATGAAATTTCTTGACATTTCTGCATATAATGTAATCTGTTGGTACAATCTTCTCTCACCTGTTTCTTAGCTGTGCAATAAAAGAGCAAAGGTAGGACAAGTCAACCAAAGGGAAAATGGGAACAGTAAAAACATTTCCAGAAGCAAACTAAAACCCAGGAGAAATTTAATGAGTAGATTGTATAGATCAAGTTTTCCAGCCAGATTTTGTGATGTCTAGAAAGGGGGATCCAGAAGAACTGAAGGAATGGCTGGTAAGAAACACACATAGTGTTTGATAATGTTGTGAAAGAAACAGTATCCAGAGTTTCCAGAGTAATCCAGCTTTCTAAATGATAACTGATGCAATTATTATTGTGATGAATCTAGCACATGTATGGACTACTGTGCATGCCACAGGTTAATTAATCCTTACTTCAAAAGATGAAAGCAAACCAACACTCTAGTTTTCCTTCATAAACATGGTTACTCTATTTTCCCATTAATTCAAAGCAGTTTATGAGAAAAGCAGAAAAATCTGTGATTATTAATTTTGTCCTCTTAAAATAAAACTATTTACCTCAATGCACTTCATTGCAAAATGAAGGAATATTCTTGAAAGAAAGGAAATCAGTACTGAAGTTCAAGGAAATGAGTGACCTTTTGATGAAAGCAGTGCCAGGCACTGATCATCATGACCATCAGTTGCCTAGTTTATTTTTTGAATATATAAAAACATGCAAATTTTTGTGCATTCTAGACAAAAATAGGAAAAATATACTTCTTCCAAGAAGCAGAAAATATTAGATTAACATCTTGTAATATAAATAACAGAAAGATCATGATCAGATTGATTGCTTCACAAGCCAAATCAAGGTCTAAATGTCTCTGTGAGAAATATGAAATATCTGTTTCCTTCCTATGCATCAAAAATTTTGGATGCAATTCCTTCTGACCAGGGAAATAATAAAATCAGTGACATCAAATTGAATAAGGCTACTTATGGAGATTAAAACATTTTGAGTATACTTTTTTTTTGGTGACATGTCAGAAATACATTAATTAGTCAGAAATACATTAAGTTTCTAGATCATGTCTAGTCAATTGCTTTTGATGAATAAATGAACAACAATCAGTGAAATGAAAACAGATTTTTGGTAGATTCTCTTATATCTGTATACTCTTGTAGAAGATGCAAAGTAACAATCATAGCAATTTATGTAACTATTTTTTTATAATGTTTCTGGATTCTCTTATATCAAATAGTAGATCATTCTTCAGATTTTCTATCCTTAGGTCACTGATTAAATTGCTTTCCTTCAGAACAAATTTACATACAGGAAATCTGTAAGAACTTCATACCCTTAAGATCACAGTTCCTCAGCCTGATCTGGGTCAAAACTCGACGCTGTTTCTTTAAAGGAAGACAGGGGATGATGCCACTATTCCTTGCAGGCTTTGCTTCTGTAGAGAAACGGTAAAAAGCCATTATTGTTTGAAATTTGACCTGCACATAATTAGAGGAAAACGCTGTCCACTAATTTAATTTTCTCAGTTTGCAATTTAGGTGCCTTAATATAGAAGAAGAAATAGGAATGATCCAATACTTTGTTCAGGATATTGGTGTATTAGCAGCCTGAAATATGGAAATCACATTATGGGGAGCT